>NC_088691.1:47117229-47741396 GCF_028017835.1 Emys orbicularis
CACTGAAAAATAAGTGTGTGGAAGTTGGTGAGAATTACGTAAAATATTCAGATTAGAATAGTGGCTCCCACCCTTTCTGGGCAACTGTCCTCATTTTTCAGATGAAAGCCTCACCTGTAGACAGGGCCCGTCCCCTCCCTTTCAGCCGAGTGTGCTGTAACCCATATTACAGCCAAGGCTGTTTCAAACCCAGTCCTGCAACTGTTCCGTTGCAGGGCAGACAGCTCGCAGCTGAATGGGAGATGGTCAAGAAGTGGCATTGCCAGAGCTCAGAACAGAGGCTTATCTTTAAAAGATAGGGTAGAGAGCCTAAAGTACCAGTTAGAAGAGCTGGCAGCACTGGTACATGGTTCAGTGGCTGGGAGGGCAGGAGAATATGCAGGATGTAAAGGAGAGTGGTTCTATCAGTCTACACTGTGCAACAGGACCAGCGTGCTGGAAAATCCACACATGCCTTTAATGGCTGCTCCCTCCTCTCATCTCCCCCCAAACAATGGTGTGATCCATTATTTCTCACCTGATCAAATAGAGCTCATTGTTCCAGGGGTAGATATTCAAAATTGGCCCAACCCCAATCATGTGGTTGTGACAGCCCACAACATTCTCAATGTACTCATGTTTCAGCGGCACCTTGGTGAGGAGCTCAAATTCTTCAGGAGCTCGCTGGAGAACCTGCTCTGCTGCATAGAAGCCATCCACCAGCAGCGTCCTGCCACCTGTCCCTTCGTGCTTGAGGCAGTGGAACACCTGGATACTGCAAAGGGGGAGAGAACACACAACACAAAGGAAAATCCAGTCAGTCTGTCACATGGTAGAGAATGAAGTCATGTGGGTTGTTATAGGAAGATAACCACCAAGATAGGGGAATGAACCCGGGAAAGAAGCAGCTCATGACAGCTTCAGAGTCTCTTTTATAGTATACTTCATTTAATTGGGACACCTGCCAGGGAACTGAAATGGCCCAATAGCAAGTGGTAGATGCTGCTGTTTTACTATGTCAGGTATCATACATTTCACTGAATGAGGACAGAGCCAGCCAGTGCAAAATGCTAAGAAGTATTTAACCCTAATATATAAGTAGTTGTGAAATTCTAAAGCCCAATCTTATAACCAAAGTTATTAATTAAACACTGCAGGTTTATTTAGTACATTGTTTTCTCCGCCCCCCGCCCCAACTGAAGTCTGAAATGGCTCCTTTTCTTACTACGGATTAGAGGACATGCTAGGACAGGGGTGGGCAAACTTTTTGGCCTGAGGGCCACACAGGGGAATAGAAATTGTATGGCAGGCCATGAATGCTCACAAAATTGGGGTTGGGATGCAGGACGGGCTGCAGGCTCTGGGGTGGGGATGAGGAGTTTGGGGTGTAGCAGGGTGCTCTGGGCTGGGACCGAGGGGTTCGGAGGGCGGTAAGGGGATTAGGGCTGGGACAGGGGTGAGGGAAGGGGTGCAGGTTCCGGCTGGGGGTGCGGGCTCTGGGGTGGGGCTCGGGATGAGAGGTTTGGGGTGCAGGAGGGTGCTCTGGGCTGGGATTGAAGGGTTTGGAGAGCGGGAGGGGGATCAGGGCTGGGGCAGGGGCATGGGAAGAGACTCAGAGGGTGCAGGCTCCGAGCGGCACTTCCCTTCCTCAAGCAGCTCCTGGAAGCAGTGGCACGTCCCTTCTCTGGCTACCATGCGGGGGCGCAGCCAGGCGGCTCTGAGTGCTGCCCCATCCGCAGGCACTGCCCCTGCAGCTCCCATCGGAGTGTGCAGGAGTCGGAGTGGGGCCATGCTGCAGCTTCCAGGAGCCGTATGGTGCAGCCTGACGCAGCACCCCGTCTGGAGCGCTGGAGTGGGGCAGAGCCATGTGGTACGGCCCCTGACCCAGCGCCCTGGCCGGAGTGGGGCAGAGCCATGTGGTACGGCCCCTGACCCAGCGCCCCGCCCGGAGCGCAGCCAAGCCGCTGGTGCTGCCCCAACCCAGCGCCCCGGCCGAAGCAGTGCCGAGCCACGTGGTCCGGCGCCTGACCCAGCAGCCCGGCTGCAGAGGGGCTGAGCCACATGGTCTGGCCCCTGACCCAGTGCCCCGGCCAAAGCGCGGCCGAGCCGCTGGTGCTGCCCCTGACCTGGAGCGGGGCTGGGCCACTTGGCGTGGCCCCCAACCCAGCACCCAGGCCGGAGCGGGGCCGGGCCGCGTGGCGTGGCCCCCAACCCAGCACCCTGGCTGGAGTGGGACTGAGCTGCATGGTCCGGCCCCCAACCCAGCGCCCCGGCTGGAGTGCCGGAGCAGGGCCAAGCCATATGGTGCAGCTCGCGGGCCGGATTTGGCCCACGAGCCGTAGTTTGCCCACCCCTGCATTAGGACATGGCTTAATTAAAATACTGTGTTACAGTTTCTACAGCAGTTTTTACAATGATCAAATTGCTTTTAAGTACTATGAACTATTCCCAACCCAAAAGAAGATTCACCCTGGATTTTAGAAGTTCAACAGGCATAAAACTAATTCCTCTAGAAAATGCCTTAGAACAAAGTTAGTTTAAAAAAAAAAAAGCAAGCTTTGGAAAAATAGGGAAACCAAAGTTAAAGTTCTACTTAAACCACGAATGTCTCTCTCTCTCTCAGGTGCTAATCATCGTAGCATCTGAGTACCTCACAATCTTTAATATATTTATCCTCAACACCTGTGAGGTATGGAAGTGCTACTGTCCACATTTTACAGATGGGAAACTGAGACACAGAGCCTGAGTGAGTTGCCCAAATCACAGAAGGAGTCTGGCAGAGCAGGGAAATCAACTTAGGTCTCTTGAGTCCCAAGCTATTTCCTAGCCATTGGGCCAGCCCTCCACAAAATATTGCAAGGTGTGGAATTGCTCAGATAAGGGAATCCAAACAACCTGAACTTCACCCCTCTACCACCTCCAATGTATCTTCCCCATTTATTTCTCTTCAGACCTACTTGGTAAGGTGTAGTCTGACAGATAGCACCCTCCAGCCACACAGGGCTCCCCAGCACCAGTTTTATGGGTTGACAGTGATATAAAATTATTCTGCTTAACTGCCAGGGGGCAAATTTGTCACGTACACATGGAAGATATACAGCTATTGCTGTGTCTTAACTCAGGAAGTTCCTTCAAGAGGAAATGTAGCCAAACTCCAAACCTGGAGACAATGGACTTTTCTATGCCTGCGTCCTGTAGATAAACTGCGTAGTTTGCAAAATAAGCAAGGAGGAGGGGGCAAGTAGCTGAACAATAAGGGGTCATAAGAGGGGCAGATACATGTAGCTTGCTAATTATGTATGGTAATGATAGCAAATTTTGGCCAATCATAGAGCGATAGATTATCACAAGCAACTGCATATAATGCTTTGGTGTAAGTGGTTTCTTTGTTCTTGCTGACTTATGAGCTCGAACCCAATTGCAATTGAAATAAACGGATCGCCCCTCCCGGGGCTCCTTGCTTGGCTAGCTGTGTCCGTCTCTCCTTATTCCTCAGCTGGAACGGACAGAAATTTCTATGACAACAGTTTCACCCATTAATTTACCACCACCACTTTCTGCAGCACTCTGTGCCTTCCCTGGAAGTCTCCGGTCCAATTCTAACTGACTGGTCCGAAGTTTTAGGAGGCCCCATGAGAAACGGTGTGCAGTGATCCATCCAGCTCATTCATCCAGCACCTGCAGCTTCTCTCTGTTGGGCTCTAACTATCCCTTTACACCCACAAGCTGCAAGAGACTTCAAAACTGGCACTACCCATTCAAAGGCAGATCTCCTGACAATGGGGAAAGCTGTTGACAGACCAAGACAGCTGCAGAAAGGTTGCTTGATGACACTGTGGCTTTCAAAAGGTCAGCATCCTGTAGCACCTAGAGGTAATACTGCCTGTTCATTTTAGGATATCAAAACCAGAGATAATGGTGGAGGCCATTGCAGACAGTGACACACTAGGGAGACAGGTTTCTTTCAAAGCAGAAAGGAACAACAATAGCTAATGATTAGCAGTTTCTCAAGCTACTGGTTTAATCAGAAACCTTTACTACTCTGCAAGAAATAAAGGCATTCACTCTTAAGGACTTTTTTCTATCTGCAAAAAGAACAGGAGTACTTGTGGCACCTTAGAGACTAACAAATTTATTAGAGCATAAGCTTTCGTGGGCTACAACCCACTTCTTCGGATGCATCCGAAGAAGTGGGTTGTAGCCCACGAAAGCTTATGCTCTAATAAATTTGTTAGTCTCTAAGGTGCCACAAGTACTCCTGTTCTTTTTGCAGATGAAGACTAACACGGCTGCTACTCTGAAACCTTTTTTCTATCTGTTTCAGTGGAGTTTTCATTGGACAGTTCCTTAATCAAATCAGCTTTGCAGAGCATACTACGCAAAAAAGGTCTCAAAATAATGCCCAGCTGTTCATACAACATACTAGAGCAGCCTTGCTCCTGGGTGACCAGCACGACCTGTGCTTTGTGCAAGTACTCCTCTCCAACATACAGGGCATACTAATAAATCATTATTCACTTAACATCTCTTGCTGCTATGCAAGTTACTCCCTGCCATCTAGACCTTCTGTGCTAGTTTCATTGCCATGACAGTACATGGGATGTGAACTGGGCAGCTGGAGCTTAACTCCGGCAGGCAGTTTTGTAGGTTCCCTCTACCCTTCCTAAGGGCTGCTCTGCAGTTCATATGCAGCCAGAGGATCTCCCCCGATTACTCCTTCCTCTGCTTTCAAAGCTCCATGCTGCAGTTGCCACCCTTCAGATGATTAGAAATAGGGATGTAACTATCCATTAAAAAAGTTAACCGTTTAAATGTTTAAAATTATGACATTTAATCGGTTAACCGATTAAAGGGAGAGGGGGCCTGAGGCCGCTGTGGCTGGGGGCTGCTTGCTGCGGCTGGAGGGTTAACAGTTAGGGTCGGTTAACCAGTAAGACTAATGCTTACCGTTTAACCATTTTAGTATTTTACAGCCGTACTTAGAAAGTGCTCAACAACACTGGTCCCTAATTGGGCCTTCGCCTGGTGACTGAGGGAGTTGTCTCTGCAGCATTCCCAACCTCCTGCCATGAAAAGACAGACTGAAAATGAAGTCTTGAGTCTCCTGCACAACAGTGTGATCAACATTAGGCCAGCTGCCTTTTTCTCTCAGGGCATCAAAACCTGCATTACAAACAGGGTATAAAGTCTACAACACAGGGACTAAAACTACTTGTGAACACAGAGTCTGGGAATGAGCATTTAATGAGCATGTTGCAGTTCTGAACATATTGAAAATGGAGACAGGCATGAACTTTGGAACTGAGGAGTCCGAGCAGCAGGCGGTTTAACTGATGACAGTAATACACCACTGGAAGAAAGTAAATCCAAACTCATTTGAAGTTTTTGCTCAGATCATGTGTAATGATGGTATATAAGTCAGCACAACCTACACATCACAGCTTACAAATAATCAGTCACTGATATGCAACTTGTGAATTTTGGGATTCTGGAATCCATATATAGATTTTCATAGTAATTTTACTAACGCTGTAAAGCACATAAACTGCAAGGTAGTTGGGTGGCTGGGCCTACTATATATGGTCATATGGCCAACTTCATCCCAAAAGAGCACCAAAGAAGTACCTGAGTCACCTTGACAGCAAGATGTAGTCACCCAAGAGCCAACCCACAATAAGAATGTGTCCCTGAAGGACCAGGAAGTTTTAGGTGGGGAAAAAAGGGGATTTAAAAAATAAAGCATGCTGCCAGATTCCTGAATAAAACAGGATTTCAGTGCAGCAGTACCATACTGTTGGAATGGGTGAGTCTGTTTAGTGCGTGGCTAAGGTCTAGAACCAGCCAACCCACTTATCAAAAATTCTGCCATTAGAAACTTCAGTCTAGTAAATTACTCTTGTCCTTTGAGCTGCATCTTTGGGAACCAGCACAAGCACTTACCCACAGGGCTCCTGGAAGTAGGTGGTGTCAGTGTGACGATCCAGAGCCAGTTTTGTGTATGCTGTGTCTCCCCGGGAGAAGTCAGAGGTGAAATACCACATTCTACCATAGATGGTCTCCCTGGAAGAGAAAAGACAGGATCTGATCAGGTGTACATCACAGAGAGGCCAGTAAACACAATTGGTGTGGCACAAATTGCTTTAGGGAACATCCTACCTGTTTTCATAAGTGTATCTGTCACCATCTCCCAAAGTGTACAAGTTAGAAAGTCAGAATATCATGTGCTGCATATTTTATAATATACATTAAGTGACTTTCATTACTAATGTCTCAAGTGAAGGTGCTTCCACTACTTTAAGTATTCAATTCCTCTCTCTCATAACAGAGCCCCAACCTCTCCTGTGTAACCCCCATAGCCTTTGAAGTCTCATAACCAATATCCTTCAAGCAGATGAATGGGTCTCCTCCTACAGCATTCCTATAAAATCAACAAAAGCCTCACTCCTGAGTCATGAGAGGCATTCCCACAGTCTGAAGATGCTGACCCTCACACAGCACATCCCCCCTTCCACCCACCTCCTCTGGGATTGCACAGAATCCCTGCTTGAGTTTCAAGGCCCCCCGAGTTTCCCATCCGACACCCACTCCAAGCCTTGAACTGTGGGGAAGGAAGATGACCAGCAGCGGAGGAAATAGGCTGAAGACAAGCAAATTGTACTGGTAGAAAGCTGAAAAGCACTCAGCCCTAGATCCTCAAAGGTATGTAGGTGCCTAACTCCCAGTGAAATCAAAGGGAGTTAGGCACCTACATACCTTTGAGGATCTGAGTCTCGGGTGCCACAGTAATGAGGCCTATAAGTACCTAGACAGATAACACATATAAGATTCCCTTGGGAACCCATCAATGCCACTCCTTAACCAGCGTGAAAAGAGTGGCAGTTCCATGATGTAAATCTCTGCACTGCTGATGGCCTGGGGCACATAAGCTGTTTCTACAGCACTCAGTCTGGAGACAGCCTGAAATTCAAACCCAGGCTAGACTAGTGGGGTTTTTGTTTTGTTATACACTTGAAATATCTTTCCCACACTTCTCCTTTCGAGCCAACTATAGATTTTTTTTTTTAATCTTTCCAGCTCCCAGGCCCAAGGCTGCCCTCCCAACCCTTCATATCAAAACAGGAAATCTCTCTCCTAGTGAAGCTCAAATCTTCCCAGTCCAGCACTTACTCATTGCTCTGCACATTATCCATTAGCACAACAGTGGCCAGATGCTGCCTATGCAGCTCCACAATGCCATAATCCTAGCTTTAATAAGGAGGTGGGGCTCGTGGACATGGCAGGTTCTACAATGCAACATTCCATCTTGAATCAAATGGCCTGGCCACAGAGACTGCAGGTCCCAGTATGTAATACTTCACCTTGACTGGAGTTATATTCTGGGATCGAGGGTAAGAGAAGGCTGCACCTCCATACGAAAGAGAGAGACTACAATCTGCTCGTTATGTGTGTGGCCCTTGGAGCTTCTAGAAAGTTGCACGTGGCCTTCCTTAGGGGATCTCTAGTTACCTGATCAAGCTGATCCTCTCTGCTAAGATTTCCGTGTCCTCTTTGGTCGGGGGGACGTTTTCTACAAAAGCAATGCCATACAGCAGGAAGTTTTGCAGGAATTCTTTCAGGCCCTCTTTTGTCTCCAGGAAGTTCTGGCAGTCCACGGAGGGCACTTGGGCTTGCTGATAGATCTCAGCATTCCAGAGAATTCGAGGATGCATGACCTGCTGCTTCTGACCCTCATAGCTGTTCTTCACCAGCCACTCTAACCCATACCTGGTCACATGACCATCTGGCCCTGTGATAAAACAGAAAGTGTTGCCACCACTGGAGCTTTGGGGTGATCAGCCAGTTAAAACATGGGATTGGGATGTAGTCGTCACCCTATAATTTTGTCTAGCAACAGCTTCTTACTGTGGAATTAAATTTTTCTTGGACAAGTTACATGAAGAAGTTATCTTTGAGGTTACAGTGAGAAAGTGAGCATTTGATACACCACATTGCTATTTCATATTTCAGTGCACCTGGTGGCTCCTTTATTTGCATTACAAGTTCTAGTTCCCAGCTACACTACTTTTATTTTAGTCTTAGGGCTCCATATTCTGGCCATCTCCCCAGGTGTGACGTGGTGCCTTAGTCAAAGTTCAGAACAGAATGCATCAGCTTTGCAGTCCTATAACCTGAAATCCGATCCATTAAACCCCCCTAGACAGTACAGAGTGGTAACGCACCAGGAATCAGGCACTGGTAGCACAGGAATGGTCTGAATAAACTGCTGAGCTCTAACGGGACAAATCTACAATCACTCCTCAGGCAGGAGAAAAAGTGACAAGCTGTGGAGCCGAGAACAACTAGTAGAGGATAAAGTAGGAGACAGGAGTTCTGATCAGACCCTCACATTAAGGGGGGAAATGTAAAAGAAAGGAAGTCTTTCATCTTCTAATGTATTGTTTGAGTGTCTGCATTTTCTCTTGTTCAAACAAAACATATTTTGGGAAAAAAGGAAACAGCTTTAGATTCTGAGGGAACGTTTACAACTATAGCACAGGCCAGAACCACACTCTGTTCTCAAGTCATCTGTTCACAGCTAGGTCTCTTCCCAAAACAGCACTTGATCCAGAGATAAGCCTGGACTTCCCCAGGAAACGTAATAAAAATGTAAGCCCTTAACTGTGATCCATCAGCATTCTTTGCCACAGCAGGATCGCCTTACCATCAGCCCAAGAATGTAAGCTAAAGAGCACCCATGGGGCACTGGGAAATCTTTACCATATGCCTATATTCAGTTCTTACATTCATTTAGATTTTTTTTTTTGGTGGGGGACAAAAGGGCACCACTTGTTTTGTGACTACGAAGGTTTGATTTTGTCCTATTTAAAAAAAAAAATGCTTTAAAAAGTCACCTCTCTGAATTTTATTTTTTACTTGTTAAAAAAGAACACCCAAGAGAAGAGAAAAAAAATTATTTTGAACTTTGTTTACTTTGTGCAATGACTACACACAAAGTGCTGTCAAGCTGAAATGTTTCCCCATTTGTATGGGTCTTTTAACACAACCAACAGAGGAAAGCAACAGTATATAGTGGGAAAACATGCTTCTCAATCACAGGAATAGGCAGGGGACTGAGGTAATGTGTGGGACCTGAACCTACTTTGAAACGTTTCTGAAACAGACTAGGTTTCTAATGGATATTGTTTCTTAAAGACTAAATCAGCAGTTCAGCTCTCACAAACCACTGTGTAACAAGTTGTCAGCGTGCATGCAAAAAGATGCAAAACAATGAGACTGTGTCTAAACAGAGACGCTTACCACTAGAGTTATAGTGCTATAACTCCCTGCATGGACACACTTACTATGGATAGGTCTACACTGCACTTTTGTCGGTAAAACTTTTCTCAGTCAGGGGTGTGAAAAAAAATAAAAGCCACTCAACTGACAAAAGTTTTACCCATGAAAAGCACCTGTGTGGACAGCGCTTTGTCGGCAGGAGATGCTCTCCGTCAATAAAGCTACCGCTGCTCGCTAGGGGTGGTTTTATTTTGCCAGGAGTAGAGAGCTCTCTCCTGCCAGCAAAGAGCAGCTACACGGAAGACCTTACAGCAGCACAGCTATGCCGCTGTAAGGTACACAGTGTAGACATAGCCTAAAAGAGTGCCTTTTTCAGGTTTAGCTTATGTCGCTTTGGCAGTGGTATAAACTAAACTGGAAAAAGGCACTCTTGTAAGAGTGGGGATTTATAATTATGCCACTATATCACTATGACTATAGCAGTATAGCTCTGCCAGTAAATTTCCCCATGCAGACAAGCTCCAAGTTTCAGATCTCCACTAGTGAGAAACAGCTTTTTAGACACATTGAAAACACGCTGAGAGGTTCCTTTTCAGTTAAAAAGCAACACAACCCTGAAAATGATTTAAGGCATGTGCTGATTGTAGAAAGCACCTAGGGACATCTCGCAGAATGACACTCTTCAATGTTTACCTTGGCTGCAGCTGGGCCCCTTCAGAACATTTAGTGCAGACTCCCTTGACTTACATGTTAGAAAGAGCGTGGTCTCATCCACTCGGATAGTCTTTGGTTTGATGCACAGATCCACACTAGCTGTGTCTAAGCTGCGCTGGTTGGTCTTGCTGTTGTAGCAGGATGCTGAGCGGCAGTGATCACGCAGCCACACATAATCAAAGCGCATCAGGGTCTCTGCGTACCTGAGCTCTGGGAAAATAGATAGTTAAAAGAATCCTTGGTCAAACAAGTTAAAACCAAGGATTTGTCTACACTGCAGCTGGGAGGTGTAATCCCCACTTAGCTAGACATACATGTAAGCGCTGTGCGAGCTAGCACACCAAAATAGCAGTGTGGCCACAGCGGCCCAAGTACATATCAAGAATTTCAGACTTAGGCGGCCAGCCTGAGCCGTCGTGGCCACACTGCTATTTTTAGTATGCTAGCTTTATCAGAGAATTACACCTCCCAGCTGCCATGTAGATGTACCCCAAAAGGCTAAGAACCCCACCTGTATAAGCCCACTTGCAGCAACTACAAAGTCTATTAGTATTTACCTTCAAACCACTGCACACACACACTATCTACCTCCAAGGGGTGTTGTGAATATTAGGCAAGTGTTATTTTAACCAGGGTCTAATATTCTATAGATTGTTCGATTCTCACTGAGCCCACAGACGTCCCCTCCTGCGACACTGTTGGGAAGGAAGACTGCAGCCTTAGCCATGCTGGCCACGTACCTAGGCAGTTACTTATTCCTTTCTTCCCTATTCCTTGACAGACCAGACTATTTCATTCCCTTTGCAGAAGTGCTGTCCAGCAACTATCCGAGATAAGATGCTCCCTTCAGTATGGCTGAAACCATATTGCTAACTGGCAATTGTATAGAAATACAGAAAGAGGAAAAAGTCCAGCCAAATAGGATAGGTATAAATCAACAGGTCCATCTGAATACAACGGAAACCACTACTGCACTGGCACTAAGCTGGACACAGAAATATTCCTTGACCCATAGCATGGCAGGGTGCTTTTGCCTTTCTCCCATCCCCAAACAGCTTAAACCTGTCTCAGCCAGCTCTGATATCTTTAAGAATGTCTTTGTGTAAGAGGAGAGTCCCTCCCCCTCTAGTCCAGCTTGGCTTTTGAAATCCAAGTATCCAGATCCATATGCATTGCATCATCCTTTGGACCAAAAGGTATCTTAAATACTGGGCAATTTCCTTTAATTACATACTTAAAAGAGACACTTTCAAATAGAAAGGTCCCCTAAACTAGCCTCATTTGTAGGGCCCTACCAAATTCATGGCCATGAAAAACACGTCATGGACCATGAAATCTGGTCTCCCCCCTTGAAGTCTGGTCTTGTGTGTGCTTTTACCCTGTATTATACAGATTTCACAGGGGAGACCAGCATTTCTCAAATTGGGAGTCCTGACCCAAAAGGGAGTTGCAGGGGTGCTTGCAAGGTTATTTTAGAGGGGGAGGGGGTCGTTGTATTGCCCCTCTTACTTCTGTACTGCCTTCAGAGCTGGGTGGCTGGAGAGCGGCTGCTGTCGGCAGGTTCCCAGCTCTGAAGACAGCGCACTGCCAGCAGCAGTACAGAAGTAAGCGTGGCAATACCATACCATGCCGTGCTTACTTCTGCACTACTGACTTCAGAGGTGGGTGGCCAGAGAGTGGCGGCTGCTGACTGAGGGCCCAGCAGTGCAGAAGTAAGGGTGGAAATACCAACTATGCCATCCTTACTTCTGTGCTGCTGTTGACGGTGACTCTACCTTCAGAGTTGGACTCCCGCTCTCCAGCTGCCCAGCTCTGAAGGCAGTGCTGCTGCCTGCAGCAACGCAGAAGTAAGGTTAGCAGTACTGCAACCTCCCCTACAATAACCCCTTGCAACCACTCCACAACTCCTTTTTGGGTCAGGATCCCTACAACACTGTGAAATTTCAGATTTAAATAGCTGAAATCATGACATTTACTATTTTTAAATCCTCCAATTGTGAAATTGACCAAAATGGACCATGAATTTAGTAGGGCCCTACTCATTTGATATGCCCAAGGTATATCTTGACATGGTGACTGTATGTATCCCCGTGGGCTGCGCTGAAAGGCTACACATGGATAGTGAATTGCCTTCAGGTAACATATAGAGCAGAATTTAGCTAAGAAGTATCAGGTATAATTTAAACACTGGAGCTATTAGGGGGTTATTAACTGGTCTGTCAGCTGCCTTACCAGTCTGCTTCTCTGTCTGACAAGGGGCTGAAGTGGCTTGCTCAAAGCCACGCAGCAAGTCAAGGTTGAGATGGGATTAGAACTCTGCCTTAGCCTGCTAGACTGGGCTGCCTCAAAACCATTAGGGCATGAAGATGACCTGGTCCCATACGTCCCTGAAAATACCAAACCAAACCTCTAAACCAGAGGTGGGCAAACTACGGCCTGCGGGACCCTCCTGCCCGGCTCCTGAGCTCCTGGCCCGGGAGGCTAGCCCCTGGCCCCTCCCCTGCTGTTCCCCCTCCCCCGCGGCCCCTGGGCAGCGGGGCTGCGAGCTTCTGGGGCAGCGCAGCTGCAGAGCCCGGCCTGACCCGGTGCTCTGTGCTGCGTGGTGGCGACGGCGTGGCTGGCTCCAGCTCGGTGGCGCGGCTGTAGCACCGCCAGCCACCGGTGCTCCAGGCAGCGCGGTAAGGGGGCAGAGAGCGGAGGGATTGGATAGAGGGCAGGGGAGTTTGGGGGGGTGGGCAGGGGTCAGGCTGGTCAAAGGGCAGGGAACAGGGATCCCGGGGGGGCAGTCAGAAATGAGAGGAGGGGTTGGATGGGGTGGCGAGGGGCAAGGGTTCCGGAGGCAGTCGGGGACAGGGAGAAGGGGTGGTTGGATGGGGGAGAGGTCCTGGGGGGGCAGTCAGGATGGGGGGGGGTTGGATGGGCCAGAGGGGGCAGTCAGGGGCAGGGATTCCGGGGGCGGTCGGGGACAGGGGGTTGGAGGTGGATGGGGCAGGGGTCCCAGGGGGGCCGTCAGGGAACAGGAGAGGTTGGGGGGGGCGGATGGGGGGAGGGCCGGGCCACGACCCCCTCCCCTAACCAGCCCTCCATACTATTTCCGAAACCCAATGCGGCCCTCAGGCCAAAATGTTTGCCCGCCCCTGCTCTAAACCATATAGTAAGAGGGCTGCGATCTGACTCTACTCTCACTTACACTAGTGGAAATTAAGAGTGACTTGACTGAAGGAGCACCACCACTGTAAAGCACGATCAGAAAAGGCTGCCTCCCACCCGACCCACACTGAGAGGTGGACACACACCAACACACGTGCACGCGCATACACTCTCTCCCCTTACCTAAATGATCACCATGTAATTGCCAGGCACAGTTCAGAGACGCTGGGGCCATATGGTGCCAACGGGATACAGCAGGGAAGCTCTTTCTGTAACAGGGCTGCCATGATATTTGGTGTCCACTGCCTCTATTCAGCAGGCACTGGGTGCTGGAGAATAGATGTGTCAACCTATGGCACCACATACTGGGGAAATTCAAGAGGAAGGAGAGAGACCAATGTTACTATGGCTGGTTCTAGGTTACTATTTATCTTTATTACAGAGGTGGCAATCAGGGCAAAGATAGAGCCAACCCAAAATAGTTTACAGTCTATGTTACTGACAAAACACAACAGCTAGATGAAAGACAAGTGTGGGGAGGTGAAAGTAACCGTAATAGGAGCAAGTTTAGGTGAAGCCTGGCAGTGTGCCCAAAGTAGCACTGAGTTGTTTCAAGTTACATAGAATCCACCATGTTCTCTAGTTCAAACCAGCAAGTGACCCGTGCCCCACACCATCTACATAGCCATCATCAGTTGTACAGTGAAAATAATTTAATATGCTTCAGGTTTTTAATTAATACGTTTTTTTAATAGGGAGCTTTATTGCTGAACTAATGAACTTTGAATACTACTACATTCTCTCAATTACTACACAGCCACACAGGTTTCTAAGCTTAAATCAGAACCCACCCAGCTGTTTTGTGGCAGCAGGAATCCACATCTGTTATTATAACAACACTGACAGGGCACCCACCACAATGATATCTGGGTGCCCTTTACCCTGCTTTCAATCTACAGCTTTAGATCAATAATATTAAATATAGGAAAGTTTGGAAAATATAACTGCATCAAGCAGGAGATGGAGAATATAGAAAGTGATTTTTATCTTTCATTTTAATTCTCATTTTGGGTGTTTTCTTCATCATTTTATCAATCAGAAAGAAGGTTTACCCTAAGTCTGCTCTGATTCGCCATACCTTTCTATTCTTCTGAACACCGAGCCTGATCTCATTTCCAGCATCTCCACTTAAGGCTTTACTTGTTCATGGACATCCAGATGCTGGTAAGAACTGCAGCAATACAGAGGCTGCAAGTTTCCAAAGACCAGATCCTCAAAGGTATGCAAGTACCTAACTCTCATTGGAGTTAGGCACCTAAGTACCTTTGAGGATCTGGGTCCAAGACACTATCTGCTAAGCAGAGGAAGTAACTAGGCTACTCTCTCTGAATAACACCTGCCAGTCTTAACAGCAAACAGAATGACCTTTGTAAAATGGAAGTTTGAGATTAGACGTAACAGAATTCTAAGGTTAGAATATCAGTAAAATGATTAATTGAACTCAGTCCATAAATTATTCATAGACAATAGGAAACAACAATCAGGAAGTTGCTAATTCTGGTGGTTACTAAAACCTAATAATTCCTCTTAAGCAGGCTGCAAGCAAGCAGACTGTTTTGCTAATCATCTGCTTTCATCTTAGAATCAAAGTGTTTTGGCTCAACGCAGTGGAGGGGGTGGGGCAGAAGGAAGGCAGGGAAAAGAGAAAAGTATGCTGCTGCCTTACAGGCCTGTGGCTTGGGACAAGCACTTTTGAAACACTGAATTATCACCTTAAGTGCCCAAGCATGAAAGACATTGAAAACTTGCATGCACCACCACTCCTAGAACCAAAGTCATCACCTACATTATTCCTGTATTAGGTGATACCATGGTTCGGAAATCACAACAGATTGGCCAATGTTACGTTTTTAAATGGTGTCCAATGTACACCAGTTGAAGGGGGGGAAAAGGGGGGGGGGTCAGGTAAGTTGCACTTTGGATACTTTTCATCCAAGGATCACAAAGCACTTTACAAACAATGACTAACTACGCTTCCCCTGCTCTGAGAAGTTGGGAAGTATTCCCATTTTACAGTTGGGGAAACTGGGGCACAAGCAGGTCACTGTGAAGCAGAGACTAAAACCCAGGAGTCCTTTGAATCCAACTCCCTTGCTCTGACCATCCGATAATGCTCCCATCTACATCAAATTAATTAGTGAATCAGATAGGATTGAAACAAATAAGTACCCAACATTCCCAAGAGCCAGGTGCCACAGGAAGGCCTTGTCTAAATGAACACTAGTTTGTGGCAAGGTGGAGTGTAAATCTAGCCTGAAGTAGGCTGTTTGCTGTCATGCACTGGGTGTCCATGAGGACCCTGCTGCCACACACAGTTTTGTAGTGCGCTTTAATTTATGCTGCTTTGATATGGGAGTAGATCAGTATGCATTAGGGAACTTTTAGTGAGTGGCAGCAGGAGTCACATGGACACTTAGTGTGCAGCAGGCTAGTGCAGGGTAGACCAACACCCCAGCTTGGTCTGAAAACTAAGCGTTTGTTTAAACAAGCTCTGAGACAGTGCAATGGCTACACATGAAAGTGACAGGTTTCAGAGTAGCAGCCGTGTTAGTCTGTATCTGCAAAAAGAACAGGAGTACTTGTGGCACCTTAGAGACTAACAAATTTATTTGAGCATAAGCTTTCGTGAAAGTGAGTTAGCCAGGTCTCATTCTAGTCTCTAATTATTAACTTCACAGAACCACACAATGTCCAGTAGGTGCTCAAGAGAAACTGAGGCCAGAATGGCAAGACATAGCGCTGCAGCTCAGGAATAAGGTGCCCTGGCAGAGCTGGCTGAGGAAAGATGACAGTGCCTGCTTTTCCACTATGTCTGGCTCTAGCCAGCAACAGACAATCGTTTTTGTGGACAAAATTCGTACTTCTAACATCAGTAGCCCTAAAAAGAGAATTAGCCAAATCTGGTGAAAAAACTTTACAACAATGAAATGGCAAACAAGTCTTCAAAAGATGCTAACTTGAGCTCAGCAGTTAACTATATGATATTTATACAATTTACAAATCCAAAACTGTATAACATACTATTGTACACACTGAACCCGAGACGATATCCCTGAGACTCTCACGTTGGCTTTAAAAAAAAAAAAAATCTAGACAGTTTTTGCTCCTTAGATCTGTTTTGCATAAAACAGGGCTAACAGAAACAGCTTAACCAAGAATTGGATTGCTTCAGATTACAAATGGGTGGTTCTTTAGGTGAGATACACACTTCTGTATTAATTGTCAGTTATAAACTAGTGCAGAAGAGGGACAAAAATTACCTAGCCAATATAAGGATAAAGAACAGGAGTACTTGTGGCACCTTAGAGACTAACAAATTTATTAGAGCATAAGCTTTCGTGGGCTACAACCCACTTCTTTGGATGCGGATACAGACTAACACGGCTGCTACTCTGAAACCTGTAAGGATAAAGTATCTCGTGCTTTGATATCAAAGTGTCAAGTAAATAAGACCAAATGTATTCAGTTCTGAAACACTCTGCAAGGATGACACAAACTTTCATTTTGGTGAGCTGTAAACTACAGACTGCCGGTCAAAAGGCTAATTTTAGCTAATGACTTCGATGAAGTTCAACTAGCATGTTAAGAAAAAGCCCAGTCTAGCTCAACACCATACCATTCATTTGGTATTTCATGACAACCTCTCCTTTCATACTATATATTAAAGAGCACAGTGGTTCATTTCAGCTTTTGGAGCATCCACAAGTTTAGCTGAAAGAAAACCACAGGGTCTATATACATTTCTATATACAGAACACAAAATAGAAAGATTGCTGCTACAAACCTGTTAAGAAAACAACCTCTACCTTTGGGAGCTTGAACTGTAGTTATCTCCTTCCACACACAATCCTTTTATTTCCTTCCTCTTTCAGTATCAAAGGTTGCCAGAGAATAAAAACATTTAGTGGGTAAATGATCTGCTTATCTAATCCAATCAGAATCATACTGTGTTTCTGCTCTGTTGGCAGGAATCAGTCACTGCAATAAGTGCATTCTGTGTATTTCATTCAAGTCTCAGTTATGGATATTAAAACTAAAAGGAGAATTTGAGAAACTGAAACCAAAAATCCATATACTAGAGAGCATTTACATTTACCTTGGGTGCCAGTTTAACGAATCCTGACTGAAAGCAGCAAGTTAGACCTGTCCTCATTAAAATTAGCCATTTAGACAGCTAAATTTTCTTGTATTCAGCTTACCTTTATACTGTTGACCTTTAAGTTGTCCACATTACAGACAGACCTAGTTATCAATGCAGAGAAGTGCAATGGCTTGAGGTGTCAAGACAAAGTCCCTTAAGATTCAATAACAAGTGGGTAGTTGGAAGAAGCAGCTAAACCATCTCAGCCTGAATCCAAATGATCAGAGGAGTTTGAGATGGGAGAGATGTATTGGATCATCAAGCCCATCCCTCTACTAGGGCAGGATAGAGTTGTACACAGAGAACTTAAGATATTGTTTTACATGATTTATCCAAAAGGCCAAGATTAACAGGAGTGAGAAAGATAGAAACATATCAATAGAATCTTAACCCAAGACAAAGAGTATGGGGGTGAGAGGGAGAGACTACTATGGAAGGGAATGCAAAAGGGTGAAAGATTTAAACATACCAGCACCACTGCTTATTTAGGTTTTTAAGAAAAAACACCATAGCACAGCCTTCTGGAGAAAGAGTAAAGAAACACGTTTGTTGCTATAGGAGGCATAGGGACTACAGCTGCAAGTAACAGAATAGCCTCTCTGCAGAGGATACAAGAAGAACTTACAGTGAGTGAAATCAGATGGCCTTTCAGTTCATTTATTAAAGTGCTTTCAATTCCCATTTCAAGGAAAGAAAAATATTGAGCAAAGGAAGTTAGTTAGGATCCAAGTATTTTAATCAATACAAGGACTTTTTTTTGGGGGGGAGGAGGGGGGTAGAGTATTAAATGAATCTGTGATCTCCATCCAGTTTTTAGCGAGCAGATCACCATCATCCCACAAAACCCTACATTATACCTGGCACTACCTGGGAAAGAGGATTTCATAGTCCAGTGCTGTTAATCCAGCACCGTTTAAACACAACAACATTTACTCGTAATCAATGGGACTGCAAACTCTTGTTCTAATTTGGCTTTTAAAAAAAGGTTTTCATCAAATGCTGAATGGCTCATATTTACTCTTCCTTTAATTAATCCTTTACTTTCTTACAAGCTTCTAACTAAAACCAAATGTTTCCAATTAATGACTTGTTAATGTAGGAAATAGGACAGAATTTCAGTATTGCAACCAACAAACATTAGTTTTGTTTTGTTTTTTAAAAAGCAAACTGTTCCCCTAAGCAGCCTGAGGAAAAATATATATTGTCTGCAAGTCTCAGCCAGGATAAATATTCGGTGCTGGTTGCCTGGAGAGACAGTTGCATCTTTAATCCAGAATTTCTATGCTGCTTTAGAAAATGCAACCAACCATCCTGAGGCCGCACTATTAGGCCTGGTCTACACTAGGAGTTTATGTCAAATTTAGTGCCGTTACATCGAATTAACTCTGCACCCGTCCACACCACGAAGCTATTTAGTTCGACATAGAGGTCTCTTAAATTCGACTTCTGTACTCCTCCCCAACGAGGGGAGTAGCGCTAAATTCGACATGGCCATGTCGAATTAGGCTAGGTGTGGATGGAAATCGACGGTAATAGCTCCGGGAGCTATCCCACAGTGCACCACTCTGTTGATGCTCTGGACAGCAGTCCGAGCTCGGATGCTCTGACCAGCCACACAGGAAAAGCCCCGGGAAAATTTGAATTCCTTTTCCTGTCTGGGCAGTTTGAATCTCATTTCCTGTTTGGACATCGTGGCGAGCTCAGCAGCACTGGCAACGATGCAGAGCTCTCCAGCAGAGATGGCCGTGCAATCCCAGAATAGAAAGAGGGCCCCAGCATGGACTGATCGGGAAGTCTTGGATCTGATCGCTGTGTGGGGCGATGAGTCCGTGCTTTCCGAGCTGCGCTCCAAAAGACGGAATGCAAAGATCTATGAGAAGATCTCTAAAGCCATGGCAGAGAGAGGATACAGCCGGGATGCAACGCAGTGCCGCGTGAAAATCAAGGAGCTGAGACAAGGGTACCAGAAGACCAAAGAGGCAAACGGACGCTCCGGATCCCAGCCCCACACATCCCGTTTCTACGAGGCACTGCATTCCATCCTAGGTGCGGCCGCCACCACTACCCCACCACTGACCGTGGACTCTGAGGATGGGATATTGTCGATGGCCGCTTCCTCAGACATGTTAGCGGACGGGGAAGATGAGGAAGAAGATGAGGAGGACGAGGCAGTCGACAGCGCTTACAAGGCTGATTTCCCCAACAGCCAGGATCTCTTCATCACCCTTACAGAGATCCCCTACCAACCGTCCCCAGCCGTTAACCCGGACACGGAATCAGGGGAAGGATCAGTCAGTAAGTGTTTAAAACATCTAAACATTTATTTTTTACAGAACAGGAATATTAACAATATTAACAATGGGTTTTGCAAGATTACTTTGCCCATGGCGATTAACGGTTCAGTCCCTGGCAGTGCAACTACTGAAAAAAAATCTAACAATGTCCGGTTTAGCATGATTGTTCTGCCCAAGCCGCTCTACTGTTTAGTCCCTGCCAGTGCAGCTACAGTAAAATCCTGTCTATATGTCCGGGGATAGAGCAGAAATCCTCCATGGACATCTCCACGAAGCTCTCCTGGAGGTAATTGGAAAGCCTTTGCATCAGGTTCCTGGGGAGAGCGGCCTTATTGGGTCCTCTGTAGTAGCAAACATTTCCGCGCCAGGAGACAAGCAAGTACTCCGGGATCATTGCCCTGCAGAGCATGGCGGCATACGGCCCTGGTCTTTGCAGGCTTTCCCGAAGCATCCTTTCTTTTTCCGTCTCTGAAATCCTCATCAGAGTGATGTCGCTCATGGTGACCTGCTTTGAATTAGGTAGGGGAATGTTAGTATTGGGACTGCTTGCCTGTTCCTTTACAGAACTGTAACCGGCGGCTTACAGCCACGCGGTGGAGGTGGGAGAGGGGCAGCATACAGGGATCTTTCCCTGGGACAGCCGCGAGGGGGTGGGACAGGGGCAGAGTTCATGCTTGCCGGATTGCTGGCAGCAGGGACTGGCATTGCTTTCAATGTGAAAGGAGGCCAGTGCTACTATTAAAGTTTTAAGCAGCCACAAGTCTACGGCTTACCATGTCGGCCTGCTACACAAATTCCGGTGTCCTGCACCGCTTCTCTGATCTGCACTGCAAGACCCCAGGCACTGAATGCGAAGGCCGAAAATTCGACCTTGTCCTGAGTGCGCATGTGATAGGTGCTGTGCATGGTCTTGTTCACAGAGAAAGACTATGTTCTTTGTTCACAACGAAATTTATCTTTCTGAGGAATTCACTCCCTTTTTCCCATTCCCACAGCTGCGACTGTCTCCCAACCCAGCCTGGCATCACACTCCCAGAGGCTAGCGCAGATTAGGCGTAGGAAGAAGAGGACACGGGAGGACATGTTCTCAGAACTTATGGGCTGCTCCCGAGCCCAGGCAGCCCAGCAGACCCAGTGAAGGGAGAACTTGTCCCAAATGCACCGATCACACATGGAACGGGAGGAGAGGTGGCGGCAGGAAGACCAGCAGGCGACTCAAATGCTGCTTGGACTAATGAGGGAGCAAACGGACATGCTCCAGCGCCTTGTGGATGTTCTGCAGGACCGGAGGCAGGAGGACAGAGCCCCGCTGCAGTCTCTCTCTAACCGCCCTCCCCCGCCACCAAGTCCCATACCCCCCTCACCCAAAGTCCAAAGAAGGAGGGGCGGCAGAGTCCGTGAAAACTCTCACTCCACCCCTGCAGACTGCTCTACTACTAGAAGGCTCTCATTCCCCAAAATTTGACAAGTCCTTTCCTTCCCGCCTCACCCAAGCCCCCGTCCAAGTTTCACCCCCCAGTTTCATGTGTAGTTGCTAATAAAAAATACTTTTCTGTTAATTACTGTTTCCATCATGTTCTTTTAGAGGAGAGTCTGTCTGAAGGGGGGGAAGGGGGTTGGTAATTGGACAGGACAGTCACCTTTACCAGGGTACAGAGGCGGGGGCAGGTTCAGCAGCAGGGCACACACACATTGCAGTCACTAGTTACCCTGGTCAGTCTGGGAGGTGGTTTTAGTGTTCTGTGGTGGGTGGGGGGTGCTCTGTGACTTTGTGGCGGGGGAGGGCAGTTACTGATCTTATGCAGCGGTCCTTATCCTGGATCACAGAGCCACGCAGCAGGGGATCTGTAACCGTCCTCCCCCTGCCACAAAGTCACATAGCCCCCCCCCCACACAGAGTCCCGAACAGGAGGGGTGGCAGGCTCCGTTGAAACCACCAGTCCACCACTGCGGAGCCTGTCATTCCTGGAGTTTAGAAGCGTCATTTGCATCACTACACTACACCCGCTCCCCACCACAGTCTGCGTCCCAGTCTCAACACTTTCCCACGAAAACAGTAATAAAGAAAACGGTGTTCATTAACAAAATTCAAGTGATTTTATTTTTAAACGTGGGTTGTAAGGGGGGGGACGGGGTATGTAACTGGAAAGGATACTGAACATTTAGTGGGTAAAGAAACGGGGGCAGGTTCAGCTTCTCTGTACACGAACTGGAAAGTCACAGGTTACCCTGCTCACTCAGGAACCTAGCTTTCAAAGCCTCCTGGATGCACAGCGCGTCCCGCTGGGCTCTTCTAATCGCCCGGCTGTCTGGCTGGGCGTAATCAGCAGCCAGGCTATTTGCCTCAACCTCCCACCCCGCCATAAAGGTCTCCCCCTTGCTCTCACAGAGATTGTGGAGCACATAGCAAGCTGCAATAACAATGGGGATATTGGTTTCGCTGAGATCACAGCGAGTTAGTAAGCTTCTCCATCTCCCCTTGAGACGGCCAAAAGCACACTCCACCACCATTCTGCACTTGCTCAGCAGGTAGTTGAAGAGTTCTTTTACAGTGTCCAGGGCGCCAGTATAAGGCTTCATGAGCCAGGGCATTAGCGGGTAGGCTGGGTCCCCAAGGATGACTATAGGCATCTCCACATCCCCAAGAGTTATTTTGTGGTCCGGGAAGTACATACCTTCCTGCAGCCGTCTAAACAGACCTGAGTTCCTGAAAACACGAGAGTCATGAACCTTGCCCGGCCATCCGACGTTGATGTTTGTAAAACGTCCCCTATGGTCCACCAGTGCTTGCAGCACCATTGAAAAGTAGCCCTTTCGGTTGATGTACTGGCTGGCCTGGTGCTCCGGTCCCAGGATAGGGATGTGAGTTCCATCTATAGCCCCACCGCAGTTTGGGAATCCCATCTCGGCGAAGCCATCTATGATGACCTGCGCGTTTCCCAGGGTCACTACCTTTGAGAGCAGTACCTCAACGATTGCGTTGGCTACTTGCATCACAACAACCCCCACGGTAGATTTGCCCACGCCAAAGTGGTTCGCGACTGACCGGTAGCTGTCTGGCGTTGCAAGCTTCCAGAGGGCTATGGTTACTCGCTTCTGGACAGTCAGGGCTGCTCGCATCCGGGTGTCATTGCGCTTCAGGGCAGGGGACAGCAACTCACAAAGTTCCATGAAAGTCCCCTTCCGCATGCGAAAGTTTCGCAGCCACTGTGATTCATCCCAGACCTGCAGCACTATGCGGTCCCACCAGTCCGTGCTTGTTTCCCGGGCCCAGAATCGCCGTTCCACAACATCAACATGACCCATTGTCACCGTGATGTCCTCGGCGCTGGGTCCCGTGCTTTCTGACAGGTCTGTGCTACTCTCAGACTTCAGGTCCTCACCGCGGTGCCGTAGCCTCCTCGCCTGATTTCTCTGCATCTGCCTCTGGGAAAGGTGGATGATAAGCTGCGAGGTGTTGACAACGGCCACAACTGCAGCGATGGTTGCAGCGGGCTCCATGCTCGCAGTGCTGTGGCGTCCGCGCTGTCACTGACCAGAAAAGTGCGCCAACTGATTTCCCGCCGGCGCTTTCAGGGAGGGAGGGCGGTAGTGACGGACGGATGACGACAGTTACCCAAAAGCACCCTCGACACATTTTTTTACCCAGAAGGCATTGGCGGCTCGACCCAGAATTCCAATGGGCAGCGGGGACTGCGGGAACTGTGGGATAGCTGCCCACAGTGCACCGCTTCCTATGTCGACGCTTTCCCCGTTAGTGTGGACTCACAAAGTCGAATTACTGTCCTTAGTGTGGACACACACGTTCGACTTTGCAATATCGATTCCACATATTCGATTTAAGTAAAATCGAACTACTCTCGTAGTGTAGACATACCCTTAGAGTTAAAATAACCTTTGTGAAGAGAATACTGACTAAACAGGGATAATGCCGAAGGCTGATAAGGAGACGCCTCCCTTAGGAAGGTTACCATTCAATGCCAGGGGTAAATGAGAGAGTTAGTAAAACTATATCAAGCACAGAAAGTCCAATCATAAACCAAGTGAAATAATTGATAGGTACATAAAACTCAGTGATGATGGGTGTCTGAAATTACATGGATGCTCGTAATGCATTTCCTATAGTAACATATCAGCAGTTTTAAGGATTTACGGAGCACATTTTACACAGCACAAGTACCACTTATAAAAAAACACCACCACCACCACAAGTAGTGGATAACACTTTTGTATCAATCTGGATTATTTTCTCTGCCAAGAAGCAATCTTCCAGATTTACTCCACTACACTGCAGCAGCAGGCAGTTTTCCACACTGGATCTCTGCTATGACAAATCCCCCACTCCCCTTCCCCCCACAATTAAGGTTATGTCAACAGTTAAGTAGCCAATAAAGACATCAGGAGACAATGTCAGCTTTGCAATTAATTTTGCTAGAAACGAAAGCCATAAACCAAATACTGGTGTTTAATGCTGACTGCTTGAGACAAGACCCACCTTGCAGTAATTGTATCGACAGAACAAGAAGCAATGGTCTCAAGTTGCAGTGGGGGAAGTCTAGGTTGGATATTAGGAAACACTATTTCACTAGGAGGGTAGTGAAGCACTGGAATGGGTTACCTAGGGAGGTGGTGGAATCTCCATCCTTAGAGGTTTTTAAGGCCCAGCTTGACAAAGCCTTGGCTGGGATGATTTAGTTGGTGTTGGTCTATGAAATCTGCCAACTCTTAACTCATTTGTATCAAGACTTTCATCTGCTTCTTTTTAAAGACCATAGCACACGATTCTTTCTGTAATTCTCTTTTCCAGCAGACTAACTCTCTTTTTATCACGCCCACACATGATCACATTTACAATAGTACTTACTTCGTTCAAATGGTCCAATTTAACACGGTTCTATTTTTGCTGGCTCTGTACTTTGACACTAATTAATCCTGGACTAAATGCAGGAAGGCTAGCTCTCAACATGTCAGAGGTGTACTGCCACCTGCTGGAGAAGAGATAAAAATAGTGCCCTCTCCCTTAATTAACTATCACTGACAGAAGCATAGAGAAACCTACTGTAATTCACAGATCAATAAAATTTGAAGTAATAATCCCTCTGTGAACTTTGGGTCAAACCATATTAGAAAAAATTGCACTAACATGGGTTTGAACTGTAGTGAAGACAGGGCCAAAATTTATCTGGGTCCAGGGCATTTTGATAAATGCAAATCAGAGCAGACCCAACAAACTGAAGATTCTTGCCTAGTTTGTATGTGTGTTTTTTCCATTATTTCTTCTACATAGGAAAATATTTAACTTTCTTATAAAGCTAAAGTGTCTTCAGCACTAAAGTTTTATATCACACATCAACATATGCTCAGGGTTTGATTAAAAGAAGCAAATAAAATACCCCAAATATTTTAAAACTCTGCATGCTATCATAGAAGTTATTTTGTTATAGCCAGAAGAGTTAATAATCAGACACCCTACTGGACTAGAATCAATGTATAACTGAGTAGAGAGCTCATATGTAATCTAGTGGCAGCATATTCTAGTGGACTACGTTTGGGACTAGAACTATGGACACAACACTTAACATCTCTGTTTCAGCTTTCCCTTCTGTAAACAGGGATAATAATATTTACCTAATTCTTAAAGGTGCTGGCAGGATTAAAGTTTGTACAACACGTTGAGGATGTTAAATGCTATGTAAGTGCTAAGTATTAGATAACATTGTCCCCAGTGGGTGAAGAGATGATAATACTGAGTGGGAAAAGGCCTCCCCACCCTGAACCCATGTAGACTGCCCCTCCATAGATCTGACTAACAGTAGGGCAACACACATGCACCCTAGGCAAGTCGGTTGTTTTGATAAAACAGATTTTATCAGGAAGCTGACAAAATTTTTTTTCAGAGTTCAGCTCCCTCCCTAACTGCTGGCACTTCTGCCCCCATAGCCAGTTATGCCTAACTAACCAAACAGCATCATCTGAGCAACTGTTGCCAAAAAGTCATGGCTTCCACTGGAAAAAAAGGTCAAGCCACCCTTTTCCCACATATCTCTCCCCCACAGTCCATCATCACCCACAGAGAACAGGCTGAGCCTCCCTTTCACGTCCACTGAATGTTATTCTTTCAAATTAAGGAATCTTTTAAACAGATATTAAGAAGACCAGGATAATGTACTTTTGATCTAAGCAACATGGGATGATGCTGGAGTAAGCAGTAGTCTACAGAGACAACATCAGATACTTATCCACATCCCCTAAGCAATCATTTGGCTGATAGTCTGGAAATTGCTAGTGTTCTAAGGATTAAAAATCCTCCAGTGACTCAATCCCCATTTAAACCAGAAGCAGATTGCTGAAACAATCTGTTTCTACACCTAAACCAAATTTGTGTACCAAGTGTGCTATCATTCAAACTTAGAAAGTAGCCTTGTCTGGATTCAGGCGGTCTATCAATCGGATAGTTCAAAGGTCAGCTCCCTCTCCCACCCTAAAGTTTAGTCCAGTAAATGGGGTACAGGACATCAGGGCAAAATATATAAATCTAGTTTTGACAGGTTAGTCCATCTAAAGCAGCAACACTGTGTAAAAGCACCTGGGAGGGCTGGAGGTAGAAAGATCAACCGTTCTCTCTCATCCCTCCAACCCTTTCACTAGTTCACAGGTGAAAATTACAACAATATACAAAAATTACAACACACCACACTGGTCTCAAGATAGTACATGGAATGTTTCTCCAATAACTTTAGAGCAGTAATAAAGCACTAAGATAGCTGCTCTTACACTTTGGGAAAGCAGTTTTACTACAGAAATTGAAGTCCACACACATGAAAACTGGAGCTGGACAAGGGAAAAAAACAGTTACTAACCTTTCCCTAACTATTGTTCTATGAGATATGTTGCACATGTCCATTCCGATTTAGGTATGTGCACGCCCCGAGCACAGCTGTCGGAATTTTTTCCCCTATTGGTATCTGTCGGCTTGGCTCTAGAGCCGCTGGTACAAGGGGGCCCCTGCCGAGCCTGCACTCCTCAGTTTCTTCTTACCGACCACTCCGAGAGTGGGGCTGGTGGATGGGTCTTGGAATGGACATGTGCAACACATCTTGAAGAAAAACAGTTATGGAAAAGTTAGTAACCATTTTTTTCTTCAAGTGTTTGCACATGTCCATTCTGATTTAGGTGACTCACAAGCTGTAGCATCGGAGGTGGGCTCTGAGTTGAGGGGCAAGCCGACTGTAGTACTGTTCTGCCGAATTGCACATGGTCTCTTGCCTGTTGAGTATTGGCAGAATGAGCTGAAAATGTATGTACTGAGGACCAGGTTACTGCTCTGCAGATATCCTGAATGAGAAAGGTCCTGAGTGAGAAAGGCCACTGATGAGGCCTGAGACCTTGTAGAATGAGCTGTGAAGTTCAGTGGAGGGGGAAATGCCTGTGTGGTCATAGCAAGCTCTGATACAAGATGTTACCCATGACGAGATCCTCTGAACAGAAATGGGAAGACCTTTCATCCTTTTAGCTATCACCATGAAGAGCTGTGGGGTTTTGTGGAATGGCTTGGTCCTTTCAATATAGAACGCCAAAGCCCACCTAACATCCAGAGAGTGCAAGCATTGTTCCTCCCCATTAATATGCGGTTTAGGGTAAAATACTGGCAAAAATATGGGTTGGTTGCAGTGAAACTGGGACACCACCTTAGGAAGGAAGCTCAGGTGTGCACGTAACTGTGCCTTGTCCTTAAAGAAGACTGTATAAGGAGGTTCTGCAGTGAGGGCATGGCTCTCTGACACCCTCCTGGCCAATATGACTGCCACTAAGAAAGCTACCTTCCATGAAAGGTGAAGTAGTGAACATGTTGCTAGTGGCTCGAAGGGTGGTCCCATCAATTTTGAAAGGACAAGATTCAAATCCCATGGGGGGATTGGCTTCCTCACTTGAGGGAATACCCTCTCCAGGCCTTTAAGGAAGCAGATTACCGTCTTATGAGAAAAGACCGATCTATTGCCTATCTTCGGGTGGAACGCAGAGATGGCTGCCAGGTGGACCTTGATCGAGGAGAGGGCCAAGCCCTGCTCCTTCAGGGATAGAAGATAGTCCAAGATGAGTTGTAAGAGGGTTTCCAGAGGGGACATTCCACGTTGTGAAAACTGAAAGAAGAAACACTTCCACTTGGTGCAATAAGCAGCCCTCGTGGAGGGTTTCCTGCTGCCTAGGAGGACTTTATAGACCTGCTCCGAAAAGGCTCGCTCATCGGTATTTAGCCATGAAGACTCCATGCTTTCAGAAGCAAGGAGCCAAGGTTTGGGTGGAGCAGATGCCTGTGGTCCTGGGAAATCAGGTCTGGGTGGAGCAGAAGTGTGACCGATGTCTCCATGGACAGTTGAACTAGCATTGTATACCAGTGCTACCTGGGCCAAGCTGGAGCTATTAGGATGATTCGCGCCTGATCCTGTCTGATCTTTGTCAGCATCATGTGAATCAATGGAGTGGGCGGAAAGGCATAACAGACCATGTCAGCAGGAAGGCATCTGTGATGGATCCTGGGCTATGACTCCTCAGGGAGCAGTACTGTTGACACTTCCTGTGGGCACAGTTAGCAAACAGATCTATCTGGAGATAACCCCACCAGCGGAAGATGTCCCACGTGACATTCGGGTGAAGGGACCACTTGTGGTGAGCGGAAAAGAACCTGCTGAGGTGATCTGCGAGGTGGTTCTGTACCCCAGGTAGATAAGAAGCCTACAGCTTGATTGCATGAATGATGCAGAAATCCCATAGACTGATTGCCTCCTGACAGAGGGGATGAACAGGCCCCACTTTGCCTGTTGATGTAATACATGGCTGACGTATTGTCCGTGAGAACTGAAACGGTCTTGTTTGTAATATGGGGCAGGAACATCTGGCAAGCTAGGCAGACGGCCCTGAGTTCCGATATTGATATGGAGCAATAGCTCCTCCTGTGACCATAGACCTTGTGTTCTGAGATGACTTAGATGGGCTCCCCAACCTAGCGCTGAGATGTCGGAGACCAGATGTGCAGATGGTTGGAGCCTTGCGAAGGGTACTCCCTTGCATAATACTCTGTGGTCCAGCAACCACTTGAGGGAGTCAAGGACCTGAGGCAACACAGTGAGGACCCTGTCCAGTTGGTGCCTGGACAGGGAGTACAACAAGCTCAGCCAAGCCTGGACAGGTCCGAGTCTCAGCCTTGTGTGTTGCATTACATGTGAGCAGGAAGCCATGTGACTGAGAAGGCTTAAGCACAGTCTGACTGTTGTGATGGGGTGCGACTGAAGGGAACAACTAAATTACCTGGAAACATTCGTCCGGGAGACAGACCTTTGCCAACGTCCAGTCTATAAGAGCTCCGATGAACTCTATTTTTTGAACAGGTGTTAGAGTTGACTTCTGTATGTTTATGACAAGGCCCAGGTCCAAGAAGGTTGACTGTATAAGGGCAATGTCGGACTGTACTTGTGCTGGGACTGGCCTTTGATGAGCTGGTCGTCCAAGTACGGGAAGACATGAACTCCTCTTTTCCTTAGGAACGCTGCTACCACTGCCATACATTTGGTAAACACCAGCCAGGCAGTTGAAAGGCCAAACGGGAGGCCAGTGAAGTGATAATGCCCCTGATTCACCACAAACTTCAGGAATCATTTGTGACCTTGGAATATTGAAATATGAAAATATTAGTCTTTCAAATCGAGGGAGGCATACCAGTCCCCTGGATCCAGCAACAGAATGATGGACGCCAAGGAGACCATGCAGAACATTAGCTTTTTGAGGTAATGATTGAGTTTGGTCAGGTCTAGGCTCGGCTTCAGGCCTCCCTTGGCTTTGGGAATCAGCAAGTAAGTTGAATAGAACCCCTGTCCCCTTAGCTGACCTGGAACCTCTTCCATGGCTCCCATCCAAAGAAGGGATTGCACCTTCTGCTCTAGCAGAGGCTTGTAAGAAGGTTCCCTGAAGAGGGACCGGGAACTGGGGGGAGGGGCGCAGGAGAATGTAGAAAGAAACTGGAGGGTATACTCCATATATTAAGAAGAGGATCTGAAACATAAGGCCTTGTATCCGAGGCCTGAACTAAAGTAACGGTCAAAACTTGCTGAAGCACAGTCAAGTTGTGAGCAAGAGGCAGGCCCTGCTCTCAGAATTTGGCAAGCACAGGGCTAATATTGCAAAAACGCATATTCCTAAGAGGTGCTGGGCACAGAGTACTCACGCAAGCACATTCCAGAAGGGTGGTACCAGAACACCTCGATACCAGCACATTACCCAAAGATAACAGGAACACACTGACCCATCCTAAAGATAAGGTCAGGATGACAGCACGATGGATAGAGATGTTTTGATCAAACCAACATGTACAAGGCAATGGGTGGCACCCTGATATATCAGGGGCAATATGTAACTTGTTTGTATTGGTGTATAAAGATGTATCTCAGAGGGAATGTTTTTGGCCAGCCTAGGGGGCAGTGGAATGTCCCACCATTGACTGAGCTGCATCCATTGTCATGGGCATGAATGTATTAGAGTCTGTGTGATACTAGCACCGTGCTTCGTCGACAATAAACCTGGCTGGGTACCTTCGTACCTTAACGGACTTTGTGGTCTTTGAGCAGTTCACTCGAGGTCTGCTGTGTCAACTGTCTGCACAGAGCTGGGACAGCACACAGGGAGAACAAACGCAGCCGAACATCTAACCACACCCTGATTCTACTGTGTTTAAAACCCAGCGGTCAGAAGTAACCCATTTCCAGGACTTGAGGAAGTGGGTAAGGCAGTTGGAAAAGATGGGGAATAGATCCTGAGATTGGGGGGTTGGTATGTCATCCTCGAGAACCTTGTCAAAACGAGTGTCTCAAGTTGCCTGAGCGGCGTAGGCCCAATTGAGAAGGTCCGGTGGCGGCGGAGGGTGGAGGTGGTCTGCAACTGAATCCTCTACTCCTTCCCCTCCTCTGGTCATGGCTAGGCTGCTGGGCGTAATAGCGCTTAACTGCTGGGGTCTGTATTGCCTTCTAGGCTGAGACGGGTTATGCAGCCCTAGAGATTTTAATGTGGCCCTAGAATCTTTAAGGCTGTGAAGCCTAGTGTCTGTTTGCTCTGAAAAGAGCAAAGAACCTTCAAAGGGCAAGTCCTGCAGTGTCTGCTGGACCTCCTGAGGAAAGCCAGCTTCTTGGAACCAAGAGCTCCTTCTCATGGTAACCACGGTGGCCATGAATCTAGCTGCAGAATCAGCAGCATCCAAGGCCACTTGCAGTCTTGCCATTGTCCACCAGAGCTGAAAATGCCTGCTGGTTGTCTTGAGGGAGTTTCGCTCTAAATCTGTCCATTGACTCCCACATGTTAAAGTCATAGCGATCCAGCAATGCTTGCTGGGTCGCTATGCAAAGTTGGAGGCCCCCCACCATTGAGTATGCTTTTCTGCCGAGTAAGTCTAACTTCTTTGGTTCCTTTGCTCTCCGCGCATGACCCATCTGTCCTTGCCGGTCCCTCTCGTTGGCCGCCACCACCACGAGAGATCCCGGCGGGGGATGAGAAAGTAAGAATTCACAGCCCTGAGCTGGAATGAAATATTTGTGCTCCGTTCTCTTGGCTGTCGGTGAGAGGGAGGCAGGTGTCTGACACAGGACCTTAATCGGCTTCATTATCGCCTCATCGCAGTGGCAGAGTGACTTTTGCAGGCACTGATGCTGATAAAATAGCCACCCGCTTTAGCAAGTCTTGGGGGGGCCCTTAAATCATCTTGAGGGTGGGAAAGCCCTCTTCGCTATAAGATTGTCATCCAGTGAAGAGGAGGATGTGACATTCTATACCTTGGGGGAGCGTGCTGTAACCCCCATATTCCTCATTTTTATATAATCGTGATCTTACATATAAAGCATGCCTTGTAAGGTATCAGGGGAAAGGTTATGATCTGCTGAAAGTCATTTCTCTATCCATATATGTATATCATTAATGCATATGAAGTTATGAGAATTGTGTAGTATGGTTGTCACTAAAACATGCTGTAAGTTGGGGGAATCAGCCAGATATTAGCTCCCCAGAGGCGACAGCAAGGAAAGTAAGCAATGCCCAGGCGGGGTATCAAACAACCCATCAACATCTATGTCCAGCAACGGAGCTACACTGCAATGACTCACCTGCATGAGGCCACACCCAGGGAATTGCTCAACCTTGCTTGGAGAGACTCAGTAATGCTCACCTGACTCTGAAAGGGGGAGGGGGGCGCAAAGCCAAGGGGGAGGAAAGGACACGAGAAAAGAAGAGATGTTTGCCATGCTCTTCCTCTCTCTTCCACCTACATCTACAGACACCACACCAAGTGACTGAAGCGCTGATCAAAAGGGAGAGCGTGACTGAAGAGCAACCAGCCAGCCTGTGGTGAGAAGCATCTAAGTTTGTAAGGACATTGAAAATGTTAAGATCAGCTTAGAATGCGTTTTGCTTTTATTTCATTGGACCAAATCTGACTTGTTCTGCTTTGACTTATAATCACTTAAACTCTATCTTTATAGTTAAATCTGTTTGTTTATTCTACCTGAAGCAGTGCGTTTGGTTTGAAGCATGTCAGAGGCTCCCCTTGGGAGAACAAGCCTGGTACATATCAATTTCTTTGTTAAATTGACAAACTCATATAAGCTTGCAGTGTCCAGCGGGTATAACTGGACACTGCAAGATGGAGGTTCCTAGGGTTGTGTCTGGAACCGGAGATATTGGCTAGTGTCATTCAGTTACAAGTAGCTGGGAGCAGCTTACATGCCAGAGGCTGTGCATGAACAGCCCAGGAGTGGGGGTTCTCACAGCAGAGCAAGGTGAGGCTGGCTCCCAGAGCCAAGGATTGGAATGACCTCGCAGATCACCGGTCCAGATAACACCAGAGAGGAATGTCACAGAGGAAGGGGCATGAAAAGCTGTTCTTTCTTCCATCGCCTCATCTACTCAGGATGCCTGAGCCTACTGTTCGGTACCAGTTACGGAACCGGGCTGCACGTCAGGGTCTGTACCGGGTTGCATGCCGAGCCCTGTGCCATGTTTGGTACCGGGTGCAGCTCCTCCCTTGGTACTGGTCGGTTCCAGCGTCTCTCGTTGCTGTGGTGCCACAGTCTCCAACCGGACCAAGAAAGAGCTCCGCAAACTGGTGCCCTGGCCTGGGGGAAGCCCATGCGTTCCAGAATCGTCATTGCATGGGATTCATCCCCCATGGGCCCATAGGCCAGGTGTTCTGCACCGTCATCGCCACTGTAGCTCCGGAAGCCACCGATGGTCATGGGGAGCGGTGGCTGTAGCGCCAATGGTTCTGTAGCGGTGGCTGTAGCGCCGATGGTCCGGAATAGGTGCCTGAATCTGACCCCGGGAAGGAAGAGGCATAGGAAGTGTGGTCCCCACAGCATTGCCGACCCTCCTGGTGCCGGAAGCTGGAGGGGAGGCAATCAGAGGTGGTTTCCTCCTAGAGAAGGGTCTTGGCACCAGTCTCTCAATGGTGGAAACCTCAGTGTTTCCTGGTGCTGCCAGGGGATCCTGGTACTAGCAGAGTCAAAAGGTCCCTGGCTGCCGCATACGCCTTTGGCATTGAAGGGACCGTGAATTGGTTGGCGCAGTGCTGGCTGGAGTGCAGCTCCTTTTGCGGAGTCTGTGGCACCGGCATGGTCGTTGGGGCTGGTTGCCATTGTGGGAGCGCGACCCATCCCGGGTCTCGCTCCATCCCTATCTCCCTTGCTGCTGCTCTCTGGCGCCGGTGGGCAGCTCTTGTTGTGGTGCCTGCAGTGCCTCTTCTTTGGGGAGTGGTGCTGCGGCCCTCTAGCGGTTGGCAGTACACTCTGCACAGATGCTGATGTGCTCAGCGTCGAGTCTGATCTCGGTTCCGAGGCGGGTCTCAGCGTGGCCTCCATAAGGAGGACTTTAAGTCTCGCTGCCCAGTCCTTCTATGTTCTGGGTTTGAATTCCTGACAATTCTGGCAGAGGTCTTTTCTATGGCCTTTTCCCAACCACTTGAGACAACTCAAGTGTGGGTCACTGTTGGGCATAGGCTTCCCACAGGAGCACGCCTTAAACCCCGGGGACCAAGGCATGCCCTGGTGCCAGGGGCCGGGACCTCCTCTCCAGACACGGAGAGGTGCCCTGCTAGCCTTAACTTGCTAAGAATCTACTAAAACTACTAATTTTAAAACACTACAACTAACTATAGATAACTATACACAAATAGCCGATTAAGGACAACCACCAAAAACTTTTTGCCAAGGCAAAGAAAAGGGAGTTCCGAACAGTCGTCACGGGTGTAAGAAGGAACTGAGGAGTGAGGGATCGGCAGGGCCCCCTTATACTGACACTATGAGTGTGTGGCACGAGGGGGTTCTAAAGCTGAGTTGACAGATACCACTAGAGGAAAAATTTCTGACAGCTGTGCTCGGGGCACACACACACCTAAATAGGAATGGACATGTGCAAGCACTAGAATAAGAAGAGGAATTAAGGTTTGTAATTTTTCTGAGAGAGAGGGCTATACAAAATATGGGAATATACTGAAAATGAGAACAAGAGCAAATATAACGAGCAAATATCTATACCCTGAAGGGGGTTTTGTATCATTCCATGGAAATGTTGAAAAAATCTAACCCCTACTATTCCATCTCTTGCTCATTAATGAAGAGGTGATGGCTCATTTGGATTCTGAACACATTTGGCTTACTGTAAGTATTTTTCTCCTCCCAACTATACAGAATGAACTCTTTCAAGGGGAATTTTTTCTTCCCTGTCACAATTGACACTATCTAAAATCAGATGTGTAAGTGACATGATCTCATTCGTTGACTCAACTAAAAGCTGTTGGTCTGCAGTAATTCTGAAATCAGACACCTTTCTGATCCATATTAGCAATATGCACTTTTGCCTAGAAACTCAGAAGTTGCTTTTCACATCCAAATCATCTTCAAAATTCTCCTCTTGTTTGTGCAGGTACATGTGTTAATCCATCCTTCAACATTTTCCTCTCCCGTCCTCCCACCCCAGACCTTCCAGGCTAAACCCTCAGGAACCCTAAACCCTAAATCTGAGGAAGAATGCTGCCAGCTAATAAGACAGATTTTTCATGCCCACATTTTCTGTATCTCTCAACTCCCTTCATCCCATAAGAGAGGGACATACAAGGAGTATTTACAAAAGCCTCATAACACTGGTGCTTGTCCATTACTTAAAAGTGTATTGGAGCCATGTGTGGTATATCAGGATATCTAACATAATTCATCCAGCACTGTTGTACGAAGTTACATATAGAGGTATTTACAGACACTAGATTGAAACCAAGCTAACTTTCAATTCATTTATCAAGTTCCCATATAGGAGAGGTGAATGAAACGTAGAGCAAAGAAATGTAGGCCTAGTCTACACTAAAAAACATTTACCAGGATAGTTATACTGGCAAACTCTCCTAGCATAGTTGCAGTTTTTGCTGGTATAGATTACACTGGTTCCTCCAATGAAATATGCTATACCAGCAAGAGCAGTTTTTTTGCCAGCATAACTGCATCTACTCTAGGGCTTTTGTCGGTATAGAAATGTTGTAAAAAACTCACCCCATACTCACATTACTATACTGGCAAAAGGCCAGGTCTACACTAGAAACTAACACTGTATGCCAAGTAGTTCAAGGGTAAATCAAGTGTAAATGGGATGGGTCTTGCTGCCTCTGGTTCCTTACTTCCTATTTACCAGGCAGTGGGAGTGTTCAGTGCAAATTCAATTACTGTGAAGTATGTTTACTTCACCAGCAAACAAAGTAATGGGAGAAGATATGATTTCAAAGAGAAAAGTAATAGAGTTTTTGTTTTCAGCTGAAGCCCAGGTACAGAGAGCTGGGCCTCGGAATCATGAAAGCTGAAAAGAGTGAAGCACAAACAAGAGATTTATGGCTAAGATATACTATTCAATAGCTGGAAGAATTGATAACAAAACCAAACAAGATTAAAAAAGAAGGGCATTGTTATCTGACATCGGCTTTTAAAATAGCAATTGTTAAATTGCTTCCCAACTCTTACGAACACAGTGGGCTTCATTTCAAAGACTTATATCCATATATCTGAAGTGGAACAGGTTTTAGTGGCACCAAAACCAGCTAGACTTCTAAACCGACTTTTCAATGGGGGCTGCTTAACAGCAAGATTTGTAGAGGATATCTAAAACTTGAGACAAAACTCAAAGGTAAGACAGGACTAGTGCAATTCACAATTCAATGTCCAAAAGAAGCTGAATTTGAGAGATTTGCACATGAATGCTATTAAAATAACCCCTTCGAACCATATGCTTCTCCACTGCTCAGAAGCCTCCTGAGGTTTGTGCATGAATTTTTATTTTTTTTTTTAAAGGTAAATCTGTTTGCTTATGAGGGAGAAAATATTGTCAAGAAACAGGAGGGGCTTTGACCGCCACATCCAGAGCTCGCAGACCCAGTTTTATGCATTTAGCAGGGCAAAGTGGCCTGGATTCAGTCATGGCTATACAGTTGGACATTTGAAAACAGCTTAGACAGACAGATTAATTGCATTTAACTGCTCAGAAGCTAAACAGCTCAAATCACTATCTGTAAGCATATTACTCAGCCAATTTTTAATACATTTATGTGGCTCTTGCTATACACCAAAAACTCCAGATGTGTCTTTGGAGATTCCTGGAACTGCTCCTATGATTGTCCAAAGACATCCAAATTGGAACTATTAAAAAAAGGAAGGAAGGGTCCTGAGTTTAGGGAGACTGCTCAGCTAACATATGCAAAAGATTTGAGAGATCTGAAACACAAAGGAGATACAGTTGCCCTCATACTTGAAACCACCCTACTTGTAACATTAGTGAAGCAGGAAGAACGGAAAATGAGATTCACAAGCAACTGAATTTTCAGATGAAGAAGTCTACCTGATCCTAGAGTACTGTTAAGGTGGTAAGCAGTGAGGAATGAAATTGACATTTGGGGGGAGCTATTCTCATCTCCACGAATGCTCAACTACTATTATATACTAGGAAGTTAAGCCTATGGATAGGAGAAGAATAGAGTTGTAGCACACGAATGAGGCAGCAGAAGCAACTTATGCATCCTTGATGAGCCAGTAGTAAGATAATCATGCAACTAAACAGGCCTTGATTAGCAAGGGGAAGGAAACCAACTAATAAGAAAAGAACCCAAAGGAGGCATTAGCAAGTTCTGGATAAATTGAAAGGAAATCTCCCTACTAATAAAAGATAAAAACAAGAATAAGATATTTACAAATCCTGATGACCGTAGATTTTTGCTGGCCCATTTATACAATTTACTTTAGAGTTCATTAAGGACTTGTCTACACAGGGAAATTGACCCACGGCCAATGGGAGCTTCAGGGGTGGTACCCAAAGACAGGGCAGCGCACAGCAGAGCCGCCTGCCCCATCCCACCCCACCCCCAGGAGCCACTGCCAGACATGCTGGACACTTCTGGGAGCGGCGCGGGGCCAGGGCAGGCAGGGAGTCTGCCTTAGCCCCGCTGCGTGCCACTGTCACCCCAGAGCCGCTCGAGGTAAGCGGCGCTGGCCGGAGCCTGCATCCCAAACCCCTTCTGTACCCCGCACCCCCTGCCCTGAGCCCCCTCCCACACCCCGCACTCCCTCCCGCACCCCAACCCCCTGCCCTGAGCCCCCTCCCACACCCCGCATTCCCTCCCGCACCCCAACCCCCTGCCCCAGCCCTACATTCAGGGGCCGGCATACAATTTCCCCACCCAGATATGGCCCTTCAGTGGACATGAAGAATAATTGATCACCGCCCTTTTTATAACAACCATTAATACAGTGGTTCTCAAACTTTTGTACTGGTGACCCCTTTCACATAGCAAGCCTCTCAGTGTGACCCCCCCTTATAAATTAAAAACACTTTTAAATATATTTACCATTATAAATGCTGGAGGCAAAGTGGGGTTTGGGATTGGGGCTGAAAGCTCGCGATGCCCCATGTAATAACCCACGAGCCCCTGAGGGGTCCCAACCCCCAGTTTGAGAACCCCTGCATTAATATATCTGAATACTTATCAGTCTTTTTTCAAGACAATATATGCCCAATTTTTTTAACCTTTCCTCATGATAACAGGTTTAGAAAACCTGACATTTTTGTTGCTTTCCTCTGGGATCTCTCCCCAAACACAGCCACCCCCAGCTCCACCCATACACAGCCCCCCTCTGGCCACCCCCCTATACACAGCCCCCCCTCTGACCTCCCCCAGCTCACCCCAAACACAACCTCCCTCCGACCACCCCCAGCTCCCCCCAAACACAGCCCCTGCCTCTGGCTCCCACTCAAACACAGTCCCCCCTCCGGTCATCCCCCAAACACAGCCTCCTTCCGGCCACCCCCAGCTCCTCCGTTACACAGCCCCCCTCTGGCCACCCCCAGCTCCTCCGTTACACAGCCCCCCTCCGGCCACCCCCAGCTCCTCCGTTACACAGCCCCCTTCCGACCACCCCCCAGCTCCCCCCCCACACAGCCCCCTTCCGACCACCCCCCAGCTCCCCCCCCACACACAGCCCCTCTCCGGCCACCCCCCAGCTCCCCCCAAACACAGCCCCTCTCCGGCCACCCCCCAGCTCCCCCCCCCACACAGCCCCCTTCCGACCACCCCCCAGCTCCCCCGTAACACAGCTCCTCTCCGGCCACTCCCAGCTCCCCCATAACACAGCCCCCTTCCGACCACCCCCCAGCTCCCCCGTAACACAGCCCCTCTCCGGCCACCCCCCAGCTCCCCCCCCACACAGCCCCCTTCCGACCACCCCCCAGCTCCCCCATAACACAGCCCCTCTCCAGCCACCCCCCAGCTCCCCCATAACACAGCCCCTCTCCGGCCACCCCCCAGCTCCCCCCCCCACAGCCCCCTTCCGACCACCCCCCAGCTCCCCCCCCACACAGCCCCCTTCCGACCACCCCCCAGCTCCCCCCCCACACAGCCCCCTTCCGACCACCCCCCAGCTCCCCCCCCACACACAGCCCCTCTCCGGCCACCCCCCAGCTCCCCCCAAACACAGCCCCTCTCCGGCCACCCCCCAGCTCCCCCCCCCCACACAGCCCCCTTCCGACCACTCCCAGCTCCCCCATAACACAGCCCCCTTCCGACCACCCCCCAGCTCCCCCCCACACACAGCCCCCTTCCGACCACCCCTAGCTCCCCCGTAACACAGCTCCCCTCCGACCACCCCCAGCTCCCCCCATAACACAGCCCCTCTCCGGCCACTCCCAGCTCCCCCATAACACAGCCCCCTTCCGACCACCCCCCAGCTCCCCCCACCCACACAGCCCCCTTCCGACTACCCCCCAGCTCCCCCCACACACAGCCCCCTTCCGACCACCCCCAGCTCCCCCGTAACACAGCCCGTCTCCAGCCACCCCCCAGCTCCCCCCCACACAGCCCCCTTCCGGCCACCCCCAGCTCCACCCCCACACAGCCCCCTTCCGACCACCCCCCAGCTCCCCCCCCCACACAGCCCCTCTCCGGCCACCCCCCAGCTCCCCCCCCACACAGCCCCCTTCCGACCACCCCCCAGCTCCCCCCCCCAGCCCCCTTCCGACCACCCCCCAGCTCCCCCCCCACACACAGCCCCTCTCCGGCCACCCCCCAGCTCCCCCCAAACACACAGCCCCCTTCCGACCACCCCTAGCTCCCCCGTAACACAGCTCCCCTCCGACCACCCCCAGCTCCCCCCATAACACAGCTCCTCTCCGGCCACTCCCAGCTCCCCCATAACACAGCCCCCTTCCGACCACCCCCCAGCTCCCCCCACCCACACAGCCCCCTTCCGACCACCCCCCAGCTCCCCCCACCCACACAGCCCCCTTCCGACCACCCCCAGCTCCCCCCACACACAGCCCCCTTCCGACCACCCCCAGCTCCCCCGTAACACAGCCCCTCTCCGGCCACCCCCCAGCTCCCCCCCCCAGCCCCCTTCCGACCACCCCCCAGCTCCCCCCCACACAGCCTCCTTCCGACCACCCCCAGCTCCCCCGTAACACAGCCCCCTTCCGACCATCCCCCAGCTCCCCCCCCACACAGCCCCTCTCCGGCCACCCCCCAGCTCCCCCCAAACACAGCCCCTCTCCGGCCACCCCCCAGCTCCCCCCCCCCACAGCCCCCTTCCGACCACCCCTAGCTCCCCCCTAACACAGCTCCCCTCCGACCACCCCCAGCTCCCCCATAACACAGCCCCTCTCCGACCACCCCCAGCTCCCCCCCTACACAGCCCCCCTGCACTTTCAAGTCACCTGCCAGGCAGCCCCGAAAGCACAGACGGGACCCTCCCGACAACGGCTCTACCCCGCCTCCCGCGGGGGCCCGCCCAGGAGAGGAGCCTGCGAACCATCGAGAGCTGCTGCCAGAGTGGTACTAGAGGGGGAAAGGAGGCCTCCTAACCATAGAATATGCGGCTTCCGGACAGAGCGGCGTGGCACCCTCCTAACCATAGAGAGCGCGGGCTCCGGACAGAGCAGCTGTAAGCTGGCGGGGGAGGTCTCCTGACCACAGCAAGGGACCCTGCCCAGTGGTGGGGAGTCCTCTTAACCACAGAGAGCGCTGCCGCCTGTTTCCTGTACAAAGGAAAGCGGGTCTCCCCGCCCACGGAGGGGTACATGTGGGCTCCGTGGAGTCAGCCTTGCGTGGCAGGGCCACATTCCAGTGTAGTGGTTTCTGTGTCACACATGGCCATGCCATGTTCCTGTGTCATGGCATTTGTATCACATGTGAAGTTGGCATGACCTCACATCACAGTAGGGTGACCAGACAATAAATGTGAAAAATCGGGACAGGGGGTAATAGGAGCCTATATAAGAAAAAGACCCAAAAATCGGGACTGTCCCTATAAAATCGGGATATCTGGTCACCCTACATCACAGTGACACATGTAGGGTTGCCAGGTGTCTGGTTTTCTACCTGGTCAAAAAGGGTCCCTGATGGCTCTGGTCACCACCACTGACCAGGCCGTTAAAAGTCTGGTCGGCGGTGCAGAGGGACTAAGGCAGGTTCCATGCCTGCCATGGCTCTGCACCGCTCCGGAAGCAGCAGCATGTCCCTTCTCTGCCTCAAGGCAACTAGGTGGCTCTGTGTGCTGTCCCCATCTTAAATGCCAGCTCCACAGCTTGCATTGGCTGGGAACTGTGGCCAATGGGAGCTGTGGGGGCAACGTCCATGGACAGGGCAGTGTGAAGAGCTGCCTGGCTGCGCCTCTGTGTAGGATCTGGAGGAAGGACATGCTGCTCCTTCTGGGAGTCACCTGAGGTAAGCACCAGCCAGAGCTTGCACCCCTGACCCCTCCTGTCCTCGGAACCCCTTGGTCCCAGCCTGGAACACCCACCTACACCCCAAACCCCTCATAGAGTCATAGAATATCAGGGTTGGAAGGGATCTCAGGAGGTCATCTAGTCCAACCCCCTGCTCAAAGCAGGACCAATCCCCAATGAAATCCCCAAATGGCCCCCTCAAGGATTGAACTCACAATGCTGGATTTAGCAGGCTAATGCTCAAACCAATGAGCTATCCCTCCCCCCCAGCCTGCACCCCCAGCCGGAGCCCTCATACCCCTCCCACCCCAGCCCCCTGCACGAGCCTGGAACCCCCTCCTGTACTCTGAATACCCCAGCCCTCTCCTGCACCCCAGAGCCCACACCCCCAGCCGGAGCCCTCATCCCCCTGTTCCTGAACTCCCTCCCCCAGCCCTGATCCCTCTCCCGCCCTCCGAACTCCTCAGTCCCAGCTCAGAGCACACTCCTGCACCCCAAATCCCTCATCCCCAGCCCCACCCCACAGCCCACATCCACCCCCCTTCCGCCTCCCAACCCACTGCATCAGCCCAGAGCCCCCTTCCATACCCTGAAGTCCTCCTTTCTGGCCCCACCCCAGAGCTTGCACCCCCAGCCGGAGCCCTCACCCCCTCTTGCACCACAATCCCCTGAGCCTGCCCAGTGAAAATGAGCGAGTGAGTGAGGGCAGGGAGACTGAGCGACAGAGGGAAGGGGGATGGAGTGAGCGGGGCATCCCCCCTCTCTCTGGCCCCACCCCTGCCCTGCACTCACTCCACCCCTGGACTCCAGGGTAAGGCCAGAAATGAGGAGTTCAGGGTGTGGGAGCGGGCTCTGGGTCGAGGAAGTGGGTTGGGATGTGGAAGGGGGTGAGGGCTCCAGCTGGGGGTGTGGGCTCTGGGATGGGGCTGGAGGGTTTGGGGTGCAGGAGGGGGCTCCAGGCTGGGGGGTGGAGCCGAGGGGTTTGGGGGCTTTGGGGAGTGGTTACGGCTCTGGGCTGGGGGTGTGGGTTCTGGGGTGGGGCCAGAAATGAATGTTTCAGGGTGCGGGAGAGGGCTCCAGGCTGGGGCAAGGGGGTGGGTGATGGCTCTGGCTGAGCATGTGGGCTCTGGTGTGGGGCCAGGGATGAGGGATTTGGGGTGCAGGAGGGTGCTTCAAGCTAGGGCTGAGGGGTTCAGAGGGTGGGATGGAAATCAGGGCTGGGGTAGGGGGTTGGGGTGCGGAGGGAGTGAGGGCTCTGGCTGGGGGGCTCTGGGATGGGGCTGGGGATGAGGGGGTTGGGGTGCAGGAGGGTGCTCTGGGCTGGGACCGAGGGGTTCAGAGAGTGGGAGAGAGATCAGGGCTGGGGCAGGGGGCTGGAGTGCAGGTTCCAGGCGGTGCTTACCTCAAGCAGCTCCCGGAAGCAGCAGCATGTCCTATCTCCGTCTCCTATGCGGAGGCGCAGCCCCCACAGCTCCCATTGGCCGCTGGCACTTGGGGCAGGGGCATCGTGCGGCACCCCGTGGCTTCCCCTACGTCTAGGAGCAGAAGAGGGGACATGCCACTGCTTCCGGAAGTTGCACAGAGCCATGGCAGGCTCCCTGCCTGCTTTAGCCCCGCTGTACTGCCGACTGGACTTTTAGCGGCCCGGTCAGCGGTGCTGATTGGAGCCGCCATACTCCCTTTTCAACTGGGCGTTCCAGTCGAAAACTAGACACCTGGCAACCCTATCACTGGCACCCCACCTCCACATCACAGTGTTTGTATCACATGACAGTGCAGTGTTGCTCTGATAACAGCAAATAATTAAGCAATCAATTTGCAGACACCTAGAAGATAATAGGTGATAAGTAACAGTCAGCATGGATTTGCTAAGAAGAAATGTCAAACCATAACTGGTTGGAAAACTGTTTCCAGAGAGTAGTTATCAGTGGTTCACAATCAAGCAGGAAGGGCATATCAAGTGGGGTCCCATAGGGATCAGTCCTGTGTCTGGTTCTGTTCAATATCTGCAGCAATGATTTAGATAATGGCATAGGGAGTACACTTATAAAGTTTGCGGATGATACCAAGCTGTGAGGGGTTGCAAGTGCTTTGGAGGATAGGATTAAAATTCAAAATGATTTGGACAAATGGGAGAAATGTTCTGAAGTAAATAGGATGAAATTCAATAAGGACAAATGCAAAGTACTCCACTAAGGAAGGAACAATCAGTTGACCACAAACAGAATGGGAAATGTCTGCCTAGGAAGGAGTGCAAAAAGGGATCTGGGGCTCATAGTGGATCACAAGCTAAATACGAGTCAACAGTGTTACACTGTTGCAAAAAACATGAACATCATTCCAGGATGTATCAGCAGGAGTGTTGTAAGCAAGACACAAGAAGTAATTCTTCTTCTCTACTCTGTGCTGATAAGGCCTCAGCTGCAGTATTGTGTCCAGTTCTGGGCACCACATTTCAGGAAGGATGTGGACAAATTGGAGAAAGTCCAGAGAAGAGCAACAAAAATGATTAAAGGTCTAGAAAACATGACCTCTGAGGGAAGATTGGAAAAATTGGGTTTGTTTAGTCTGGAGAAGAGAAGACATGGGCGGCAGGTATAAGAGGCTTGGTGAGGCTTAGCCTCCTCACACAGGGCAAGAAATACCAGATGCAGGTGTGCCAGTCTGCTGCCTTTGGAGTGCCACCGCTGGAAGTTCCGGAGAACCAAGGAGGCCAGTGGCATCTGGACCAGGGTCCTTCCTGTGCTCCGCCCCTGCTCTGTCCTGATGCCCTGCCCATGCTGTGCCTCTTCTTCCCAAGGCCTGTCCTCACTCCACCTCTTCTCGCCCTAACTCTGCCTCTTTCCACCCTCGTTCCACCTCTTCCCCCCGAGGACCCTGCCTGCCACTCGCTCCTCTCTGCCCCCTTTCCCCCCATCGCTCACCCTTAAGGCAGGAGAGGGCAGAAGAGAGTGAGCGGCGGGGGGCCTTGGAGGAGGGGGCGGAGATGTGCAAGTGACAGGTGGCGGGGGCCTCGGAGGAGGGGGCCGAGAGGACCGAGTGGCAGGGGGGCTTCGGGGGAGGGGTGGAGGGGAGCGAGTGGCTGGGGGGCTTCGGGGGAGGAGAGGAGTGGGGGAGGGAGCCTCAGGGGTGGGGGCAGAGAGAAGTGAGTGGTGGGAGGTGGCCTGGAGGGAAGGGGTGGAGAGGAGTGAGCAGTGGGTGGGCGGGGCCTTGGGGGAAGAGGCAGAGTGGGGGAGGGGTGCAGACCCTCCACCTGCCCTGGGCCAGATGGGAAGCCCAGGGGGCTGCTTTCGTGCCCCCCCCCCCGGGCAGCTTCCTGTCGTGGTGTTTGTCTTTCATGACAGCACTGGCTCCCTGTGTCGCATGTGACAGTGCCACATCCCCACATCATGGTATTTGCATTATGTCACATGGCAGAATGTACAGTAAGGGTCCAATGTACATCAAACTCTCCTAAACCTCTTGCAGGCTGAGTTTAAGACAGTCCTACACCCTTCCCCATTTGCCAATCATCTCTGCATGTTTACATAACCATGGAGACATTTAGATCATTTAGACATTTAGGTCTTGCAGGTGGATTTTGTAGTAAATTGCTACACTTCTCAGTCTGCAAACTGAAGAGCATATGACTGTGAAAAGAACAATTATTTATTTAAAGTCTTGGGGAAGTATTCAGGTAAGGGAGAAAAGCAGATGTAGTGCCAACCTTACCTTCAGTAAGAGAAAGAAGGATGATTTGTGACTAGATGATCTAACAGGTTTTTTCCATCTCTAGATTCTTTGGCCAAATTCAGACCGGTTATGACTGGGCACAACTTAGCTGAATTTAATAATCTGTGTATCACATATCAAAGGGAGAGGTGGCATGGAGAAGACCATTATAGTATCAAAGGACCTCAGCATTTCTTTATTCTGGGTTCCCATTTATTCTGGGTTCCCATTGTTTCAGATTATAAATAGGTAAGAGATTGTATGATGTATCAGGGAGAGGTTCCTTCATATAGCACTTACGTGCCTGTTAGGGTTACCAGATGTCCCGATTTTATAGGGACAGTCCCGATTTTTGGGTCTTTTTCTTATATAGGCTCCTATTACCCCCCAGCCCCTGTCCCGATTTTTCACACTTGCTGTCTGGTCGCCCTACGTGCCTTATGACTGGTTGAGGACACAGCTCTCACATTTTTAAAATGGTCCAAGCTCAGCAATTCCTCCCATTTCTCAACATATTGCAGCATGAATAAGAATGCTTATACTGGCCCAGCCCCTGGTGTGCCTGTTCTGTGAATATAGTGACAGCTTTAGTCTCCAGGGCTGGGAATCTGGCACCAATTCACTTAGAAAAAGAGAAAAGAGAATTATATTACTTGGAGGAATCTACAGGGTGATTTGCTCTCTCAGATGGTTGAATTTATGGGCTAAGATCAGAGTTCAAGAAATGTAAGACAAAGAATCTTTGGAACTGGAACAAAAGATGGATATTGTAGCACACTGGTGAAGGAAGACTAGAAATAAAAGGAATATTTTGGATCCAGAAAGTTAAAATAAATCAAGATGAGTTTTTCCTAATGTATGTGCTCTATGCAAACTATTTGTGGGAATTTTCTGTCTGCCCACTAGAGGGCCTCATTGTCAAAGGATTTTTAGACTTGAATCCTTTCTGTCTATTCAAAAGAAGTTCATACCATACCAGTGAGTGTATATGTGGATTGCATACTACAGCCAGAGAATGAGATTCATAGATTCATAGATTCTAGGACTGGAAGGGACCTCGAGAGGTCATCGAGTCCAGTCCCCTGCCCGCATGGCAGGACCAAATACTGTCTAGACCATCCCTGATAGACATTTATCTAACCTACTCTTAAATATCTCCAGAGATGGAGATTCCACAACCTCCCTAGGCAATTTATTCCAGTGTTTAACCACCCTGACAGTTAGGAACTTTTTCCTAATGTCCAACCTAGACCTCCCTTGCTGCAGTTTAAGCCCATTGCTTCTTGTTCTATCCTCAGAGGCTAAGGTGAACAAGTTTTCTCCCTCCTCCTTATGACACCCTTTTAGATACCTGAAAACTGCTATCATGTCCCCTCTCAGTCTTCTCTTTTTCAAACTAAACAAACCCAATTCTTTCAGCCTTCCTTCATAGGTCATGTTCTCAAGACCTTTAATCATTCTTGTTGCTCTTCTCTGGACCCTTTCCAATTTCTCCACATCTTTCTTGAAATGCGGTGCCCAGAACTGGACACAATACTCCAGCTGAGGCCTAACCAGAGCAGAGTAGAGCGGAAGAATGACTTCTCGTGTTTTGCTCACAACACACCTGTTAATACATCCCAGAATCATGTTTGCTTTTTTTGCAACAGCATCACACTGTTGACTCATATTTAGCTTGTGGTCCACTATAACCCCTAGATCCCTTTCTGCCGTACTCCTTCCTAGACAGTCTCTTCCCATTCTGTATGTGTGAAACTGATTTTTTCTTCCTAAGTGGAGCACTTTGCATTTGTCTTTGTTAAACTTCATCCTGTTTAACTCAGACCATTTCTCCAATTTGTCCAGATCATTTTGAATTATGACCCTGTCCTCCAAAGCAGTTGCAATCCCTCCCAGTTTGGTATCATCCGCAAACTTAATAAGCGTACTTTCTATGCCAATATCTAAGTCGTTAATGAAGATATTGAACAGAGCCGGTCCCAAAACAGACCCCTGCGGAACCCCACTCGTTATGCCTTTCCAGCAGGATTGGGAACCATTAATAACAACTCTCTGAGTACGGTTATCCAGCCAGTTATGCACCCACCTTATAGTAGCCCCATCTAAATTGTATTTGCCTAGTTTGTCGATAAGAATATCATGCGAGACCGTATCAAATGCCTTACTAAAGTCTAGGTATACCACATCCACAGCTTCTCCCTTATCCACAAGACTCGTTATCCTATCAAAGAAAGCTATCAGATTGGTTTGACATGATTTGTTCTTTACAAATCCATGCTGGCTGTTCCCTATCACCTTACCACCTTCCAAGTGTTTGCAGATGATTTCCTTAATTACTTGCTCCATTATCTTCCCTGGCACAGAAGTTAAACTAACTGGTCTGTAGTTTCCTGGGTTGTTTTTATTTCCCTTTTTATAGATGGGCACTATATTTGCCCTTTTCCAGTCTTCTGGAATCTCTCCCGTCTCCCATGATTTTCCAAAGATAATAGCTAGAGGCTCAGATACCTCCTCTATTAGCTCCTTGAGTATTCTAGGATGCATTTCATCAGGCCCTAGTGACTTGCAGGCATCTAACTTTTCTAAGTGATTTTTAACTGGTTCTTTTTTTATTTTATCTGCTAAACCTACCCCCTTCCCATTAGCATTCACTATGTTAGGCATTCCTTCAGACTTCTCGGTGAAGACTGAAACAAAGAAGTCATTAAGCATCTCTGCCATTTCCAAGTTTCCTGTTACTGTTTCTCCCTCTTCACTAAGCAGTGGGGGCCTACCCTGTCTTTGGTCTTCCTCTTGCTTCTAATGTATTGATAAAAAGTCTTCTTGTTCCCCTTTATTCCCGTAGCTAGTTTGAGCTCATTTTGTGCCTTTGCCTTTCTAATCTTGCCCCTGCATTCCTGTGTTGTTTGCCTATATTCATCCTTTGTAATCTGTCCTAGTTTCCATTTTTTGTATGACTCCTTTTTATTTTTTAGATCATGCAAGATCTCGTGGTTAAGCCAAGGTGGTCTTTTGCCACATTTTCTATCTTTCCTAACCAGCGGAATAGCTTGCTTTTGGGCCCTTAATAGTGTCCCTTTGAAAAACTGCCAACTCTCCTCAGTTGTTTTTCCCCTCAGTCTTGATTCCCATGGGACCTTACCTATCAGCTCTCTGAGCTTACCAAAATCCGCCTTCCTGAAATCCATTGTCTCTATTTTGCTGTTCTCCCTTCTACCCTTCCTTAGGCCTGGTCTACACTACGACTTTAATTCGGATTTAGCTGCCTTAATTCGAATTAACGCTTGACCCGTCCACACAACGAAGCCATTTAATTCGAATTAAAGAGCCCTTTAATTTGATTTCTGTACTCCTCCTCGACGAGAGGAGTAGCGTCAAAATCGGTATTGTTAATCCGAATTAAGGTTAGTGTGGCCGCAATTCGATGTTATTGGCCTCCAGGAGCTATCCCACAGTGCACCATTGTGACCGCTCTGGCCAGCAATCTGAACTCGCATGCACTGGCCAGGTGGACAGGAAAAGCCCCGGGAACATTTGAATTTCATTTCCTGTTTGCACAACGTGGAGAGCACAGGTGACCACAGAGAGCTCATCAGCACAGGTAACCATGCAGGCTGATAATCGAAAAAGAGCACCAGCATGGACCGTACAGGAGGTACTGGATTTGATCTCTATATGGGGAGAGGATTCAGTGCTAGCAGAACTGCGTTCGAAAAGACGAAATGCCAAAACTTTTGAAAAAATTTCCAAGGGCATGATGGAGAGAGGCCACAATAGGGACTCAGATCAGTGTCGCGTGAAAGTCAAGGAGCTCAGACAAGCCTATCAAAAAGCAAAGGAGGCAAACGATCGCTCCGGGTCAGAGCCGCGGACATGCCGCTTCTACGCCGAGCTAAATGCATTTCTAGGGGGGGCCGCCACCACTACCCCACCTCTGACTGTGGATTCCGAGATGGGGATAATCTCATCAGGTACACCTGATGATTCCGTGGAAGGGGAAGAGGAGGAGGAGGAGGACGAGCTGGCAGAGAGCACCCAGCTCTCCGTTCTCCCCAACAGCCAGGATCTGTTTCTCACCCTGACTGAAGTACCCTCCCAAGCCTCCGAAGCCAGTACCCAAGACCATGACCCCATGGAAGGGACCTCAGGTGAGTTTACCTTTTAAAATATAAAACATGGTTTAAAAGCAAGCATTTTTAATGATTAATTTGCCCTGAGCACTTGGGATGCATTCGCAGCCAGTACAGCTACTGGAAAAGTCTGTTAACATGTCTGGGGATGGAGCGGAAATCCTCCAGGGACATCTCCATGAAGCTCTCCTGGAGGTACTCCAAAAGCCTTGCCACAAGGTTTCTGGGCAGTGCAGCCTTATTCCGTCCTCCATGGTAGGACACTTGACCACGCCATGCTAGTAGCAAGTAATCTGGTATCATTGCCTGACAGAGCCTGGCAGCGTATGGTCCCGGTGTTTGCTGGCATTCAAGCAACATCCGTTCTTTATCTTGCTGTGTAATCCTCAGGAGAGTGATATCGCTCATGGTAACCTGGTTGAAATAAGGGAATTTAATTAAGGGGACAGAGGTGGCCGTTCCTACTGGGCTGTTTGCCTGTGGCTGAAAAGAAATCCTTCCCTGCATTTAGCCAAGTGCAAAGGGGGGGGGGAGGATTGGCCCAGAGCTTTTCGCGTTTTGCTAGCAGGGATCTTCCCTGATACCAGCCACTTGGTGGGGGGAGGGAGAAAGCACTCATCCCAGAGAATTCATGGCGGGTTGGGGGGGGGGGGGTGTTAGTTTGGTTCCTGCAGGGATCTTCCCTGATACCAGCCACGCGGTGGGGGGAGGGAGAAAGCACTCATCTCAGAGAATTCATGGCGGGTGGGGGTGGGGGTGTTAGTTTGGTTCCTGCAGGGATCTTCCCTGATACCAGCCACGCGGTGGGGGGAGGGAGAAAGCACTCATCCCAGAGAATTCATGGCGGGTGGGGGGGGGTGTTAGTTTGGTTCCTGCAGGGATCTTCCCTGATACCAGCCATGCGGTGTGGGGAGGGAGAAAGCACTCATCCCAGAGAATTCATGGCGGGTGGGGGGGGGTGTTAGTTTGGTTCCTGCAGGGATCTTCCCTGATACCAGCCACGTGGTGGGGGGAGGGAGAAAGCACTCATCCCAGACAATTGGATGGTGGGGGGGTGTTAACCTTCAGCAACAGAAAACAAGCTAACAGGAAAACTGCAGCACAACGGGCTTTACTTGGTATGTGGGAAAGCAGGGCGCAGAAGCCTAAAGACAGTGGCTTACCATGGCAGCATGCAAGCTGAATTCTGTTGCCCGGACCTGCGTCTGTGATCTCTAGCAGCAAAGCCACAGGCACTCAATATTAAGAGGCAAAATGCGACCTTGCACAGAAATCACATGTGCTATGTAATGTGAATAGTATTTGTCACCGTGAAAGAGTATAAGCATTGTTCTGAAAAATGTATCTTTTAAAAAAATTCTCTCCTTTTTTCACTCCCTCCTGCAGCTGCAAATGTTTCAAGCCTCCCTCCTCCTTCCCGAAGGCTATCCCAGATAAGGCGTCGTAAAAAAAAGACGAGAGAAGAGATGTTTGCCGAAATCATGCAATCCACCAGGAGTGAAAGAGCTCATCTGAATGAGTGGAAGGAGACGGTTTGCAAGTATAGGAAAGAAGCCAGTGACCGTGAGGACAGGAGGGACCAACGTGAGGACATGAGGGACCAACGTGAGGACAGAAGGGACCAACGTGAGGAGAGGAGAGATGCTCGAGATGAGAGGTGGCGGCAGGAAGATCAGAGGAGTCGGGATGCAACGCTGGGGCTGCTGCGTGAGCAAACAGACATGCTCCGGCGTCTGGTGGAGCTTCAGGAACGGCTGCTGGAGAACAGAGTGCCGCTACAGCCCCTGTATAACCCCCCTACCTCCTCACCATGTTCCATAGCCTCCTCACCCAGACGTGTAAGAACACGGGGGGGGGGGGGGGGAGGCTCCGTACACCCTCCCATTCCACCCCAGTGGACAGCCCAAGCAAAAGGCTGCCATTTTTTTAACCTTTTTTTAGTGGGCTTTTCCTTCCCGCTGATCCTCTTCCCAAACCCCACTCAGGTTCTCTCCCTCTTTTTATAATCAATTTATAAAGAATAAATGATTTTTAAACAATGGTGACTTTATTTCCTTTGAAAGCAAGCTGGGGGAAGGGGGAGGGTGGGTTCCTTACAGAGAATGAGTCAATAAAGGGGGCGGGTTTTCAGGAAGGATAAACAAACAGAAATTTCACACTGTAGCCTGGCCAGTCATGAAACTGGTTTTCAAAGCTTCCCTAATGCGCAGCGCTTCCTGGTGTGCTCTTCTAATCGCCCTGGTGTCTGGCTGCGAGTAATCAGCAGCCAGGCGATTTGCCTCAGCCTCCCACCCTGCCATAAAGGTCTCCCCCTTGCTCTCACAGAGATTGTGAAGCACACAGCAAGCAGTAATAACAATGGGGATATTGGTTTGGCTGAGGTCTGAGCGAGTCAGTAAGGATCACCAGCGACCTTTTAAACGGCCAAATGCACATTCTACCACCATTCTGCACTTGCTCAGCCTGTAGTTGAACAACTCCTGACTCCTGTCCAGGCTGCCTGTGTATGGCTTCATGAGCCATGGCATTAAGGGGTAGGCTGGGTCCCCAAGAATAACAATTGGCATTTCAACATCCCCAACGGTTATTTTCTGATCCGGAAAGTAAGTCCCTTGCTGCAGCCGTTTAAACAGATTGGTGTTCCTGAAGACGCGAGCGTCATGAACCCTTCCCGGCCAGCCCACATGGATGTTGGTGAAACGTCCCTTGTGATCCACAAGTGCTTGCAGCACCATTGAAAAGTACCCCTTGCGGTTTATGTACTGGGTACCCTGGTGCTCCGGTGCCAAGATAGGAATATGGGTTCCATCTATCGCCCCACCACAGTTAGGGAATCCCATTGCAGCAAAGCCATCCACTATGACCTGCACATTTCCCAGAGTCACTACCTTTCGTAGCAGCACCTCCGTGATTGCTTTGGCTACTTGCATCACAGCAGCCCCCACAGTAGATTTGCCCACTCCAAATTGATTCCCGACTGACCGGTAGCTGTCTGGCTTTGCAAGCTTCCACAGGGCTATCGCCACTCGCTTCTCAACTGTGAGGGCTGCTCTCATCTTGGTATTCTGGCGCTTCAGGGCAGGGGAAAGCAAGTCACAAAGTTCCATGAAAGTGCCCTTACGCATGCGAAAGTTTCTCAGCCACTGGGAATCGTCCCACACCTGCAGCACTATGCGGTCCCACCAGTCTGTGCTTGTTTCCCGGGCCCAGAATCGGCGTTCCAAGCCTATAACCTGGCCCATTAACATCATAATCTCCAAAGCACCGGGGCCCGTGGTCTCAGAGAATTCTGTGTCCGTGTCCATGTCCTCATCACGCTTGTCGCTGCGCTGCAGTCGCCGCCTCCTCCTCCTCGCCTCTTTTTTCTGGTCCTGGGTAAGCATAAACTCCACGAGAACGCGCGAGGTGTTTACAATGTTCAAGACTGCGTTCTGGAGCACAACGGGATCCATGCTTGCTGCGGAATGGAGTCTGCAGAGTTCACTCAGGAAAAAAGGCGCGAAATGGTTGTCTGCAGTTGCTTTCAGGGAGGGAGGGGGAGGCTGTACCCAGAACCACCTGCGACAATGTTTTTTTGCCCCATCATGCACTGGGGTCTCAACCCAGAATTCCAAGGGGGGTGGAGACTGCGGGAACTATGGGATAGCTATGGGAAAGCTACCCACAATGCAACGCTCTGGAAATCGATGCTACTACGGTAGCTTGGACGCACACCACCGAATTAATGGTGCCTAGTGTGGCCGAATACATTCGAATTTATAAAATCGGTTTCCTAAATTCGAATTATATAAATTCGGATTAATCCCGTAGTGTAGACATACCCTTTGAATTGCAAACTCTATGATTTCATGATCACTTTCACCCAAGCTGCCTTCTACTTTCAAATTCTCAACGAGTTCCTCCCTATTTGTTAAAATCAAGTCTAGAACAGCTTCCCCCCTAGTAGCTTTTTCAACCTTCTGAAATAAAAAGTTGTCTGCAATGCAGTCCAAGAATTTGTTGGATAGTCTGTGCCCCGCTGTGTTATTTTCCCAACATATATCCGGATAGTTGAAGTCCCCCATCACCACCAAATCTTGGGCTTTGGATGATTTTGTTAGTTGTTTAAAAAAAGCCTCATCCACCTCTTCCACCTAGTTAGGTGGCCTGTAGTAGACTCCTAGCATGACATCACCCTTGTTTTTTACCCCTTTTAGCCTAACCCAGAGACTCTCAACACTTCCATCTCCTATGTCCATCTCTACCTCAGTCCAAGTGTGTACATTTTTAATATATAAGGCAACACCTCCTCCCTTTTTCCCCTGTCTATCCTTCCTGAGCAAGCTGTATCCATCCACACCAACATTCCAATCATGTGTATTATCCCACCAAGTTTCAGTGATGCCAACAATGTCATAGTTGTATTTATTTATTAGCACTTCCAGTTCTTCCTGCTTATTACCCATACTTCTCGCATTTGTATATAGGCATCTAAGATACTGGTTTGATCTTTCCTCCCAGTTTTGTCCTGACCCTCCTTTCTCTCTGCCAATATAGCCCACACTCCCTCTCGTTTCCGACCCATCTCCCAGTTCTCCATGTTCCCCACTTACCTGCGGGCTTTGCTCACCTGTCCCCGTCGAACCTAGTTTAAAGCCCTCCTCACTAGGTTAGCCAGTCTGTGTCCAAATAGGGTCTTTCCCCTCCTCGAAAGGTGAACGCCATCTCTGCCTAGCAGTCCTTCCTCAAATAGCATCCCGTGGTCTAGGAAGCCAAAGCCCTCCTGGCGACACCATCTTCGCAGCCAGGCATTCACCTCCATGATGCATCTGTCTCTGCCCGGGCCCCTACCTTTAACAGGAAGAATCGAAGAGAATACCACCTGCGCTCCAAACTCCTTCACCCGTACTCCCAGAGCCCTGTAGTCACTCTTGATCCGCTCAGTGTCACACCGCGCAGTATCATTTGTGCCCACATGGATGAGTAGCATGGGGTAGTAGTCAGAGGGCTGGATAATCCTCGACAATGCCTCCGTAACGTCTCGGATACGGGCTCCCGGCAGGCAGCATACCTCCCGAGATGAAATGTCAGGGCGACAGATGGGCGCCTCCGTCCCCCTCAGCAGAGAGTCTCCGACCACCACTACCCTACGTTTCCTATTCGCAGTGGTGGCAGCAGACCTCCCAGCCTTAGGGGTACGAGGCTTCTCCTCCTTTACTGTAGGGGGTGATGCCTTCTTTCCTGTATCAAGAAGAGCATAACGGTTACCTATTACCACAGCGGGAGGGTTCGGAGCAGGGGTGGAGCACTGCCCGCTGCCAGAAGTAACCAGCTGCCAGTGTCCACCCTGAGCCATCTCCTCCTCCACCAGTGGTGTATCAGCAGTCCTGTGTACTGGGACAGCTACCTCAGCTGTCTCCACATGGACACTGTCCAGGAACTGCTCGTGGATTCGGATGCTTCTCAACCTAGCCACCTCCTCCTGTAGCTCTCCCACCTGCTGCCTGAAAGATTCCACCAGCAGGCACCTTTCACATTGGATGGTCCCCCCAGCCTGGATATCAGTAAGTGGAAATTGCAAGTTACAGTCTCTGCAAAACCACACCAGGATCTGGGTAGAAGCATCCATGCTCAGGCGCTCTGTCTGGCTACAGGCGCAGGTGGAGGAGACAGAAGCAGTGCTGGCACAGGTGTTGCGGGTCTTCCTAACCATCGTAAGCCTCCCTCTGTCAAACTCCCATCTGCAGCCCCCTGTCCGCCCAAAAGGGTGCTGTATTGCTCCTCCTTCACCTGGAGAACTCCCTTGCGAAACTCCCTGTTAGCAGCCCCTGTTCGCAAAAGCTCCCTGGTCGCTTGTGCGCTGCTTTATAAAGCCCTGGCCTGTATGAATGCCCCGCCCACTGATTAAGGCTCAGCCAATTACCAGAGGCTTCTAGGTTTCAAACCTTCCTTTGAAGCTCACAGCTTCCAACTGCCAGCCACAGCACACGGTCCTTCAAACAACCAACCAACCAAACAGACTGACAAACACAAGCTCAGCACACAGCAAGTAACCCCCAAACACAAACAAACACACACTACAGACAGTCACTTACCCCAAAAGGGTGCTGTATTGCTCCTCCTTCACCTGGAGAACTCCCTTGCGAAACTCCCTGTTAGCAGCCCCTGTTCGCAAAGAGATGTCTCTTCCAGTTCCTTCATTCTATGTTCCTGAGACCAGATATATTTTGTTGAAATCGAAGTGTTCACTTGCATAATGAGGGATGGTCTAAATAATACTTAGTTCTGCCATGAGTGCAGGGGACTTGACTAGATGACTTCTCGAGGTCCCTTCCAGTCCTATGATTCCCACACAGCTCTGCTATTCACCTCCATTCCAGTCCTGGCCCCCATTCCCAGCTCTGCCAATCCACCTCACTGCTGACCTTCTGCTGACCTCCTTCATATTCCAGTCCTCTTCTCCCTGAGCTATGATATTTCAGTCCTGGAGACGTTTACACTTTTACCAGTACTAATCTATAATGCTTCCTATTTTCAATAACAGGTGTGTTCTGAGCAGGGACAGAAAATTGTGCCAAACTGCATTAGTTCTCTGATGTGGCTAAATGTCCATGAGGAACCAGGATGAAACCTCCAATCTCCTTTCACATATGGCACAACAGGCCACTTGTCTTGATGGATAATTTTATAGATGGTTAGGTGGACATTGTGATTCTCTTCTGTTCACCCCTTTCAGTGAGGTGGTTCCTAAATGCCCCTCCATTTGTCCCATTCTGACTGGTCTCCTTGGTATACAACTGCAATGTGATAGATAAAGCTAGAAAGGGGAAGGTTAGCATCACTGATCATGATATAAACACATTTTAACACATCACACTAACTGAAGGTGAATAAGGGGTTTTCCCTTTTCACCTTCACCTCTACCTAAGTCCTGATCAGTGGCACTGTTCTGCATGATGGACAACCTAGTGAACTCCAATTGTCTTTGCCCAGAAACAGTCCGGAGTGCTCTTCTTGATAAGGAGTTTTATATCTACATTATAGATATGATCACTTAGATTCCAATTGGGTTGGTCCTCTCCATTGTGGTGGAAATGTGGAGGCAAAAGAGATGTCTTCGCTTCCAAGGTTCCTGGCCAATTGCGGTCACTGAGGTTCTGGAGAGCTTCACACTGCCAATTGTGATCTGAAGCAATATCCTTCTTGGTTGGGAAGAGCCAGTGGAGACACATTGTGTCCATTACTGGTGCATATTAGCTTTATCTCCCTATGGGAGGGCAGCTCTTAATGATTGACTGTTAAGCTCATGCTCAAAAAACCAACAGTCTCCCCCTATAACACCCTATTTCTAGTCTTCCTTTTATAGAACAGAACATGCAGAAGGATTGGACAAGGTGTCCCTGGCTGCACCTGAAGGTCTCCGAGATTCTTAACCCTTCCAGTATGATATCTATGGGTATGACAAAGAAGTGATGCTGGTCTCATTGGCCAGTGATGACCTCCTTTTGGTGATGGGTAAAGGTCAAGTGTTCATGTCGATTTCTTTAGACTGTGATACCATCCACCACAGACCACACAGGGATAGAAAGAGTCACCCTTGAGTAGGTCCATTCATTTATCTTGGAAAGGATGCAGGCAGACGTATCGCTCTTCTTTTCCTGTGGGCTTCCCTCCTGCTCAATGTGTATATGAGGATGCAAAAGGCGATAGGTGGGTTGGAGTGCAGTATAATCAATATTCTGCTAGTACTCAGCTTGTGCATCTTTATTTCATGGGTCTGCACAGTTTAGTTACTTCTCTTTCCCTGTGTCTAGCCTAGAGGCAGGTTTGGATGAGAACTGGCTGGAGAAAGCTTACCCCAGCTTTGACAGAGATAATAATGAAAGGCTGGGAAAGGCAACCAAAGCAAGGAGACAGTGAAGCAATCTCAGCTCTTTCAGCTGAGGGGATATGCCTGCCTGTTGTTACTAAGGGTATGTTTACACTACGAAATTAGGTCTAATTTATAGAAGCCGGTTTTATAGAAATCGGTTGTATATAGCCGATTGTGTGTGTCCCCACATAAAATGCTCTAAGTGCATTAAGTCGGCGGACCGTGTCCACAGTACCGAGGTTAGCGTCGACTTCCGGAGCGTTGCACTGTGGGTAGCTATCCCACAGTTCCCGCAGTCTCCGCCGCCCATTGGAATTCTGGGTTGAGATCCCAATGCCTGAATGATGCAAAACAGTGTCGCGGGGGGTTCTGGGTACATGTCGTCAGGCACCTCCCCCTCCGTCAGACCAACGGCAGACAATCGATTCGCGCCTTTTTACCTGGGTTACCTGTGCAGACAACATACCATGCCAAGCATGGAGCCCGCCCAGCTCAGCTCAGCTCACCATCACCATATGTCCTCTGGGTGCCGGCAGACGTGGTACTGCATTGCTACACAGCAGCAGCTAATTGCCTTTTGGCAGTAGACGGTGCAGTATGACTAGTAGCCTTCATCGGCGATCTGGGTGCTGGCAGACGTGGGGCTGGCAGACGTGGGGCTGCATTGCACACAGCAGCAGCCCCTTGCCTTTTGGTAGAAGATGGTATATTACGACTGGTATCCGTCGTCATCGTACTGCAGTGGCTGTCAATCATGGGCACCTGGGCAGACATGCTCAGTCCTATCGAACTGTCTTGATGATGATGGCTATCAGTCGTAGTATGCTATTTTCTGCCAAGCGCCCAGTATTTTCTGCCAAGCACCCAGAAGATGCCGAGGGCTATCAGTCATGCTGCACCGTCGTCTGCCAGCTTAAGATGTAAAAAATAGATTTGTTCTGTATTCATTTGCTTCCCCCTCCCTCCGTGAAATCAACGGCCTGCTAAACCCAGGGTTTTGAGTTCAATCTTTGGGGGGGGGGGCATTCTGTGTGACAGTTGTTTGTGTTTCTCCCTGATGCACAGCCACCTTTGTTGATTTTAATTCCCTGTACCTGTACGCCATGTCGTCACTCGCCCCTCCCTCCCTCCGTCCGTCAGATACTAGTTTCGCGCCTTTTTTCAGACCAGACGCCATAGCACTGGGATCATGGAGCCCGCTCAGATCACCGCGGCAATTATGAGCACTATGAACACCACGCGCATTGTCCTGGAGTATATGCAGAGCCAGGACATGCCAAAGCAAAACCAGGACCAGCCGAGGAGGCGATTGCAGCGCGGCAACGAGAGTGATGAGGAAATTGACATGGACATAGACCTCTCACAAGGCACAGGCCCCAGCAATGTGGAAATCTTGGTGTTACTGGGGCAGGTTCATGCCGTGGAATGCCGATTCTGGGCACGGGAAACAAGCACAGACTGGTGGGACCGCATCGTGCTGCAGGTGTGGGACGATTCCCAGTGGCTGCGAAACTTTCGCATGTGTAAGGGCACTTTCATGGAACTTTGTGACTTGCTTTCCCCTGCCCTGAAGCGCCAGAATACCAGGATGAGAGCAGCCCTCACAGTTGAGAAGCGAGTGGCGATAGCCCTGTGGAAGCTTGCAACGCCAGACAGCTACCGGTCAGTCGGGAATCAATTTGGAGTGGGCAAATCTACTGTGGGGGCTGCTGTGATCCAAGTTGCCAGGGCAATGAAAGACCTGGTGATATCAAGGGTAGTGACTCTGGGAAACGTGCAGGCCATAGTGGATGGCTTTGCTGCAATGGGATTCCCAAACTGTGGTGGGGCGATAGACGGAACCCATATCCCTATCTTGTCACCGGAGCACCAAGCCACCGAGTACATAAACCGCAAGGGGTACTTTTCAATGCTGCTGCAAGCCCTGGTGGATCACAAGGGACGTTTCACCAACATCAACGTGGGATGGCCGGGAAAGGTACATGATGCTCGCGTCTTCAGGCACTCTGGTCTGTTTCGAAAGCTGGAGGAAGGGACTTTCTTCCCGGACCAGAAAATAACCGTTGGGGATGTTGAAATACCTATCGTGATCCTTGGGGACCCAGCCTACCCCTTAATGCCATGGCTCGTGAAGCCGTACACAGGCAGCCTGGACAGTAGTCAGGACCTGTTCAACTACAGGCTGAGCAAGTGCCGAATGGTGGTGGAATGTGCATTTGGACGTTTAAAAGCGCGCTGGCGCAGCTTACTGACTCGCTCAGACCTCAGCAAAAAGAATATCCCCATTGTTATTGCTGCTTGCTGTGCGCTCCACAATATCTGTGAGAGTAAGGGGGAGACATTTATGGCGGGGTGGGAGGTTGAGGCAAATCGCCTGGCCACTGATTACGTGCAGCCAGACACCAGGGCGGTTAGAAAAGCACAGCAGGGCGTGGTGCGCATCAGAGAAGCTTTGAAAACGAGTTTTATGACTGGCCAGGCTACGGTGTGAAACTTCTGTTTGTTTCTCCTTGATGAACCCTCCGCCCCCCCCCACACCCGGTTCACTCTACTTCCCTGTAAACCAACCACCCCACCCTCCCCTCCCCCCTTCGAGCACCACTTGCAGAGGCAATAAAGTCATTGTTACTTCACATTCATGCATTCTTTATTAATTCATCACACAACTAGGGGGATAATTGCCAAGGTAGCCCGGGATGGGTGGGGGAGGAGGGAAGGAAAAGGACACACTGCAGTTTAAAACTTTAACTCTTATTGAAGGCCAGCCTTCTGATGCTCGGGCAATCATCTGGGGTGGAGTGACTGGGTGGCCGGAGGCCCCCCCACTGTGTTCTTGGGCATCTGGGTGAGGAGGCTATGGAACTTGGGGAGGAGGGCTGTTGGTTACACAGGGGCTGTAGCGGCGGTCTCTGCTCCTGCTGCCTTTCCTGCAGCTCAACCATACGCTGGAGCATATCAGTTTGATGCTCCAGCAGCCAGAGCATCGACTCTTGCCTTCTGTCTGCAAGCTGACGCCACCTATCATCTTCAGCCCGCCACTTGCTCTGTTCATCCCGTGATTCAGCCCGCCACCTCTCTTCTCGTTCATACTGTGCTTTTCTGTAGTCTGACATTGACTGCCTCCACGCATTCTGCTGTGCTCTGTCAGCGTGGGAGGACATCTGGAGCTCCATGAACATATCATCCCGAGTCCGCCGTTTTCTCCTTCTAATCTTCACTAGCCTCTGTGAAGGAGAAACATTTGCAGCTGGTGGAGGAGAAGGGAGAGGTGGTTAAAAAAGACACATTTTAGGTACACTCTTTCACGTTAAATTTTGCTGTTCACATTACACAGCACATGTGCGTTCGTTACAAGGTCGCATTTTTCCTCTTATATTGAGGGCCTGCCGGTTTGGTGTGAGAGATCACTCACGCAGTGCCAGGCAACAGATTTCGGCTTGCAGGCAGCCATGGTAAGCCACAGTCTTTTGGCTTTTTTAACCTTCTTAACATGTGGGAATGGTTTCAAACAGTAGCGCCTTCATTTCCCATACCAAGCACCCGTTGGGTTGGCCATTTAAAATGGGTTTGCAATGTAAAAGGAGGGGCTGCGGTTTCCGGGTTAACATGCAGCACAAACCCAACTAACCCCCCCCCACCCAATTATCGGGGATGATCACTTCACCCCTCCCCCCCACCGCGTGGCTAACAGCGGGGAACATTTCTGTTCAGCAGAGCAGGAAGGGGCACCTCTGAATGTCCCCTTAATAAAATCGCTCCATTTCAACCAGGTGACCGTGAATGATATCACTCTCCTGAGGATAACAAAGAGCGATAAGGAATGGATGTTGTCTGCATGCCAGCAAACACCGGGACCATACGCTGCCATGCTTTGTTATGCAATGATTCCAGACTACGTGCTACTGGCCTGGCGTGGTAAAGTGTCCTACTATGGCGGACGGGATAAGGCAGCCCTCCCCAGAAACCTTTTGCAAAGGCTTTGGGAGTACATGAAGGAGAGCTTTCTGGAGATGTCCCTGGAGGATTTCTGCTCCATCCCCATACACGTTAACAGACTTTTCCAGTAGCTGTACTGGCCGCGATTGCCAGGGCAAATTAATCATTAATCATTAAACACGCTTGCTTTTAAACCATGTGTAATATTTACAAAGGTACACTCACCAGAGGTCCCCTGTGTGCCCTCAGGGTCTGGGAGCACGCCTTGGGTGAGTTCGGGGGTTACTGGTTCCAGGTCCAGGGTGATAAACATATCCTGGCTGTTGGGGAAACCGGTTTCTCCGCTTCCTTGCTGCTATGAGCTATCTACATTATCTTCATCCTCATCTTCCTCGTACCCCGAACCCGCTTCCCTGTGTGTTTCTCCAGTGAGGGAGTCATAGCACACGGTTGGGGTAGTGGTGGCTGCACCCCCTAGCATGGCATGCAGCTCTGCGTAGAAGCGGCATGTTTGCGGCTCTGCCCCGGACCTTCCGTTTGCCTCTCTGGCTTTGTGGTAGGCTTGCCTTAGCTCCTTAATTTTCACGCGGCACTGCTGTGCGTCCCTGTTATGGCCTCTGTCCTTCATGGCCTTGGAGACCTTTTCTAATATTTTGCCATTTCGTTTACTGCTACGGAGTTCAGCTAGCACTGATTCATCTCCCCATATGGCGAGCAGATCCCGTACCTCCCGTTCGGTCCATGATGGAGCTCTTTTGTGATCCTGGGACTCCATCACCGTTACCTGTGCTGATGAGCTCTGCGTGGTCACCTGTGCTCTCCACGCTGAGCAAACAGGAAATGAAATTCAAACGTTCGCGGGGCTTTTCCTGTCTACCTGGTCAGTGCATCTGAGTTGAGAGTGCTGTCCAGAGCGGTCACAATGAAGCACTGTGGGATAGCTCCCGGAGGCCAATAACGTCGAATTCCGTCCACACTACCCCAATTCCGACCCGCTAAGGCCGATTTTATCGCTAATCCCCTCGTCGGAGGTGGAGTAAAGAAACCGGTTTAAAGGGCCCTTTAAGTCGAAAGAAAGGGCTTTGTCGTGTGAACGTGTCCAGGCTTAATTCGATTTAACGCTGCTAAAGTTGACCTAAACTCGTAGTGTAGACCAGGCCTAAGACCTGGTCCATACACAAAGTTGCACCAGTTCAACCAAAGGTGTGGTTTTAAATAGATGTAGTTAAACTGGCTCAACTTGTGTATGTAGACAGGGTCTAAGATTCACAGCCTAAAGATCCTGTTAAATCTCCATCTGCTTCTGGAAGTCGAGATAGCAGCAGTGATGCTGGATGTTCTTTCTATCTTCAGGTATCAGGAGAAGACAAACATAATCTGCTGTATCTGGGTTCTGGCAAGTAGTTAAACTTTCCTCTCGCATGCATTTTTTTTTTTTTTTTTTTTTTGCGAACAGGGGCTGCTAACAGGAAGTTTCGCAAGGGAGTTCTCCAGGTGAAGGAGGAGCAATACAGCACCCTTTTGGGCGGACAGGGGGCTGCAGACGGGAGTTTGACAGAGGGAGGCTTACGATGGTTAGGAAGACCCGCAACACCTGTGCCAGCACTGCTTCTGTCTCCTCCACCTGCGCCTGTAGCCAGACAGAGCGCCTGAGCATGGATGCTTCTACCCAGATCCTGGTGTGGTTTTGCAGAGACTGTAACTTGCAATTTCCACTTACTGATATCCAGGCTGGGGGGACCATCCAATGTGAAAGGTGCCTGCTGGTGGAATCTTTCAGGCAGCAGGTGGGAGAGCTACAGGAGGAGGTGGCTAGGTTGAGAAGCATCCGAATCCACGAGCAGTTCCTGGACAGTGTCCATGTGGAGACAGCTGAGGTAGCTGTCCCAGTACACAGGACTGCTGATACACCACTGGTGGAGGAGGAGATGGCTCAGGGTGGACACTGGCAGCTGGTTACTTCTGGCAGCGGGCAGTGCTCCACCCCTGCTCCGAACCCTCCCGCTGTGGTAATAGGTAACCGTTATGCTCTTCTTGATACAGGAAAGAAGGCATCACCCCCTACAGTAAAGGAGGAGAAGCCTCGTACCCCTAAGGCTGGGAGGTCTGCTGCCACCACTGCGAATAGGAAACGTAGGGTAGTGGTGGTCGGAGACTCTCTGCTGAGGGGGACGGAGGCGCCCATCTGTCGCCCTGACATTTCATCTCGGGAGGTATGCTGCCTGCCGGGAGCCCGTATCCGAGACGTTACGGAGGCATTGTCGAGGATTATCCAGCCCTCTGACTACTACCCCATGCTACTCATCCATGTGGGCACAAATGATACTGCGCGGTGTGACACTGAGCGGATCAAGAGTGACTACAGGGCTCTGGGAGTACGGGTGAAGGAGTTTGGAGCGCAGGTGGTATTCTCTTCGATTCTTCCTGTCAAAGGTAGGGGCCCGGGCAGAGACAGATGCATCATGGAGGTGAATGCCTGGCTGCGAAGATGGTGTCGCCAGGAGGGCTTTGGCTTCCTAGACCACGGGATGCTATTTGAGGAAGGACTGCTAGGCAGAGATGGCGTTCACCTTTCGAGGAGGGGAAAGACCCTATTTGGACACAGACTGGCTAACCTAGTGAGGAGGGCTTTAAACTAGGTTCGACGGGGACAGGTGAGCAAAGCCCGCAGGTAAGTGGGGAACATGGAGAACTGGGAGATGGGTCGGAAACGAGAGGGAGTGTGGGCTATATTGGCAGAGAGAAAGGAGGGTCAGGACAAAACTGGGAGGAAAGATCAAACCAGTATCTTAGATGCCTATATACAAATGCGAGAAGTATGGGTAATAAGCAGGAAGAACTGGAAGTGCTAATAAATAAATACAACTATGACATTGTTGGCATCACTGAAACTTGGTGGGATAATACACATGATTGGAATGTTGGTGTGGATGGATACAGCTTGCTCAGGAAGGATAGACAGGGGGAAAAGGGAGGAGGTGTTGCCTTATATATTAAAAATGTACACACTTGGACTGAGGTAGAGATGGACATAGGAGATGGAAGTGTTGAGAGTCTCTGGGTTAGGCTAAAAGGGGTAAAAAACAAGGGTGATGTCATGCTAGGAGTCTACTACAGGCCACCTAACTAGGTGGAAGAGGTGGATGAGGCTTTTTTTAAACAACTAACAAAATCATCCAAAGCCCAAGATTTGGTGGTGATGGGGGACTTCAACTATCCGGATATATGTTGGGAAAATAACACAGCGGGGCACAGACTATCCAACAAATTCTTGGACTGCATTGCAGACAACTTTTTATTTCAGAAGGTTGAAAAAGCTACTAGGGGGGAAGCTGTTCTAGACTTGATTTTAACAAATAGGGAGGAACTCGTTGAGAATTTGAAAGTAGAAGGCAGCTTGGGTGAAAGTGATCATGAAATCATAGAGTTTGCAATTCTAAGGAAGGGTAGAAGGGAGAACAGCAAAATAGAGACAATGGATTTCAGGAAGGCGGATTTTGGTAAGCTCAGGGAGCTGATAGGTAAGGTCCCATGGGAATCAAGACTGAGGGGAAAAACAACTGAGGAGAGTTGGCAGTTTTTCAAAGGGACACTATTAAGGGCCCAAAAGCAAGCTATTCCGCTGGTTAGGAAAGATAGAAAATGTGGCAAAAGACCACCTTGGCTTAACCACAAGATCTTGCATGATCTAAAAAATAAAAAGGAGTCATACAAAAAATGGAAACTAGGACAGATTACAAAGGATGAATATAGGCAAACAACACAGGAATGCAGGGGCAAGATTAGAAAGGCAAAGGCACAAAATGAGCTCAAACTAGCTACGGGAATAAAGGGGAACAAGAAGACTTTTTATCAATACATTAGAAGCAAGAGGAAGACCAAAGACAGGGTAGGCCCCCACTGCTTAGTGAAGAGGGAGAAACAGTAACAGGAAACTTGGAAATGGCAGAGATGCTTAATGACTTCTTTGTTTCGGTCTTCACCGAGAAGTCTGAAGGAATGCCTAACATAGTGAATGCTAATGGGAAGGGGGTAGGTTTAGCAGATAAAATAAAAAAAGAACCAGTTAAAAATCACTTAGAAAAGTTAGATGCCTGCAAGTCACTAGGGCCTGATGAAATGCATCCTAGAATACTCAAGGAGCTAATAGAGGAGGTATCTGAGCCTCTAGCTATTATCTTTGGAAAATCATGGGAGACGGGAGAGATTCCAGAAGACTGGAAAAGGGCAAATATAGTGCCCATCTATAAAAAGGGAAATAAAAACAACCCAGGAAACTACAGACCAGTTAGTTTAACTTCTGTGCCAGGGAAGATAATGGAGCAAGTAATTAAGGAAATCATCTGCAAACACTTGGAAGGTGGTAAGGTGATAGGGAACAGCCAGCATGGATTTGTAAAGAACAAATCATGTCAAACCAATCTGATAGCTTTCTTTGATAGGATAACGAGTCTTGTGGATAAGGGAGAAGCTGTGGATGTGGTATACCTAGACTTTAGTAAGGCATTTGATACGGTCTCGCATGATATTCTTATCGACAAACTAGGCAAATACAATTTAGATGGGGCTACTATAAGGTGGGTGCATAACTGGCTGGATAACCGTACTCAGAGAGTTGTTATTAATGGTTCCCAATCCTGCTGGAAAGGCATAACGAGTGGGGTTCCGCAGGGGTCTGTTTTGGGACCGGCTCTGTTCAATATCTTCATTAACGACTTAGATATTGGCATAGAAAGTACGCTTATTAAGTTTGCGGATGATACCAAACTGGGAGGGATTGCAACTGCTTTGGAGGACAGGGTCATAATTCAAAATGATCTGGACAAATTGGAGAAATGGTCTGAGTTAAACAGGATGAAGTTTAACAAAGACAAATGCAAAGTGCTCCACTTAGGAAGAAAAAATCAGTTTCACACATACAGAATGGGAAGAGACTGTCTAGGAAGGAGTACGGCAGAAAGGGATCTAGGGGTTATAGTGGACCACAAGCTAAATATGAGTCAACAGTGTGATGCTGTTGCAAAAAAAGCAAACATGATTCTGGGATGTATTAACAGGTGTGTTGTGAGCAAAACACGAGAAGTCATTCTTCCGCTCTACTCTGCTCTGGTTAGGCCTCAGCTGGAGTATTGTGTCCAGTTCTGGGCACCGCATTTCAAGAAAGATGTGGAGAAATTGGAAAGGGTCCAGAGAAGAGCAACAAGAATGATTAAAGGTCTTGAGAACATGACCTATGAAGGAAGGCTGAAAGAATTGGGTTTGTTTAGTTTGGAAAAGAGAAGACTGAGAGGGGACATGATAGCAGTTTTCAGGTATCTAAAAGGGTGTCATAAGGAGGAGGGAGAAAACTTGTTCACCTTAGCCTCTGAGGATAGAACAAGAAGCAATGGGCTTAAACTGCAGCAAGGGAGGTCTAGGTTGGACATTAGGAAAAAGTTCCTAACTGTCAGGGTGGTTAAACACTGGAATAAATTGCCTAGGGAGGTTGTGGAATCTCCATCTCTGGAGATATTTAAGAGTAGGTTAGATAAATGTCTATCAGGGATGGTCTAGACAGTATTTGGTCCTGCCATGCGGGCAGGGGACTGGACTCGATGACCTCTCGAGGTCCCTTCCAGTCCTAGAATCTATGAATCTATGACACTAGAGGTGTCTAGATTGAGCTGGCTTCTAGTTTATTTCCAGCTGGAATTCAAGCTGTTGACTTTGATCTCTAAAGGTCTTGATGGTTTAGGTCCAGAGTACCTGAGACACCTGTCTCTCTCTTTAGACCCTGGATTGACAGTCGAGTCAGCTGAGGCAACTAGGCTAATAAACCCTACATTTGTACATCTGGGACTCATGGCAGGGCTGCATAATTGGTTCCTAACACCTTTGTTTTTTAAATCATCAGCTTTTGTTGCATTGATATTAAATAAATCAGGTGACTTGAAAAATCAGAATTGTTAGTCTGATTTGGAAGTGTAACTCATAAGGTACATTTTCAGTGCCTTGCATGTAGATACAGAAGCTATAGACATGAGACATAGCTCTGAATGCTGCTGAGAATCTGACTCTTTACAGTACAAAACTGAACAGTCACAAAAGCTCTTATGTATGTGGTCTCCCTTATGCTCAGGCAGAGATTAACTTTATCCCCCTATAAGTAACTTTCTGCCAACTGTGCAATTACTTTACCATGAAATAAAAAAATTAAAAATGCATAGGGACTGATTTTCAAAAATGCTTGCAGTTACACAAACAAAAAAGTAAATGCAATTGTGCACCTAAACAGAAACACCCAGTTACTATGATTACACCTGCAAATTGGGCATTTTTTTGCACAGATGGCCATTTATGCATATAACTAACCTTTTGCATTCACCAATACCTGTTTTGTGCATGCAATAGCAGTAACTTGCATGCATTAATGTCTGAAATTCAGGCCTTTGAATTCTACAAAAAGCCTTTGATTTCCCTGACATCTGCCATTTGTTCTGAGTCTTTGAACTATTTCTACTGCTAATCCAACAGGATGTAGTAAAGTAACGGAGTGATTAGTGATGAGTTACTTTTAGGAGAAAAAACATGTTGATGTGTCATTGTGCTTTGTATTTTTAGAGTATGTTCTTTGGGGGAGGGGGATATGACTGGAACTTGGAGAGGAGCTGGCTGCGATCTAATGCTTCCCAAATGCTTGAGTACAGTAGAGCAGCTCCCACAGGACATAAACAAGTTAGTCACTCAGAGTGAGCTCAGCGCCGAGGTATTTCAGCATCCATGAGAATTTGTTGCAACCCCTTGATTCCAGAGAGAGAGGGTGTGTCCATGCTAATGCCTATGAAGGAGATATCTACCAACCAGCCTGTAGACAATGACAAATCCCATGTTCCTAGGATCAATCCTTTTTTCCCCCCAGCTGCTCTCCATTGTCTAGCCCAACTACCTGCTCCTTTTCCCAGTCATCATACACTTGGCCAACATCCCAGGCCTCTCTCTCTTGCTCTAGCATTCTTTGCAATTATACTGCAGAATGCTCAAGCTGAAAGGGGATCTCAGCGGGTGTCTTGAGGAAACAGACCTACCCTCCTTCACCTCCCCAAAGATGGTGGTAGCCTTCCCTTGCAATAGGACATTGTTGCACTGTGGCACAATGCTAAGACATTGCAATATGATGGGTCTGCATTGAGATGTATCATCATGGTGGGATGCCGCAATGTCATGTTGTCCCATGATATCATGGAGTGGTGACATCCCATTGGCCTCATAAGTATTTCAGCATGCAGACAAGTTGAGGTGGGGCCTGAAGGAGAAAATGTGAGATTTGCACCACTGGTGTGAAGCAACTGATTGCTCAATGTGTGAGGCTCAGTACATGAATCTTCTTAACCTATCCCTTCCTTTCCCTGTTGGCTCTCTCATCTACAGCTGTCACAGCTCCCTGCAATGCTCACATGTGTTAGCTGAGCCCTAGCAGCCACCCTTCCATAGCCCAACTGCATTCAACCTGCTCCTTCCAAAGACCAACTTTGTCATCAAAGAGAACCGCATAGAGAGACTGATGCAGAGTCACAGATACCTGCTTAGTAGGAGATGGTGCTACTGGAAGCTCCTGGGACCAGGGACCTTCTTTTTGTTGTGTGTTTGTACAGCACTAGCACAACAGGGTCCCAGTCTACGATTGGGGCTCCAACATGCTAGGGTCATGCACATAAACAATAATATTACATAAGTAATGAATGCTCATTGAAAATGCAGCTGTGGGTATGACAAGCTTATTTCATAGTACCAGTGTGTAGATGTTATGGTTGATCAGAAGATGGGCTATCTAGCACTTATGTTATCCATTTACAATAATAATAATGAAAATCCAGACCTATCATTTTCCATTCCACCTATCCTTCCCTTCCCCTTGTCACTTGTCTTCTTAGACTGTAACATTTTCAGGGCAGGGATCATGTCTTCCCACGTCTTTGTACAGCTCCTGGTACAGATCCTGATAGGGGTGTTACCAAATAGCACAAATATTAAAAACAATAATATAAGTACTATTGAATTATTAATACCAGGGAACAGTGACTAGCTAGGACTTCTGCAAGGATCTCGCATTCTAAGTAGAGAATTTGAGAATTCTGGTCCTCTTCACGGCACTGAATTCATATCTGTGGTGTTCAGTGAGCACTCAGTGCTTACAGTGCTTGCGAGAGCTCTGCTTTATGCTGTGCCTTGTTCCAACTGACTGTGCACAACAACAAGAACATCACAGTGCCCCGACCAGAGTCTCAGCTCTTAAAGGCCCGGCCCCCAACACCACATGTCTATGTGTGCGTCTCTACAAGCGTGTATGTCTCTCTCTGCTTGGTTTTAAATAACTCTTTTGTTCCTGGGGCAGATGAATCATCAGCCTCAGGACATCCTGGGATGCCTGGCTCAAAGCTGAGAAGGAGCCACATGTGGGGCATGTGTCTCAAGAGCCTCGTGTTGATGATCACAGAGAGATGTATGGTGGCCTCTAGGGGTGCATCTACACGGCAATCAAAGGCCTGTGGCTGGCCCAGCTCAACTGACTCGGGCTCATGGGGCTATAAAATCGCAGTGCAGATGTTTGGGCTCGGGCTGGAACCTGGGCTCCGAGACCCTGTGATGGGGGAGGGCTGCAGCCCGAGCCCAAATGTTTACAGAGCTATTTTTAGCTCTGCAGCCCAAGCCCCGCGAGCCCAAGTCAGCAGAACTGGGATAGTTTTATCGCAGTGTAGATATACCTAGGGCTGATTGGGGCACAAGATCCTGCTGTGGATTCTCCAACAAAGCTCAGGACCTGGGAACTTACTTTTCCCTCCCTCCCCCCTTAAATTATTCTAATTTAGATGCAGCTACATGGGTCACAAGTTGTTTAAAAAAAGAAACAGCCCTCATAATGCTTCCCTTCCTCTCCCTGGGCTGAGGAGCAATGATGGGATGTTACATCCGGCCTCTAGGACACAGAATTAGCCTCCTGCCTGGGAAAGACATTGACAGCTCTGCCTGCAGATCCATCACTCCTGAGTTCTGAGGTCAGCGGCACATCACTGTGTTGCTAGGAAAGCTGTTCCATATCCTACAGATGCATCCTCTCTTCAGCTTGCGCCCTCTCCAACAACTTGCCACGTGAAAGACAATTGCCTTTGTATTTTACCTTTCCTATTCATTTGCACCCTTGATGGTCATGTCACCAATTCTGCTGGCAAATGGAGGCTTCAATTGTATTCTCCAGTGTAAGGAACGTCATGATGCTCCACTCCAGGCAGTCTGGTTAGGAAAGGGACAGAAGGAGCTCTTCTGACTGTGCCATCAGTGCATGCTTGGTCAAAGTATACTTCCAGGGTGGAAGCACTGGGTAGTGGTTACAGCAAGACTCCTAGGTTCTATTCCTGGCTGTACCCTTGACTGGACTTCCTCTCTCTGGGCACCTGTCTCCTCCACTTTTAAAATGGGGATAATAGTACAGCTAGTCAGAAAACGGGATTGCCATTTAAGATGAAATGGAATGAAAACCCGAAATTTCAAAATTTTCCGCAGAACAAAAATGCTAGAAAGTTTCAGTTCAGGATGATCAAAATGTTTCTTTTTAATAATGTCAAATAATTTTGTTTCAATAAGGTAAAACCATTTCGCTTTGATAACCTCAAAACATAATATAAAATAAAACAGTAAATGTCATATATATTGTATAAATATAATATGTTCTTTTCATATTAATATAATATAAAAATCTAACTGGATTAATCAAAACAATAAAGACAAAATGAAACATTTGCTATTGAAATGAGAGATTTTGACATCAAAACAAAGCAAGAAAATCAAAAGGACGGTTTTTGACTTTTTCAAAATTGACACATTCCCACAAAATGTTTAGATTTTGATGAAACTGCATCTTCCAACAGAAAATTGCTCCTTCGAACTTTTTCCACCAGTTTTGGGTAATACACTTTGTCATCCTCGCTACCTGTCTTAGGTGAGAGGCATTCCTTAAACTCACAGTGTATCATATACCACAGAGTCTGGCTTCCTCTAACAGTCGGAGGCAGGAGGGGACATGGCTTTGGGGAATATCAGTGGAGGCTGGGGATGTTGCAGCAGTGTAAACTGGGTTCCAACGCTGCTGGACTCAGTTCTACAGGAGTAAGAGCTCCAGGACGTGGCCCTATATATATAAAATGTTCAGTGCCTCCGCATTCCCCCCTCCTGGCAGAGTGGCAGGAGGCGGTAATTGCATATAAAGCTGAGCTGTCCAGCTGCAATGTGTGGACTCCATTTGCCACATCATGATCCCTGTGCAAAAGAGCTTCCTGTTGGAAAGCTGCCCCGCCGACACACATTAAAGACGATCACCCATTGTCTAGAAATGGCTAATTACAGAGGTACGATCTGACACAGCATTGCAACTAATGTTCTCACCTGCACTTGCTCACTGAGCCAATATTTTGATCTCTGTGACTCTTTGAAAATATATTGTTGTTTTCAGATAGACTAGAGGTTAAGCGCTTGTTAAGGAAATCCAGGTGTGTATGGTGTGAATCTTCCACACTCCCAGGTGGAGGGAGGCCATTGTGCAGCTACTAACTAACACAGCCTTGCCAAATTCAGCTGACTCAGGAAAAGCAATTGTTCTGATGGATCCGCTAGCTAGTCTATCTTCTTGCTGCTTTGGCAGAGGGCAGGCAAGAAAATTTTATACCTGGCTGGTACATTTTCCAGGCAATTTTGCAAGGAACGTAATAAAAGAAAAATCAACATAAAGATCATCCCTAGCTAAAGCAGATGTACAGTAGCATCCATATTATTCGATCCAAAGCCCACTGGAGAATGGAAAAACTTCATGGACTATGTGGATCAGGCTTATTCAGGCTTATAGTACAAGGTAGACTATTACCAGGGCAGGCCAGGGGCTCTACGGGTATGTTTACATGGTGACTAAACATCCACAGCTGGCTCATGTCAGCTGACGCGGGCTAGCTCTAAGGGTGGGTGAAGGTCCCTGAATGTCTACACTGCAATTACCCCTCAGCCTGAGCCCCATGAGCCCGAGTCAGCTGACACGGGCCAGCCGCAGGTGTTTAATTGCAGTGTGGGCTCACCCTGCGTGCTACCCTGCCTGGTTTCTCAAAGACACTGGGGCCTCACCGTTCACGAGGATTCCTCTGAGATGTGCCTTTCTGAATTTAGCCTGCCTCCTCCCCCCAGAATGCACTGTGTCCCCATAGAGACACAATTGTTTATGTATTTGTGTTCGTTTTTTACATTTAATTTCATTTTGCCCCCCTTTTTTTGGTTACTCGAAGGAAGGAAGGAAGCCCAGGCTCGGATGTTTATTCGTTTTGTCCTGGCTGATGTTCCCTTGGTCTCGCTCCAGTGGCCGATAAACTGGCAGGGAACTGGAGCGTGGAGCACAGCAGAGCCTGGGAAAGGTCAGCACCCCGCTCTCCCCCATCCTTGCGTCATGGGTCCTCTATGATTAGCTCAGCCTGGGGGATGTGCTCTCCCAGTCCCACTCGCGCTGGACATTCTTTTGCCTGTCGCAGTGTTCCTGGGGGATTGATAACGAATGGAACCTTGGCGTCTGGGAGAAGAGCAGGGAGCACAGAGTACGAGGGTTCACGGAAACATCTTTCGGCAAAGACCATTGCACTGCAGAAGCCTGGAGGACACCAGCCTGCCTCCATGGAGGGGTGCCAGACTAGGGAGCTGCTGCCTGAATGGCAGCATGGTCTAATGGTTAGCACAGGGACTTGGGAGGCAGGACTCTTGGGTTCCATTGTCAGCTCTAGTACTTGGTAACCTGGGTGCGAGCAAACAATGAGTGTTTTGATACAGCTAAATGTGGACGTGCACACCTAGGAACAGAAAATGCCAGCCATGCCTATAGGGCAGGGGGACGCTGTCCTGGGAGCAGGGACTCTGAAAAAGATCTGGAGGTCCTGGAGACTATTCAGCTGAACATGAGCTCCCAGTGTGATGCTGTGGCCAAAAGAGCTAATGTGATCCTGGGATGTATAAACAGGGGAATCTCGAGTAGGAGCAGAGAGGTGATTTTACCCCTGTATTTGGCACTGGTGTGACCACTGCTGGAATCCTGTGTCCAGTTCTGGTGCCCAAAGTTCAAGAAGTGTCAGAGAAGAGCCACAAGAATAATTAAAGGATTAGAAAACCTGTTTTATAGTGATAGACTCAAGGAGCTCAACCTATTCAGTTTAACAAAGAGAAAGTGAAGGTGTCTTGATCACAGTCTATCTAAGTATCTATATGCAGCGGCGTATTATCGCCTAGGCCGACAAATTTGCAGGGGCAGCAAATTTATAATAGCAGCATTTTTGTAATCACAGCATCAGTGACGCCACAATTCTACCAATCATAGCGCGTATTGAAACCACCAATGACTGCGTGACACCATTTAGTAAACATACCCTCAAGAATCCTAAACGTTAATAATATGACCGGAAGGAAGAAATTAAGCGGTTCTCAGTTTTGGATCCATGCGCGGTCCCGTGCTATAAGTGAAATCACGCTATACAGACGCGCGTTCAAGTGAGGGTCCGCTGTACTTGTAATTTTATTTATAATAAAACTTGTAAATGTTCAATTATTTTAATGATATTTAGATTCATTTTAGTTCAAACGAATTTGTAAAAAAACTAAAACAAGTTCATATGGGGCCGGGGGCGGCAATTATTTCAGGGCCTAGGGGCGGCAAAATCATTAATCCGCCACTGTTTATATGGGGAACAGATATTTAATAATGGGGTATTCAATTTAGCACAGAAAGGTGTAACACAATCCAATGGCTGGAAATTGAAGGTAGACAATTTCAGACTGGAAATAAGGCATCATTTTTACCGGTCAGGGTAATTAACCATTGGAACAGTTTACCCAGGGTTGTAGTGGAGTCTCCATCACTGACAATTTTAAATCAAGATGGGATATTTTTCTAAAGGATCTGCTCTAGGAATCATTGTGGGGAAGTTCTCTGGCCTGTGTTATGCAGGAGGTCAGACTGAATGAACACAGTGGGCCCTTCTGGCCTTGGAATCTGTGAATCTAAGAATTGACCAGTTGTGTGTGATTTCACATTACTTACTCTTTCTGGATCAAGCTTGCCCCAGTTTAATGGGCCAGCACATGGGCCTAGGCACCACGTAGGACCCACTGGGCAATTCTGCCTTATGTTGGCCCACTGGGAAGGGATGAATTTCACCTTTGGTGCCTCAATTTCCCCATATGTAAAAGGGGGTAGTGATACCTACCTCCTTTGTAAAGTGCTTTGAGACTGAGGTGAATATTGTGCAAAATATTGTTACAGTTCGTTATTCAGCCAGGTCTTCTCCTCAAGGGATAATGTTCCCAACAAGGAAGCATGATAACGCAAGCAGAAAAGGAACCAGTCAGTTCCCTGGTTTGGAGAGGCTATCCCCAGAGCATGACCTTCCCAAAGTCACTCCCCCTTCTCTTCTTACTAAGCAGCCCCTCGCATAGCCCTTGCCCCAGCACCCATGCAAAGGGAGAGGGAGCTGTGCGGAGATTAATCTCATGTTCACCAGGAAAGAAGTAGTGTCTCTGCAGCCTGGTATGGCTGTGAAACACAAACACCGTGAATGTCTGAAAATACGTTGCAGCACATGAGCTGCAGGAACTGATGTTTCCTTTTCAAAGAATCAGTCTTGAGCATGGATACAGCATGCCAGCCTGCATGGCTGTTTAGCTGAATAGCATCCAGGCGACCAAGTGGATTTAAACATGCATTGGCTATTGAAAGCCATGGGAGGAGGAGCTCTGTGCAGGTCTGAAAACCTGTCAGTAACTCATTTTGCAGCTCTTGACTTGAGCCATTAGGTTGTAAACTCTCCGTTTCATACGAGGTATGATATATGTTTGACATGGCCCATAATGGGAAAATATTTATGGGGTATTGAATATATGCCATATATGAATGGATGAGTGGAGCGTAACTCACTCAGCTGAGCTGGAAGGGCCTTTCAATCCTGGGCAGGGTCCAGTTGCTGAGAGACTCAAATCCAAGAAAAATGGAAGCTGCAGCACTAGCTCATTCAGTTCATTAACATCCTGCTATAAAGCTCTTATGCCGAAGGGCCAGGACAGAGAGCCAGGTCTTGCTGAAATAGAAACAGAAACACTTAAATAGAAGGGCAAAGACAGATCCATGCACGGTTAACAGTTAATTAATTTCACACTGTGACTGAAGGGTTAATGCCAGATCAGAGCGTCCTAGGCAGCAAGCTTGTTTTTTGATGTTGCCTTTCTCTGGCAGTTCAGCCTTCCACCCCCTTCAGCTGATGCCAGGCTCCCCAGGGCTGACAGCAGGAATCATGGGAGTTGTAATGGAACCCTCTCCTACCGCAATGACTACCAGCTTCCCTCTGAACAGAGAGCTGGCTCTCTGGGGGTGTGACAACGGGTTTCTCCATCCTTCTTTGGGGGTGGGGGGGGCGGGCCCACAGGGCAGATACTCCTGACCTCCCTCCTCCTGGGCAACAAGGAACCTAGAGCTCCTTCTTTGGGCAGTTTTTAAAGCCTCTTACTCTCCTTTTATGAGGAATTTCACCCTGTACTTCAGTGGGACTTGGCAAACCTCACTTGCAATCACTGTTGCCACCTGAGAGCCCCAGTCATCCTATTTATTGTCAAAGGGGACTGCCCAGTCAGAGAGCTCCTCTGTCGTGCTATGGCTCCAGTGAGGAGTGCGGCAAAGATCCCTAGAGAGAGGGAGTGCCTGACCAAGGAGGCCTGGAGCACACCAGTCACCTCACAGGGGTCTGGTGTTGGACTGGGACAAAGACGTCAAGGCTTGACTGTCTGCACTTAGCTATTAGCAGAGCTCTGGCTAGAGAAACACGAGGGCCCAATGGTTAGGGCACTAGCCTGCTACTTGGGAGACTGGGTTCAAGGCCCTGCTCTGCCATGGTTGTCCTCTGTGACCTTGGTCAGATCTCAGAGCACACTTAGATTCCTCACTGTCACTGAGCTCTCACATCCCCATGATCCGTATCTTCAAAGTGCTCCATGGCCTGGGCCACAGGGATCTAACAGACCAGCTTGAGTTCTGAGATGAAGACTGTGGTCAACAACATTGTCCCTGGGCTCCAGAGAACTCTCAACCATAAAAGTAAAACTCCTCTGGGTGGGAGAGCAAACTGCCTCTGGGGTGATCTGTGGAACAAACTCCCCCAGGAACTCGGGAGTGTGGTTAATCTCCCCAGCTTCTGCTCCAAAGGCAAGATCCATTTCTTTGACCTGCCTTCTCTAGAATAAACAAGTAACAGGTATCTTTATTTAGAAAACAAAAAGTAACCACAATTAAATAACCCTACCAAAACAAGACACTCTCCATGATTCCCCCTCTGGCAGAGGCGGAGCGGTGACAGACATGTACAACTGGCAAGCGCTCAGATAGTACAGTGATGAGCATGGTACAGAAACCTACATAGACTAGAACAGACCTAGGCCCAGATCCTCAAAGGAGTTTAGGCTCCTGACTCCCATTGAAATCCACAGGAGTTAGGCACCTAAATACCTTTCAGGATCTTGGCCTTAGTCTTTGTGTGTCTGTCTCCACCTGTAGCAGCATGTCCCACCATCACAGTGACAGACTGTGAGGAGTGCAGATCACACGGTACTGGGGGTTAGAGAAGGCCCTACGATGTATCAGTGTGCGGTCCCCTGCAGCTGGGACACTCAGGTGCCACTTTATTTTACTTCATATCTCAGAATCAGTTTTCATGCAAGAGCACTCTCTGAGCACTTTATACACTTGGGTGGCTGATGCCTCCCACTCTCTGGGAGGTAGGTCTGTATTACTATCCGCATTCTACAGCTGTAGTGGAAACCGAGGTAGAGAGAGATTAAGGGCCAAAGTCTGTTCTCTGTTACACTGGTGTAACTCCAGAGCAACTCTAACAAAGCCAATGTATTACCCAGATTTACACCAGAGAGCAGTCTTTGGCACTAAGTGACTTGCCCAATGTTATCCAGTGTAGAGCAAGCACAGAACCCGGTGTCCGGACTGCCAGTCACCTGCTCTCAGTACTAAACCAGGATAACATTGTACAGTGAGCTCATAGGGGCCATGTTGCTGATTGGGATCCTGTTAGCCATTTTGCTGGTGGCTTTCCCAGCAGGGCCGGCTCAAGGCACCAGCAAACCAAGCAGGTGCTTGGGGCGGCACATTTTCAGGGGCAGCATTCTAGCCAGCCTTTTTTTTTTTTTGCTTGTGGCGGCAAAAGTCTAGAGCCGGCCCTGGCAGCAGCAGCACATCCTGCATGGGGGGCGCCCTGGGGCCGCTGCGGTTCGCATCAGGGAGCAGCGCCCGCACCTTATGGCTGGGCAGGCTCCGAGCGCGGGACACTCGGGCTGGGGGCTGCCCCGCGGGGCGCACGGAGCCGCCTGCAGGTGCCGCAGGGCAGCCGCCCCCCCAGCGCCACAGCCGGGGCTGGGCGAAGCGGCCCGAGCCACCCGGGGACTGCGGCAGGGCGGCCAGGAGCAGCAGCGGGGCCATAGTGGGGACCAGTGCCCGGAGCGCTGCCGTGCGGGACCTGCGTCCCGCTCTCTGGGGCTCCGCTCCCTCTGGGGCTGCCCTGCCCCGGCTCCTCAGCCCTCTGCCAGGCGGTCCTCCGGCTCTGCCCTCCCGGGTCCTGGCCGGTCCTGGAGGCGGGAGCCCCGGCTGGAGGGACCCTGAGCTAAGATGCGGCCCGGGAGCCTCGCTGCTTACCCCAACCCTGCCAGCGCCGGACTGGCTGGAGGCGAGGGGGGAGCGGGCGGAGTCAGCACTGGTGGGGGGAAGCCCAGGGCTGGGGCAGCAGGGAGTGTGGGTGGGGTGGGGGGGACAGCCCAGCTCTGGGGCGGCAGGGGGTGCGGTGGGGGGGGGAGAGCCCAGCTCTGGGGTAGCAGGGGGTACGGGTGGGGGTGGGGGAGAGCCCAGGGCTGGGGCAGCATGGGGGTGCGGGAGGAGCCCAGGGCTGGGGTGGGGGGCAGCCAAAAATTTTTTTGCTTGGGGCGGCAAAAAACCTAGAGCCGGCCCTGTTTCCCAGTATCCATTCATCAGTCTACTAGTCCCCATTCCACTCCAAGAGGTTGGCCCTTCCTTAACCTTAGGGAGTGGGGGCAGCTCTGTGGTTGTGGGGGGCTGTCCCTGGACACCATGCAAGTCCCTGTGTCTCTGCAAACCCAGGTCATGCCCAGCACCCTGTGCAGCAGCTGCCACTTTGGCTGGCTGCCCACTTGCCTGTGCAGTAATTCCACAGGATAATATATGGCTGTGATGCTGCTAATAAGAGCTCTTTCCCTACACTTCCTCCTTTCAATCTTCCTCTGCCCCTGGCTCTGCAGGGTCAATAAGTGACTTGCATTAAGGCAGAGTCTCCATTGCTCCTGTGTGTCTAATACAGCCAGGCCTCTTGCAGGGCCTCTGATTAGGCTGGGTCAGAAATGGTGGGCTCTTCGCAGGGAGGGTGAATCCTCTACACAGTTTTGGGAAGGGAGATGAACCCCAGCGGCTTCCTCCATACAGTGCCTTTCCACGATGTCACAGGCCATCATCCCCTCCTGCCCCCTCAGAGACGCCCCTCTTTCTCCAAGCTGGCTGCTCTTCCCTTCAGGCTCTCTCTCTCTTTGCCCTTGCCCTCCCCCCATTTCTCTGTCTCACTCACTCACTCTGTCCACCAGCAGACAACCGCTATTGATTTGCCTGCTTCAGCAAAACCCAGCTGTTAGCCGAGGCCACTTACTCCCTGTTGTGTGGAGCCCTGTGAGCTCTGAGAGAGCAACACATGCTCCCCCACCCTTCGCTCCCCCAGCTCTGCCTGCCACGCCAGGGCACCAAGGCCATTGTGGCAGTGGGGGCATGTGAAAATGCAGCTGGGCCACCTGTAAAAAAGTACCCACAAAGGTGTGAACCTGGGGCTACCTTTGGGTGAACGTTTCCACCCTCCTGTACTTTATTCCGCTGTGTGGGGTCCGATCATGCCTGCTGAGGGTCCTCTTGACTCTTGCCTTCTGTCTCTGCCATTAGCACGGGCTCAGCAGTCTCCTCCTGCTGAGCTCCAAAGCCTGGCCTCCTTGAGGTTTGGTCCCATTTATGCCTTCGGCAGCTCTGGGAAAATTACCTCCCCTGTTCTCCTGCCCCCTCATGCCTAGTCATTCACACCCCTCACTAATTAGATAACTCTGAGTCACCCTGGTGTCTTTCAAAGCCATCCCAGGAGGAAATGCAGCTGGGTTCAATCATGCTGAATGAACAGGGTAACAGCTTCCCCTCTGGCTGATTTCCTCATGAGGTAGTGAAGACCGGAATGATTCATTTGGAGGTTTAGACCATAGGGCAGCAGGGTAGAAGAAAGAGAGAGGAAGTCCAAGGATTGAGGCAAGGCTGTCACTCATCCTGTGAGTGACTAGGAGGTAAAGGGGTTCCCCATAAAACTCGCCTGAGGGCAAGTAGGTGGGAACTTCTGGAGTTCCCAACATGGAACCTGGGGATCCTGAAGCCAGAAGGGAGTCCAGTGCTCTGTCAGTACCTCATGTCAGACCTCAGGGCTCCCATAAACTCTCCATGGGGGATCCCAGGAACTCCATGGACTCTTCGTGGGGGATCTCAGGAGTTCTGTTAAGGTAGGACCCATAGAATTCTGTATGTTTGGTAGAGGGGACTCAGAAAGTTTGTAAACTTTCCATAGTGTTGGGAATTCCTTCAACTCTTCAGATGGACTCTGGTGAATCCATAAACTCTTCATTCAGGAAACCTATAAATCCCTGTTCCACAAACTCTTCTCCAGAATCCTGTGCTGGCTTTCGGGTGAGACTGGTGGGGGATGCATGAGAACATAGGTCTGGATCATCGAGTCTAGTCCCCCAGACAACCCTCTCATATAATCCCCTTCTACATGGAATACTTAGGTATGGTCTCCGCCAACATGCCACAAAATCTTCAGAACCTCCAAACCTATGTTATCTGAGGGCCACCAAGACCCTCTGGTATAACAGGATGGGAGGGAGAGGAATACTGCCCACACAGACAGTAGATTAGGTTGAGATTTACATTAGACTGGGCAGTCAACAGGATTATTCTCAGATTCCCCTTACTGCCAAGAGGAAGCCAAAAGGCCCCACAGAGGCTGGGATGCAGGAGCACACCTGGATCCAAACTACAGTCAACAACTGCCTGCGATTTATTCACGGAATGTTGACTGTGTGCACAGGACTGTACAACCAGAGAGCAAAATGTGGATGTTGCCCCAAGAAGCCCTCAGTCCAAGCCAGGCAAAGGATGCTGCAGTTCAGCCTTTACATTTTAACTGTCCCCCTGCTTGAGAGACACCTGCCCCTATCTCTGCTGATGTGCAAAGCGCCCCCAGTTTAAAGAAGCAGAACACCGACATGGCTGGGATAGTAGCTCTTTGGGGCAGGGACCATCTTCTCATTGTATGTTTGTATAGAGCTTAGCACCACAGGGCCCCAGTCCTGACTGGAGCCTCTAGCTGCTACTGCAATGCATGCACATAACAACAACAGACCTTCCTGGTTCATAACCATGTTCTTGATCGTGCAGCACAGAGGAATTGGTCATAAGGGAGTGCACAGAGCAATATGACATGCAATAGCTTTAGAATGCTTTCAAGGAGCCCTGGGGATGGCAACTGGTCAGGCAGAGCCGGAGGCTACTGATCAGGGCTTTCAAGCAGGGAGAGTTAGGAAGAGGAAGACTGGAAATGCCCTCAGCAATGTCCTGCCTCCCAGGTGGGTATCTCCCTCAAGGGAGGCAGCACCACGCCACCTCCGATGCATGGATTGTGTTCACCGGTTCTTGCCCTGGCTGCAGTTCCAGAGATGTGACGGCTCCCCTGCTCCTCACTCCCCATGCTCCTCTTTACGGGAGGGACGGGGAAGGCAACTGTTTACTCAGCTGCAATGGCCCCAGCGAGCCGCTCTGCCACGTGTCATAGCTGCAGGCAGACGTTCTTCCTGTACCTCCACTGCAGATGTTTGCAGGGAGAAGGGTGTTGGGTTATTTTCCCACAGGGAGTGGATGAGTCAGGTGGAAAGCTCTTTGGAGTTCATCTAAGATATATCAAGGTTCCCCCTGCCCCCCAAGTGACTCCATGGGCTTTGGGTGTGCACCAGAGTTGTTACTTTTGTTCCTTTCAGTGGCTCTCTGGCCCAACCAAGATTTGGCACGTGGCAGGACTCCTGCGCCGAGGCAATGGTACCTGCCATGTGATGGTTGGCCCATCAGGTCTCCCATGACCGCTGTGTATGGACACCTCACCCCATCGTGCTGTCAAACTGTAAGGCTCCTCTTGTCTTTCCGAGGGGGGCTCTGGGCCCAGTGTCCTGACCAAGCCCCCAGCCTACCCCTGTTATCTTGGCTTCCCAGAATGTCCAGCTACTGCAGCCTGTTTCAAAACTGGTCCCTGCTGTGACTAGTTCCTGGAAATGGGCACAAGCCACAATTGTTCAGGTACAGGTTTGGAATACCCCAAAGTTCAGGGGGTGTCCAGAGCTGAAGTGTTGCTTGGCTATTATCTCTGCTAGTTTCCCCAGAGAGGGAACAAAGCCCATGTCTGCTAGCTCGGGCCACAGAATACCGTTTGATTTTTCAAAGCCCACTGGCTCTCAGAATCCTTGCCAAAAATGAGACTTAAGAATCAGGGTTGGGGAGAGAAGGGGAGAATGGGGAAGGCTACAGGACACTTCCCCTACCTGTACACCCCTTTCTATTGCACCACTTCCCAGTTCCTACGGCCGTTTGCTCTGGAAGTCTCCATTAGCTGGGAGGTTTCCTCTGCTCTAGGGAACGATCAAACATTCTTTTATAGAGGAGGGAAGAAACAAACCTGAGCCCCGTTTAATAATAACTGATACATCCTAGGCCCAGCTCCTGTACTTATGGGGAAAGGAAAGCTCAAGGGCCTAGGGCATCTCTGGTAGCTCTAACCACTAGGATCCCGCTGCTGTCAAAAGTGGAAAGGTTTCATTAATGCAATGTGCACTAGCATGCAGTAGGGCTGGACACCCGGGCTTGCTAGGGTAAGAGGAGGTAGAATTCTATTAGGACAATAGCTGAGTTCTCTTCCTAGCTCTGCTGGGTGACCTGCGGCAAGTCACCTGACCCTGCCTGGGTCCTCCCTATGTCTCTGCTGATGCCCCTACAGCCTGCCAGGCAACTCTCCTATTGTCTCACTCCTGGATTCCCCACCAGTTGTGCAAATCCTCCTCGGACCCCACCTCCATCGCCCCCTGCCTTTGCAATCCGACACAGAGTCTGCCAAGCACGTTTCCCTTGTGGCCAAGGAAGGGATGCATCCTGAGTGCCAGCCGGGTCGGGACCGGCCTGCAGTGGGCATTTACCAATTGCCCAGGGGATGCCAGGATTCTGCCCTCTCGGCCCTCGCCTCACATCCGTTCAGCTGTTCATTCCCAGTTGAGCCATAACCCTGCGTTTACTGTTCTAGCTGCTAAGCCATTTCCCCTTCCCCTTCTTCCATGACAACCATCTCACTGTCATTGCAGTTGAGAGGACCCTCCACAGAGCAGCCACCAAGGACTCTGCCAGCTGCTGTCACAGGGACCTGGGCTCGGCACCAGCACCTGGCTTGTCAGTTACTCACCTTAGTTCTCCCTGCAGCTGACTCAGCCCAGCTCCTTCCCCTGGGTGGGTCACCGACGCCGTGCTGATGGGTGTAGAGAACATCTGGCTTACAGAGGAAGGGCTCTCTCGCAAGCAGCCCGCTGCTTGTTCTAACCCAATTCTTTCCTTTCCTGATGCTTATTGTCAGAAGGACCTTGCAGACATTTCCCCCTGCTCATTGCCTCCTCTCCCACAAGTCATTCTAATCCCCCCCCCAGCAAGAATCCAGGCCACCTTCATACTCCAGCCATGTGTCTCAGGCAGCTGGGTTACCAGCGCATGTTTCTCCCACAGCCTCAAGATTTGGCAGTGTAAGGGACTGGAATATCTGGTACCGCTCCATGGAAGAGTGGGCTCACTGTGGGTGCCCCCTCGTGGCTGGGCATGGAAGAGCAGATCTTTTCTCATATAGTGTTCCCTGCCAACCACCTCTCTGGCCTGCGCTGGGCTCAGCCTTCCAGCCAGGCCACGTTAAAGTCTCTCCGCTTCCATAGTATCATGCCCCAAATGGCCAGCATCCCACACAGGACTGGTTGTGAGTCTTTCGCCCCTCCAGGGGCCTCTGCCGTCCCATGCCTCTGTCAGCGCCGTGGCCTCAGGGCGCATCCCTTTTAACCAAACCACAACAAAAACTTCAGCCCCCCTCCTGTGGGCTTACGTTTTAGTCCATCCTGGGTCCTCCCCAGCTCTCTCTTCCTCTGCAGAAAGCTGCCTCTCAGGGGTTACCTCCCTGGAGTCTTGCCTCTACTCTGGGTGCTCCACTCCCATCCACCCCCAAGGCCATCTGTCTGTGGGGTGGCTTCTCTCAGGCCTACTGCAAGAGTCTCCTTCACCCCTGGTACCTGCTCTGATCAGGGCCTGTTCCAGGCTACAAGCTCCATCCTGAGGCTCTTTTTCAGTGGAACGCCTCATTGGCTCTCTTCCCTGGAGGTCCAGGATTTGCCCTTATCAGGGCTCACCTTCAGAGCGTGCTCCACCTCAGTGGCATCTCCATCGCTGTCCAGGTTCCCTTCCCTGCTACTCACAGAGGGACTGCAGGGTTCTTTTCCTCTCTACCACTAGCTTCCTCTCTTTATAGAACCCCCACAGCTGGACTTCATCTTTAATTAGGCCTGGCTCAGCCTCCAGGTGCAACCAGATGGGTTAATTGGCTTCTCAGGTCCACATTATCCTTTCACCTTCTGCAGGGGGTAGACATCCCATCAGAGGCCCATTCTTCTCAGTTGTCATAGGATACGGGAGGCTCTCTCCTCCTAACCGTGGAGTCCTCACTGCAGGCTGGGATCCCTCCTCCTCCTCATCAAGGGGCCACTTGTCCTTGCTTTTGAGATAAGATCATAGCAATCTGCTAGGGATGCTCCTGAGTGACATCTTGGTCCCTCTGCAGTCATGGGGAGTTTTGCCATTGATTTCAACAGAGCAGGATTTCACCTCTCTGCATGCACCAGAATGTCAGCCCATCAGGAGGCGTGCCCCCAGGCCCAGGTTAACCAGTGTCCACGCAGTGCACTTGCACAGAGCCCCATCTCAGGGGGAACCCCTGGCCACTGGGGGTGGGGAGGCAGCAGAAACACAAAAAACTGCCAACTCAGGGCCAGGAAGGGGACCAGGCAGGGGAAGGGCCCTGCCTGCACACTGTGGGGAGAGCCAATGAGCTGGAGTGGGGAGCCGGCCCAGCCCCTTGGGGCAGGAGCCACTGCGGGATGAGTGGGATGGGCTCACTCTACAACACCTCCCCCCCAGGGACAGGTCATCACCCCCCCGAGGGCTCTCATCCTTCAGGGGCAGGACCTGACTCCCCTTCCCAGGACCCTCTCCTCCCCCACCCCAGGGCCTCCCACTCCTTTGGGGTAGGGAAGGTGGGGGGCATTTGCATTGTGCACAGGGCGCCAAAATGTGGTAATCCAGTGCTGGGTGCATCAGTGGCCTGGGGAGCACAGCAATGCATGTCACCTGATGCACCCCCTCAAATAGGCAGTAGTGACATGATTCATCCTGATGGGGGCTCAGAGGGAGGGGAAATTAAATTATTTATTAGACAATTATTGTGAAAATTGTCAGTTATAAAACACTGCTCAGCACCTCACAGGAATGTCTTTGAGGCCTATAATTCCTGACGGGCTCTGGCCTCTCCTGCTCTAGAGGGTCCTATTGCTAGTGAACTTACTGGGTCAGATTCTGGGCTCAGTTACACCCACGCATCACAAATCAAGCTGTGGCCCCCTATTAACACAGGGTGGGTCTATGTCTCTCTCTTCTGGTGGGTCCCCATAAGCGGTTACTGAATCCGCTTGTGCTTGTAGCTACTGAACTCCATTCTGCAATCACCGACCGGGTTCAATGGCTGCTGCTGATCTATCAATGCTGGGTGCTCAGCAGCTGTCAGAACAATCCCCTTTGTTTGTGGCACACATCTTTTGTTGCTTTCTATGAAGGTATCCAGGAAGCAGTAAGTGAAAACACATTGGTGAATTATCCTGACAAGTTCAGTAACCAAGAAGAGCTCACCGCCTCCTCCCAGGCTGCTGCTGCAAAGCTAATGTGATCCCAAGGCCTAAAAGCAAGCAGGCATGCTGGCTTGTATGTTGGATAATATAGGAGTATGCCGCATGGCTGTTATCAGAGATCAGGCTCAGACCTATGTGCGGGGTGGGGGGCAGCTTATCCCACATCTCCCTGCTGCAGAATTTTTACACCTTCCTCTACAGCATCTGGTACTGGCCACTTTCAGGGACAGGATACTGGGCTAGACACTCTGACCCAGCCTGGCAATGCCAATGTTCTTTATACTGCGCATTGCAGGTTCTAGTTCCATAGTCCTGAATGGGTGCTGCAGTGGAGAGCTGAGCTTTTGTCCACTGCCATGTATCTGCCGTCCATGTGAACTGCACCTGGCTGCATTTTCATCACTCTGGCTGAGCAAAAAGTTGATAAATGGAACACTTGAGAAGTGACAGAGGCAGGACATGCTCTGGGTTACTCACTGAGATAAAGGACTGTGGCTGGGGGCAAAGGGGGGAAACAGAGGCAGCCTTTGGGTCTAGACAGGGCTTGAGGCAACTGAGGGTTATTTATAGCCAGGGTTGGTTTGATTGCAATGGGAACACCAGGTGTGCAGTGTCTCTGAGCACCAGACCACTCTCTAACTATGGTACATCTGAGGGAAGGAAGCAGAAGGAGACTCCACTGACTGGAAGGCATGAGATGCACTGTCCTAGGGATGGGGGTTCCACAACCACCACTCCCAAGAGAAGGAGGTGGGTGCTGGTGGTTGGGACTCTCTCTTCAGGGGGACTGAGTCATCTATCTGCCGTCCCGACCAGGAAAACCGAGAAGTGTGCTGCTTGCCAGGAGCTAGGATTCACGATGTGACAGAGAGACTGCCGAGACTCATCAAGCCCTTGGATCGCTACCCCTTCCTGCTTCTCCACGTGGGTACCAATGATACTGCCAAGAATGACCTTGAGTGGATCACTGCAGACTAGGTGGCTCCGGGAAGAAGGATAAAGGAGTTTGAGGCACAAGTGGTGTTCTTGTCCATCCTCCCTGTGGAAGGAAAAGGCCCGGGTAGAGACCGTTGAATCGTGGAAATCAATGAATAGCTACGCAGGTGGTGTCGGAGAGAAGGCTTTGGATTCTTTGACCATGGGATGGTGTTCCAAGAAGAAGGATTGCTAGGCAGAGACGGACTCCACTTAACGAAGAGAGGGAAGAGCATCTTCGCAAGCAGGCTGGCTAACCTAGTGAGGAGGGCTTTAAACTAGATTCACTGGGGGAAGGAGACCAAAGCCCTGAGGTAAGTGGGGAAGTGGGATGCCGGGAGGAAGCATGAGCAGGAGAGCACAAGAGGGGAGGACTCCTGCCTCATACTGAGAAAGCAGGACAATCAGCGAGTTATCTTAAGTGCCTATACACAAATGCAAGAAGCCTGGGAAACAAGCAGGAAGAACTGGAAGTCCTGGCACAGTCAAGGAACTATGATGTGATTGGAATAACAGAGACTTGGTGGGATAACTCACGTGACTGGAGTACTGTCATGGATGGATATAAACTGTTCAGGAAGGACAGGCAGGGCAGAAAAGGTGGGGGAGTTGCATTGTATGTAAGAGAGCAGTATGACTGCTCAGAGCTCCAGTATAAAACTGCAGAAAAACCTGAGAGTCTCTGGATTAAGTTTAGAAGTGTGAGCAACAAGGGTGATGTCGTGGTGGGAGGCTGCTATAGACCACCAGACCAGGGGGATGAGGTGGATGAGGCTTTCTTCCGGCAACTAACAGAAGTTACTAGATCACAGGCCCTGGTTCTCATAGGGGACTTCAATCACCCCGATATCTGCTGGGAGAGCAAAAAAACGGTGCACAGACAATCCAGGAAGTTTTTGGAAAGTGAAGGGGACAATTTCCTGGTGCAAGTGCTGGAGGAACCCACTAGGGGCAGAGCTCTTCTTGACCTGCTGCTCACAATCAGGGAAGAATTAATAGGGGAAGCAAAAGTGGATGGGAACCTGGGAGGCAGTGACCATGAGATGGTCGAGTTCAGGAGCCTGACACAAGGAAGAGCAGCAAAATACGGACCCTGGACTTCAGAAAAGCAGACTTTGACTCCCTCAGGGAACTGATGAGCAGGATCCTCTGGGAGAATAACACGAAGGGGAAAGGAGTCCAGGACAGCTGACTGTATTTTAAAGAATCCTTATTGAGGTTGCAGGAACAAACCATCCCAATGTGTAGAAAGAATAGTAAATATGGCAGTCGACCAGCTTGGCTTAACAGTGAAATCCTTGCTGATCTTAAACACAAAAAAGAAGCTTACAAGTGGAAGAATGGACAAATGACCAGGGAGGAGTATAAAAATGTTGCTCAGGCACTGCTACGGACTAGGGACCGAATGGCTAGGTAGCAGTTCTGCAGAAAAGGACCTAGGGATTACAGTGGACGAGAAAACTGGATATGAGTCAACAGTGTGCCCTCGTTGCCAAGAAGGCTAACAGCATTTTGGGCTGTATAAGTAGGGGCATTGCCAGCAGATCAAGGGATGTGATCATTCCCCTCTATTCGGCATTGGTGAGGCCTCATCTGGAGTACTGTTCCAGTTTTGGATAAAACTTTTTCACTAGGAGGGTGGTGAAGCACTGAAATGGGTTACCTAAGGAGGTGGTGGAATCTCCTTCCTTAGAGGTTTTTAAGGTCAGGCTTGATGAAGCCCTGGTTGGGATGATTTAGTTGGGGTTGGTCCTGCTTTGAGCAGGGGGTTGGACTAGATGACCTCCTGAGGTCCCTTCCAACCCTGATATTCTATGATTCTATGATTCTATGCAGGTGTCTGATGCCAGCCCCCCAGTTTGATATTGCTGGCTTATGTGAGTTGCTCAGGGCCAGGGAGGGAGTTAAAACCAGTGCTAGGATGAGAACCCAGCAGGCCTTTATGGGAGAGCCTATAGAATTTCAAAGAAAACAAGAACCGTGTGATGGGTCGTTGTGTGTGTTTTTTTTAAAACCACCCCCTAGAATTATTTTTCTGCTGTAGAAAAATTAAGGATCCTTCAAAAAGCAAGAGGAAGGAGCAGGCTCCAATGGCTTTTCCGGACATTTCTGCAGAGCCCCTTTATGCTGCTATCAGCCCCCATTTGATTCCCCAGGACCATTGCAGGTGCATGCGTAGACTGATTTGATTGGACTGTTCCCTGGGGAAGGAGCGGGGCCAGATGCTATCTGAGTCGATAGGCCTGCCTGTTCCATGCATGGAGGGTGGGGGGAGGGGAAAACCATATTCGATTTGATAGGACAGCAGCTGGAATAAGCAGATAGGAGTCCCATGGGCCTTTCTGGGGCAAATTCTAAAGTGACAGGAGCCATGGTGTAACTAACACATTGTGCCCAAATTGGGCCAAGCACGGTGTAAAGCAGTGAGCACCAAGGTGTAGGTTCTGTCTAGCAGGTGGGCAAATGAGTATGGCTGGCACATACTGGGAGGTGGGGGAAAGGGGTGGCTGGAAGCAACTACCAAGAGGTGTAAGATAAAGCAGATCCCCCCACCCCATTTTAATTTACAAACACTGCACCATCTTCAGCATGTCTCACAGCAGAGAGAGGCAGTACAAGAACCAAGAGCTGGAAGTTAAAGCCAGACAAACTCAAAGTAGAAATAAGATATATTTTTTTAACACTCAGGGCGATTAAGCACTGGAACGAAGCACCGAGGAGAAGGGAGTCTCCATCTCATGATGTCTTTAAATCCAGACCTGAGGCCTTTCTGGAAGATCTGCTTTAGCCAAACACAGGCTACTGGGCTCAATACAGGGGTGAGCAGGTTAAATTCTCTGGCCTGTGTAATGCAGGAGGTCAGACTAGTTGATTTAATAGTCACTTTGAGCCATAAACACTAGGAATGAATCATTGGGTCACTGCCTGGCACCTTGGGTGCTCCTTTACACTGGTGAAAAGCCAGTGTGGAGCATGCCCCACTCCCATTGGTAGGATTTACACCTCCTTAGCATGGACTTTGCACTGGTGGGGGATTGGGGGTGACAGAACAGGCAAGTGATGGCAATTCAGGCCAGTTGTATTTTGACACAGTGAGGCTGTGCTGAGATCAGCTCCCTCCTTTCCTGCACACAGGCATACGTACACACACAGAACTATATGTGGTGATGAGATATCACAGAGAACAAGCAATGAGGCAGGTACAGGCTGTAGATAACCATCACTGTTGGGCTACACTTCTTGTTTCCTGCAGGCACAATTCTCAGCCGTCTGCTTGCCTGGTGTAACTTTAGCTCTCTCCCTGCCCCCTTCAAGCCAGGTGCTGTCTCAAGTGCTGCTAATTGAAACAGCATAGCAGTGAGATTGGCAGGGCAACAGCAACTGGTCTGATGGGAACTAAATGTGTTGTTAAAACCCAATTGAATTAAGATATTTCCTCTCTGTGCACGCAGCTCCCAGAGAGTTCAGCTCTTGCTAAAAGCCATGGCTGTGATTGCCACCCAGCCCCTTCATAGAATCATAGAATATCAGGGTTGGAAGGGACCTCAGGAGGTCATCTAGTCCAACCCCCTGCTCAAAGCAGGACCAATTCCCAACTAAATCATCCCAGCCAGGGCTTTGTCAAGCTGGGCCTTAAAAACCTCCAAGGAAGGAGACTCCACCACCTCCCTAGGTAACGCATTCCAGTGCTTCACCACCCTCCTAGTGAAATAGTGTTTCCTAATATCCAACCTAGACCTCCCGCACTGCAACTTGAGACCATTGCTCCTTGTTCTGTCATCTGCCACCACTGAGAACAGCCGAGCTCCATCCTCTTTGGAACCCCCCCTCAGGTATAGAATCATAGAATCATAGAATATCAGGGTTGGAAGGGACCTCAGGAGGTCATCTAGTCCAACCCCCTGCTCAAAGCAGGACCAATTCCCAACTAAATCATCCCAGCCAGGGCTTTGTCAAGCCGGGCCTTAAAAACCTCCAAGGAAGGAGATTCCACCACCTCCCTAGGTAAAGCATTCCAGTGCTTCACCACCCTCCTAGTGAAATAGTGTTTACTAATATCCAACCTAGACCTCCCGCACTGCAACTTGAGACCATTGCTCCTTGTTCTATCATCTGCCACCACTGAGAACAGCCGAGCTCCATCCTCTTTGGAACCCCCCCTCAGGTAGTTGAAAGCAGCTATCAAATCCCCCCTCATTCTTCTCTTCTGTAGACTAAACAATCCCAGTTCCCTCAGCCTCTCCTCATAAGTCATGTGCTCCAGACCCCTAATCATTTTTGTTGCCCTCCGCTGGACTCTTTCCAATATTTCCACATCCTTCTTGTAGTGTGGGGCCCAAAACTGGACACAGTACTCCATGTGAGGCCTCACCAATGTCACATAAAGGGGAACGATCACGTCCCTCAATCTGCTGGCAATGCCCCTACTTATACAGCCCAAAATGCCATTAGCCTTCTTGGCAACAAGGGCACACTGTTGACTCATATCCAGCTTCTCGTCCACTGTGACCCCTAGGTCCTTTTCTGCAGAACTGCTACCTAGCCATTCGGTCCCTAGTCTGTAGCTGTGCATAGGATTCTTCCGTCCTAAGTGCAGGACTCTGCACTTGTCCTTGTTGAACCTCATCAGGTTTCTTTTGGCCCAATCCTCCAATTTGTCTAGGTCCCTCTGTATCTGTTCCCTACCCTCCAGCGTATCTACCACGCCTCCCAGTTTAGTGTCATCTGCCTAGCACTCCTCCTTCTTGGAACACCATCCCATGGTCGAAGAATCCAAAGCCTTCTCTTCGACACCACCTATCCATCCAGATGGAGATGAGGGTTCCACAACCACCACTCCCAAGAGGAGGAGGAGGGTGGAGGACCACCTGTCCATCCTTCTCGTCCATCCTCCCTGTGCAAGGAAAAGGCCTGGGTAGAGACCGTCGAATCGTGGAAGTCAACGAATGGCTACGCAGGTGGTGTCGGAGAGAAGGCTTTGGATTCTTCGACCATGGGATGGTGTTCCAAGAAGGAGGAGTGCTACGCAGAGACGGGCTCCACCTAAGAAGAGAGGGAAGAGCATCTTCGCCAGCAGGCTGGCTAACCTAGTGAGGAGGGCTTTAAACTAGGTTCACCGGGGGAAGGAGACCAAAGCCCTGAGGTAAGTGGGGAAATGGGATCCTGGGAGGAAGCACAAGCAGGAGAGCACAAGACGGGAGGACTCCTGTCTCATACTGAGAAAGAGGGATGATCAATGAGTTATCTTAAGTGCCTATACACAAATGCAAGAAGCCTGGGAAACAAGCAGGGAGAACTGGAAGTCCTGGCACAGTCAGGGAACTATGATGCGATTGGAATAACAGAGACTTGGTGGGATAACTCACATGACTGGAGTACTATCATGGATGGATATAAACTGTTCAGGAAGGACAGGCAGGGCAGAAAAGGTGGGGGAGTTGCGTTGTATGTAAGAGAGGAGTATGACTGCTCAGAGCTCCGGTATGAAACTGCAGAAAAACCTGAGAGTCTCTGGATAAAGTTGAGAAGTGTGAGCAACAAGGGTGATGTCGTGGTCGGAGTCTGCTATAGACCACCAGACCAGGGGGATGAGGTGGATGAGGCTTTCTTCTGGCAACTAGCAGAAGTTGCTAGTTCGCAGGTCCTGGTTCTCATGGGAGAATCACCCTGATATCTGCTGGGAGAGCAATACAGCAGTGCACAAACAATCCAGGAAGTTTTTGGAAAGTGTAGGGGACAATTTCCTGGTGCAAGTGCTGGAGGAACCAACTAGGGGCAGAGCTTTTCTTGACCTGCTGCTCACAAACAGGGAAGAATTAGTAGGGGAAGCAAAAGTGGATGGGAACCTGGGAGGCAGTGACCATGAGATGGTCGAGTTCAGGATCCTGACACAAGGAAGAAAGGAGAGCAGCAGAATACCGACCTTGGACTTCAGAAAAGCAGACTTTGACTCCCTCAGGGAACAGATGGGCAGGATCCCCTGGGAGAATAACATGAAGGGCAAAGGGGTCCAGGAGAGCTGGCTGTATTTTAAAGAATCCTTATTGCGGTTGCAGGAACAAACCCATCCCGATGTGTAGAAAGAATAGTAAATATGGCAGGCGACCAGCTTGGCTAAACAGTGAAATCCTTGCTGATCTTAAATGCAAAAAAGAAGCTTACAAGAAGTGGAAGATTGGACAAATGACCAGGGAGGAGTATAAAAATATTGCTCAGGCATGCAGGAGTGAAATCAGGAAGGCCAAATCACACTTGGAGTGGCAGCTAGCAAGAGCTGTTAAGAGTAACAAGAAGGGTTTCTTCAGGTATGTTAGCAACAAGAAGAAAGTCAAGGAAAGTGTGGGCCCCTTACTGAATGAGGGAGGCAACCTACTGACCGAGGATGTGGAAAAAGCTAATGTACTCAATGATTTTTTTGCCTCTGTCTTCACGAACAAGGTCAGCTCCCAGACTGCTGCACTGGGCAGCACAGTATGGGGAGAAGGTGACCAGCCCTCTGTGGAGAAAGAAGTGGTTCGGGACTATTTAGAAAAACTGGACGTGCACAAGTCCATGGGGCCAGATGTGCTGCATCCGAGGGTGCTAAAGGAGTTGGCGGATGAGATTGCAGAGCCATTAGCCATTATTTTTGAAAACTCATGGCGATCGGAGGAGGTCCCGGATGACTGGAAAAAGGCTAATGTAGTGCCCATCTTTAAAAAAGGGAAGAAGGAGGATCCGGGGAACTACAGGCCAGTCAGCCTCACCTCAGTCCCTGGAAAAATCATGGAGGAGGTCCTCAAGGAATCAATTATGAAACACTTAGAGGAGAGGAAAGTGATCAGGAACAGTCAGCATGGATTCACCAAGGGGAAGTCGTGCCTGACTAACCTAATTGCCTTCTATGATGAGATAACTGGCTCTGTGGATGAGGGGAAAGCAGTGGATGTGTTATTCCTTGACTTTAGCAAAGCTTTTGATACGGTCTCCCACAGTATTCTTGCTGCCAAGTTAAAGAAGTATGGGCTGGATGAATGGACTGTAAGGTGGAAAGAAAGCTGGCTAGATCGTCGGGCTCAACGGGTAGTGATCAATGGCTCCATGTCTAGTTGGCAGCGGGTTTCAAGCGGAGTGCCCCAAGGGTCGGTCCTGGGGCCGGTTTTGTTTAATATCTTTATTAATGATCTGGAGGATGGTGTGGACTGCACTCTCAGCAAGTTTGCCGATGACACTAAACTAGGAGGCGTGGTAGATACACTAGAGGGTAGGGATCGGATACAGAGGGACTTAGACAAATTAGAGGATTGGGCCAAAAAAAATTTGATGAGGTTCAACAAGGACAAGTGCAGAGTCCTGCACTTAGGACGGAAGAATCCCATGCACAACTACAGACTAGGGACTGAATGGCTAGGTAGCAGTTCTGCAGAAAAGGACCTAGGGGTCACAGTGGACGAGAAGCTGGATATGAGTCAACAGTGTGCTCTTGTTGCCAAGAAGGCTAACGGCATTTTGGGCTGTATAAGTAGGGGCATTGCCAGCAGATCGAGGGACGTGATCGTTCCCCTTTATTCGACATTGGTGAGGCCTCATCTGGAGTACTGTGTCCAGTTTTGGGCCCCACACTACAAGAAGGATGTGGAAAAATTGGAAAGAGTCCAGCGGAGGGCAACAAAAATGATTAGGGGTCTGGAGCGCATGACTTATGAGGAGAGGCTGAGGGAACTGGGATTGTTTAGTCTCTAGAAGAGAAGAATGAGGGGGGATTTGATAGCAGCCTTCAACTACCTGAAGGGGGGTTCCAAAGAGGTTGGAACTCGGCTGTTCTCAGTGGTGGCAGATGACAGAACAAGGAGCAATGGTCTCAAGTTGCAGTGGGGGAGGTCTAGGTTGGATATTAGGAAACACTATTTCACTAGGAGGGTGGTGAAGCACTGGAATGCGTTACCTAGGGAGGTGGTGGAGTCTCCTTCCTTGGAGGTTTTTAAGGCCCGGCTTGACAAAGCCCTGGCTGGGATGATTTAGTTGGGAATTGGTCCTGCTTTGAGCAGGGGGTTGGACTAGATGACCTCCTGAGGTCCCTTCCAACCCTGATATTCTATGATTCTATGACCTGCGTAGCCATTCGTTGACTTCCACGATTCGACGGTCTCTACCCAGGCCTTTTCCTTGCACAGGGAGGATGGACGAGAACACCACTTGCGCCTCAAACTCCTTTATCCTTCTTCCCAGAGCCACGTAGTCTGCAGTGATCCACTCAAGGTCATTCTTGGCAGTATCATTGGTTCCGTGGAGAAGCAGGAAGGGGTAGCGATCCGAGGGCTTGATGAGTCTCGGCAGTCTCCTAGCTCCTGGCAAGCAGCAGACCTCTCGGTTTTCCCGGTCGGGGCGGCAGATAGATGACTCAGTCCCCCTGAGGAGGGAGTCCCTGACCACCACCACCCTCCTCCTCCTCTTGGGAGTGGTGGTTGTGGAACCCTCATCCCTAGGACAGTGCATCTTTTGCCTTCCAATCGGTGGAGTCTCCTTCTGCTCCCTTCCTTCAGATGTGTCATCTAGTCCACTCTCCGCATTAGTACCTGTAGAAAGAACATGGAAATGATTGCTCACCTGTATCTCCATTGCTGGTACATGGACGCTCCTCTTTCTCCTTCTGGAGGTCACATGCTGCCAAACTTCTTCACCATCCTTCTGTCCCTGCTGCGCCTGCTCTGAATCTTCAGAACATTGTGGCCGTAGAAGCATCTCCTGACGTCTGTCCAGGAAATCTTCATTTTCCCTTATGCAACGCAGAGTCGATACTTGTTTCTCCAGACCTCGAACCTTCTCTTCCAATATGGAGACCAGCTTGCACTTTGTACAAAGTCGCTTCTGTCCTGTGGAAGAAAGACAAACATGGCACAACCTGTGCAGGTTACAACAGCTGATCGCTCACCTTCCATATCACCTTCCTCTTAAGAGCTTCCTCAGCTGTTGCAGTAACTAGTCAGAGAAACCCACAGATGAAAGCCTCAGTGAGCTCTCCCCAGGCGAACTCCCTCTGTTAGCCTCTGCTGTTCGCCGCTCAGCTGGTTCGCTGCTGACTGCCCTTATATACCAGTCAGGCCCACTCAAGGCCCACCTGGAACAAAGCACTCCCAATTCACACTTTTCAAACAAACAAGCAAGCAATCAAGCACACGGTGAAACTGACAAACTGTCCCAGCAACAGACACTCAGATACTCACCAACACAGCCCCCCTAATGCAGCACTTAGCGTACCTCCTCTCGGACAGCTCCCAGGCAAACTCCCTCTGTTAGCCTCTGCTGTTCGCCGCTCGAACAGTTGAAAGTTCGCCGCTCAGTAGTTGAAAGCAGCTATCAAATCCCCCCTCATTCTTCTCTTCTGGAGACTAAACAATCCCAGTTCCCTCAGCCTCTCCTCATAAGTCATGCGCTCTAGACCCCTAATCATTTTTGTTGCCCTCCGCTGGACTCTTTCCAATTTTTCCACATCCTTCTTGTAGTGTGGGGCCCAAAACTGGACACAGTACTCCAGATGAGGCCTCACCAATGTTGCATAAAGGGGAACGATCACGTCCCTCGATCTGCTGGCAATGCCCCTACTTATACAGCCCAAAATGCCGTTAGCCTTCTTGGCAACAAGGGCACACTGTTGACTCATATCCAGCTTCTTGTCCACTGTGACCCCTAGGTCCTTTTCTGCAGAGCTGCTACCTAGCCATTCGGTCCCTAGTCTGTAGCAGTGCATGGGATTCTTCCATCCTAAGTGCAGGACTCTGCACTTGTCCTTGTTGAACCTCATCAGGTTTTTTTTGGCCCAATCCTCTAATTTGTCTAGGTCCCTCTGTATCCGATCCCTACCATCTAGTGTATCTACCACGCCCCCCAGTTTAGTGTCATCTGCAAACTTGCTGAGAGTGCAGTCCACACCATCCTCCAGATCATTAATAAAGATATTAAACAAAACCGGCCCCAGGACTGACCCTTGGGGCACTCCGCTTGAAACCGGCTGCCAACTAGACATGGAGCCACCGATCACTACCCGTTGAGCCCGACGATCTAGCCAGCTTTCTATCCACCTTACAGTCCATTCATCCAGCCCATACTTCTTTAACTTGGCGGCAAGAATACTGTGGGAGACGGTATCAAAAGCTTTGCTAAAGTCAAGGAATAACACATCCACTGCTTTCCCCTCATCCACAGAGCCAGTTATCTCATCATAGAAGGCATTTAGGTTAGTCAGGCATGATTTCCCCTTGGTGAATCCATGCTGACTGTTCCTGATCACTTTCCTCTCCTCAAAGTGTTTCATAATTGATTCCTCGAGGACCTCCTCCATGATTTTTCCAGGGTCTGAGGTGAGGCTGACTGGCCTGTAGTTCCCCGGATCCTCCTTCTTCCCTTTTTTAAAGATGGGCACTACATTAGCCTTTTTCCAGTCATCCGGGACCTCCTCCGATCACCATGAGTTTTCAAAAATAATGGCTAATGGCTCTGCAATCTCATCCGCCAACTCCTTTAGCACCCTCGGAGGCAGCGCATCCGGCCCCATGGACTTGTGCACGTCCAGTTTTTCTAAATAGTCCCGAACCACTTCTTTCTCCACAGAGGGCTGGTCACCTTCTCCCCATACTGTGCTGCCCAGTGCAGCAGTCTGGGAGCTGACCTTGTTCGTGAAGACAGAGGCAAAAAAATCATTGAGTACATTAGCTTTTTCCACATTCTCGGTCAGTAGGTTGCCTCCCTCATTCAGTAAGGGGCCCACACTTTCCTTGACTTTCTTCTTGTTGCTAACATACCTGCAGAAATCCTTCTTGTTACTCTTAACATCTCTTGCTAGCTGCCACTCCAAGTGTGATTTGGCCTTCCTGATTTCACTCCTGCATGCCTGAGCAATATTTTTATACTCCTCCCTGGTCATTTGTCCAATCTTCCACTTCTTGTAAGCTTCTTTTTTGCGTTTAAGCTCAGCAAGGATTTCACTATTTAGCCAAGCTGGTCGCCTGCCATATTTACTGTTCTTTCTACACATCGGGCTGGGTTTGTTCCTGCAACCGCAATAAGGATTCTTTAAAATACAGCCAGCTCTCCTGGACCCCTTTGCCCTTCATGTTATTCTCCCAGGGGATCCTGCCCATCTGTTCCCTGAGGGAGTCAAAGTCTGCTTTTCTGAAGTCCAGGGTCCGTATTCTGCTGCTCTCCTTTCTTCCTTGTGTCAGGATCCTGAAATCGACCATCTCATGGTCACAGCCTCCCAGGTTCCCATCCACTTTTGCATCCCCTACTAATTCTTCCCTGTTTGCGAGCAGCAGGTCAAGAAAAGCTCTGCCCCTAGTTGGTTCCTCCAGCACTTGCACCAGGAAATTGTCCCCTACACTTTCCAAAAACTTCCTGGATTGTCTGTGCACCGCTGTATTGCTCTCCCAGCAGATATCAGGGTGATTAAAGTCTCCCATGAGAACCAGGGCCTGCGATCTAGCAACTTCTGCTAGTTGCCAGAAGAAAGCCTCGTCCACCTCATCCCCCTGGTCTGGTGGTCTATAGCAGACTCCGACCACGACATCACCCTTGTTGCTCACACTTCTCAACTTTATCCAGAGACTCTCAGGTTTTTCTGCAGTTTCATACCGGAGCTCTGAGCAGTCATACTCCTCTCTTACATACAACACAACTCCCCCACCTTTTCTGCCCTGCCTGTCCTTCCTGAACAGTTTATATCCATCCATGACAGTACTCCAGTCATGTGAGTTATCCCACCAAGTCTCTGTTATTCCAATCGCATCATAGTTCCCTATGGGAGTGGGAGAGTAGTATACCTGATACCCTGTGGATGCTGCTCTGCTGTGGGACAGCTATACTGCACTCACTTGCACTCCAAGACTCAGCAGTCTGCATGATGGGGCAGATCCCCAGCTGTTGTGGATGGATGTAGCATCCTTGAATGGATCTAGCTCTGTCCAGCTTTGGGGTGAAATTGCTCAGTGCTACTGCTGAAAAAGGCTTATAGCAAGACCCGAGCCAGGCAGTGTCTGGGCAGGTTGCTCATCAATGATCTATATCAATTATAATGCAATAGTTGCTGTGAACACCTTCTAGTGGTTGTTGTAGTTACATTATTTCTCAGTACAGCACAGGAGATGGCTGCTGGGCCACATACCCAGTCACTGAGTAGCACATACTGAAACAGGTCCTCACACATGCAGATTCTATGGCCTACTGGAGCACAAGGGTCAGCCGCAGCCCCAAAGTGCTTGGGAGAGACATGGTTTTCACAGATATGTCTGTAAAACCCATAAAATCACTGACTTCAGTGAGAGACGTACTCAGCACCTCTTGTGATCTGAGTCAGTGGCAGGCGTGGAACTGGGAATGATTTGATCAGACAGGTAGCACTGAGTCCGCAGACCTATTTGCTATTAAACACAGGGAAAGCATCACAATAGCAAATTCATAAAACTCAAAGTCCTGTCCTGTGGGAGGAACTCCAGGTGAGCACACACGTGTGCAGGTTTTTTACATCAGGTCATTCTTCCCTATACACCCTTACTATCATAAAAACCATCCAGCATATGATCCCACCACCTGAAAAAATACAGTGCTGTTGCTACGGCACTTCAATCACCCTGACATTAGCTGGGAGAGCAATGCAGCAGTGCGCAGACAATCCAGGAAGTTTTTGGAGAGTGTTGGGGACAACTTCTTGGTGCAGGTGCTGGAGGAACCAAAGAATAGCAAATATGGCAGAAAGAATAGCAAATATGGCAGGCGTCCGGCTTGGCTTAACAGAGAAATCTTCGGTGAGCTTAAACACAAAAAGGAAGCTTACAAGAAGTGGAAACTTGGACAGATGACTAGGGAGGAGTATAAAAATATTGCCTGAGCATGCAGGGGTGTAATCAGGAAGGCCAAAGCACAATTGGAGTTGCAGCAAGGGATGTGAAGAGTAACAAGAAGGGTTTCTACAGGTATGTTAGCAACAAGAAGAAGGTCAGGGAAAGTGTGGGACCTTTAATGAATGAGGGAGGCAACCTAGTGAGAGATGATGTGGAAAAAGCAGAAGTACTCAATGCTTTTTTTGCCTCGGTCTTCACAGACAAGGTCAGCTCCCAGACTGCTGCACTGGGCAGCACAGTATGGGGAGGAGGTGAGCAGCCCTCAGTGATGAAAAAACAGGTTAAGGAAAAGCTGGACATGCACAAGCTGGACATTCACAGGTCCTTGGGGATGGATGCAATGCATCTGAGGGTGCTGAGGAAGTTGGCTGATGGGATTACAGAGCCACTGGCCATTATCTATGAAAACCAATGGCGATTGGGGGAGGTCCCGGACGAATGGAAAAAGGCAAATATAGTGCCCATCTTTAAAAAAGGGAAGATGGAGAATCCGGGGAACTACAGCTTCACAACAGTCGCTGGAAAAATCATGGAGCTGGTCCTCAAGGAATCCATTTTGAAGCACATGGAGGAAAGGAAGGTGATTAGGAACAGTCAACATGGACTCACCAAGGGCAAGTCATGCCTGAGCAACCTGATTGCCTTCTATGATAAGATAACTGGCTCTGTGGATATGGGGAAAGTGGTGGATGTGATATATCCCCTGCAGGAATAACATGAGGGGCAAAGGAGTCCAGGAGAGCTGGCTGTATTTTAAAGGATCCTTATTGAGGTTGCAGGAACAAACCATCCCGATGTATAGAAAGAATAGTAAATATGGCAGGCGACCACCTTGGCTTAACAGTGAAATCCTGGCTGATCTTAAACACAAAAAAGAAGCTTACAAGAAGTGGAAGATTGGACAGATGACCAGGGAGAAGTATACAAATATTGCTCAGGCATGCAGGAGTGAAATCAGGAAGGCCAAATCACACTTGGAGTTGCAGCTGGCAAGAGATGTTAAGAGTAACAAGAAGGGTTATGTTAGCAACAAGAAGAAAGTCAAGGAAAGTGTGGGCCCCTTACTGAATGAGGGAGGCAACCTAGAGACAGAGGATGTGGAAAAAGCTAATGTACTCAGTGCTTTTTTTGCCTCTGTCTTCACAAACAAGGTCAGCTCCCAGACTGCTGCACTGGGCAGCACAGCATGGGGAGGAGGTGACCAGCCCTCTGTGGAGAAAGAAGTGGTTTGGGACTATTTAGAAAAGCAGGATGACCACAAATCCATGGGGCCGGATGCGCTGCATCCAAGGGTGCTAAAGGAGTTGGCGGATGTGACTGCAGAGCCATTGGCCATTATCTTTGAAAACTCATGGCGATCGGGGGAGGTCCCGGGGGACTGGAAAAAGGCTAATGTAGTGCCCATCTTTAAGAAAGGGAAGGAGGAGGATCCGGGGAACTACAGGCCAGTCAGCCTCACCTCAGTCCCTGGAAAAATCGTGGAGCTGGTCCTCAAGGAATCAATTCTGAAGCACTTAGAGGAAAGTGATCAGGAGCAGTCAGCATGGATTCACCAAGGGCAAGTCATGCCTGACTAACCTAATTGCCTTCTATGAGGAGCTAACTGGGTCTGTGGATGAGGGGAAAGCAGTGGATGTGTTATTCCTTGACTTTAGCAAAGCTTTTGATACGGTTTCCCACAGTATTCTTGCCAGCAAGTTAAAGAAGTATGGGCTGGATGAATGGACTATAAGGTGGATAGAAAGCTGGCTAGATCGTCGGGCTCAACGGGTAGTGATCAATGGCTCCATGTCTAGTTGGCAGCCAGTATCAAGCAGAGTGCCCCAGGGGTCGGTTCTGGGGCCGGTTTTGTTCAATATCTTCATTAATGATCTGGAGGATGGCGTGGACTGCACTCTCAGCAAGTTTGCAGATGACACTAAACTGGGAGGAGTAGTAGATACGCTGGAGGGTAGGGATAGGATACAGAGGGACCTAGACAAATTAGAGGATTGCGCCAAAAGAAACCTGATGAGGTTCAACAAGGACAAGTGCAGAGTCCTGCACTGAGGACGGAAGAATCCCATGCAGTGTTACAGACTAGGGACCGAATGGCTAGGCAGCAGTTCTGCAGAAAAGGACCTAGGGGTTACAGTGGACGAGAAGCTGGATATGAGTTGACAGTGTGCCCTTGTTGCCAAGAAGGCCAATGGCATTTTGGGCTGTATAAGTAGGGGCATTGCCAGCAGATCGAGGGATGTGATCATTCCCCTCTATTCGGCATTGGTGAGGCCACATCTGGAGTACTGTGTCCAGTTTTGTGCCCCCCACTACAGAAAGGATGTGGACAAATTGGAGAGAGTCCAGCGGAGGGCCGCAGAAATGATCAGGGGGCTGGGGCACATGACTTACGAGGAGAGGCTGTGGAAACTGGGCTTGTTTAGTCTGCAGAAGAGAAGAGTGAGGGGGGATTTGATAGCAGCCTTCAACCACCTGAAGGGGGGTTCCAAAGAGGATGGATCTAGACTGTTCTCAGTGGTGGCAGATGACAGGACAAGGGGCAATGCTCTCAAGTTGCAGTGGGGGAGGTCTAGGTCGGATATTAGGAAACACTTTCACTAGGAGGGTGGTGAAGCACTGGAATGGGTTACCTAGGGAGGTGGTAGAATCTCCATCCTCAAGGTTTTTAAGGCCCGGCTTGACATAGCCCTGGCTGGGATGATTTAGTTGGGGTTGGTCCTGCTTTGAGCAGGGGGTTGGACTAGATGACCTTCTGATGTCTCTTCCAATCTTAATCTTCTATGATTCTATATTTAATCCTCCATAACCCTCTGTGATGTTATTGACATAAACTGGGACCATATAGATCATTGTTGCAACCAAGGTCCTGTTGTGGCACCCAAATCTTGTATAAAGGGGGTCAAATGGGGTGTCTAAGACAAGGTTATGGTTTACTGGTTATGATTATGCTGTCTATATGTGTGTATCAGTTTTGTAGTTGAAGTTATGAATATTGGCTCTATACTGTCTGTATGGCAAACTTATGCTATGCTTCTGGGTGACATCCCAGACAAGCTGGGATTAGCTCTGCCTAGCCTGCTTGATGGCCCATTAAGGACCATCAGCTATACAATGGACCCACTGAGAGAAGGCCAATATGCCTTCAGACTCAGCAAAGTATGCAGGGACTGGCCCATGTGACTCCAGGCTCCATTTTGCTGTAATTTTCCACAGTGAGAACAAAGAGGTGTTCTTACACCTGGAAAAGACTATAAAAGGCTGATGCCTCGTCTCCATCTTGTCTTCAATCCTGCTTCATACCTCTGGAGGAACTTTGCTACAAGCTGAAGCTTTGAACAAAGGACTGAGGACCCATCCCAGCGGGGGATGTATTCCAGAGACTTGATTTGAACCTGCAGTTTATTCTATCGCTGAACCAAGAACTTTGCCATTACTGTATGTAATTGATTCCATTTAACCAATTCTAACTCTCATCTCTATCTTTTTCCTTTTATGAATAAACCTTTAGATTTTAGATTCTAAAGGATTGGCAACAGCGTGATTTGTGGGTAAGATCTGATTTGTATATTGACCTGGGTCTGGGGCTTGGTCCTTTGGGATCAGGAGAACCTTTTTCTTTTACTGGGGTATTGGTTTTCATAACCATTTGTCCCCATAACAAGTGGCACTGGTGGTAATTCTGGGAAACTGGAGCGTCTAAGGAGATTGCTTGTGAGACTTGCAGTTAGCCAGTGGGGTGAGACCGAAGTCCTCCTAGTCTGGCTGGTTTGGTTTGCCTTAGAGGTGGAAAAAACCCCAGCCTTGGGCTGTAACTGCCCTATTTGAGCAATTTGTCCTGAGTTGGCACTCTCAGTTGGGTTCCGCCAGAACAGCATCGTCACACCCTCCTAGCCTAATAAAAGAATCTTGTTATTAATCAAGGCTGTTGTTAATATGTAAGAACAAATAAAGCTATATCACCTCATACAAAGACCTATGGGGATGCAGTGTTGTCTAGTGGTTACATTACTGGACTGGGACTCAGAAGACCTGAGTTTTCTGCCATTGGCAGACCTCGGACAAGTCCTTTCATTTCTCTGTGCCTCAGTTTCCCCATCTGCAATACGGGGATAATGAGACTGACCTGCTTTATTTGGGCATAAGCTTTTGTGGGTAAAAACCTCACTTCTTCAGATGCATGCATCTGAAGAAGTGAGGTTTTTACCCACAAAAGCTTATGCCCAAATAAATCTGTTAGTCTTTAAGGTGCCACCAGACTCCTTGTTGTTTTTTTAGATACAGACTAACACGGCTACCCCCTGATATTTGACCTGCTTTGTAAATCACTTTGAGATCTATGTCTGAAAAATGCTATATAAGAGCAAGGTTTTATTATTAGTGCTCCATACTCAATTCCCCACAATCAGCTTGTGCATATATGAACAGAGCATCTCAGATTTGTGCAGCATGCCAGCACAGACTGAGCCAGCAGCACTGCCTGTGTTAGTGCAGGGGGTGGTGCCAGTCCAGCTGCTTTGGTGCTGCACTCTGGACTGAAAACGTTGCCTTTGCTTTTCCACATTATGTGATATGCAATAGGCAGCTCTTATATTTGCTATGTTAGTTACCGAGGGTTAACAAACACTCCACCTTGCTTTCAATCTCCTGAATGCACACTTCTTGACCACCCGCACCTGCTGAGCATATAACCATGTCTGTATCTCTCTGGGTTGGCGCAATACTTTTTTAACACAACACATTCAACCTGTGGAACTCACTGACACTAGATCATGGTCACTGAGGCCAGCAAGAGCTTAGTAGGTTTAGACATTTATATGGACTAAAGTTAGAAGAGAAGTAAAGCCTGTCTCAGGGCAGAAACAACCCCTAACTGACAGGGGTAAGGACGGAGCTTCCTCAATGGGCAGATTATTCCATAATTGCCCACTAATGAGGCTTCGTGCACCTTCCTCTGAAGCACCTAGTGCTGGCCACTGTCAGAGACCAGACACTGGACTGGGTGGACCCTGGGTCTGATCCACTCTGGCAGTTCCTTTGCTCCTAATGCGGCAAAGGTTTTGTGACCCAGAGGAAAAAGCGCGTCTGCAGGGTCTCTGGATTCCAGGTGGGGACAGAGATAGCATTAATGTCAGTGGAGCTCAGTGCAGACAGGCTTCCACTCCATGATGATCTGCTAAGGCTTGCACCAGCACTGAGGAGTATGGTGAACCCCCTTATGTTGGGCTAGACCGAGGCTTATTGAGGAGGACTCAGAACAGGCTCACGGGTTCCATCACCAGCTCCGGCACAAGTCAAGAATCCTGATTGCTTAAATTTGTCCATCCTTCCTGGTGCATCAATCAGTGTCACATGGCCCTGTGCCAGATGGGCCCTCTGCCACAACAGCCCCAACTGTGGCCTTCCTGGCATCATTGAGTGGTAACTAGATGGGCTACCAGCACTGACAGGGCTATTGCCACTCTTAGCCCTCAGGGGGTGGGGATTGGTGATGCAACATCGGGGCAAGCTTAGCCTAGAGTTCCAGGAAAGATTCCTTTCTTCTCCTGAAGTTCTTCAGCCCCCTTTTTCTCGCCCCAGCTCTCGAGAACAAGTTGGTCCCATCAAATGGGTGGTCACGGTCCGGACTCCACATTCGTGCTCCCCCTCCCCCATTGGAGATCCTCTGCAAGTGCTTGGGCACTACGTGCCTGACTGATGCACGGTGAATGCCACGCACTGCTTGTCCGAGCCTCTGTGGGCTGTAATATTTGAGTCTAGCATGCGGGTGCTGAGTGGTGTTGGTGCCTGTAACATATAGGAGGGAAGACTGGATGTTCTGCTGGTCCCCTCTGGCCTGGAACTCGACGACTCTGGTTCTGTGAAGGTGCTTGGGGCATCTCTATCTCCTCAAGGCAGCTGCCTCATGACTGCCTTCCAAAAGCTGCAGCAGCCAACCCTTTCCTGGTTAGCATGCGGTAGGGTTGCCAACCCTCCAGGATTGGCCTGGAGTCTCCAGGAATTAAAGAATAATCTTTTCAGAGTGACCTAGACAAATTGGAGGATTGGGCCAAAAGAAATCTGATGAGGTTCAACAAGGACAAGTGCAGAGTCCTGCACTTAGGAAGGAAGAATCCCATTCACTGCTACAGGCTGGGGACCGACTGGCTTAGCAGCAGTTCTGCAGAAAAGGACTGGGGATTACAGTGGACGAGAAGCTAGATATGAGTCAGCAGTGTGCCCTTGTTGCCAAGAAGACTAACAGCATATTGGGCTGCATTAGTAGGAGCATTGCCAGCAGATTGAGGGAAGTGATTATTCCCCTCTATTCGGCACTGGTTAGGCCACATCTGGAGTATTGCATCCAGTTTTGGGCCCTCCACTACAGAAAGGATGTGGACAAATTGGAGAGAGTCCAGCGGAGGGCAAGGAAAATGATCAGGGGGCTGGGGCACATGACTTACGAGGAGAGGCTGAGGGAACTGGGCTTATTTAGTCTGCAGAAGAGAAGAGTGAGGGGGGATTTGATAGCAGCCTTCAACTACCTGAAGGGAGATTCCAAAGAGGATGGAGCTAGGCTGTTCTCAGTGGTACCAGATGACAGAAAAAGAAGCAATGGTCTCAAGTTGCAGTGGCGGAGGTCTAGGTTGGATGTTAGGAAACACTATTTCACTAGGAGCGTGGTGAAGCACTGGAATGGGTTACCTAGGGAGGTGGTGGAATCTCCATCCTTAAGGTTTTTAAGGCCCAGCTTGACAAAGCCCTGGCTGGGATGATTTAGTTGGTGTTGGTCCTGCTTTGAGCAGGGAGTTGGACTTTGGCCTGGTCTACACTGGGGGGGAGGGGGTGTGAATAACGTAGCTGAAGTCGACATACTTAGATCGACTTACCGTGGTGTCTTTACTGTGACTGCTGCCTCTCCCCCGTCGACTCTGCCTGCGCCTCTCGCTGAGCTGGAGTGCAGGAGTCGACGGGAGAGTGCTTGGGGATGGATTTATTGTGTCTAGACTAGCTGGATCGATCGCTGCCCGCCAATCTGGCCGGTAGTGAAGACATACCCTAGATGACCTCCTGAGGTCTCTTCCAACCCTAATATTCTATGATTCTATGATTTAAGATTATGTCATGTGATGAAATCTCCAGGAATACATCTGACTAAAATTGGCAACCCTAGCATGGGGTGAGAGCTGAGCCCTCCCTGGCTTCCACTCTGAGGGCAGGTCTTCACTACGGGGGGGGGGGGGGGGGTCGATTTAAGATACGCAAATTCAGCTACGCGAATAGCGTAGCTGAATTTGACGTATCGGAGCCGACTTACCCCGCTGTGAGGACGGCGGCAAAATCGACCTCCGCGGCTCCCAGTCGACGGCGCTTACTCCCACCTCCGCTGGTGGAGTAAGAGCGTCGATTCGGGGATCGATTGTCGCGTCCCGACGAGACGCGATAATTCGATCCCCGGGAGATCGATTTCTACCCGCCAATTCAGGCGGGTAGTGTAGACCTAGCCTGAGCTAAGGCCTAAAAATGGCAGTGGCACTAGAGGGCTGATGGGCTTTCCCCTGGGGAATGATGGGAATTTGACCTCTTCTCCCACAATTCCTGAAAGGTCTTTCAAAATTTTCCAGAGGCCACTGCTTCAGAAAGCTATACCACAGGGATTTTCAAACTGGGGGTCGTGAGGTTATTACATGGAGGGGGTCACAAGCAGTCAGCCTCCACCCCAAGCCCTGCTTTGCCTCCAGCATTTATAACGTGGTTAAATATATAAAAAATTTATAAGGGGGGGTTGCACTCCGAGGCTTGCTATGTGAAAGGGGTTACCAGTACAAAAGTTTGAGAACCACTGCTATACCAGGTATCCAGAAGGTGCAATACACTGGTAGTGTAAATGCAAGGCAAAAGTAAAACCACACTGGCCCTGCATGGCTAGCGTGGACTCACTGCACTGAACCGCTGGTAACTGCATTTCTCCAGCACAGACAAGTCTCTAAGGCACCAGGTTCCCAGAAGGAATCCTAGTGGGTGGGGGATGCAGTGGGGGTGTGGCATTTTGTCCAGGCTTTGTGTTTCAGCTGAGAGAAGAGGGGGATGGGAGGGTTAGCAAAGTTCTTTCCTGGCATAAAATTGCTTAGACAGAAGGTCCAAGACTATGGATAAACCAATAGTATTTAATTTATTTTTTCAAAATAAAAAACGGAAGGAAGTTAATAAATAATGTAAGATGGAGAATGCATTAATGAAAGCGAGCGAGAGGGAGGAAAAGAAAGGAAGGGCCAGAACAGAGAAAGAGAAAGAGAGACAGCACAAGAGGGGAGAGATTCCTGCCTTTATTGATTGTACATGATTACATTAGGCCTATCAAATATTAATATTACATCCCACAAGAGGTCCTGGTGTTTGCTTTTCCAAGTGAGCCTTGCCTTGGCGATGGAAGCAGACTCCAAATGGGCAAAGGCTACGACATCTTGAGCTTCCTGTCCCAGTGTCTCCAGCTGGCAGGAAGCATAGGAAGCACATGACCCTCAAGCAATGGGGCTGAGCAGTCTGCACAGGAAGGAGGATCTGGGATGCAGATCCAGAACAGGGCTGAGTGGCAAAACAACCCTTATGTCTACCAGCACTGCTGCAATGTTAGACCCATCTGCCCACGGAGAAGTCCCAGCCACAACATTTGGAACCAGAACTGGTTCCATACTTTGGATTGAACCGTTTTAGGTACCAGACTTTGTATTGAACCATTTTAGGTAGACCGTAATGGATCAATGTACTCCACATAACATACAATTATTGTACACACCACACACAGCAGGGGAAGTGGCACTAAAACCATTGCCATCCAGCTCCAAGCACACAAGCTTCTGCTGCTTAGACTAAAGGAATATAATATCAGGAATATACCCTTTATTTTGCCAGTGGGCCAAGTCTCTAAAAGGCAGTATCACTCACTCAAAGCTAGTAAGTTATAATAGAAGTCAGCCACAGTTTGGATTTGGACAGAGACCTGAACACGAACTCTGCTCAGAAAGAACTGAGGATGGTCAGATTTGGGCTTTTAGTCCAGGCTCATGTCTGCCCATAACATCTATTGCCACAAAAGCAGGGAGAGAGGATGGCCTGACACCTTGGGCTGCCCTAAGATAGCTGCATGTTCTAGGATATGTTTAGCGCTAGGCAAGCAGTGGTGAACTCCACCAGAGAGGTCCTTTGGGGCCATCTGCCTGTCCCAAGTCAGGATAAAGGAGGAGGGTTGGGCGTGGGGCTAGCAACTCCACCCCGTAAAAAAATCAATTTGCTACAGAAACGCCAACAATAGAGATAACAGAGACTTTTAGCCTGGAAAAAGAAGGGTCTTCAACTCGAAGACGCATGATGCTGGGTGGTGAAAGTCGTGAGGAAGCCACTAAGCTGATTACCCTTCTTGCAACCAGGAGGATTACCATCGGTACATGGAACGTGAGGACCATGTATGAGTCAAGAAAGACGTCGCAGGTCGCAGCAGAGATGAGGAGCAACAACCTGACCCTACTAGGCATTAGCGAGGCAAGATGGACGCAAGCTGGACAGAGACGACTGTTGACAGGAGAGCTGTTGCTGTATTCCGGACATGAAGAGAGCGACGCACCCCACACACAGGGAGTAGGCTTCATGTTGTCCAAGCAGGCACAGAGAGCACTGATTGGTTGGGAGGCACATGGTTCCAGGATCATCACAGCATCCTTCAGAACTAAAATGAAGAGGATTAAGATGAATGTTGTACAGTGCTATGCTCCAACCAATGACAGTGAAGAGGGGGACAAAGACTATTTTTACAACAGACTTCAGAAAATATTAGAGATTCTCCCAGACAAAGACATTACCATCCTTATGGGAGATTTTAATGCCAAAATTGGACCTGACAACACAGGATATGAAGAAGTCATGGGGACCCACGCTCTGGGAGAGATGAGTGAGAATGGAGAGAGATTTGTGGATCTGTGTGCACTTAACAACCTGGTCATAGGAGGTAGCATCTTTCCTCACAAGCGGATCCACAAGAGTACCTGGGTATCGCCAGCAGGCACGACAGAAAACCAGATCGATCATGTCTGTATTAGCAAGAAGTTCAGAAGATCTTTGCAGGACGTTAGAGTTAGAAGAGGAGCAGACGTAGCGTCCGACCATCACTTAGTGGTGGCCAGATTGAAGCTGAAGCTGAAGAAGAACTGGATAGACGCGTTAGATAGAAGAGCGAAGTACAACATCAGCCTTTTGAAGGATCATAAGATCAAGGAAGATTTTGGACTGTCGCTGAAGAAAAAAAGTTTTCAGTACTACAGGATCAGTCTGAGGAAGACAGTGTATCCAACAGATGGCAGAAAGTGAGAGAGACACTTAGGTCAGCATGTCAGGAAGTGCTTGGAATTAAGAAATACCAACAGAAAGAGTGGATCACAGTAGAGACCTTGACTAAGATAGAAGATAGAAAGAAGAAGAAGGCAGTAGTTAATAACAGCAGGACTAGAGCAGCAAAGGCTAAAGCGCAAAAAGAGTATGCTGAAGCCCATAGAGTAGTGAAGAGGAATATTAGGAAGGATAAGAGAGATTATGTGGATGGACTGGCAGCAGAAGCGGAGCAGGCAGCATACAATGGTAATATGAAACAGCTGTATGACATCACCAAGCGACTGTCTGGAAAGTTCAGCAAGCCAGAGCGTCCCGTCAAAGACAAGCAGGGAAAGTCTATAACAGAAATAGAACAACAGATGAATAGATGGGAGGAGCACTTTGAGGAACTCCTGAATAGAACAGCACCATTAAATCCACCAGACATTGACCCAGCCAACGAAGACCTTCCAATCAATTGTGACAGACCAACCAGAGATGAGATCAGAAAAGCCATCACTATGATGAAGAATAGGAAGGCGGCTGGACCTGATGATATTCCAGCAGAGGCCCTGAAAGTAGATCTGGATGTTTCAGTGGAAATGCTGTACCCCCTCTTTGAGAAGATATGGGAAGAAGAAGTGATTCCGGCGGATTGGAAAGAGGGATATCTTATTAAAATCCCCAAGAAAGGAGACCTCAGCAATTGTGCCAACTACAGAGGAATCACACTTCTGTCGGTGCCAGGGAAGGTCTTCAACCGAGTCCTCTTAGAGAGAATGAAGGATGCCGTCGATCCACAGCTACGAGATGAGCAAGCAGGTTTCCGGCAAAATAGATCATGCACGGACCAGATAGCAACGCTCCGCATCATAGTCGAGCAGTCTATGGAGTGGAACTCCTCGTTGTACATCAATTTTGTTGACTATGAGAAAGCATTCGATAGCGTAGATCGAGAGACTCTCTGGAAGCTCCTTCGGCACTATGGCATCCCAGCAAAGATGGTCAACCTGATTAAGAACTTATATGACGGCACACACTGTAGAGTGATCCATGGAGGGCAGCTTACAAACAGCTTCCAGGTGTGAACTGGAGTCAGACAAGGATGCTTGTTGTCACCATTTTTCTTTCTCCTTGTCATTGATTGGATTATGAGGACATCCACTTATGAGCGTAGGAATGGAATCCAGTGGACGTTGTGGACCCAGCTTGATGACCTGGACTTTGCTGATGACCTTGCACTCCTTTCGCATAGCAAACAGCAGATGCAAGAGAAGACCAACGTAGTGGCAGCCACGTCATCACAGGTTGGCCTCAACATCCACAAGGACAAGACCAAGATCCTCAAGATTAACTCCATCAGTAATGACCCAGTCACACTGAATGGAAGCCCTCTGGAAGAAGTGCAGTCCTTCACCTACCTAGGCAGCATCATCGACCAACAGGGTGGCACGGACGCAGACATCAAAGCAAGGATCGGTAAGGCAAGAGCAGCTTTCTTACAGCTCAAGAACATCTGGAGCTCTAGAGAGCTGTCTTTGGCAACAAAGATTATACTGTTCAACTCCAACGTGAAATCAGTCTTATTGTATGGAGCTGAAACCTGGAGGATAACTAAAACAACCACCAGGAAGATCCAGACCTTCATAAATAGTTGCCTTAGAAGGATTCTCCAGATCCGCTGGCCAGACACCATCAGCAACATCTACCTCTTGGAGAGGACCCGTCAACTTCCAGCAGAGGAAGAAATTAGAAGGAGAAGGTGGGGTTGGATAGGACACACACTACGCAAGCAGCCAACCAACATCACTAGACAGGCATTGCGGTGGAACCCCCAAGGCAAGCGGAAAAGAGGCCGTCCAAGAAACACCTGGCGACGCGACCTTCAGGCTGATAGCATAAAAATGGGCTATACCTGGAACCAGCTAGAGCAAATGGCCCAGGATAAAGGACTCTGGAGATCTGTGGTTGGCGGCCCATACCCCGATTGGGGTGACGGGCAAGAGAGAGAGAAGCAGTGGTGGTGGCGAAGCATTGACCATGACGGGGACATGCTGAGATGGGCCAGGAAAACCAACATCAGAATCTTGCCTTAAGTATCATAGTTTCGCGTTCACATTATAGCCCATTAAACATCATGGGCCAGATCCTCAGGTAATGCAGCTCTATTAACTTCAGTGAAGCTCCATCACTGAGGATCTGTCTCTATTTCCCGTTTTAGCCCATTGAACTTAAGGTTCCTCCTCCTCATCCACCACTGCTGTTTCACAGGTCTTTGAACAGCCCTTCTCCCAAGGAACAGGGATCAGCTGTGTCAATCAGTTATGGTGTTACAATGAGCTCTGCAAACTGGGCTTATCCTTGTACATCAATTAAATTCTAGATAATGACAAAAATTCATGTGCCTAGGCATTACAATAGGGAGAGCACTGATCCCTTGAGGTCCGGGGACAAATACTGTGTTGGGAGAGAGTTGCGCTAGTGGACTGAGCACAGACTCAGTCCAAATTCCAGCTCACTGTGGGACAAGTCCCTCCTCTGCTCTGGGGCTCAGTTTCCCCATCTGTAGACAGGGGCCAAGGACACTGGTAAGCCTGTCAAGAGAAATTTGGGGTCCCACTACCTCATGTTTGCCTCCCCTTTCATTTTATTTACACAGATATTTGGGGGGGGGCTGAGCTTGGGTCCCCAGTACAATTGTCCCCCCTCTTGTCAGCCTGGATACTGGCCAGTCTCACAGAGCAGTGGTGCTGATGGTGGTAAACCTCTCTGGGGATGGAAGGAGCTGTGCAGTTTCCATATTCACAATTAAATTGCAGGCCTGATTGCAAATGGAGGGGATGCCACCTCTCAAGTGACTGACTAGATACCTACGTGCCCTTCACCCGTGAGTATCTGAGCACCTCACACTCGCAAATGGATTTGAATGCCACAGCCCTGGGAGGCAAGGAAGCAAAAATGATTAGGGGGCTGAAGCACATGACTTATGAGGAGAGGCTGAGGGAACTGTGATTATTTAGTTTGCAGAAGAGAAGAATGAGGGGGGATTTGATAGCTGCTTTCAACTACCTGAAAGGGGGTTCCAAAGAGGATGGATCTAGACTGTTCTCAGTGGTACCAGATGACAGAACAAGGAGTAATGGCCTCAAGTCTCACAAGGAGTAACAGTCTCACAAAACTAAGTGATTGGGCAACAAAATGGCAAATGAAATTTAATGTGGATAAATGTAAAGTAATGCACATTGGAAAAAATAACCCCAAGTATACATACAATATGATGGGGGCTAATTTAGCTACAACGAATCAGGAAAAAGATCTTGGAGTCATCATGGATAGTTCTCTGAAGACGTCCACGCAGTGTGCAGAGGTGGTCAAAAAAGCAAACAGGATGTTAGGAATCATTAAAAAGGGGATAGAGAATAAGACGGAGAATATATTATTGCCCTTATATAAATCGATGGTACGCCCACATCTTGAATACTGCGTACAGATGTGGTCTCCTCTTCTCAAAAAAGATATACTGGCACTAGAAAAGGTTCAGAGAAGGGCAACTAAAATGATTAGGGGTTTGGAACGGGTCCCATATGAGGAGAGATTAAAGAGGCTAGGACTTTTCAGCTTGGAAAAGAGGAAACTAAGGGGGGATATGATAGAGGTATATAAAATCATGAGTGATGTGGAGAAAGTAGATAAGGAAAAGTTATTTACTTATTCCCATAATACAAGAACTAGAGGCCACCATATGAAATTAATGGACAGCAGGTTTAAAACAAATAAAAGGAAATTCTTCTTCACACAGCGCACAGTCAACTTGTGGAACTCCTTGCCTGAGGAGGTCATGAAAGCTCGGACTATAACAGCGTTTTAAAGAGAACTGGATAAATTCATGGAGGTTAAGTCCATTAATGGCTATTAGCCAGGATGGGTAAGGAATGGTGTCCCTAGCCTCTGTTTGTCAGAGGGTGCAGATGGATGGCAGGAGAGAGATCACTTGATCATTACCTGTTAGGTTCACTCCCTCTGGGGGACCTGGCATTGGCCACTGTCGGTAGACAGGATACTGGGCTAGATGGACCTTTGGTCTGACCCAGTACGGCCGTTCTTATGTTCAAGTTGCAGTTGGGAAGGTTTAGGTTGGATATTAGGAAAAACTTTTTCACTAGGAGGGTGGTGAAGCACTGGAATTGGTTACCTAGGGAGGTGGTGGAATCTCCTTTCTTAGAGGTTTTTAAGGTCAGGCTTGACAAAGCCCTGACTGGGATGATTTAGTTGGGAATTGGTCCTGCTTTGAGCAGGGGGTTGGACTAGATGACCTCCTGAGGACCCTTCCAACCCTGATATTCGATGATTCTATGATTATCCCCCCATTCCAGATGGGGAACCAAGGCCCAGGGTAGATTGCGTGGCCTGCCCAAGGCCAGCGTGGCTATGGTTGAGTCAGGAATTAAATCCAAATCCCTTATGGCCTAAGCCAGTGCCCAGCCTGCCTGTCCCAGGGCAGCACCTCCAACGCCAATAGTCTCAGGGGAGCTTTCCCCCAACCAGCGAGTTATGTGGCAGCATTCAAAGTTTCTTCTGTCTCACTCAGGAAAGCTCCACAAGAGGGGCTCTCTGGGTGACTCTGGCAGGTAGTAGCTGAGCTTATTCAGCAAGGGCAGCCATCACCAGGGTGGGCGCTTGAGTTGTGAGTGGCACTGGTCATATTTGAGTTCTGGGACTCCCACCCTTTCATGGTCCTGATGCAGAAGCCTGTGAGAATCAATGGCTGCTGCGATCAAGCAAATCCGGTCCAGGCCCCTCCTCATCTCCTAGCAGGAATGGGGACACAGAGGCTGTGTCCATGCAGGAGTGCGCTGTGGTGCCACCAGGGATCATACATGAGCCAGATCCACCCATCTGTCTGCCCAAGTCACAAGCTTCTCTAACTTACCCTGCTTTTCCTGCCCTTCCCAGCATTCCCCTCTGCTCTGGACTGGCCTCACTCAGGGGCAGGCGGAATGGTGTCCTTATTACTTCAAAGTTCACTGCAGTCAACAAGGGTCTTTCCAGTGCCTCCTTGGGCTTTGGATGAGGCCCCTGAGACATCCCCCTTGTCTGCCCTACACCCGTAGACCTGGTTGAAATACATCTGGTTTGTTCCTTTAAGTGTTTCTCTTTCACCTCCTCAATGCCTCCGGAGTACGGAGACCTGGGCCTGAGTCTTGCCTCATAGGATACCTCAGTGGGAGTCACTTGTATCCTACAGGAGAGATTCAGGAGCTTTGTTTCTATTCCCAGCTCTGCCACTGGACAAGTCCCATCCCCTCTCTGTGCCTCAGTTTCCCCCACCTGTTAAATGGGGATGCTGCTGCTGACCTGGCTTTGCAAAGCATGAGGCTGCGAAGGGCTCAGTGTGGTTATTTTCTCTCTGTGTCTCTCTCTTGCTTAAACTGGAATTTTGGAATCAGCTTCTGCATGCCGCAGACTGGAAAGCTTTCCTGCCCTGCTAGCAGCCAGTACTAAATTATTCATGACTGACAATGAGGAGCTTCAGCCCAATCTATCTTCCCCCAGTAGAATGGGCCATGATAAGTGAAGCAACCAGATTAATAACATTTAAATAAAGAAAATCGCTCCCTCTGCCTCCTTGCTGTGGAGTAACCGAGATGGCCACAGGAGATTCACCTTCTGCCTGGCAGGGCTACTGCCGAATTTGTTAACACACTAAACCTGTGCTAAAGTCAAGCTAAGGGAGGGAGAAAGGTAGTAGATGAGAGAGAGAGGGAGAACATGTGTTCTAGCTCAGCTGCTCTGTCCCACCCCAGAGGAGGCTGCACTTCAGTGGTGTGCGGGTTAGCCTACAGAATGGAGGGTGCTGTAGATAAGTTGAGGACACTGTGATGTAAGTATTTGAGGCACATCAGAGGCACCTTTTCTTCTCCTCTGTCCCATTACACCCCACAGCCTTCCATCTCCTCATCCTCACAACACCTTCTAAAGGGACCATGCCTCCCATACGTTCATGAGTGTGTTCTCCCATCTCTGCTCTTTGCTGGTGGGGATGGGGTGTTATGTGGCCTTCATGTCTAGCAGTGGCAGTAGAGGCCTCTTCTGGGGGAAGCCGTGCGTAATGTCTCCGTGGGGCTTTGAACCTGGCTAGCACTAGCAAAAGGCTGAATATTAAAAAGAAATAAAATAACCCCTCGTTTGTGCTATTCTGGTCAGGCTGTTCCACATGCCCATTGCCATGGTATCTCAGTGCCTGGGGGAAGTCACACTCCAGATCCATATCTGCACCCCAGCGTTAACCTTGTTCTTGTGTAAATTATGCAACAAATTTAACCAATCCCCAACAGAACCATATCCCTTCTGCACACTCACAACAGCATTCCAGCCAGCCCTCTAACCCCACCTCCTTGGAGCCCCCAGACCTGAGACCCCACTGCATCCCCTCTGCCGAATCACTGCACACGGCACCCAGGAACTGCCAGCACCAAGACCCCACTGCATCCCCTCTGCCGGATCCCTGCACATGGCACCCAGGAACTGCCAGCACCGAGACCCCACTGCATCCCCTCTGCCGGATCCCTGCACACGGCACCCAGGAACTGCCAGCACCGAGACCCCACTGCATCCCCTCTGCTGGATCACTGCACACGGCACCCAGGAACCGCCAGCACCGAGACCCCACTGCATCCCCTCTGCCGGATCACTGCACACGGCACCCAGGAACCATCGTACCCAGACCATACTGCATCCCCTCTGCCGTATCACAGTACAGAAGTACCAGTATATCACCCCTACAGTCTCACAGCACTGGAAGCCCTGGCTCTGGGACATGACTGCATTGTCTATGCTTCTAGAACGACACCACATGGGGGACTCTCCAGCAGTGCATTGTGTGTGCTCTGTGTTATCTAGAACCTTGCTGGACCCAAGACCCATGCTATTGCACCATTGCTAATCCATATCCTAATGCACCTTCCACCCCTCTGCCTCCGAGCCCCGCAAACATCAGTGCAGTTAGAGACAGAAATGCATTCTCCTGTTACATTAATAAAAATTTTACAGCACGGTGGCAGGAAATGCATTTTCAGTTCATCTGCTGCAGCTATTAGCTTACCAGGAAATGGCTGTCTGGCAGGCAGCCACGGCCTCTTACTTAAAGGGCAGCACACACCCAGAGGAAGACAGGGAGAACGAGAGCAAGAGAGCTGCACTGGTCTAATGGACACATTGCTGAGACACTGTAAGTACCTGCAGCTGCCACTCAGAAGGGGGGTGGGGACTGGGGAGAGAGAGAGAGAGAACATCTGGACACTTGAATGCAGATGTAAACTCACATGTAGCAGAGACACCAGGAAGCCGAGTCACTCTCTGGCTGGAAATGCTCCCGCACTGGTAGTGGATAGCGGGGAAAGGATGGGTTTGGCTTGTTCCATTTACTTATTTTTGGATGAAGCTGGGCTTTGTGAAAGCAACTCACTGAGAGCACTGGTAGAATAAGGGGAAGGAGTTGAATGGGAGGAGATCAGTAAACTTCCTCCACGCAGCTCTATGGATGCTCCTCAGTCCTCACCTGCAGCCCACGTGACTAATCCAGCTGTGGGTGCCCAGTACAGCTCTATCAATGCATCTCAATCCTCCACCACAGCCCCTGCTATTCCAGTCCTGGCCCCGTATACAACTCTGCCAATGGACCTCCATCTTGACCTAAACCCTCTGGCTCAGATCCAGAGGTATGCCATACATGCTGGCGCCCAGATACCGTGGTGATGGGCAGAGTACAAGAACCTGAATAGAACAGAAGTGATGCTATTGAGAGAATCACAGCAGGCTCTGTTATTAATTCGTGGCCTTAATAAAGTACATTGGGGCCAAAATCTTCTTAACATCACCTTGGCCAGATGTAGAGCTCAACGGAGGTGTGCAGAACTGGCTGGGCTATTCCAGGCCAGTGGCTGGTTAACAAGAAGGGACTGCACTGCTGGAGATTCTCACCTAGCTGTCAGTATCTTTACAAAAATGGCTGAGGCTGGGAAGTCTGTCCGAGCTCACCTGTGACAGAGCTGAGGCCTGAACCCTGGATCCCCATCTAGCACCTTAGCACCAAGTGCATTCTTCCTCCCCTGCTAAGGGGCTGCCAGTAATGAGCCTACAGCACTTCTATAAGAGAGGGGTAACAAAGGTTAGAACCCAGCCCCCAGCTGTCTCATCTCTCCAGGACTAGCAAGAGTTAGGTCTTTTTCTGGGTCAGTAAAATCAGAAGATGCACAAAGACCAGATAGGCTGGTGTGACGGGGTGCACTCACTGCTAGTGGCGCTGCCTCCTGGTGGCTCTGGGGATTAGCACTGGCCAGGCGTTGCCCCCTCCTCTGGCAGTGTCTCTCCCAGCGTCCTCTAGCCATCTGCCACTTGGGGGCACCTCTTTGTGACTCAGCCCTGCAGCCAGGTCACCACGTTTCCCCTTCTGGAAGATGGAGTTAACATATAACATTTATCTGAGTCTAGCTCATCTTCGGTGCTTGTCATCAGTTGATCTCAGAGTACTTTACAAAGCCGGCCAGTAGCATCATCCCCATTTCACAGATGGAGAAACTGAGGCACGGGAAGGTGAAGTGACTTGCCCAGGGTCACCCCATAGCAGAGCTAGGAATAGAACCCAGGTTATTTAATCACAGCCCAGAGCACTGTCCCCTACACCGCAGCCTCCCTGCTAACAGCCAGACACCTCTTTGCTTTCCACACTGTACCTCTCCAGTCTGGATGGGGACAGACAGGCCCAGTGACACGGGGGTAAAAGCAACGGAATGAGTTAAATTTCTGTCCTTTAGAAAAATGAACGCTGCAGGTGGGGACAGGCTCACAGTCTATAAATACCTTCAAGGTAACAGTATTAATGAAGGAAGGGAATTGCTCACAGCCCCTGGAGATGGCTAGGCAAAGGGGCAAAGGCTCGTAGGCAGGGAAGGACAAGTTTGTAGGCTAGCTGTAGTCGTAGAAGAAAATCCTTAGAGGTGACCGCAGCCATGTGCAGAATGCCCCACACTGAGGTGGGCAAAGGTGTTATTCCAAACTTTGTGCTGGCTTCCCCTATAGTCAGGCCAGCCAACCTCGGCTTAGCTCAGCTGGGATGCTCCCAGAATGCATCACTCTCCAATGCCAAGGGCTGAACACAGGATGTTTGCTGCCATCCCATTGGTCACTAGGCTGGTGTGTTCCACCCCTTCCCCCACCTTGCGTCTGTCTGGTCTTTGGGGCAGGGACCACCCACTACCCTGTGTTTGTACAGGGCCAGATCCTCAAAGGGATTTAAGTACCTAACACCAACTGAACTCAATGCCTAAGTCCCTGAGGATCTGGGCCACATGGCTGCGCACATGGGGCCCTGGTCTCAGTTGGCCATCAGGCACTGCTGTAATAGACATCATTCATAATATTCACGGATTTTTATTCAAGGAATTTTCTAAGTGATTATCTGATATCAGCATGCCCTGCTGGGCTTCCCCAGTTCCTCCTGGGGCTGACCCTTGTTTTCCCTGGAGCACAGCATTCATATCCTCCCATTCCTCCAGGGGTGTTGGGTCTCCTTCATCCTCGGCCGCAGCCGGCAGCTTCCTCATTTGCTCCTGGGGTGAGGCCCAGGGCCTCCCTTTTAGCAAGATGTGCCATTGCACTCCCACCGTTTTCTGCTGGGTGTCATCTTTCTTGTGGGGCTGTAGTGAGCTCCTGGGAGGTGGGGCCATGTCTCTCTGCTGGGGTGCAGCATTAGGGCTTCCCCAGTTCCCCCATGGGGATCCCCTTTCCTGGGCACAGTGGTGAGCCCCCGAGTCAAGCAGAACAGCTGAGGACAATAGGAAACAGCTGTGTTTGGAATGCAAATACAATTCTAAAGCAGGTGTCTCAGCCCAGCCTCCTGAGCCCATCTTCCTGGCTCCTTTCACCCTTGTCTTTTGGGCAGGAGGCTAGACTGGCAGTGGCCTTCGGTGTTTGCTTGGCTGGTTGCCACAAGAAGGTGCTGAATCCCTGTGCTGGAAGATTTGGGTACCCACTCCTGTACTTGGCAGGACACTAGGCAACCTCAGTCGTGCCACATTTCAACCTGTCATCAGGTATGCAGGGCCCAGAGTGCATCCTGGGTGTCCCCTGCACAGCCAGCCCAGGTAACAACCCTTCACTTTCCCCCCAGCCAGGCAGCTTCATTGGCTGTGATTGTCCTTCCTGTGGCTCATGATGTCCTGCAAAGGTGGCCATGAGAGGGGGCTGTGGGGAGGGGAAGGAGAAGGAGAAGGAAAGAAAGGATGGTAGAAAGGAGGGCGAAAAGAAGAAAGAAAGACATGACAAGGGAAAGAAAGGCATGAAAGTAAAAGCTAGGCAGGAGGGAGAAGAACAAGGACAGAAGGTCTCTGATACATAAGGGAGAGGTTTATTAAAGTTTAACAGAAAAGAAACCCCAGTTTGAGAGGAGGGGCCCAGCTATATTTAGTGTTGGGTAGGATGTCAGCTCTGAAAATAGCCTGTTAATGAAATCCTCTCTCCCTCTGTCACATAGAGCGGGCAGGGGAGGGCTGGAACACTCTCACACCTGCAGCTGAGGAGCTCCTGACATTCACAATGACTCGTCCTTTTTCATTTTCCGGTTTCTCCTATTCTTAACTTCTTCTGCCTTACGTTAAGCAGAGGAGTTGCACTGGCCAAAAAAATGAATGTGGGGGCGGTGATGCTAAGCGACTGCCAAATCTCCAGCAACATGTGACCAGATTGGCAATTTAATACCAACTCTCTCTCACACACACTGAAGTTAAAGTCACATTGAGGCTAGAACTTAGAGTGCTGAAAGCAAGGAAATTCAGAAATGCTCCCACGCCAGCCTGAGTGATATTATCAGCCACCCCTGGCTTTAGGGGACTGGCAGAACGTCGGGGAGGTGGATTGCATGTGCATAAGGACTGGGGCTGGAGGCAGAGGAGCAAGTTCCATGTTTCTTAGGGCTGGAGACAGAACAAGGAGCAGGGAGGCAGGTTGCATGGGGAGGATATGCCGTGGGAACTGAAGAGGGATCCAGCACTGGGTAGCTAGCTCATGCAGAGAGTTCATGTCCATAGGAGTTAGGGATGGAAGCAGCAGCAGGGAGGCAGGTCATGTAGGAGGACAAAGTTATAGGAGTGGGGGATTAGAGCAGGCAATGGGGAGGCCATTTGCATGGGAAGTGCATGTCTCCTGGATTCACTGGTGGGATTGGCAGCTGGAGAGAGGGATGCTTGGGAAGTTCAGGCACAATGATTCACAGGGACAGCTAGCTGTGAGCAGCGCACATCCCTGGCAGTCGGGGGGGAACAGTAGTCAGGAGTTAGGCCATGTGGGGTCAGGGAGGGAGTCAAACAGCAGAGAGGCAGGCCACCTGGGAAGCACGTGTGCACAGAAATCAGCAAGCATGCCTGGAAGGTACAGAGGTGAATTGGGTCATGTGAAAGGGATGCATGCTGGGCACTGGGGACTGCTGCTAGAAAATGCTCTCCAGTAGCACTCCCAGTGGCCCATACTGTGAAACTTTCAGGCCTGCTAGAGCCCATCCACCTAAGAAACAGCCTGTTATCTAAGGTTAAAGCACCTGTTGGGAAACCTTGCCATGTCCTCTGCACAGAACCCATTATCTTCCTTTCGCCTGCATCTTTTGTCCCTCTCCCTCCACCCTTGACTTCTTATCAAGGATAGTTGTGGTCCATTTCCTAGTGGAAACAATCTTCTCCATCAGAAAAGCTCCACAAGTGATGTTATTTGGTGCCAGCATTGGCAGTCTGAGTGGAGAGGCCAAGAGCTGACTGGGATATGTAAATGCTATTCCCTTCTCCATGGTAGAGGTGGCCTCGCCAGATCAGGGTTGGGCATATGGGCAGGACAATGTGGGGGAAGCTTGCCTTGTTGCAGCCTACCTGCCCTGTGGATAACCAGAGGCCTTCTGTCTGCAGGGGCGGCCAGTCTGGGACCCTTCCCCAGCACTACATGGGCAAAATAAAAAGAGGGCACCAAGAGAAGGTCATGGCATTGTGGTGGTAATGAGTTTTGTCACAGATGTCTAATGGGTAGAGCTGGCTGCTGCAAGCATTGTGGAAGAACTGCCACCCTATGGTGTGCCCACCCTGGAAACGTGGGCTGGAAGATGTGGTTCAGAAATCTCCCAGCAGTGACACATTTCTACAGAAGAACCCCTTACGGGCACCATCCATTTTGGCAACATACTATATGCCTAATCCCTTGGTTGCCACAGTCCATTGCATTAGTGCATAGTTAGTTTTGTAAAGGGACCAATCAGTGCAACAGAAATAAGTCTATTCACAGGACTGCAGACTGGGAACTTGCTGCTTTATTTAATTGCATCACAACAGTGTAGGTGTGGGGGAGAAAACACCACCTGATTAAACAGTAGGTAAGAGAGGGGTGGAGCCTGGCTCCATCCCGTAATACTCTGGTAACCCAGTTAACCCTCTCATGACCACCTTACTACAGTTAGGGAGAATCAGTGAGAGCCAGTACCAGCAGGTATTCAGGCAGAAAGCATGTTTGGGTCTTGGGTGGTTAAAGTAGGTGACTCAGAGTGTGAAGCTCTGGGTTCCTTATCAGGGTCTCTACAGACTCGCTATGTGACCTTGTGCAGGTCACATCCTCTCTCTGTGTCTCAGCTACTCCATCTGTAAGATGGGGATGCTAATGTTAACTTACTGCATGCTGGCACTGCGAGGCTAAATTTGTTCATGTCTGTAATGTGCCATGAGCTCCTCAGAGGAGGGGTTACACAAGTGCAAAGTGTCATAGCACCAACAACATCACAAACAGGACAAGGAGGCAGGTTAGCAGAGGGACGGTTTGTGTTTGATTCTTCATGTTCTTGCAAAGCCTTGAGCAAGCTGTCAGATACCCACAACAAGGCACGGGGAAAGCACAGCAACTACAGCTACCTACATATCATCATCATTATACACTCAGCTGCTGCTTCTGTGTTTGTGTATTAGTACAGAGGAACTGAAATGCTGTGACAGATGTAGAAGTCTGTTAAAAATCGCTGCAAGCAGGGCCTTTCCCCACCTGCCCTACAACCATAGCCCACATGCTGTGTAGAATAACACCCCCCCGGGTTTGGCTTTATCAACAAAGCAACAATAAGAAAAATTTCAGCTCAAACCTACTCCCCAGGATTGGGTGCTGCTATGCCTCCTCTCTCTCAATCCACACCCTGGATCCTCTTTTCCCAAATAGTCCCTCCCACCTCCCTTCTATAAGTAGCAAATTGAGCCACCTGCCTTAATGGGTCAGCAAAACCCACTTAACCAGACATCTTCTGCTTCAGTGTGGGATATTCTCCCTCCCCCCTGCACTGCCTGCTACTCTTCAGTGCTTCCGGGCTGATTCATGGTGGTTAATTATTAGACTGTCTGCACTGCAAAGATGGTTAGACTGGGAGGTGGATGGACAACATGTCTAGAAAATAATGCTAGACTCTGCCTTAGCCTTGTTATGTTAAAATGGAAACTCATAACTAAGTAGTTTAGGCTCCAAATTTAGCTATTTTGTTTTCTTTAACATTTTCGTGGATTAAAAAAGGGGAAAAAGAGCAATGAAAATATTTTTGTGGGGAGGGGGAATTAATCCTCTCCCTGAAGGATTGGAAATCCAAACACAGGAAGTAGATAAGAATCTGAAAGTGAAACTGATTAGAAACTGAAAGTGAAACTGAGTGGTCTAGTTTCATTGTCCCATTGGAGTGCTCAGCAATAGGTGAAGGAAAGTAACTGAGATTTCAGGGTTGATTCAGTGTTGCTAATCTCAGGAGTTATTAACACACACACAAACACACACATACATTAGGGGCCAGATCCTCAGATGGTATAAATTGGCATGCTGGGGAAAATGATAAAGGATATAAAACATGAATGGCCTGAAGAAGGTAGACAGAAGGGAAATAAGTGCCCTTTCTCATAGCACAAAAAGGAGACATTTAAGGAAATTAAAAGGTGGCAAATTCAAAACCGAATAAAGGAAATCCTTTTTCACATAATGCAAAATTAGGCTGTGGAACTCACTGCCACAGGCAGTCATTGAGGCCAAGAATTCATCAAGATTAAAAAAGGGATTGGACATTTCTAAAGGTAATAAGATTATCCCGCTATAATAGTTAAGGCTAACAAGTTGTGGAAGGGATATTAAACCTCATGCTTCAGGGTTTAAACAAACCTCTAACTAGTAGGGAACAGGATGAGTCCTAATGTGGGGAGCAGATAATCCCACATGTGCCACCATGGGGCACTTCCACCTTCCTCTGAAGCAATGGGTACTGGCCACTGTTGGTGACAGGACACTGGACTAGATGGGTCTGACTGGGTCTGGAAGTGCCTATGCTCCTCTGGTGCTGAAGCTCTGTGGGTTTGTGGTAGCTCAGGATCTGGCTCTAGATTTCTGTTTTGACAGTGTCTCTGAACTTTCTTGCTTTGTAAATTCATCTCTGACTCCCAGCCTTGCTTCTCAGACAGAGAAGTTCAATAACTCACCAGGAGGCTGCTATTCTCCCTCCTATTCCCACCCCTCCCACTGGTGTTAATATTTCTGCATTCATCTCCTCACCCTCCCTCCTTAGAGCATGAGGAATCATGGATCTCTAGCTGAGCACAAAGTATGCTGTAATAGGGACATTGTGAGCAGAGAGGAAAGCTTGAATGGCCAGAATCCCACAGTGGGAGTGGTGGATTTAGGCTGTGGCTTTCAAAGTCATCTTGGGAAGCTAGATGCCCAAGTCCCATTGAAAGTCAACAGGATTTAGACACTTAGCCCTCTTTGAAAATCCCATTTTAGCTTGATGCACATATGAGGGGGAGGGGGAAGAGTTTTGAAGGATGCCAGTGCAGTGGGGGTAAGTTCCAGAGGAAAAGTGCCCTCACTGGTGCAAGACCCCTGGGCCCGGAGGGATCTAATGCAGCCCCAGGAATGTTGGAGCCAGGCTGGGCAGAACTGACCCTGGCTCAGTGCTTATGCTGGACAGCCTCCACCTGCTGAGCTCCTGGGGAGCCCTGGCCAGAATCTGAAGCTGCTCCTCCCTTGGCAGAACCTCTGGGGGAACGTAATAGTAGTCCCAGGGGTGAATTTGCTTAGAGGTGCCACCTGGGCCTCCTTGCTCCCATGGAGGTGAATCTGGACATTCAGACTAGACCCTGGGTTGAAATAAATTGGTAGAGCTCCACTGGAGTCAGTGGGGTTACACCAGTTTACAGCAGCCAGCTGAGGACCTGGTTTACAAGTTAAACTCCACACCCTTATACAGGCTCCTTGGATTCTCTAACCAGCAGCTCACTTTCACAATCCCTGCTTTCATTATTAATCCTGTGTCCAGCCCTCAAAGTCCATGCAACTTGTGTTCTGCACTCTCCTGGCAAGACTCTCTCAAGACACCAGTGGCAAACGACAAGTACGTGATTGTCCACATGTGGTCCAGATGCTGCTCAGACATCAGCAGTGATAGTGATCAGCCTCAGGGGAGGGTTCAGGAGATGGGGACCATCAAAAGGGGAGCTAGGTAACAGCGACTGGATGGCTCAGGGATTGACAAGGACCTACGGAGCTTTGTGTATCAGTGGTTCAAACCCAACTCAGGTCAAGAGTGGCTGCATGTGGTTACCCTCGGATGGCTACTTGAGGGATGGCTGTGACTGCTATGGCCTCAGTCCAGTTCCTAAGAGACATGAATCCAGCTCCCAAAAGCCACTAGCATGACTGATGTCCTTAGCAGCCTCTGCAGAGGTACCAGGAAGGGATGTGCAACCAGCCCTTAGAGGCACTCCTGTTAAAACAGGGGTGAAGTGGGTTGACAGTGTGCTGTGAAAATAGCAAGCACTGTTCATACTGCACCTCTTGTGTAGGTCAAGATAGGGCTCTTGTCTCCGGAGCTATCAATCCAGGACACATTTCATACAAAATTGGGTCAAGATACCATCACAATTGTCCCTGTTTACAGCCTGTCATTGCACTGCTGACATGCTAATGGTAGAGGCCAAGGTGATGAGTGGGAGCATAGAAGACTCCGTTCAGCTTTGAAGGGGGGAGGAAACTTTCTCAGCTAGGATGAAATGTGATGGACAGGATGGTCTAGATCCCATTCAGACTTTGATTTAAGTGTTTCCTCTCCTTTCTGGAGGGGAGGGAGTGGCTAGATTGTTGTACGTTGCTGGCTTGGCCTATGTGAGAGTGTTGTAGGGTTGCCAACAGTCTAATCACACAAACCCAAACACTTTTGCCCTGCCCCCTTCCCCGCCCCCTTCCCCAAGGCCCCGCCCCTGGCAGCCTCTTCTCCAAGGCCTCACCCCACTCACTCCATCCCCCCTCCCTCTGTGGCTTGCTCTCCCCCACCCTCACTTGCTTTCACCGGGCTGGGGCAGGGGGTTGGGGTGCGGGAGAGGGTGTGGGGTCTGGGCTGGGGCCGAGGAGTTTGGAGCGTGGGAGGGGGCTCTGGGCTGAGCCTAGGGCAGGGGGTTGGAGTGCAGGAGGGGGTTTGGGGTGCTGGCTCCAGGAGGGGGCTCAGGCCTGGAGCAGAGGGTGAAGGAGGTGGTGAGAGGTGTGGGCTCCAGCCGGGTGGCGCTTACCTCGGGCAGCTCCCAGTTGGCGGTGCAGCGGGGCTAAGGCAGGCTCCCTACCTGCCCTGGCCCCATGCCGCTCCCGGCCGGCACGTCTCTGCGGTCCCTGGAGGGGGAAAGGGGGCTCCATGCGCTGCCCCTGCCTGCAGGCATCGCCCCTGTAGCTTCCATTGGCCACAGTTCCCAGCCCCCCACGGGCTGCAGGGACATGCCGGCCGTTTCCGGGAGCAGCATGGAGCCAGGGCAGGTAGGGAGCCTGCCTTAGCCACGCTGCGCCACCAGACTTTTAGCGGCCTGAAATCTCCCGGTTTGGCTTCAGTGGCCTCTGGGAGATACAGCCCGATTCTGGGAGACTTCCGGAGAAACCGGGAGGGTTGGCAACCCTAGAGTGGTGGAACAGCAGAAGGAGCTCATTTCCAGGCTGGCCTTAGATGAGCATCTGTGCTTGCGGCTGCAGGTTTTCAGGTTTAATTTAATACTTATTTGTATTACAGAAGCAGCCCTCCACGATCAGGCCCTCGTTTTGTTGGGCACTGAACGTGCACACAGCATGAGCCCTGAAGAGCCTATACTCTAAATAGACACGGGTGGAAGAAAGGAGAGATTATCCTCCCCATTTGACAGACAGGGAACTGGCACTGAGAGGGATTAAGTGATTTACCTAAGGTCACACAGCAGGTCAGTAGCAGGGATCTGCTCAGGCCTAATTTTTAGGCTCAACACAGACAGGGTTTCCCAACACAGCTCCCCTCCTTCCCCCCTCCCCGGGGCGGCTCTATGTTTTTTGCCGCCCCAAGCACAGCAGTCAGGTGGCCTTCGGCGGCATGCCTGCGGGCAGTCCGCTGTTCACACAGATTCGGTGGCATTTCTGTGGGTGATCTGCCGGTCCCGCGGCTTCAGCATACCTGCTGCCGAATTGCCGCCGAAGCCGCGGGACTGGCGGACCTCCCGCAGGCATGCCGCCGAAGGCTGCCTGACTGCCGCCCTCACGGCGATTGGCATGCACCCCGAAATTAGATGAAGGTTTCTAACCATCAGAGGACTGACGTTCTGGAACAGAATCCCAAGGGGAGCAGTGGAGCAAAAAATCTAACGGACTTCAAGACTGAACTTGGTAAGTTTATGGAGGGGATGGTGTGATGGGACTGCCTACAATGGCATGTGGCCCATCAGCCACTGCTAGTAGTAAAAATCCCCAATGGCTAGAGACAGGACAGTAGATGGGGAGAGCTCTGAGTTACTGCGGAGAATTCTTTCCCAGGTGTCTGGCTGGTGGGTCTTGCTCAGGGTCTAACTGATCACCATATCTGGGTCAGGAAGGAATTTTTTCCTGGGTCAGATTGGCTCAGACCCTGTGTTTTTTCGCCTTCCTCTGCAGCCTGGGACATGGGTCACCTGCAGGTTTAAAGTAGTGTAAACAGTGGATTCTCTGTAATGTGAAGTCTTTAAACCATGATATGAGGAGGGCAGTTACTGAGCCAGAGGTTCTGGGTCTATTTTAGGAGTGGGTGGGTTTGGTTCTATGGCCTGCAATGTGCAGGAAGTCAGACTAGATGATCAGGATGATCCCTTCTGAGCTTAGAGTCTATGAGTTCTAGGTAATCAGACTCCCCGTTTCTGGCAGGCTGGGAAGATGGTTGGAGAAAGAGAAGAGCTGAAGGGGGAAAATGGAGAAAAGAGGGTGGTCAGACCATCAGGGTAGCCAGCAGAGCTCAGCCACTCAGGGGTTAAGTGGCGGGGATAAACCTTGGCCAGAACCGCTGCCGGGGCAGTTTTGGGGAAGGGGGGGGGGGGAGGGGGAGGCAGCGCTCTCCAGACGGAAATATTGAAATGGAGCCTCCTTAATACGGTTAGGTTTTTTCCTCTCTCTCTTTTTTAATTCTGTTGCAGTCATTATCCAGGGAGCGGATACACGGAGCCCTATGGGGAGTTCTAATGGGCCGATTCAATTTCAGCTGGATGACGCCACTTAGCCAAGGCATTAAGAGCTCCAGCTCCGGGAAGGCGAACGACAGAGGGAGCGAACAGGGGGTCGGAGGGAGCGAGCTTGTACCAAGGAGCAGCAAACCCCTCCCCTCTCACCCATTCACAAGACGAGAGCGGCGGAGAGCTGCATTCACAAATCGCCAGCCGGCAGCCCCAGCTCCCCCCCGGCCCAGAGCCACCCCCACCGCCAGCACCTACCTGACTAGCCCCCGCAGCACCTCGCCTTGCCCAGCTCACGCTGGCTCCCTGCACCGCCCAGCAGGCTGCAGCGAGAGGACGGGCCGGATCTGGGCAGGGAACCTGGGCGTCCGGGCTGCTCGCTGTAGAGCGGGATCTCGCTAGCTCTTAGCCGCGCACACATAGACCCCGAGCTCGGGGAGAGGCAGCAGGAGCGGGTCTTGCCCTGGCTCTGAGGAGGACCGAGAAGGAGTTTTCATTCAGACTTTCTCCAGCGAGAGGCGGTCCGGGAGCGTGCGGGGCTCTGGCCCCAGCTGGGAAGGTGCAGTTAGCAGCATGGACCTGCACTGGCCTCGAGGTAAGCACGCCTTGCCCACTGCCGTGCGGGATGCCCGCGGAGACCCCTGGCTGTCTCCCTGAGCGGAGCAGGCTGCTGTGCGCCGGGCTGGGGGGCACAGAACCCCAACGCTCGCGAGCGATCTCGGGGCGCTACCTCTCCGGCTCCTCGCCGCCCTGCGGGGATGCGCCGCTGGCGCAGGGGCGCGCACTGGAGAGCTGAGCCGCGCAAAGCCTGCGGAGCCAGTGCGTGCCGGGACGCGGCGTGCACGGGTAGCACCGCCCTGCAGGGGCTGTGGCGACTCGGCAAGGAGTAGAGGGAGAAGCCTGGTGTGTCCTCGCGGGCTGCGAGCTCCCGGGCTCGCCTCGCACACCCAGCACAGCAGCTCCCGGGCACCACGGCTGGAGGCGTGTGTTAGTCCGGCCGCTACAGTGTCCGAGACGCCGGGAGCAGGTCACCCAGTGCCCGACAGGTCCTGGAACCTCGCCCGGTTCCCAAGCAAGCCCCGCTCTGGGAGCCAGGCTGGGCGGAGGCGCTGGCTGGAGAAGGTGCACTGCCACCAGGGTCCCCGCTCTGGGGGTGGGTGCGGGAGCTGAACCGCAGGGCACCGGCCCACGGGGAGGCTCGCGGTCCCTCCCCAGGAACATAAGGAGGGAGCCTTTGCAGGAGGCACGGGATAGTGAAGGAGAGAAAGGAGCCCGGCACCGCCAGTCTGACAATCCGGGGTAGAGGCGATCTCCCCGCCCGGCCCCTGTGAAACTTGTTCCTGGCTGCTCGGCATGTTTCCTGCGGCTGAAAGCGTCTGTGAATCATTTGCCTTTACAATCTCGCCCTATGGCCCATTATCGCACAGACTTCACAGGGTTTTGGGTAGCCCGGGGCCATAAAACTGCGCGGCTTCCGGGGCTTGTCAGGCAGCGATCATCAGCGTGGGAGATAGCGGCGTCGGGCTTGGGGGAGGGAAACCTGGGGCAAAGGGTCTCATTAGAGTACCAGCGCGGCAGAATAGCAGCTGGCCCCTGCCTGTTAGCCAGGTGGTTGGTCTGGGCTCTTCACTAAGGAGCTAATGATATGAAATACACACAATACTGTAGGCAGGAGGGAAAGCAAACTCAGAACAGAGGCATGAATGGCTGTGCGCACTCAGGTTTTCAATGGGGTTATGGGGGTGTGTGGAAATAGGACTAGACCTGCTTAAGTCAACAGTGAAACTCCCAGGCTGCCATGGGAACTGCACTGGGCACCAGGTTTGGGGAAAGTGGGTATTTCAAGGCCCAGAGGCGATACCAAGCTCCTTTGGTACAGGAAAAATCAGCTGTAAGGAGAAAGTGACAGCAGCAGGCAGACTTCAGTGGGCTGTGGGCCTCCTGGACAAGGGAGTGGGAGTGCTGTCCTTCAAAGCCATGGCTTTGCCCCCCCTTCTGCCTCCCCTTTTCCTCTGCCAGGGAAAGGCTGAACTAGAAGACACCTCAGCTGGAGTTGGGGTGGGGGACGGGGTGCTGCCAGACAAGACCCAGGTGTTCTGGACTGCAAAAGGGGGTTGGAGAAGAAAACTGGCAATTTAAATTATGACACCAATGAACAAATATTTTTGATGGAAAAAGTGTGACTTTTTTCATCCTCTCAAAAGCTTAGACGCTCTCGTGAAGAATACTATACAAACTCCTGAGAGAGAGAGGTATGAGGCTAGATAGACAGATCTATCTATCTATCTATCTATCTATCTAATGTATATGGGGTGGACAGACTGGGCTAGACATACATGCACACACACATATAAAAGAATGGGTATGGGGATAGACAGACAAAGGAGCTTGTACAGGGATAGACAGACATACAGAGAGATAGAAGGGTGTGTATGGGGTAGACAGATACACAGACAAAGATAGCTAGCTAGAGCTCATAAATAGGTGCATGGATTTTGCTCACATTTTCCCATATAATTCACCTTTGGGTTGAGACCCAGACTGGAAAAGTTCAGCTGACAATAACCCCTCCCCACAGCTATGAGGAATTTGTTATGGCAGTGGGTTTGCAACTTCAACCATGGGCCAAATCCCCAGCTGGGCTGAACTCCTGCAGCTACCTCTGAACCTGATGGGAGTCGCAAGTCCCCAGCCCTTTGCAGGACATGGCCCCATAACACTAGCACAGATAGTCTTATAGGACCCGACAGGTGCTGGAACTAGGAGGCCTGATGTGGTTTCCATCATATATAGGGTTTAGAGTTTGGTTCAATGGCTCTCAGCACCCCCACTATACAAATTGTTCCAGTACCCTTGGATCTAGAGGAAAGCAAACCCCAGTAGGGTGACCAGACAGCAAATGTGAAAAACTGGGACAGGGGGTGGGGGGTAATAGGAGCCTATATAAGAAAAAGACCCAAAAATCAAGACTATCCCTATAAAATTGGGACATCTGGTCACCCTAAGCCCCAGTGGCATCTAAATACACAGTATTGGGGCCACCTCCTTAGCTGGTGTGAATCAGTGCAGCTCCACTGAATTCAGCTGAGCTCTGCTGATTCACCCCAGCAGAGGATCTGGCCTGTGAATCTCTCACCACACTGATCTGTGGTGGCATGGGTATGGCTAGGTAGATACATTAATAGACAGAAGTGCGTGTGTGTGCGTCTCGAGCCCACCCTACCACACCCCTGGTAAATTTCCCAGCTCCTGTTGCTGCTGCTGCTCCCTGCTGAATGGGCTGTTCTCTTGATCTGAAACAGGCTGTAGTAGTTTTTTCTCTCCGCGGCTGCCAGTTCCCTGCCTATTCATCCCTGACTTTTTTCCTTTACCTTCGCCTGCAGTATCTATTTCGGTCCATCCTGCCGGCTGGATTGGATTCATCACATCCGGAATGGCAAACAATTTATTGTCATTCAATCCATTTTTATCCTGTTGGGCATCGGGAGCCCTGCTGGGTCCTAGTGCCCATTCTGTCCAGAATTGTATCTTCTGAGCCCAGCCTCCACCAAGCCTTGAATCACATCCTCTTGGCCCTGGCACCCACCGGGTTTGGCATTGTAGCTACTGAATGCTAGTTTCTAACAGGTCCAGAATCAACTCCACTGAGTCCCAGTGACCAAGCAGGTCTGGAAGTGTACTGTAGTCACTGGGTCCTAGCCCACATTGGGTCTGAAATCTTCTCTGCTGTGGCTCCTGCCCAGGGATCTGGAATCCTCTCCAATGTGTCTGAGTATCCTGAATCCTATCTGCCAGATCCCAGTCCCCAGCAGGTCCTGAAACCTGCTGGATCCTCGATCTCGCCGGTTCCTGAATTCTATCATCTGAGTACAAAGTCCTGTCCACAAGATCCTAGTGCCCACTGGGTCCCAGAATCTAGCCATCAGGCCCCAGTATCCAAGCCCTGCAGGTCCCATTGCCTTCTGAGTCCTTTATCTTAGTTCTGCTGGTCCCAGTGCTCTTCAGTTTCCATGTCCTTTCCTTTGGGTTATAGTAACTTCCAAGTTCTGTATCCTAGCACCCAGTCATACTGCCCTCAAAACTGCTGGGTTTTACTGTCATCTCAACCCTCACATCCTACCTTTTGGGTCTTGGTTCCAAACCCTATGCTCTCTGGGTCCTGTTTCTCTCCAGCTAGCTCATGCTACCTGCATGGGATCTAGTGTCCTATGGGACCCAGATCCTACCCTCTGGTGCCTTTCTAGATCCTGAGTGTGATCCACTGGGCCAAGCCCTATACTGACACACAGCCATGGAATTAGCAGCAGTACTGCTAACATGCCCTGGACAAAGTCATAGAATCATAGAAGGTCATAGAAGATTAAGATTGGAAGAGACATCAGAAGGCCATCTAGTCCAACCCCCTGCTCAAAGCAGGACCAACCCCCCAAGTAAATCATCCCAGCCAGGGCTATGTCAAGCCGGATCTTAAAAACCTCTAAGGATGGATATTCCACCACCTCCCTAGGTAACCCATTCCAGTGCTTCACCATCCTCTTAGTGAAATAGTTTTTCCTAATATCCAACCTAGACCTCCCCCCGTGCAACTTGAGACCATTGCCCCTTGTCCTGTCATCTGCCACCACTGAGAACAGCCTAACTCCATCCTCTTTGGAACCCTCCTTCAGATGGTTGAAGGCTGCTATCAAACCCCTTCCCCCCCACTCTTCTCTTCTGCAGACTAAATAACCCCAGTTCCCTCAGCATCTCCTCATAAGTCAAGTGCCCCAGCCCCCTAATAATTTTTGTTGCCCTCTGCTGGACTCTCTCCAATTTGTCCACATCCTTTCTGTAGTGGGGGGCCCCAAACTGGACCCAATACTTTAGACGTGGCCTCACCAGTGCCGAATAGAGGGGAATAATCACTTCCCTCAATCTGCTGGCAATGCTCCTACTAATGCAGCCCAATATGCCGTTAGCCTTCTTGGCAACAAGGGCACACTGTTGACTCATATGCAGCAGAACTACCACTTAGCCAGTCAGTCCCCAGCCTGTAGCAGTGCATGGGATTCTTCCATCCTAAGTTCAGTCCCGTCTCATTCAGCCTGTCCTCCAGGCTCTTGTGCTCTCCAAATTTATTCTCCAAGTTCACTCTGTGTGATCCTACATACTGTATTACCAGTTCAACTGGTTGTTCATAATCCGTGGTCTCAAGGACTGTAGCTGTCCAGCCTACACATTAGTGGTGCAGCATAGAAGTCCTATGAACCCATGTGCCTTCCCTACCCAGCTTTCTCTAGACATCCAAGCCTACCTTGGGTTCCTTAGGACCAGCTGTTTGCTCCCATATACTGGGTTGGGTGTCACACAGAAACCCCCTTGAATTAGCCATCCCAATGGTCAGCATCCTTGTGCCTCACTAGCTCAGACTACTATTTACACCTAATGACTCTGTACCCTTCTGAACCCATTCAGTCAATAATGTACACTTCTGGTGAGAAGCTCATTCAGACTGTCCATTACACAGTGGACATGGTGAGCACATCTCGTTAGAGTCTGGTGCATTTCATGGCCATTCTGTATTCATCCTGACATTTGCTGGATCTTATTGCCCTTCCCCCCACTTCACCCCTCCCTCTTAAACTAGTTTCTTCTGGTCTTATTCCTGGCTGCCCATCTGACTAGGGACCACCTGTCTGAGAAAACCCCACATTTATTGTCAGTGCTACCTGGTCTAGCTCATTAGCCAGAACAGCACCCCCTTTCTCCCCTGTGTCCCCCCGTCCTCCCCCGGTGGGATGGTAGCTAGAGAGAAGGCATTATAAAGATACTGAAACCACTTGTCCAACGCTTATTAAGAAATGTTGAAAATCCACTGTTGGGCAAAGGCAGTCCTGACGCATCTTTGAAGTCTCTTTAAGCAGCTGATCCTAATCCCTTCCTCCCATAAAGCAGACTAGAGATTTTAGCAGCACAATACAATACAGTGAAATCAGACTGGTTGCCTTTTCTTTCCTTCCGGAGACTAGGGACAGGACAGATCTCACTTTAACAATCAAAGTAAGTTGCCTTTGCTCTTGTCTGTTCTTTCAAGGTCAGCCTAGCTAACGAAAATCAATCTTCTCTCCACTTTGTGTACTGCATGGGTAGTATTTTACCCATAGTTCCTGGCCTACAGGCAAGTCTCCTCTGCCATCATCAGACTGGTTTGCTGAATACGTCTAAAGCCAGTGAAGAGGGTCAGTATTTAAATAGCTTCCTTCTGCAGAACTGTGGGCTGTGAAAACATCCATGCAGAGTATGGTTGCCTGTAGAACTTGCAAGATGAGGACAGATTGTCCTAAGAAAGCCAGAAAATACTACACAGCAACCCAGTTGTCAATGGAAAATACATACTGTTGATAGGTACCACCAATAGCTACAGTAAAAGATCATGACTTAAAATGATTTGCAACCGAGGCTGGGGTTGTTTTTAGTGTACGACACAAAACAATTACCTTTCCCTCCTTAGGTGTTGTTGGGTCACTTCCCGTACCCCAATTTGCACACAGCAGCACTATAAGAACTATCTCGCTTTGGTTCTCCCTGCCATGAGGCTGTAACTAGAATCCATAGGCACACAAATCCTGTTCACGTTTTTCTTCCTCCTCCCCAAGGACTGCCCATATTCTATGGTCACAGGTGTCTCCCTACAGGCCATACCCAGGTCCAGAAATGCTGTCATCATGAGAGAGCATTAATCCCTGAAGCTGAGTCAGATGGCAAATACCTTCCACCCATGGATCTTCCCCTGAATATTGGTCTCACCTTGAGGCTCCCTTAAACAGCATGGTTGGAGGCCATTCCCATCCCTGTGACCACTTGGCATAAAGCCAGAATGTGTTTCCAGTGCTGCAGTGAGAATCAGGAAAACAAAATCCTGGCAGCTTCTATGCAGGTAGCATATCCTCTGACAAACCCTGATGGCCTGGAGCAGAACTGGTTAGCAAGAACATTTGTCACTATGGAGAAAAAAAATGCTTTTCTCTGAGTGCTCATGAAGGAGGTAAGCATGATCTTTGAGTCATGGGGTATGAATGGAAATGCTCTGGAGACCCCAGCAAAAACCAATGTGAAACTAAGTCTGAATCAAAGACATCAGAGATTGAGATGTTGGCTCATTTTGTTCATCCCCTGGCTAGTGGGATTTATCCATAAAGTGTATGTTCAGCATTTTGTGCAAGCGAGGGAAGGGTGGGGTGGGGTGGAAGCCACAGGACAGATCATCATTCTCTTCCCAGCTCTGTCCCAGGCTCTCTGTGTAGCTTGGAGAAGTCACTTCACATCTCTGGGCCTCAGTTGCCACCTCTCTAAAACAAGGACAATACTTCCCTACATTGGAGGTGTGGGACTTAACTCCTCAGTATTTGCGAAGTGCTTTGAGATCTGCAGCTGGGAGGCACTAGCAAAGATCAAAATATTACTCTTTGCTTGAGTGACCCTGTGACAGGGCAATAGACCTCACCATTGAGAAATGTTTCTTATTGCTGACTAAGCTGACTAAGTCTTCCTGTCCTCATACTCAGTCCAGTCCAGTCCTCCCAGTTATGCCCAGTGGAATAATTCCTCTCCCTCCCTGGTGTTTATGTTCCTGTGGTAGCTTGTCCATGGCTCTCCCATCACCCTTTGCTTCCCAGTTTGTTTCAATGCTGGGGTTACGGTTGTAATTCAGGTGTCTTTTCTCTCTCTCCTGCTCTGTCCCTCTTCCCTAGGATTTTCCGATGTGCCCTGATGCCGCAAGCCCTTGTTGCTCTCATCCAGCGTGGCTGAACTCAACAGTGACGAGACAATGGATCTGCCTGCTGAGGACTTCCAACAAGTCCTCTCCATTGACCAGATCTGCTCCATCCGTGCCAGCAATGACTATGTGGAGAGGCCCGCCATCTCCTTCAAGCAAGCTCGGTCCAACCCATCCCTCTCACAGCAGGCCCACAAGCAAGAGTGGTCTCAGGACTGCCTGGTGTCTTCCACCTTCCAGGACCTGCACCGGAGCCACAGCCACCACCACCAGATGTCGGCCTTGCAGCAGCACCTGAGTCATTCCAGCACTGCCAGCTCTGTGTCTCACAGCACCACCACCTCGGACCAGCGGCTGCTGAGCGGGGTCACGCCCTCACATTCTGGTCACTCCCTCATCAGGACGCAGCCAAGAGTGGGCGACCTGAAGCCCGAGGAACCACTGAAAGGTGTGGTGGAGAAGGCCACTCTCCACTCTGGACACCTCTTCATCTGCGAGGAGTGTGGGCGTTGTAAGTGCGCCCGCTGCACAGCTGCTCGCAGCTTGCCCTCCTGCTGGGTCTGCAACCAGCGCTGCCTCTGCTCCCCAGAGAGTCTCATCGACTATGGGACTTGCCTCTGCTGTGTCAAGGGTCTCTTCTACCACTGCTCCACTGACGATGAGGACACCTGTGCCGATGACCCCTGCTCCTGCGGCTCGGGGTCCTGCTGCGCCCGCTGGGCTGCAATGAGCTTCCTCTCTCTCCTCATGCCCTGCCTCTGCTGCTATTTCCCTACGCTGGGGTGCCTCAAACTTTGCCAGCAGGGCTACGACAGTCTGAAACGTCCTGGCTGCCGCTGCCAGAACCACACCAACACAGTCTGCAGGAAGATCTCCTCCTCCAGTGGCACGCCTTTCCCTAAGACTCTGGATAAGCCGGTATGACCTTCCCAGGGAGCGGAATTGGCTATTCTTCTCCTTCACCTCCCTCCGCTGCATACCCCCTTTGGGCACAAAGCAAACAGATGAACAATCCGCCAGCCACCAAGCCCCACAAAGGGAGTGTGAAGCATGTTCTTGAGACAAAGGAATTGTGCTTCTGTGCCCAAGCCAAACGTGATGGGGTTTGCACATTTTGGCAAAGGACTAGGACAGAGGGAATCCGATGCTGACAATGCACTAGTGATCAACAGGGGGCTTTCAACATGGGAACTGGCTCAGGATTCTGTGACCTCAGAATGCCTTAGGAGCTGTTTTTCTGTAATGGGTTTCAAAAGGGTGACATGTCCAAGCACTAAAATCCTCTGGGGACCAGACCACAGAACCCACGTCTCTTTCATCCATTTTCTCTCTGCAGCTTTCCTAAGTGGCACCTCCCACAGGCTTTTCCTCAGTTTTCTTTGCTGTTGTGCTATAGGCCAGTCCCTGCAAAGGGAGATGAGCCACTGCAGTGTACCAACCAATGGCAACACCTTACTCCCCTCCCCTTAGCAGATCAAGAGATAAAGCTCTCGATAATTTCAAGGTAAAAAGGAAAATAAGTGAGCCCAAATATCCAGTTTTTAGGGGCTCACTGGTCAGTGGAAATAGGACATGGATAGATTAAGGATCATGCTGGCATGGAAAGGGTGATGTGGACAGAAAGGAGTCCCACTCCCACTTTCGTACATCAGTGGGTCTTCAGCAAGGGGAATTCACTATAGTAATTGGTATTTCAAAGTAGATTTGGCTAAGAGCATGAAGCAGGTTAAATCCCAGGCTGAGGGGCAGGGGGACTGGATACCCTGAGGGAGTGGTAAAGGTCTGCTTGCAGAGCCTTACAACTTGTAAGGTGTCACTGTGACTCTAGCCCAGGTTGGTGGTGACTGACAGGTGACACCATCTGTTTAGTGGTGCGTTGGTGGTTTCAGTCCATCCATTGGTGGTAAGCCTCTACCACAAGTGATACTCCTGTTGGCAGGCTCAGTGTAGAGGCCAAGAACTGGGTGGGCCATGGAACCTGGCCTTCCTTCTTACCTCTGGATGTCAGAGAGAGGTATATGAGTAGGGCAATGTGTAGGAAGCTTGCCCTTCTGCCCTGACCAGTAGATCAACAGAGTCCTTCAGTCTCTGGGGCTGCCAATCTGGTACCTTTCACCAGCACTGAATTCACTTTAATAAAAGAAAAGGAAAGCTGAACCTTAAAAACAATTAAGAACCCCAGCTTCTCTCCTTGTGCTGATGCTGTAAAAATGATCACATCCTTCCCTGGGCCTGAAAATGGTGCTTAGCTGAGGCTCCAGCTTTGGGCTGGTGGGGAAAGGGAGATGTGTGTTAGAAAGCAGAACGGGATGGGTAATGCATGAAGCCAGCCTTCCCTCCCCAGCTAAAGCGCCTCAGCGTCCTCACTCATCTCCACATGTTAGAGAGAAAGCTACACAAAAGCGGATTGGCTGCGCAGCTATGCATCCTATAGGCAAGCCTGATGTTGACACAGGTGTTCTGAGACAGGAGACACCTTCTGCAAACTAGAGATGGGTCTGAACCAAATCCAGAGGTCTGGAAATCTTCAGACTATGGGGAGGTTTGGATCTGGGTGATGGTTCATGGTCAATACCTATAATAAGCCAAACCAAACCCCTGTATCTGAACGTTCCTGGTCCTTGAGGAAGTTCAGATCCAGATTGTAATCTGAAATTTCCGGCTCACTCATCTCTGCTGTAAAAACATGGTGCCAAACTCTCAGTTACAACTCCAATGACTTCAGAAACTTGGCCTGTGGAATGAAAGCCAGATTGACCCTTCAGTGCTATATCCCACCATCACATCCGTCCTCGGAGGCACGTGTGTGTGGGTGTCTGAAGGCATAATAACCTTCCTGTTCCATTGGAGTAAAGGTTCAGGAGGGCTACAGGATGTGCGAGAGCTGGAGAAATACATGCAACGAATCCCTGAGCTGTCCCAAAACTTCCTCCAAGGCACTCCAACGTTTAGGGCACAGACGTTGCACACACCTATCCACTGACGACTCCTCTTCGTTTAGAATTACTTTGATATATTTTTGTATATATAAGTATAATGTTACGATGGCTAGGACTATTATAATAATATTCGTGATATTGCTGTGAATGGTGCCATATGCAAGGTTTGGCTTCCTGGTACATTTACAAACTCCAAAGGAATATCTCAACTCTGTTATGCTAATCCTAGATCTTGGTTTATAGGTAATCTGGGGTATTTTATAGGCTCTCCTAACAGGGCTCTGTACTGAGTGGGCTGGTGAATGGGAAGGGTAGGTATAGAAGACAGGAGAAGTCAGTTCTATCCCTAGATGAAAGTTTGCTCATTGGTGAGGGTCCTCCCTTTCAGCCAAGTCCAGAACCATGTTGTGGGAGTTTGCTTGTCCCATTGGAAGCTGGGAAATGCATTTATACAAGCTGTGGCATTCATATGATACACACACACACACACACACACACACACACACACACTGTAACTCACTTATAGTGAAATTCAACTTACAGCGAAGTAGGAGGAGAGTCATGAATTGTTTTAATGCTTCAGAATGTGCAATTCCAAGGATAGCAACACTCTTCAGAGTGATCTGTGAAAAACACCAGGTCTTCTCTGTGAGAGTTCCACTAGAGGTGTGTGGATCTGTGTGTGTATAGATGATCAATCCACATCTCTGTTCCATAAATTATATAATGTATTGCAAACATATTTATATATATGACAATAATTGGTCAGATTTATAATTCCAATTTCTGCTGTCAGATAAAGAGTAAGGTACACAGAGACACGTATATTGGAGGGACTTCCATAACGAGACACACCTTACTTCTTCGCTAGCACCATTCACTTGTCACCGGAGTTAGTCAAACATTTTCTGTCATAAGAATTTTTTTTTAATGGAAAATGACTTCTTCCACAAAATGAAATTTTTTATGTAAAAAGCCCCTTTTCATGGAAAAATGTTCTTTTTTGTTATTTAAATAAGAACCCAAAATATTTAGAAAAGGTTTATTTGATGAAAAATCAGTGTAACTTTTCATTGGGGGAAAAAACCAAACATACCTCCCTGATCAGCTTTGCTTTTCATGGTTTCCTTTAAAGGGGTGGGCATGTCCATTCAGTGAATGCCTTTCTTTCTTCACGGTCCATCTTTTCCTCTCACTTGCTCATGGAATTACTTGATAATGGGTGTGACTTCTTGAACGTTTCCATGGAGAGGAATCATGATGTCATGAAAACACAATGGTGAACTCGTCAGAGTGCTGGAGAAGTTGCCTGGTGAGAGGAAGGGCCTGATCTTCCAGTCCCTGTGCAGGCAACATGCCTATGGAGTATGAGTCTATGGGCATTATGCTTCTGTTATTCCACCACAGATACCTCCAATAATTGTCAGAAGATTAGTGGCAGGTCATGGTGATTTCTGTTTACATGTTCTTTCTTCTGTGCCAGTGTGAAAGTTCCCGCTCTAAAGAGCACATTGTGCCATATCATGGGTGTTATGGATCAGGAAATCTGGCTTATTTTGTAATATTTTAGAAATATTTTGTAATTTGTCAATTTTTTAGCAATACATTCTGTAAAATATGGAACACTTGAGTGGAAACCAGAGATTGGACTGAGTCACAAAACATCAGATCCAAGGCTGTTCGGTACCAGGGCCTTGGTTGGGCCACTGCTGGTGTCAGTTGTGAAATTCAGAACCAGGTTCAGGATCTGAGTTGTACCACCTTCAAAGTTCAGATTTGTTTGGATCCAGGGCCTTAGTTGGGACTCACCTCATCTCTATTGAAAACTATCAATTTCCTCTTCCAGGGGAGGGGCAGCAGGAGAATCTACTTATTAGACAAGGACAGAAAACACCAGGCTAGGATTTACCAAAATCTGTCTGAAGGTAAACATGGGCTAATTGGTTAATTAATAACAAGTAGCCCATCTTTAAACTGGGTCTCCCTGTGAGTTTCTCAAGACCTCCAGCTTGGTAGAGCTTTCTTCATTTCTGTCAAAACATGCAGTTTACCATCAGATATGGATCTAGTGCCTGCTGGGACCACCACAAAGTGGGAGGGATGGGATCGGCTCCAAATGTGTGCAGCAGGTTGCTCTAGTGTTTTATGTTTGATTTACCTCGGTGTCCCAATGTAAGTTACAGTTGTCCTGTGACAGAGAGTAAGAGCTTTGACTGGGATTCCCCAGATCTCTCTGTGCACCTGGGATTTTACTGTGTCTTATTCCCAGAGTTTGATTGTTAGACAGCTCCATATGTGGAAAGCTATGCTCAGTGCATGTGGTGTTCTGCATCTGATCTCATTCAGAAAATAAAAGCTGGTTGGGGTAGGTTTTCCAGCTGAAATTAGAATAGGCAAAGTGCATTACAGCATACTTAGATGGGGGAAAAGGGACTTATGTCAAAGGACCCTGTAGGGCTCCAAGCTGCTGAAAGGGGGAGATGCAGGGGTCTGAGCTGCCTCCCTGTCTGGTCCCACTGTTGGAGCAGAGAAAGGAAAGGAATCTGCTGTGGCTTCTTGCCTCCCCATCTCATTCCACTGCTAGAAAGGGAGACAGAGCTGGCCTGTGAGTTGCAGAACTTGCATGAGACAAAAGGGCCCCAAAAGAGCCAGGCCTTTAATAGCCTCTTGCTTTGCTTATGCCCCTCTTTATATGAGCTCCAAACACCACTTGGAAGTTTGCACCTTGCAGCTCTCCTCTCTTTTTCACAGGAAGGTGAGGTGCTGCTCACCTCCCACACTCCTGCACTGGCCAGAAGGGGGCACTGCAGAGTGATGTGAAGTGCCCCCTCCTGCCACAGCACTCTGAGGGCAGGCTAAGAGACAAAGAACCACATCCTTGTCCCCACCACGCCCAGCACCTGAAACACCTTTAGTCTCATTCCAGAAGCATGACCCCTTTGAACAGAGTATCTCCAAGGGGCTTCTAGCTGATGGCTAGTCTCAGATTCACTCACTCCCCACCCTTTGCCCTAAGCCCACTGGCCTGACCTCTTTCTATCCCCACTGGTGGCCAAAAGCACAAAACAGCAGTTTCAGAACAACTGCATTAGTGCAATAAACCCCACTGAGTTTGCAGGGCTAGACTGGCCTGAAGATAAGCAGATGGCACATTTACAATTTTCCCCACTCCCCAGCACACACTTTGTTACTGATCTCTCTAGCTGCCTCTTGCAACTGTTGCATTTCCAGTCTGATGGAGCCTGCAGAAGCCAGGGGAGCTCCACACCTGGGAAAAGGGAGAGTGGACGTGCTCAATACCCCATTCCAGGTGGTCAAGCAAATCTAGTTCAGGATCTTCTGCATGAAGTATCCACAGTCCATTTCTGCTGGGTGCTCACATGCAGTTGAAATACAGTACCCAGCCTCCATTCCAGGTGGGCAAAGCAATACTATTTAGCGTCCACCGCCTTATTCCAATCTGCTTAGGGGTCCTTCTTAGTGTGAGACACTAGACACTAGTGCAGAGCTCATTAGCAAATGCTTTCTGTCACTGATAGCCTGTGATCAAACCCAGCCTGCATTTCTGGGCCCACCTGAAACTGATTCTTTGTTCCACCCCTTACAAGCTACTTCAGAAGATGCTCAAAGGGCACATGTCTAGAAAGACGATGATAGGGAACGGTGCCAAAGATCTTTCATTTTTGTGTGGAGTGCGGTCAGGAAAGACTTTGGATAGATGGGAGCCAAGTCGAACTAAGTCTCTTTCAATCAGTCCCTTGCAGGAAACCTTTCACAATGCAGACCACTGAATGTATCAGTGCTGACCAAAAGGGAATCAAGTTTTGCACATGATGCAACTGGGTTTGGAGAAAGAGGGCCAGGCCCCACTGCTACTGAAGTCAGCAGCGAGACATGTGCCAACTTCAATGGGAGTAGGATGGAACCTGTCAACAGCAAACTCAGGGATTTGTGGTGAATGCAGCTTATGTTGCTCGCCTAGCATCAGGGCATAGTTCCTATGCGCACTGAAGACCTAGGCTGTGCTAACCCCGACCTCAATAGTGATGAGCATTGTTATTTGTGGATGCGGCCCATTCAGTTCCCCCACACTGCTGCTCCAATCCCCCTTCTTGTCTCCCCCATCTCCCAGCCTTTGTTCAAAGGCTCCCTCACACATTCTGCTGCCTCCTTATACCCCAGCTGTCTGTAGCATAAACTCCTTCGAAGACTCATTCCCTCTTGACTTCAAAGGAAAGCCCAGTACCAAGGACTGAAGCATCTAACTCTCTGTTTATCTGGTACAAATGGTATCCTGTACAGTGTATAAAGAGAGCCCCTCCCCCAATTGTCATGTTGAGATTCTTTTGCCTTTCTAGACAGTATAATACCTGGCCATAACCCTGTTACTGTTTTTTGACAATACTCTTGTACCAGTTATGAAAAAATAAAGTATTTATTTGAAAAGTTTATTTTAAAGATAAAAAAACTACCTATTTATTTTAAAGCACCCTCTTCTGTTTGGTTTTCTTCTCTTGCAAGCTAATAACTGTTACTGAACCACTGCTGAAATAAAAGAAGTAATTCTACGGGTGGCTTTCCAGGCCACTGAAAGCAACTATTCAATAAAATATATATATTAATTTTGAAACCTCTCTTGTTCTTGTCTCAGGGGGAGGGGTGGGGAGAGGCAGGGCATGGGCATGACTCAGTCTGCTGCTGCCTTGGCAGAGGGCAAGCTGGCACATTAGTGGTAGGTCTACATGGCACACTAAGCCCGGGTCTGTGGGACCCAGGCTTGTGGACTCGAGTTTCCAAGCCCACACTTGAGTGTCCACATTGAAATGGAAACCCAAGCTTCACACCTGTATGCAGACCCAAGCCTGAACTTCTGCTACGGTGGCTGTGCACTATCGTATACTGCACTGACTGTTGGAGTTCATGCTGGCATTATCAGGGAGCTGTGAGGTGGGTACTGCTCATGCTGGCACTGATAGCGCATCAGTGTTCGGGGGTTTTAAGCTATTTTATAACCTCAAAGGATATATAACAGTTTACAAGAAACACTGACAATCACATGCCTAAAGGCTGCAACTTATCTGAGTCCCTATGGGCTGCGTAAATGCTCCAGGCAGGTTTTTGTTTCTGCAACCTCATGGCACAGTGGATACCACAGTGACGAGATACCATGGTGATTGGATGCAGACGTGTCAAACCCATGAAAAAAAAAGCAGAAATTGGGCTTGTTTTTGGCTTAATTAGCTTGTGAGTTGCTTTTGGGTAGTTCTTGGCTTGTAGCTTGTTGCTTGTTTGGCTTGTAGCTTGTTGCTTCTTTTTTTTGATCAGCTCCCGGCAAGCAGGGGCAAGGGCGGGAGAGAGTCAGGGGTGCACAGAGGGCCCACCGCAATCCCAGACTGCATGCTGGGGGGATCTAGACACATAGAATGTTGGGGTTCTTAGGGATTGGCTTGTTTTGGCCTTGTTTTGAAATGGGATTAGCTTGATTTTTGGCTTATTGTGAAAGTTGGGGTGCTTGTTTACCGTGTGAAAGTTGGCAACTGTGAGTGGATGACTAGACAGATAGAAAGAGTAGACTAGAGATTCACAGTTCATAGCATTTATGGCTAGAAGGGACCATTAGATCATGTAGTCTGATCTCCTTTGGTACATTTCACCCAGATGCCCTTGTATTGCAACCCATAACTTGTGTTTGGCTAAAGCATCTTCTGGAAAGGCATCCAGTTTTGATGTGAAGATATCAAAAGATGGACAATCCACCACTTCAATTGTAGTTTATTCCAGTGGTTAGTCACCCTCATGTTAAAGCTCTGTGCCTAATCTCTAATTTAAATTTGTCTGGCTTCATCTTCCAACCATACATTCGTGTTCTGCTAGGTTAAAAAGCTATTAGTCCCCAATATCTTTTCCTTGTGAAGGTACTTATACACTGTAATGAAGTCACCTATCACATTTATTTTTGCTCTTTGAGTCTTTCACTGTAAGGCATTTTCTCCAGCCCTCAAATAATTTTTGTGGCTCTTTTCTGCACCTGCTCCAATTTTTCAACATCCTTTTAAAAACATGGACACCAGACCTGGATGCAATATTACAGCATCACCAATACTGTATAAAGAGGTAAAATCACCCCCACTTACTCCTATTCATTAACCTGCTTATACATCCAAGAATCACATTAATTCTTTTTGCCACAGCATCCTACTGGGGTCTCATGTTAACTTGCTGTGACCCCTTTTTAGAGTCACTGCTTTCCAAAACACGGTCCTCTAGTCTCTAGGTATGGCCTGCCTTCCTTGTTCCCAGATGGCTAACTTTGCTATTGGCTGTATTACAACACATTTTGTTCAAACAGGCTCAGCTTACCAAACAATCCAGATTGCGTTGTATGTCTGCCCTGGCCTCACCATTATTTACCACTCTGCCAGTCTTTGTGTCATCTCCAAATTTTATGCACAGTGATTTTGTAGATAAATGTTAAAGGATAGCTAGCTAAGTAGATTGAATTAGATGAGATAAATACTATCTATCTATCTATCTATCTAGCTAGCTAGCTCATGTCATCTCATCTCATCTCATTCAGAAATTTGAAGTCCTCTGAGTTATCCACAAAGCCCCAGAATTGTGTCCTCATCCTGCTTTGGCAGGGACGAGGACAAGCACCCTCTACAGGCAAGAAGGGAATTGTGTCTCCATGGCTCTTTCAGTTCGTAACTACCGGATGGTGACAATACATATGGTCATTCTGAGCACTGGACACTAGCTCACAGGTAATGGGAGGCCATCACAATTCAGTGTTGCTAGTCTTGAGAGTTCAAAAATCACACATCAGACTCCCCCAGAATCATGAGATTGTCTTAAAACTCATGACATTTTAAAAGAATAATTAATGTTGGATACTTATATTTGCTTTCTCCTTTTTGAGTCTTTATGAGTCATATTTTCATGCTTTTCTCTCCAACCACGATGACCAGAAACTTACTATTTTTCAAATGAAAGCTGAGATTCTCATGTAATCACCTGGCTCCAGGAGCTGGGGCTTTAAGGAAAACACCAAAGATCACAAGCCTCATGATAAAGGAAAGATACTGGGCCAACACTGAATTCATTTCATGTGGTCCAGCCAACAGTACATTCAGTGACTACCAAACTGGGCTCAATTCCGATCAGTAGCCAGAGGCAGTGTGGGCTGGTAAACCGGGGAATGCCCGGGGTCCTATTCTCAGTTCAGTCACTTTAATAGATTCAAAGAGTTTCAGGCCAGAAGGTACAAATAGAAAATTAAACTGTACAGTGATTTTCACTCTCTCTGATATTGTCACATGGATTTGACCCTGTGACTTTAAGTAACAGAAGTAGGTGCCTTATCCTCCACCACCAGCCCATCTAAAAATCTGAGCTGAGCCAGGCTTTGAACCCAGGCACACTAAGCAAGTCTTATTCTCCTAAACTAAGACTCGACACTTAACATTTTGGTGGTGCTGGTTCTCCACCCTTGAACTTGTTTACTTAGGTTGTAATTTCTTCAGGAAAGTCATTGTCAAATACCATATGTACATACAGCACCTAGCTATGGGCCCCTGATCTCAGCTGGGGTCTCTAGGGACTACTGTAATATGCATACATTAAGACTCCTTATCCAATTGTTCTGAACGGCTGCACACAGGGCCGGTGCTACCATTTAGGCCAACTAGGCGGTTGCCTAGGGCACCAAGATTTGGGGGCGCCAAAAAGCGGCGCCCCCATTTTTTTTTTTTTTTTACAGCAGCCACTGCGCTGGGAGGGAGAGGGAGTCTGAGCCACCGGCAGCCTGCCCAGGGGTTCCCCTGGGTCAGCGCGCCGCCGGCAGCCCAGGGGAACCCCTGGGTCAGAGCTGCCACATGGATCCCCGGGCCGGGGGGTGGGGAGCTGCTGCGGGGGAGTGCCTCAGGGCGGGGGGGGGAGCTGCCGCATGGCTCCCCGGGCCGGGGGGGGAGCTGCCGCGGGGGGGGGGGGGGCGCCTCAGGGTGGAGGGGGGGCGGGGAGCTGCCGCAGGGCTGGGGGGGGGGGGAGCACAAGGTGGAAGTTTCGCCTATGGCGCGAAACTTCCTTGCACCGGCCCTGGCCGCACATAGAAGTTCTCTGCCGTTGTTTGGGGAAATCAGTCTGGGCCTTTCCTTTGCATGTATGTTCTCCAGTCCAGTTAACTTTCCAGATGCATCTGTCACTGCTGGGAATTAGGAAAGTGTCTGAGGATGACAAAGTGTTTTCTGTGTGTGTTCAAAGTGCTGCTGTTGTTCCAGATTAAAGCCACAGCCCTAGGCTCACATGGGCTGCTTCAAGGCAATCTACTTCCTGCCATTCGCTTCCCTCCTGGGCTGGTGCTGTGATGAAGGACTTTGCATGTGGCAGCAAGATCTTTGGCTCTTGATGTGCAAATTATCAGTTGAAAAAATGACTCTAAAAAATTAAGGAATGTCACTGGGGGGGTTCTATTTATGTCTCTCTCACTGAAACCAGAACAAATTTGCCCCTTTCAAAAGCTAAATGATTTTTCCAGCTACCAGTGCTACAAACTCCACCAAGAATCTGAAAACACAGCCACACTCCTTTTTGCCTCTGATCTAGTCACTGGCAGTGATAGATATCCCACCACCAGCACTTAGCTGGCAGCTCTGTTAATGGTATCCCAGGCAGACTCACAACCTGTCTCCCTCCTGTAGCTGTTTTAACTTGGCAATGCCGCCAACGGGAGTCAGAATTTGCTTTCATCAGTAGTAAATCAGCTCTGACTCAAAGACACACAGGGAGTGGATCAGCTGGGTAAGAAGGTGCCAGATTGCTTATGTGAACATAAAGGTACTTTAACCATTAGGACACTGGCTAATCATGAGAGGTTTTAGCTGGAGATATGCTCCAACCCCAGATCTGAACACAGGGGGCTTTGGGGAAGCTCAGACCATCTATAATCAGAGCATGCTGTACCAGAGATGAGGAAAAGTCTGTGGCTGGAAGCCAGAGGCCTGAATTGTCTCTTCTAGGCACATCCGGTGACACCTGCTTCTCACCCTGGCCAGGAATAGTCTCATCTACCCAGATGACTTGTCTTTCTGCCTCGTCTCTCCCTGTTGGCAGTCCTGCCCCCGCTGCATGCTGGGGAGCAAGCTGCCACAGCCAGAGAGTGTAGAATAGGCACTGAGCCTGGAAGAACATCTGGGCTGAGATGCTGTCTGACAGGGAAGGTCAGATCTGCCTTTTGGCACCGGTGGAGAGGTGGGGGAGCACTCCATTGGCATCAGTGGGGAGCAGAAAAGGAAGAGGAAGAAGGTGTGAGCTCCTTGCAGTGGGGAGAGAGATGGGAGCTGAATTTTTTCCATCCTGTCCTTCATCTGAGAGCGCCAAGAAGAAATATACTTGTCCTCACTCCTCTGAGGGGCTGACCCTGCTGTCCTTGCTCTGAAGCCTTTGAGAACGTTGCCTGAACAAGGAAAATCTTGTGGCTGATTTGGGCCTCAGAGATCTAGGTTCTGCCACTGGCTCACCACGGGGCCCTTAGCAAGTCCGTGTGCCTTGGTACCCTTCCCCTACAGTGCGGATAATATACTTAATTAGCCATGGGGCTCTTTGTCCTCCTCTAACGTGTATACTGTGGTAGTGCCCAAAGGCTCCAACTGGGAGTGAGGTCCCTTTGCGCTGGGTACTGCACCCGGGGGCCAGACCACGTAGCAAGATTGATGAGACTGACTACCCCCAAACTGAAGGAGCAGCTGTTTTAGCTTGAGCAGTAGAAGCTCATGCATTTAGCTCCAGAGATCCAGCGTTCAGCTCCAACAGCTGACCCAGCCAAGGCATCCTGACACTGACTCTGCACTGATACTATTACAGCAGGACTCTGAGGCTTCATCAGTGTTTGCAAAGAGCTTTGAGATCATCAGATTTAAGGAGCTTTTCTTATAATCTTGCTAGTATTGTAATTGTCCCCACCAATGACCTGCTGCACTGGCTGGAGCAAACTAAGGCCTGGTCTACACTAGGCGTTTATGTCGAATTTAGCGCCGTTACATCGAATTAACCCTGCACCCGTCCACACCACGAGGCTATTTAGTTCGACATAGAGGTCTCTTAAATTCGACTTCTGTACTCCTCCCCAACGAGGGGAGTAGCGCTAAATTCGACATGGCCATATCGAATTAGGCTTGGTGTGGATGGAAATCGACGCTAATAGCTCCGGGAGCTATCCCACAGTGCACCACTCTGTTGACGCTCTGGACAGCAGTCCGAGCTCGGATGCTCTGACCAGCCACACAGGAAAAGCCCCGGGAAAATTTGAATTCCTTTTCCTGTCTGGGCAGTTTGAATCTCATTTCCTGTTTGGACATCGTGGCGAGCTCAGCAGCACTGGCAACGATGCAGAGCTCTCCAGCAGAGATGGCCGTGCAATCCCAGAATAGAAAGAGGGCCCCAGCGTGGACTGATCAGGAAGTCTTGGATCTGATCGCTGTGTGGGGCGATGAGTCCGTGCTTTCCGAGCTGCGCTCCAAAAGACGGAATGCAAAGATCTATGAGAAGATCTCTAAAGCCATGTCAGAGAGAGGATACAGCCGGGATGCAACGCAGTGCCACGTGAAAATCAAGGAGCTGAGACAAGGCTACCAGAAGACCAAAGAGGCAAACGGACGATCCGGATCCCAGCCCCACACATCCCGTTTCTACGAGGCACTGCATTCCATCCTAGGTGCGGCCGCCACCACTACCCCACCACTGACCGTGGACTCTGAGGATGGGATATTGTCCACGGCCGGTTCCTCGGACATGTTAGTGGACGGGGAAGATGAGGAAGGAGATGAGGAGGACGAGGCAGTCGACAGCGCTTACCAAGCTGATTTCCCCGACAGCCAGGATCTCTTCATCACCCTTACAGAGATCCCCTACCAACCGTCCCCAGCATTTAACCCGGACACAGATTCAGGGGAAGGATCAAGCAGTAAGTGTTTTAAACATCTAAACATTTATTTTTAACAGAACTGGAATATTAACAATAAGAACAATGTGTTTTTCATGATTTGTTTGCCCTAGGCGCTTAACTATTCAGTCCCAACTATTTAAAAAAAATCTAACAGTGTCCGGTTGTGCATGATTATGCTGCCCAAGCCGCTCCACTCTTTAGTCCCTGCCAGTGCAGCTATATTAAAATCCGGTCTATATGTCCGGGGATAGAGCTGAAATCCTCCAGGGACATCTCGAGGAAGCTCTCCTGGAGGTAATTGGAAAGCCTGTTCATCAGGTTCCTGGGGAGAGCGGCCTTATTGGGTCCTCCGAAGTAGGAGACGTTTCCGCACCAGGAGATCCTCAAGTACTCCAGGATCATAGCCTTGCACAGCATGGCGGCATACGGCCCTGGTCTTTGCAGGCTTTCCCGAAGCATCCTTTCTTTATCGCTGTCTGAGATCCTCATGATTGTGATGTCGCTCATGATGACCTGCTTTGAATTAGGTAGGGGACTGTTAGTATTGGGACTGCTTGCCCGTTCCTTTACAGAACTGTAACCGCCGGTTTACAGCCACGCGGTGGAGGCGGGAGAGGGACAGCATACAGGGATCTTTCCCTGGGACAGCCGCGAGGGGGTGGGACAGGGGCAGAGTTCATGCTTGGCCGATTGCTGGCAGCAGAGACTGGCATTGCTTTCAATGTGAAAGGAGGCCAGTGCTACTATTAAAGTTTTAAGCAGCCACAAGTCTACGGCTTACCATGTCTGCCTGCTACAGAAATTCCGGTGTCCTGCCCCGCTTCCCAGATCGGCAGTGCAAGACCCCAGGCACTGAAGGCGAGGTCCGAAAATTCGACCTTGTCCTGAGTGCGCATGTGATAGGTGCAGTGCATGGTCTTGTTCACAGAGAAAGATCATGTTCTTTGTTCACAACTACATTTATCTTTCGGAGGAATTCACTACCTTTTTCTCATTCCCACAGCCACATCTGCGACTGTCTCCCAACCCAGCCTGGCATCACACTCCCAGAGGCTAGCGCACATTAGGCGGAGGAAGAAGAAGACGCGAGAGGACATGTTCTCAGAACTAATGGGCTGCTCCCGAGCCCAGGCAGCACAGCAGAACCAGTGGAGGGAGAATTTGTCCCAAATGCACCGGACACACATGGAACGTGAGGAGAGGTGGCGGCAGGAAGACCAGCAGGCGACTCAAACGCTGCTTGGACTTCTGATGGAGCAAACGGACACGCTCCGGCGCCTTGTTGATGTTCTGCAGGAACGGAGGCAGGAGGACAGAGCCCCGCTGCAGTCTATCAGTAACCGCCCTCCCCCGCCACCAAGTCCCATACCCCCCTTGCCCAAAGTCCAAAGAAGGAGGGGCGGCAGAGTCCGTGAAAACTCTCACTCCACCCCTGCAGACTGCTCAAGCACCAGAAGGCTGTCATTCCCCAAAATTTGAAAAGTCCTTTCCTTCCCGCCTCACCCAAGCCCCCGTCCAAGTTTCACCCCTCAGTTTCCTGTGTGGTTGTTAATAAAAAATACGTTTCTGTTCATTACTGTTTCCATCATGTTCTTTTGGAGGAGAGTCTGTCTGAAGGGGGGGAAGGGGCTTGGTAATTGGACAGGACAGTCACCTTTAGCTGGGTACAGAGGCGGGGACAGGTCCAGCAGGAGGGCACATACACAGTGCAGTGACTAGTTACCCTGGTCATTCTGGGAGGTGGTTTTCATGTTATGTGGGGGGGGGGGTTGCTCTGTGACTTTGTGGCGGGGGAGGGCAGTTACAGATCTTATGCAGCGGTCCTTTTCCTGGATCACAGAGCCACGCAGCAGGGGATCTGTAACCCTCCTCCCCCTGCCATAAAGTCACATAGCCCTCACATACACGCAGTCCCGCTCAGGAGGGCTGGCAGGCTCCGTTGAAACAACCAGTCCACCACTGCGAATCCTGTCATTCCTGGAGTTTAGAAGCATCATTTGCATCAGTACACTACACCCGCTCCCCACCACAGTCTGCGTCCCAGGTTTAAAACATTCCCGCGAAAACAGTAATAAAGACAACGGTGTTCGTTAAGAAAATAAAACTGATTTTATATTTTTGGAAGGGGGTGAAGGGGGTATGTAACTGGAGAGGATAGTCAACATTAACTGGGTAAAGAAACGGGGGCAGGTTCAGCTTCTCTGTACACAAACTGAAAAGTCACTGGTAACCGTGCTCACTCTGGAACCTAGCTTTCAAAGCCTCCCGGATGCACAGCGCGTCCCGCTGGGCTCTTCTAATCGCCCGGCTGTCTGGCTGGGCGTAATCAGAAGCCAGGCTATTTGCCTCAACCTCCCACCCCGCCATAAAGGTCTCCCCCTTGCTCTCACAGAGATTGTGGAGCACACAGCAAGCTGCTATAACAATGGGGATATTGGTTTCGCTGAGATCACAGCGAGTCAGTAAGCTTCTCCATCTCCCCTTGAGACGGCCAAAAGCACACTCCACCACCATTCTGCACTTGCTCAGCCGGTAGTTGAACAGTTCTTTTTCAGTGTCCAGGGCGCCAGTATAGGGCTTCATGAGCCAGGGCATTAGCGGGTAGGCTGGGTCCCCAAGGATCACTGTAGGCATCTCCACATCCCCAAGAGTTATTTTGTGGTCCGGGAAGTAAATACCTTCCTGCAGCCGTCTAAACAGACCAGAGTTCCTGAAGACGCGAGCGTCATGAACCTTGCCCGGCCATCCGACGTTGATGTTGGTAAAACGTCCCCTGTGGTCCACCAGTGCTTGCAGCACCATTGAAAAGTAGCCCTTTCGGTTGATGTACTGGCTGGCCTGGTGCTCCGGTCCCAGGATAGGGATGTGAGTTCCATCTATAGCCCCACCGCAGTTTGGGAATCCCATCACGGCGAAGCCATCTATGATGACCTCCACGTTTCCCAGGGTCACTACCTTTGAGAGCAGTACCTTAACGATTGCGTTGGCTACTTGCATCACAACAACCCCCACGGTAAATTTGCCCACGCCAAAGTGGTTCGCGACTGACCGGTAGCTGTCTGGCGTTGCAAGCTTCCAGAGGGCTATGGCCACTCACTTCTGGACAGTCAGGGTTGCTCGCATCTGGGTGTCATTGCGCTTCAGGGCAGGGGACAGCAACTCACAAAGTTCCATTAAAGTCCCCTTCCGCATGCGAAAGTTTTGTAGCCACTGGGATTCATCCCAGACCTGCAGCACTATGCGGTCCCACCAGTCCGTGCTTGTTTCCCGTGCCCAGAATCGCCGTTCCACAACATCCACATGACCCATTGTCACCGTGATGTCCTCGGCGCTGGGACCCGTGCTTTCTGACAGGCCTGTGCTACTCTCAGACTTCAGGCCCTCACCGCGGTGCCGTAGCCTCCTCGCCTGGTTTATCTGCATCTGCCTTTGGTAAAGGTGGATGATAAGCTGCGAGGCGTTGACAACGGCCACAACTGCAGCGATGGTCGCAGCGGGATCCATGCTCGCAGTGCTGTGGCGTCCGCGCTGTCACTAACCAGAAAAGTGCGCGAACTGATTTCCCGCCGGCGCTTTCAGGGAGGGAGGGAGGGCGGTAGTGACGGACGGATGACGACAATTACCCAAAAGCACCCTCGACACATTTTTTTTACTCAGAAGGCATTGGCGGCTCGACCCAGAATTCCAATGGGCAGCGGGGACTGCGGGAACTGTGGGATAGCTGCCCACAGTGCACCGCTTCCAATGTCGACGCTTTCCCCGTTAGTGTGGACTCACAAAGTCGAATTACTGTCCTTAGTGTGGACACACACGTTCGACTTTGCAATATCGATTCCACATATTCGATTTAAGTGAAATCGAACTACCCTCGTAGTGTAGACATACCCTAAGTTTGGGTAGGGCCTGAAGCCTGAGGAAAGAGAAAATGTGAAAGAGAAAGGTAATGGATTTGTTACGTTTGCACACAGGGAACAGACCACAACACTCTGCAGAGGTGCCTTCTGTGCGTCAGGTTCAGGGTGACCAAATGAATTGACACCAGGAAATTCTCACTGGAGATAACTATACAAACTAATTGAAAATAAATTAAGGAACATGACACCTTGCTTGCAGATCAGATATCTATAGCTTACCTTTCCCAAAATAACTGCCTACTGCATGTCATATGCCAAGGCGAAACCAGAGATATATACATAAAATAGGCCACTCCAGCAGGGAACGGAAAGTCCCTTTATTCCTAACTGGAGACACCAAAAGGGGTAATTAGAAATGGCCCCAACCCTGCACTCTACCTGCATGACCAGCTCCCATTGACATCAGTGGAAATCATGCATATGGATCAAGGGTGTTGGATGGCCCAATATATTGTGCTTTTGACCTAAAAAAAGTTCTCAGGTATTTCTGTGTAGCAAGGATAATGCTCTCTCTCTCTCTTGCTTGCAGATCCTAGCTCTGCCAGCCTTGTGGCTAATGACTAGACACCTCTACAAGAGGAGAGTTGTGTTGCTCTCACCCCAATAGGGTTTAGGTTAACACGAGTGATGAGTATGTTTCTTAACAAGTCTGCCCTCTAAGCTTGAAAGCCCCCTAATCACTTTTGTATGATTGGCTGCTCTTTCGGTTCCTGTGGTCTCGGTGTCTCATTCAAAGGGGAGATTTAAAGACCTAGGTTTCTTTTCTTTTCTTTTTTACAGTTTGCACATTCAAAGCTGATCCTTCAAACTGGATGCCACTCATAGGAAGTCCCGCCACCCGTGTGAGCTCTCAGATCACCACTTAGTCACATCACACCTAAATGACAGTCTGAATGCAAGAAATAGACATTCTCTTAGGGGGCCCATATATGCAAATTGGCCCTATACTATGTGGTTATATAAACCAACATTTTCAATCTCAGGAGCCTAAATTCATTAATATTATCGTAGCCTAGAGGCCCTAACCAAGATCAGGGCCCCATTGAGCTATTCACTGTACAGAATAAGAGACAACACAGAGAATGTATGAACATAAATAGCTTGTCCAACATCATGTAACAAACTAGTGAAAAAGCAAGGAACTGAACCCAGCTCTTTTGGAGGCCAGCATAATCTTGTAGCTATCAGACTACCCCCAGCTTCTCTGAATTTTAGTGCTGATACATGGCCTGATTTTCAAAGCTGCTGTATACACACAACTCCCACTAACTTCAGGAGGAGCTGCAAGTGCTCAGATCTCTGAAAATCAGGATCTTTTTATTTTGAGGTCTAAATATGGATTTAGATGCTTAACACTGCACTAGATCCCCATGGTCATAGGGCGAAATACTTTGCGTTGTTCTGGCTGATGTGAATGGCACTATGCTGATTTACCCTAGTTGAAGATCTGGTTCTGTCTGTTTTGCAACAATCATTCCAAGCTGCAACACTGGAAGCTGGATCTGAACTTCTTTAAAGTTCAGTGGGGGTTGGACCCAGGGTTTGGGTTCAGAAATAGGGGTGAGCTGTGAAGCTCAGATCTAGATCCTCTCAAAGCTTAGTCTGGGCTTTTTGTTGCAGCTTTTTGTTTGTAGTTTTGTGTCTTTTGCTCTTTACCTTTGAGATAGACCCCATACCTGATTCTCTTCTCCTTTGCACTGGTTTAAATTGTGTTACTCCTGATTTACACCCATGTAAGGGCCAATTCATTGAATATTGGAAGGAACATAGGGACGGCCATACTGGATCAGCCAGTTGGTCCATCCAGTCCAGTAGCCTCTCTCTGACAGTAGCCAGCACTAGGTACTTCATGGGACGATACAAGAAACCCAGCTATGTTGGCAGTTGTAGAATAACCTGCACAGAGGGAAAGTTCCCTCCCTCCATCACTTAGAGGTTGGCCTTTCCTTGGAGCACATTTAGGTTTAATATTTTGTTTAACTGTAGAGTTTAGACCCAAGCATTGGGTTTTCTTCCCCATCTCCCCAAACTGCGGTTAATTTTGGTTAAGTCTCTTTTTTGATGCAATGATGCCTGGTACCCATTATTTTTTTAAGTGGATAGCATCCCACATAGGAATCTTCAGAGCACCCCCAGAGCTGTCTTAGAAAACTGAACAAGAGGAAATGACTGGAAGAATGGTATGGACAGGGTGAGCTCCCACAGTTGTCATCTCATAGTGATCCCACATCAAATGATCTCATTCTACAAACCAAAAGATGATGTTTTTTTCAACTTGCCAGTGTCACAAACCCAGCTTGTCATCTGGAAATCTTCTTAGCAGGCTTGATTCTGAAATATGCTGAGTGCTACCCACTCTCCCAGCTTCAGTAGGGATCAGAGTGCTCAGCCCTTTGCACAAATGATTAGAATAAGTTCCCTGCATGGTGGAAGGGACCTCAGGAGGTCATCTAGTCCAACCCCCTGCTCAAAGCAGGACCAATCCCCAGACAGATTTTTGCCCCAGATTCCTAAATGGCCCCCTCAAGTATTGAATTTACAACCCTGAGTTTAGCAAGCCAATGCTCAAACCACTGAGTTATCCCTCTCCCATCTTTTATTTACATGTAGTTTACATTCCCCAAGGGGAATTTAGCTGATGAATAGAAGCCAGCTGGCTCTCCCATAGCTTTATTGGTTCTTTCAGGCTAACAGAACTAAGAACTTGTTTGTGTCAGCAAAGTAAATAGCTAGGATTTAAAGACACACAGTTCACAACCATTATTCTGTTTTCTGTGTACTGCACCTTTTAAATAGGAGGAGTCTGCCTGTCTATCTGCTGTTAGGCAGGGCTGTCAGATTAATGAACAACAGGGTCATGGAAATATAGATAGTATAAGTATAAGTATAGCTGGCAGGGACTTCAGGAGGTCATCTACTCTATCTCCCCATTTCATCCGTGATGAAGAACCTCACAGGATGAGATCTTCTGGTGACATTGGGTGAGAGCTCCAAAGCCATGTAGAGGGTTCAAAAGAGATCATGGCCAAGAGTCTCAGAAGTGACCATTAATTTGAGGTGTCTCAATTTCAGGGTGTGGATTGCTGAACACTGCCTGAAAATCAAACCCCATTCAAGGTGGCACCCAAAACCTGATGCACTCAATGACTAGTCACTTTAGAAAACTTTGGTTTATGACCCTAATCCACTGGTATTAGTGCACATATTACAGTAGCTCCTAGAGGTCCCAGCCAAGATTGAAGCTGTGCTAGGTGCTGTACAAACACATAGTGAAACAGGTCCTCACCCAGACAGCTCAAAATCTCAAGAGACGAAGGCTAAGAAGAGATACAGAGGCACAGAGAGGTGAATTGATTTACCCCATGTCACACAGCAAGTCAGTGCAGAGCCAAGAAGAGAGAGACCCAAGGTCTTCTGACTCTTAGACCATTGTCCTATCTGATAGACCACACTCTGTCTTTGGCAAGCTCAACCTTTCTATTTAGTCTTTCTTTGTTTTTTTCTCCTTAAACTAAATTGAGAGCAATCTAGACTGGACATGTGTTTGCTTGTTGCAAATGGAAAAAAAAAATAACACCCAGAAAGCAGGTACAGGATGTGGATTAAAAAGGCACTATGTTTACACACATTAGAATGTCACTAATCCACATGGTTTATAATCTGCACCAAAACTGGGTGGCCTCACCAGCCCATTTGCAAACACTGAATAGCTAAGAGTCACAGTGAGATCTCATAGTACTGTGACTTCCTTACAAACCACACCACAGTGCATCCACAGAGCACAATTGGAAACAAATAGAGCTTGATTATAGTTGTTGGCATGAAGTGCACTTGGTGATGCACCATCTTTGCTCTATAATTGTGTGCGTTCATTGAGAGCTCAATCCTGCAAGATGCTGAGCACCTGTTGAGAGATGCCAGGTGCCCTAAACTCCCGCTGAAGGCATTTATGGTGCTCAGTTTCAGGCAGGAATGGAAGCTTGTTCACAAATTGGCAAAGCTTAGCCATTCCCACTGGGCCTGTCAGGCATTAGAGAGGTTACTACTTTAATCGCCTTACTTAGAATATGAACAGGACAGATACTGCAAATTCCAGTCTTAAATAGAGATGTGCTAGTGATTTCTTTGGTTGTTTATTTTTCAGTGGCTCTTTCACCAACTTTAAATAGCCCAGAGAAGTTGAGATACAGAGAGAATCTTTCAGGGGCCGACTGAGTTAGATTTAATGAAAAGAAAAAGAAGAAAAAAAAAAGAAAACCCAGTTGGTTTAGCAATGAAAACATGGGCAACATTCTGAGCTGCCCTTTGAACTTTATGATGCAGGTTGCAAGGTCACAGAAACTTGGTCACACAGTATTGATCAGGAATCTTTTTGGCTGGCATATGGCACCAGGGTGCAAAGAAAGAGCAGCTGAAAAAGAATTAAGTGGGGGCAAGAGTGGAACGTACTGATTGAACGCCTGACCCCTGGAAGTCAAAGATCACAGTGCAAAAGGCTGGGTATGGAATTGTCTGTACAATATCAATACATAAATAAATAAACATAAAAACAATGCAGGGAAAATAAATGGCTTGGCTGAGTCTCAAACCACCAAGGAATGGTTTACTGAAACCTCGGGGATGGATGGATATACAAATGTGTGCAAGTGTATGTGCGTACATGTAAAGGTGGGTGTGAACGGATATATACATATATATGTGGGTCTGTGTCTATATGTGTTTTTTTCTTTCATCATTTGAACCTCCATCCACCAGAGATAGATTTCCCAAAGAAAGAAAGATGTATCTTTTTAGCATCCAATACATTTGGGTTGTGACAGGCCTTTACTGAATGGGTGGCTGGAATATCAAACTAACTGCCAGATTCAGCAACAGGAGCGTAAATTCATTTAAGAGCTGGCAGAAGCCAAAGCAAGACTCATGTTAAAATTCTTAACAGATTTACCTCATAGAGCGTTTTTTTGTGCAAACTGCACCCTGAATCACTTTATCCAGTTAAATAACCCATCAGGCAGTGTATGGCATGACTCATGAAAACAAGGTGCTTAGAAAAGCGAGAGAGCAAGATTCTGCCCTCAATTCTACCCATGTGGCTCTCTTGTGTAAGCCAGAGCAAATTTTGGCCTTTGGTGGTGAGTAAATCAATGTTTTCAGTGCTAAGCCTGATGAAGATGTTGTAGGTCTAAGTAAACTTCTAGCTGTGTTAGCATGCAGCTTTAAGTGCCATTCTGAGGCTCTCCTGGCCTTGGATTGTCCTAGATGGGTAGACTTCTTTTCTTGTTACTCTACTGTGTATTTCAGGGTTCTATCTATTGTACTACTTTCTATTTGGAGGTTGTCAGGTGTACCAAAGAAAGCTTTATCGCTGTTCACCCTCAGGCTTCGTGTCTAAGAGAAAGAAAAGACTTGGGATGCCAATGGGACTATTGTGACATCACTTCCTGTCTCTTGTCTTCCACACCATGACACGTTTCCTGTTTTGGATATAGTCAACTCTGCTGACACACTGGAGAGTCCAGCTGGACCTTTTCTCTCTCCTTTACCTTGTGACATTCTGGAGATGGTTCAATGTGCCACTAAGAGAGACTCACTTGTTATGCCCCCAGCAATGGGTGCCTGTGGTTAATATACTAAGAGAATCAATATAAATGGAAAGGACTAGCAGCTTTGCTGAGCACATTGGCTCTGGCTGGACATCTAACCTAGAATGAACCAATGTCCCCTTCCCAACTATGTACTAGATCTTGCATAAAGCCTGGGATGGAATTTTTAAGTGCTGGGATTTACTAGGTTGTTCAAATGGCATGGTCAGGCAGGTCCACACATGAGTTCTTTTCAGCCAACTGCATAGCCCATATCAAGGGCATAAGAGTCTCCCTTCTGGAGCAAAGAATCAATAAAAGACCAAATCAGGAAAGAAGCGTGAGGGTTGGGAAATACTCACTGGATCCCCAATATTGCAGCTGTGGTGGGAACTCTTTGTGATCACCAGATTGCTATCCCCTTCAGTACTGAGGACAAAAGAACATGGACACACAGACAATGGGGCTCAAATGAAGAAGCCCTGTTGTTAGTAGATGGCTATGGTATATCAATGATATCCTGCTGTCATCTTGGGACATCTCCAGCAATAAGGATGAGAGCCACCCTTTGTGCTAAGGCCTTCCATGAGGCTTTGCTGTCTCTGCTGTGCTGTTGTAACTCACGTGGCAGGCTGTGAGTCTTTGAGCATCTTTAGTGCCTGGCCCACATAAAGGGTTTATGTGTCTCATCGGGCTTCTAAGTACAGGGCTTAATCCTATAGCTCAAGTAGCAGCAGGCCATGCTGTTGGTGCTGAAAGCCCAGGGTTCAAATTCCACTATCAATCTGAAGGGGGTTGTGAAACAGTCCATGTGCAATGCCACACAGCCTTTAGCTTTCTTGCTATCATAGCCCCTTATGAGGAACAGCTTCCCCATATATCCTTCATACTCAGCCCAAATATTTTATCTGTACTTTACCACAAGTCTGCCAGGACAAGAAACACTCCCTTATTGCTCTAGGTATCTCCTCTGCTTGGGCTTCACTAATAGGCAATGCTCTGTGTGGCACACAGGGGATTTCCTTTCATTTCTGAGCACAGGAAGGGAAGTGGCTATAATGGATGTAACTGAAATACTGTATCTCTGAGCTTCTATCAGAGGATCTCAAAGCACTTTGCTGACATTGGGCTCGATTCGCCTCTCACTTAGACTTTTTACCCTGGAGTAACTCCACAGAGTTGGATGCAACCATTCCTGATTTATGAGGGATAGCATCTAAGGAGGGAAAGGAAAGGGAGCCAGAAGGGAGACATTCAAAAGAGCCTGATGATTTGGGAGCACAAATTCCATTGATTTTCCCTGGGACTTGTGCTCCTAAATCACTTAGGAGCTGTTGACAATCTGCCCAGAGATGATCACTCACAGAAGTTCTCCATTGCTATTTTGACTTTGTTGTGTATCTCACTAGGGATAGCTGGTAACTCCAGGTACTGTGTCCAGTGCATACTTGAAGTTCTGTCTATGAGTCACCTTCAGAACTAATACCCTCGGCATCCTACTACAACCAGAGGCAAGTGTTTTACTTTCTCCCCTTAGACAGAGCAGGTCAGAGGAAGTCTTGGGGCACTAGGGTTAATGGTTCTTAGACTGTTTTGCTGACCTTCTAAAATGAGCTTTTCCAGTTGTTGGACCAGATCCTCAGCTGCAGTAAATCAGCATTAGAACACTGACCTTAGAGGAGCTGTGCTGATATACCTCAGCTGCAGATCTGGCCCTGTTGTGTTATCTTATTGCTGTTGAATCCTATTTCATTGCAGTCTGAAAGTAATTTTATATAGCACTCAGCCAAGCCCTCTCTTTGGATTGTAGAGCTTTGAGGGTCATTCAGGACATCCTTAAAGGGGTGGGTTTCAAAGGGTGAGGTAAAGATTAACAGGACTTGAACCCAGCCCTGTAGGGCTCCTTGGCAACCAACAGCCTCACTTTGCCATCCAGCAGCTGCAAGCTAACTGCTCCCTGTGACCCACAAGTCACATAGGTTGCACGCTGTGGGATGTTCTACAGACAAGTTGTCTTAGTGATCCCTGATTGGCTCCTTTATCCTATATAAACCCATCAGGTATAGAAGAAGTGTCTAGTAGCCATGTGGATCCTTAGCTAGATGCTGTGATTGCCCTGTTCTCTGCCTCTGAACTCCTGGCATTAACCTTGGCCCTGACTTGGCTCCCAACCCCCAGAACCTCAGCATTTACCTTGATACCTAGTATTACCCTAAGCTTGATTCCTTCTCTGAACCTTGCCTTGACTTCTGACTCTGGCTTTGACCCTCAGCTTGACTCTGACACCAGCTCTGACCCCTGGTGTTGGTTCCTGGCTCCCAAACTCCTGTCACTAGTTCTGCCTACCTTTGCCCAGGATCCTTTTCAGGGATCTCAAGATAAGCATCCAAGAATGGAAGTTCCCCCAAATCTCTTCTTTTCCCAGTTCATCATGCTTAGAACCTCTCAAAAGTCACTTTACCAATGGGTAGGACAGAATCCAAATAGAATAGCAATATGCTTGACTTACCAAAAGGGGATCAGCTATTAAGTTCATTTATGCCCCCAGAAGTTAGATGTTTCTTTGAACTCCACACACCTCTTGGGTCTGCCAAATGGGCTGGATGGAAAGTAAAGGTTTTGGTACCTTCTTTACACTCATCTGTCTTTTATCTAGAAAAGTACAGATAGAATATTGTCAAGATCACATTGTAAATTTCATAGGATATACTTAGATCCTTATGCATGATAGGAAAAAGTGGCTTAGTTTTGTACTGGCCACACACTGAATATTTTATGTGTACACATGCTTGTTTCTGTTTTCAGTTCTGCTGAATGAATTTGTGCTAGTAAAAGATGATGGACCTACAGCCCTGGAAAGTGAAGTGCTCTGTTATCTGCAGAACAGACATAGCATGCATAGCAGCAGGAAATTTCCCTCCACACTGTTCCACTGGTGGACTTCAGCGCTGAGTGAATAATTCAATAATGAATAACTTATTCAGCCTGTGGAACCCCTACCTGCCCACACTGTGCTAGGTGTTGTACAAACATAGAACAAAGAGACAGTCCCTGCCCCAATGAGCATGCAGTCTAAGGCCTGGGCTACACTGGGGGGAGGGAGGGTTCGAACTAAGATACGCAACTTCAGCTACGCTATTCGCGTAGCTGAAGTCGAAGTATCTAAGTTCAACTTACCTGGCTGTCCTCATGGCGGCGAGTCGACCGCCGCGACTCCCCCGTCGACTCTGCTTACTCCTCCTGCCGAGGTGGAGTACAGGCGTCGATTCGGGGATCGATTTATCGCATCTAGACGAGACGCGATAAATCGATCCCTGATACATCGAACACTACCCGCCGATCTGGCGGGTAGTATAGGCGTACCCTAAGACAAGACCCAACAGATGATACAGACAGATGGGAGAGTACAAGAAAACAATGTAGTGGTCAACATAACACTGCAGCAGACAATTTGTTCACTAGTCCCAATTTCTTCACAAATCCTGGGTTTAAATAAATTTTAGCCCTTGCATTGGTACCTGCAAGTAGTTGCAAGTCACTATTTGCGCTGAGCGACTGGTCACCTAAGTCTCATGGTATTGTGTCCGCTGCCTCACTGGCTCTCAAAGAACTGTTAAGATGAATGTTTGAATGAAATCATGCTCCACAGCAGATTCATGTATAAGGGGTTGTGAACACTAAAAGAATCCTCATGTATTAATCATAACTATATTTATGACTTCCCCCCACTTGCATTTACCCATTTTCTGCCTCAATGTTGCCCTGGATGACTACATCTAGGAATGAAAGTGGAATTCAGTCTCAGTGGGCCCTTCAGTCCTCAAAGTCTTTGCTACCAGTGTGGTATTATTGCTGATAGTAGAAGTGGGGTGTGTTCATAGTGCAGATACCTATGTCCACTAGGAATTGGACAGAAGCCGCCAACAAGTGGAAGATTGGTTTGGCTTGAGGCCAGTTGCTGGCTATTGTTTTCATGTAATAATATTGTTAAAAACACACCCATTTAATCCTGGGCATGATAAACATCTCTAACTTAAACTCATTTCACATATGCTATTGAATAGCCATCCTATGGCAACAAATTCTGGTCACTGCTGATTTAGACCAGATTCAGAATGAGACCCAGTGGTGTGAGGTTTCATACCCCACTGTCAGCTCCTTGAGCCAAATCAGTCCTCCAGTGTGATGTACTAGGCTAACTATATGAAGAACTTCCATATCACTGAGATTGTGCATCCGGGTTCTTGTTGGGGAAAAGCCTGGGGGTATGAATCCTGAGACGAGCAGGCAAGAGAGCTCTGAGCTTGCTGGATAGCTGCCTGGAACACAAAACTATTATTGGAAACAGGAGGCTTTTATGGTAAATAATTGTAATGTTATTGGGCATTTTCCTTAACTAGTCTGCCACACTCTCACACTCAGGCAGCTGATGTTAAGGGGAGACATATATGCAAACACAAACAAGAAGGTGAACTGCTTTTGTTCAGATAAGATGTAAAATGGAGGCTTTGCCTGACCAACTGTGGTGATGAAAGATCTTCTGACTCTTTCCCCCAGAGCAAGGTGTTAGCCCTGGTTGTCCTGGCCAAATTCCAACCTGGCTAAATCCATTCCTCCTCCCTAAAATTATGAGCTGAGGGGTGAAAACATTCTTCTTCATGTCCTGTCCTGAACTGGTGCTGAGAAGCATTCTGGGAGTTTTTGAGGATGAGACGGTTCAGAGAGTTCTAAGCAAGACCAGGTGGGTGAGGTAATCTGGAAGAGACAAACTTTTGAGCTTACAGAGCTCCTGTTCAGCTTTCAGTTGTGGGAGGCATGAAAGCTTGTCTCTTCCACCAACAGAAGCTGGTCCAATAACAAATATTACCTCTCCCACCTGGTATCTTTCATATCCTGTGACCAGCACTGCAGGCAAGAGAGTTATAGGGTCATTTTCCTGTTTGTTCTGGTCTCAGTTGATAGTGCAATCTCCTTGGGGCAGGCCACCCATCTGTGACTGTATTGTAAAATATTTGTGGTGTTGGCTAAGTAATGGGCCAGATCGTCATCTGGACTAAACTGGCATAGTGCCATTGAAACCTCATAGAGCGAAGTCTGCATTGTGTTCAGAGAGCTCCAACTGCATGCCAATTTTGACTTAAAAGTGTTATTGGAGGAGGATCACACTGAATTCCTCTTGTCCATCAAGCTTTGACATTGCTCAGGCTACATCACTGCATCCTTCTAAAGGGCACACAGAATGGAACATTTGTTTTCTATGTACAGGTGAAAGGGCCTAATTATAACAACTTTCTTTTGCATGCAATTGTGTAGTACAGTGTAACCTGAATGGGGCATTGTTCACTGATGTCACAGGAGCCATTGGTGGACTTCATTGAAAGATTAGGTTCTAAAAGTGAATCAGTCTGCAGCATTAGTTTAGTGACTCACACAGCTATGTATGAAATGGGTTTGTATGCACATGAATGTCACAGGGTGTCTCTACACAATGGTAGAGTAAGGATCCAATTCTGTTTCCTGCTAGTGCAGGATCAGCCACTAATGTACATTGACTAATACATGCATGCTAGTTGATTAGGATGACGTACCCCCCACCCTAGTTTTAAATGTTCCAAGAAACAGGGTAGCCACCATTCCCCTTGAGAGATCATTATCTCCCTGTTGGGAAGTTTTTCTTGATATTCAGCCTAAATGAACTCTTTTTTATATGTCACACCATTTCTCCTAGTTCTACCTACTTTAATAAGGCTAAATAATCCTTCATTCCCCTTCAAGTGTGTGATTGATCTTGGAGCGTTGAGCCTTGCACACTAATTTATTATTGTATGCCTACACATGCCAACATCTGACAGCTATAACTAGCCAAGCATGTGCACAAGTAGGAAAAAGGAATGCACCTTTGAACGCCATTGAAATCCAGTGGAACAGGAGCACGCTGTGAAAGAATGCAACATAAATATTTTGCTAAAAGAATGGATATGGACTGTCTCTTCTAAATAAGCTGGTGGAAGGGGTTGGCAGCAGCATGGGCTAGTAGTAAGAGCAGAAGATTGGGAATCAAGACTCCTAGGTACCATTCCAGGCTCTGCCACTGAATTCCTTTGTGGCCGCAGACAAGTTACTTAACCTCTCTGTGCCTTAGCTTTCCCAGATGTAAAAGGGGCATAATAATATTTACCTAAGTCATAGTGCCTGATCCACTACAGCTTGGAAAGTACTATGAGAGCCTCAGAGAAGAGATAACAGGAGTACTTGTGGCACCTTAGAGACTAACAAATTTATTAGAGCATAAGCTTTCGTGGGCTACAACCCACTTCTTCGGATGCATATAGAGTGAAACATATATTGAGGAGATATATATACACACATACAGAGAGCATGAACAGGTGGGAGTTGTCTTACCAAGTCTGAGAGGCCAATTAAGTAAGAGAGGAGAAAAAAAAAACAAAAAACAAAAAACAAAAAAAAAAAACAACTTTTGAAGTGATAATCAAGATAGCCCAGTACAGACAGTTTGATAAGAAGCAAGTGTGAGAATACTTACAAGGGGAGATAGATTCAATGTTTGTAATGGCTCAGCCATTCCCAATCCCTATTTAGCCCTGAGTTGATTGTGTCTAGTTTGCATATCAATTCCAGCTCAGCAGTCTCTCGTTGGAGTCTGTTTTTGAAGTTTTTCTGTTTTAAGATAGCCACCCGCAGGTCTGTCAAAGAATGGCCAGACAGGTTAAAGTGTTCTCCCACTGGTTTTTGAGTATTATGGTTCCTGATGTCAGATTTGTGTCCATTAATTCTTTTGCGTAGAGACTGTCCGGTTTGGCCAATGTACATGGCAGAGGGGCATTGCTGGCACATGATGGCATATATCACATTGGTAGATGTGCAGGTGAACGAGCCCCTGATGGTATAGCTGATGTGATTAGGCCCTATGATGGTGTCACTTGAATAGATATGTGGACAGAGTTGGCATCGGGCTTTGTTACAAGGATAGGTTCCTGGGTCAGTGTTTTTGTTCAGTGATGTGTGGTTGCTGGTGAGTATTTGCTTTAGGTTGGGGGGTTGTCTGTAAGCGAGGACAGGTCTGTCTCCCAAGATCTGTGAGAGTAAAGGATCATCTTTCAGGATAGGTTGTAGATCTCTGATGATGCGTTGGAGAGGTTTTAGTTGGGGGCTGAAGGTGACAGCTAGTGGTGTTCTATTATAGAAATGTGAACTAACACCTTATTCCTACAAATATCTGCTCTAGTATAGATTCTAGTGCCAATATTGAGCCTCATGGAAGTCAATGAGGTCCAGGCATGTCAGACTGCGAACTGGGGACTATATTATTACGTGTGTGAAGTGGGTCAGCTTTCCATATATACTCTGGAAATAGATATACGATGCCACATATGCTTTGCATCTTCCTCTGGACTAGAATGGGATAACAGTGTGAGAAATCTTGTTATTGAGGGTGGGGGGAATCTCATTAGATGTGCTGTTAGATGCATCCTCAAGTGCATTTTCTTTTCCTCCCAGCCTGTGTTTTCTTTCTTGGAAGTAAATATAAGGAAGATTTCTAAAAGCACCCAAGCTATTTAGGAACCCAACTCCCACTGCCCTTCAGTGGGTCTTGTGCTTCTAAATCCATTAAATGCTTTGGAAACTCTCCCATTGTATCTTATGTTAAGGACCTTGGGGCTGCTCCAAGTCTTAGTGAAGTGAATGGAAAGTATCCCATTGAGTTCAATAGGGGGAAGGTTGGATCACTCTAGGCTAGGTGAACTGTACAAATCCAAAAACCCAAATAAATCCTCCTTGCTCTCAAACCTTCCGCTGATCCAGAGGTTGGATCTGGGATTCATTGGAATGTTGCAATGGGGAGAACAGCTTTGAAATCTTCCCTTCAGATAGGGCTAACTCCTGATAAAATAGTGAGGGCTTTTTCGCCCCTTTTCAAGAGTTGTTTTTATTAACTGGTAATTCCCATGCTGTCAAAACTTTCACTTAATCGTACACCTACCTCCCCATCCATCCATCCTGCTCCCGTTGCCCTGGAAACTGAGGCCATGACACCTTGGCCAGAGTGACAGGGCTGAAACAAAGACCTCTTTCATGGTATCAATTGGATTGAATTGTTCTAGGTCCCCCTCCCCCAGCTCTCAGAGGACACAATGTGAGGGGAGAGAGTGCCGGGGGTGGCCTGGCATAGCAGGGGGACTCCAAATACTGTCCAACCTTCAAGGGTCCTGACTTTCTCTCCTCTCCCGCCTTGTTTCTTTAGCTTTCTTTGGGTCAGAGCAGGACAAGGTTCACTGACTCGTCTTAGTTATGAAGCTAAGGTGGATTAAGGAGGGGGGTAAGGGCCCATTCTTGTTGCTATTGCTTGGCAGAGGCCGGGTCAACTGTCCTCAAAACCCCTCACACACTCTGTTGGGTCCACAAGTGTCATTCAGGATGAAGGAAGCTGTCCATCAAAACCAGAGGGATTATGGGAATACCTGAGAAGGACTTGCAGAGCAGGAGATGGAAATCTCTTCAAAGATGGGGGCAAAAGGAGTGCAAAGCAATCTACTGAGCCTGCAGAATTAAACCCCGTTCCTTGATTATATATGCAATCTGTACTGCCTCTGTGTGACCAACCTGTGGAACTCATTGCTGAAGGATACAAATGAGGGAAATAGAAAGATATCCCAGAAAGGGATTAGAGATTTATTCAAAGAAAATACTACCCAGGATAAAACTATAGGGGCTATCTAGCTACCTGCTTCAGGGCATACCTGGGCCACCAGACAAGATTTCTCCTCTGATTCTGATGGGATACTAACGCACATTATGGGACATTTTTTTATTTACATCTTCTGAAACCACTGTTAGAGACAGATCCCAAATGTACTGAGATATGACAACTCCTATGTTTCTGTGAATAACACCATTGTTGGGAGATGAGCAACAGCCATGGTATAAAAAAGTACGGATATAAAACCCTCCCGACATGTGTCATACGGTGATTCAAATATATGATGCAGACATGCACAGCATCTGTGAGGCATATGGACAAATGGTGCAATTTCACGTTACAAAAATACGAGGCATGACAGGAGATCAAATACATGTTTACTTAATACACTCTTGCTGTGATGCGTGTATGATGCATATTTCATCTTTTAAATATAGGTAATATTGTGTTATACAATTGTTGGGATTCTCCCTAATATGTCAGATCTACTTTACATACACACAAAGAGCTAAGTGTGTAGAAAATACATGTTCCTCCTGGATTGCTATAGTTAGGGGAACAGTGATGGGATGGAAATGAAAAACCAAGGCCCATCTCCATGGGGAATAGAAATGGTGATACCACTCAGTGCAGTTCAGTGGACAGGGAAATGGACAGGAAGTCAGGAAAGCTGAGTTTTAATCTTGGCTCTGATACTGACCTACTGTGTGACTTTGACTAAGTTGTTATGCTTGTGTTTAGATTGTAAGCACTTCGAAGCATTGACTGCCTGTCACCTTATGTTTGTACAGCATTAAGCACATTGGGGCCTCTAGGTGCTATTGTAATATAAATAATTATGCACAAAAACATGTTAAAAGAACATTATTAAGGTTGCAAAGTTGAGCACTCAAAATATGGCAAATACTAGAGTTAAGTTTGCCATTGAAATTTTAATTCTGTCTCCTTGTGCATATGAATTGTGTGACCCTGTCTTTTATTACATGATCACATACTATTTTTTCCACAGTGAAAGTCCTTTTCTCCTCCTTGAAGCCCCAACTAGAACATGCCCTATGTGGATAGAATCTTTGGGGAATTTAGCTGATAAAATCTAAGAAGTCTCTACCGAGCATGTGAGAACTGTGATTTTTCAAAAGCTCATAACTTGGCCAAACTTAGGTGGATTTTCATGGAGAAGGCAAAAAGCACATCCCTGACACAGAGGTTGCCCCCTCCATATTTCAAGTCCTTGCTTCCAACCATGGGGGTGCCAGAGCTTTTTAATGAAAAGATCGCCAGAATTTCTTAACATTGGCAAAACAATGGCTTTTCCCCTAGCCTCATTCTTAGAAATGGCTGAACCATTTGCCTGAAATTTTCCCAAAAACTCAGACTGAGGTAGACACCTGGCTGCCAGCTTCTCTAATAATAGTGATAGTCAATTCCAACTCCTGCTCTTCTCCTGCTCATCACAGCCCATCACGGCTCCTCTTTGACATTGTCGCAGGCTCCAGTGAGGGGCATTGGGATGGATGGATGTAGGGACGCAGAAGTAAATTAGCATGCAGTGCTGCAAATGAGAAAAGAGGCACATTAGCTCAGCTGTGCATGTAAGCCAGCGTCCACTTCTTCCTGCACCCATCATCTGCTTTGTTTGTAATTATATTTTGTACTTCTGTCTAGTATAATTAATTTTAGTTAAAATTCTGGGTAAGGAATACGCAAGCACTAAATATAAACCCAAACTCAGCCCCCTGTCCATAGAAATCCTTGCTTAGTCAGCTGGACATATCACTTCTGGAGAATGGATTTGTAAGGACTCTTCTGCTAGCTATCAGGGCCACTCCCAGCTGGTCCCAAAGCCCTCAGTGAGTGCTGCCGCTAGCCACATACACAGATCTATTCTTGGAGGAGAAAATGATACAAGAGCAAAATTCAACTGATGCGTGTCACCTTAAGGGCCCTCTTCTGGGAGAGCAGGCTTTATCTAATTCAGACTCACACCATGCATCACTTCTTTAAAGAAACAGTAACCCTAATGTAACCTGTCTCAGGCCAAAGAACACTGCATTCCTTTGGGATTCCATCCAGCCCTCTGGTTGCCCTTATAGATTTCAAAGAGTTTTATCAAGGAGGTCAAGTTCATTACCCCCATTTTACAGATAGTGAAACTGAGGCACAGAGCAGTGATGTGACTTGCCCAAGATCACCCAGCAGCAGAGCTGGGACAGACCTCAAGTCTCCTGACTCCTAGCCCAGGGCTCTATTTACCAGGCCACACAGCTCATCATAGGACTAGAAGCCTTCTTCATCCACCCTACAGAACAGAAACAGAAGAAAGAAGGAGCAGACAGGAAAGAAAATTGAAAGCAAGAGTCACTGCATTTGAACTCCTTGACACACAAGTGATGTGCTTGAGTTACTCCTGTTACTAGCTACAGAAAAGTGTTACTCCTGCTTAGAGCTGCTCAGGGATTTTTTGACAATATATTTTTTTTCCCACTGGAAAATGCTGAATTGTCAAAACTGAAACTATTTGCAGGAAGGGCCCAGTTTTGATTCATTTCTCTTTTCAAATAAAAAAAATTGAAGTTGTCAAAATGTCCTCTTTCAATGGTTTCAAAACAAAAAAATTCCCTATTTTTTGGATTGAAATTACTTTTTGTTTGAAGTGTAAGATGATTATAGTGAAAAAAACCTTAAAATTAAAAAAAAAAAGGTTAAAATCAAAGTGAAACATTTGGAAAATGGTGAAACAAAACATTTTGATTGACCTGAACCATATTTTTTTGCAGATTGTCAGTTTCCGAAAATTTGAGTTTTCAAATTTTTGTCCAGATTTGGGATAGGAAAATTTTTTGAAATCTCATAAATTTTCCTGGGATGGGAAAACTGTTTCCTGCCCAGCTCTGCTTCTGCACTGTCTCACCAAACCTCCTTCCCCCAGGACACCTACCCACCACCAATAAAGGAAAGTGGAGCTCCCACCACCTTACTACATGAGTTTCACTCTCAGAACATGAAGAAGCGTCCACATCTGCAATGAGCGTGTCAGTGCTCAGGGTGTGTGTAAATGCTAGAGATGGGCCCAAACTAAACTCCCAGAGCCAGAAACCTCCAACTACTTTGGACAAGTTTGGATCCTGATCTAGCTGGAACTTCACTGTTTGGTCCCACATCTCCCCACTGACCCTATGCCACCAACAAATAATTTCTTGATGCCCCCTTACCTCTGTGCCAATCTCCTCCATATACCTCCCCTCCTCCAGCTGAATCCTACCTCACCAACCTACACTTCCCAGTTCCCTTCCCTAAGCTGCTGATCCTTTGCCTAATTCATCTTTTCCTTGCAGACAGGGCCGGCTCTAGGATTTTTGCCTCCCAAAGCAAAAACAATTTTGGCCGCCCCACCCCCGTTTTTTAATTACCCCACCCCCGGCCCCGCTTCAACTCCACCCCTTCCCTGCCTCCTCCCCCCAGGCTCTCAAGCCTAGGAGGGAGAGGGAGACTCCGAGTGGCCTTGGCGTGGGCGCCGCTTCTCCCCCTCCCTCCCAGGCTCTCAAGCCTGGGAGGGAGGGGGAGCAGCGGCGCGCAAAACAGCTGTTTCGCGTGCCGCGGCCGCTCGGGATCTCCCCCTCCCTCCCAGGTTTGAGAGCCTGGGAGGGAGGGGGAGACTCCGAGTGGCCTTGGCGCGGGCGCCGCTTCTCCCCCTCCCTCCCAGGCTCTCAAGCCTGGGAGGGAGGGGGAGCAGCGTTTCGCGCGCCACGGCCGCTCGGGAACTTTCCCTCCCAGGTTTGAGAGCCTGGGAGGGAGGGGGAGTAGCGGCGCGCGAGCGGCAGCAGCAGCGGAGGTGAGCTAGGGCGGCCGGGGCACATTTTTAGGGGCGGCATTCTGGCGCCGGCCATGCCGCCCCTAAAAATGTGCCGCCCCAAGCACCAGCTTGTTTTGCTGGTGCCTAGAGCCGGCCCTGCTTGCAGATGACCTGTAGCCCCCCTCAATGCACTCATTTCTGCTGCTGAACCCCATCCCACAAACACACATTTTCTTGCTGCCGACCCCTCCCCCCCCACTTCTTTTGTCCTGTGGCTGATCGAGCTCTAAGTCAATAGCACTGCTAGAAAAATAAATACATGTGCACACACCACAGGCGAGAGCCTTCCTCTAGGGCAGCTGTTTCTGGGAACTCCGTGGCATGATAGAGGAAGGAGCCGTTATGGCTGCAGCCAGGGAGTGGGTTCTTTGTTTCCACACTTCAGCTCCTTCCTGCAATGCTAAACTCTGCTTTCCTGAGTGTGATTCCAAGCGCCCATCAACTCCCCGCAACATCCCCACCCTCTCCCCGGCCGACTTCGGGACCTAAAAATAACTCCTGTGTGGCTGATCCAGAAAAGCTCGGGGAGAGAAGTGACACACACACTCGCTCACACGCACACACGTACACAGGCACACAGCTGGGAAAGGCCGGAGCTGACTCATCATTTGAGGGCAGCAGGGGATTCTGCTGGCACTGGCATTCCACCTCATCTCTGCATCCAGAGGTACTCCCATGTTGGAGAGGGCCGTGAAGGCACCTCTGCCCAGGGACAGCAAACCCCTGGTCACGGGGTGAGGACAGGCATTGTCTCTGTCTGCCCTATGGAAATTCTAACTGCCTGTAACACCTAACGCTTGGGCCTGTTTTCTGAGGCTTGAAACTCTTTAGAGAATTTATTCATAGACAGGGTGTGAGTCTGATGTTTTAGACCATGAAAAAACAGCATCCTACAACACAAAGCTAAACTTACCCACCCATCCCCATGACACACCATACCCATCTATTGTACACCCCATCACACTGTACACCACATTCAGCTACACCTATTCACTTTTACCCACTACACACCATACCCATCTACTGTACACATTCACACCATACACCATGCACGGCTACACCAACCCATCTATCCCCATGACACACCATATCAGGGATGAAAATAATATTAAACACTTACCGGTGCAGGGGCCCGGCTTTGGGCCCCCGGAAGGGGCAGGCCTTGGGTGGAAGGGGTGGGGCTGGGTGGCAGCCTCCCCCAGCCAGCCCATCCACGCTGCCTGGCCTGCACTGCCCAGGGCCTCCAGTGGCGATTTAAAGGGCCTGGGGCTCTGGCTGCTGCTGAGGTAGTGGTGGCAGTGGCTGGGAGCCCCAGGCCCTTTTAAATCGCCAGCCCCAGGGCAGCTGCCTGTTTTGCCCCCCCATTGGCGCTGGATCCCTACTGGCAGGGCCGCCGACAGGGGGGGAAAAAGGGGCAGTGATGTTAAAGCGCTGCCATCTGCTGCATACGGGCCAGTACTGGCTTCTTATCAGTACGCCGTACCAGCCGGTACCAGCTGTCGTGGTCAAAGACCCCCACGCAGTCATTTTAGTTCAAAGACTCATGCCTGAGGCCAGTTTATTGACATACAAACCAGTGCACTGGGGTGTAGTCCGGAGACCAACACACACAGCAACAGCTCACAGGCTGCTTTTATTCCATTAAACCACAAGCAGGGTACAAACAATACGTCATGAATTAAGAAATTGGGGACCAATTATAAGCTGGGCATGGGGTGAACACGTGCTGGTCACGAGCTAGGAAGCAGGGGTTGGGGTCAGGGGTTGGGGTCAGTCTTCTCACCCCCCTCCCTACCCTCTGACCTAATTTCCGAGGAGTGGGTGTTTGTTTGGGTAGAAGGGTGCTTGGTGGTTTCCGCAGGGGTGGTGCTCGGCCCTAGCTTGGGTACATTTCTCAAGACTCAGACTATGTCATTTTCCGGGGGATTTCAGCAAAGGCTTAAGGGGGGGGGCTAGTTTGCAGATAGCTGGGCTATGGAAAATTTTGCAAATAGTTATAGCAGCAAGGATGATTAACTGTCTGCAAAACAATTTCTTAATATCGAGCATCTTACGTTATTTCCGTAGCTTCTTACGTTATTTCCGTAGCTTGCGGTTATCATATTTCATCAGTTATGAACATATTTCATTAGTACTACTGCAGGGGGGGGGGTTATTCTCCCATTCCCTCCTCTGTTGCTGCTTTTGACTGGGCATAGCCTCACAAACTGATTTGAGCAGTTTGGTTCAGGCTTTTAGGCCTACCCCATTACCCACGAAAGTCCTCAGTATGGCAGATTTCTAGGGGAGATGTTTCAGGGTCTTCAGGCCCAGGATTTTGGTTATCGGAAAGAAGGCCACCCTGCTCTATTTTCCCACACAGCCTACTTTCACCCCTGCACCATACCATCTACTGTACACCATCACACCGTACACCACACACAGATACACTCATTCACCTGTACCCACTACACACCATACCCATCTACTGTACATTCACACCATACCCATCTACTGTACATTCACACCATACATCACGCATGGCTACACCAACCCATCTATCCCCATGACACACCATACCCATCTACTGTACACCATCACACCATACACCAAGCACAGTTACACCTACCCACCTGTACTCACTATATACAATACCCACTGACTGTACACCATCATACCATCACACCACACACAGCTACACCTACACTCCTGTACCCATGACACACCATACCCATGAACTAAACACCATGACACCACACATGGTTACACTTACCCACCTTTACCCACTACACACCATACCCATCTACTATATACCATCATGATGACAGTTTTCAAGTACATAAAATGTTGTAATTGTTCTTCTTAACCTCTGAGGATAGGACAAGAAGCAATGGGCTTAAATTGCAGCAAGGGAGGTTTAGGTTGGACTTTAGGAAAAACTTCCTAACTGTCAGGGTGGTTAAGCACTGGAATAAATTGCCTAGGGAGGTTGTGGAATCTCCGTCACTGGAGCTTTTTATGAGCAGGTTAGACAAACACCTGTCAGGGATGGTCTAGATAATACTTAGCCCTACCATGAGTGCAAGGGACTGGACTAGATGACTTCTGGAGGTCCCTTCCAGTCCTATGATTCTATCACACCATACAACACTTATGGTTACACTTACCCACCCATACCGGCTACATACCCCCACCATCATGCCACACACATGCCACTCTACCTAGCCATCCTCCTCCACTGCACACCATTCATAGCCACTCCACTTACCCACCTATACCCCCTACACACCACAAACAACACATGCCACTGCACTGACCTACCGAGCTTCACTACACACCATACACCACACATATAATTCAACCTATTCCCATTACACGCTACCTATACCCATTCAATCACTGCACCTGTACCCACTATACACTACACATATGCACTACACACCACCACACCACACACACACTGCTTCCCCTACCTTGCTATCCCCACTCCATTCCACAACTTCTCACTCCACCTATCCAGCTATTCCCACACACTGCACACCATCACACCACACTTACCACTACACTTACCGACCAGTACTTAGCAAACAACAGCATATGACGCCCCCTTCGCTCTACCTTCCTGCACACTGTCCCAGCTTCACCTAGTCACCCATCCACTACTGCCCAAACAAAACCACTACAACTACCCACCCAGGAGACCTCCCACCCCGAGCCCAGCACACACTACCCCACTGAAGCCAACCTATCTACCAGACAAATGACAGCTCCCTAGCTAAGCTCTAAATTAGTTATTAATATATAATATTATATTAATGACTGTATAAAACTCAGCCTCAGCTTTGGGGCTATGCCTCCCCTGATGAGTGCAGTGATCAGTGGCCTACATAGATTGAGGACAATGGTCCAATCACATCAAGCACAGAGCCTTCAGCATAGCAGCATGAACCTCCATCACCAGAGCTAAAGGAATAGCTTCATTAGCTGGCAGCAGCAGCAGGCTGTTACGCTCCTGGAGACCAGGCACTAGTAGGGAGTGAGACGCTTTGCTATGAACTTCGAAGGATTTTACAGACTTGCTAACTATGGGCTAGATTGACTCTCTAGGCTCAGCCTTGCCTGTGTGGGTGTGCAGCTGTGCACCCAGGGGCAGCATTGGGAAGGAATTAGCAGTCATAGCTCCTCCCCAGCTCCCAATGGGAAGTAAGCTACTGCAGCCCTGAAAAGGGTGCTGCTTACTTCCTCCTTTGAGCCAGACTGCCCAGCTGGCTGGTGTGATGAGGGCACAGCCATGGCTACTCCTTCCCTCTGCTCTCTCACCCCATTTTGTTGTAGTCATGGGGAACCTGGAGCTGAGATCTGGGTAGTCTTAACACTGCTGCACAGGGTGCAGGCTGTAGGGTGGGGAGGTGAAGAGGTCTGACTCACGCCCCCCATGCAAGTGGGCTAATGACAGTCTAGACTTAAACCATTTCACTTCACCTACCACTGAAATGCAGCCATCACTTGGATGAAAGGTAACAGAGCACAGGATAATGCTAAACAACAGTTATGAATAGAAAATGAAGCCTACAGTATCCACCCAGAATTGCAGTTGGAACTTGACCAGGACATCAGAGGATAGCACTATCATAGAATAGCAGGGTTGGAAGGGACCTCAGGAGGCCATCCAGTCCAACCTCCTGCTCAGAGTAGGACCAATCCTCAGACAGATTTTTGCCCCAGATCCCTAACTGGCCCCCTCAAGGATTGAACTCAACCCTCGGTTTAGCAGGCCAATGCTCTAACCACTGACCTATCATCCCCCCCCCACACATATGCAGATGAAATGTGGAGCAGTGGATAAGTCATTGGACTGGGACCCCAGGGTCCTGTGGGGAAAAATAGTATGTGCTTATGTAAAGACTGTATCATAAAGCATGCACCTGGGGAGGGCAGGGAGGTGAATTAAGGATGCACAGGCAACCTGAATTCTAGCCTTTCCTAACTTCTGAGTGCTTGATTTTGCAACCTTCATAATGTTCTTTTAATACAGTTTTTGTGTGTGTAATTTCCTAGGTTTGCAAAAAAGCAAACTGAAGAATTCCAAAGTTCATTCATGTGACGCCTTACTGACATCCACATGGGTCATCAGTAGGGTTGGAACCTTCAGATCCACAGCGTAGATCTCTGCTGCTTGACCTAAAAGAGTAACTGATAGCAATAGTAGGTTGTCATCCTCTATGTAGACCAGCATTAGAGGGGGAGGGAACAGACACCTTGTCAGTGGTTTTCCCTGATATGCTGACAGCAGAGGAATGGTGAGACTCAGGAATATTGGGTTCCATTCTTATAATTAATGGAGATATCCCATCTCCTAGAACTGGAAGGGACCTTGAAAGGTCATCGAGTCCAGCCCCCTGCCTTCACTAGCAGGACCAAGTACTGATTTTGCCCCAGATCCCCAAGTGGCCCCCTCAAGGATTGAACTCACAACCCTGGGTTTAGCAGGCCAATGCTCAAACCACTGAGCTATCCCTCCCCCCTAGGTTGCAGAGGGAAGTGTCTTCTAGTGTTGCAGGTTGCAGAGGGTTGCAGGTTGCAGAGGGAAGTGTCTTCTAGTGGTAACAGACACTTCTGCCTGTTGTCCTGAGGCTTCACCCTTCTGCCCTGTCCTCACCAACCTGTCCCTGTCCCAGTCCTGTTTCTTCCCCACCATGCCCCTGGCTCCTTGTCCAAGTCTCCTCCAGCAGTTTTTTGTCCTAGATCCAGTCCCTTTCTCCTCATCTAGCTAGTCCCAGTCCTCGCCCCTCAGGCTCTGTATCCTAGTCCCAGCCTCCTTGCCCAGCCAGTCCTAGTCTCACACTCTGGGCTCTACAACTGAGTCCCAATCTTCTGTCCACCGTGGATCCCAGTCTCCCTGCCTAGGCTCCCAGTTCCACTGTCCAGGCTCCTTGCCCCAGGATCCTTGCTCAGTCTCATGATCTTTAAGCCAATATTGTGATTTTATGGACCTGGTTCATGATTTTTGTACATTTGGGGTTGGCAATGCCCTGTGGCACCAATTCAGATACTCTTAAGGAGGGAAAAATTCTGGTCCCTGCCCCCTCCCCCCAGCAGGTTCCCTGTTTTGTTCCCCCTTGTCTTCCCCCTACACCCCCACCCGCAGTGACCCTGGGTCTCTCTCAGCTTGGGAGTCTCCTCTATCTCTTACCCATGCAGTGCATGAGCCAGTGCTGTCAGGATTTGAATTCTCAGAGGACTCCCCTGCACACAGGAACAGGTTCCCCATGTGCCAGGTTGAAACAGCATTTGGCTCGGCCGCCCCTCTGTCTGGATGGAGGGGCATCCAGGCCAAATTTGAGTGGCGTTCCAAACTTGTGCACATGGCTGCACTGCCATTCACTGAAATTTGGCCTGGCCACCCTTCCACCTGGGTCAAGTTTGTGTGGCTTTTCCACCATGCAGCTGGAGTGATGCTCTGGGCCGCTTTGGCAGCAGTCGTACTGATTTAATACTGGACCGCTGCTTAAAAGCCCCTGGGTTCCACAGCCTATGGAACTTTGAGTGAGTGCAACCACCCCCCAGCCCAAATCATTGGCTTCACTGGCACTGCTGTGAATCAGTGCAGAGCTGTTGTAAAGATGCACAGAGAAGCCATTTGTAGAGCACAACAATAATTTGTATTGGTCCTACAAACTCCATACTACAGATTCTTGAGCACCATCTACTGGCAGATTGTCTGTTACTGCTCTATTTACACAGAGAGCGTGCCTGCACACTCTCATCACATCTCTTTTACGAACCCACTGTAAGCAGCCAGGGCCCACTGGTTCAGTACCGACTCCGAGAAAAGCGCACTACCTACTGAAACAGCTACACCACTTTGTGGAGCACTTTTCCCCCCTACAAGTCTCCTGTAATGGCCTGACCACAGCCTGACCCTGGACTTGGGGAAAGCCCAGTGCTGTGAGTGACTGATGAGCTGTCCCTCTGCTAGTCCCCTGGCCATCAGCTTCCACTCTCATACTCAGACATCAGCTGCAAACTAGTGCCTCATACTGCTGCTGCCACCTTCTCTTCCCTGCAGCTTTCTTTCTTTCTTTCTTTCTTTCTTTCTTTCTTTCTTTCTTTCTTTCTTTCTTTCTTTCTTTCTTTCTTTCTTCTGCTCTGTCTGATGGGGACCCAAACGCTGTCCAGAAAATGGGGTACTTAGTGGTGTTAATGTCTCTGGATTGTTCACAGCCAGCTCGAGGGGAATGGATTGTTGGAGTGGGAGGGAGAAGCTGCCTGTGTGTCAGGAAATCTGCTTCCTCTGTGTATCGATCACCTGTCAGGCTGGTAGAGTGATGAGCTTCTCCAGGCTACTCAAAGGCCTTAATTCCAGGGATCACACACTGGCTTGGGGAGGGGCTGGGGAGCCTCCTGGGCAATAAGAACCCTGCTGGCTCTGGCTCTATCCAAGCTGGAAGTGCAAGGGAAAAGTTCCCCCCCAATCCTTGAGCTCTTGTATTCTTCCCTCCTGCTCTCAGAAATTTACTGTGTCATTAAGACCATACACCCTGTAAATGCCCCTGAATGGAACCTAGTGGCTCTATCCTGCATCTCAGCTGGGTAATGGGGCATGGAGGGGGCATGGCAGCTTGTAGGAGAGTAGAAGCAATCACACCCGACCTTTCTATCCCTTTGGAATCTCATGAGGATGAACCCCAAAACACAGTCGATTTTAAACCTTTGCCTTTATAGCATTTGTAAGTGAAACCTAAAACTCCCCTGCCAGCCCCCTGGGCTCTGTGAGGGCTTCCAGCTTTTTAGGATTTGTCACATGGGGCAGAACAACAGTGTCCTGTTATGGCCCTGTGTCAGTGTGGGCTGGCAGTACGTCCTTGTGGTGTGATGCTGCCTTAGTGCATGCTGATGCAGCACAACAGTTGAAAGCACAGCTGCATCACCTGTCCACATTGCAACCCCATCAGAAATAAGACTGTGACTCTTTCAACAGTCTTTGATCTTGGTGTGTGGGATGTGGGACATACCCATGGAAATCAGGCAGTTCAGGCTGGGTGGCAGGGAGAGGTCTGGCCCATGGCCTGCTCAAGACAGCGCTGACTACAATTCTCAGCCATGAATAGGGGCTGCCACATCCTCAGCTAACCTGATGAAGTCCATGTGCACCCAGAACAGCCTAGAGAGAAACCATCAGTCACACTTCTAGCCCACCAGGGAATCTTTGGTGGGGTCTCCAGAGGTTATTACTGGATCTAGTGAAGAGGTAGAAGACCTCCTGAAAAGACATTTCCTTTCTGGGTCTTATCTCTTCTTTATCTCACAGAGAAATGCAAAAGAGCTCATATTTTGGGTGCAGATCTCCCTTATTTAATGCCCCCTGCTTCTCATCACTGTCTGAAATCAGCAACATTAGTACCCACACTGAGAAATGGAGTTGGGCCTACCATTTGCAGTAAACAATATGTTAGCTGAATTTAGCTCTATTTTCTGTTCATGAATTGTCTGTGAATAGATGCCAATTAACACAAATTTGTCTGCTGTTTGAAATTCTTCAACTGATGTTTGCTGTGCATGTAATTCAGTGTATGGGTCACTCACAAACAGCTCACTGTGAGTATTGCCATGTCTACTGGCTAGTTGAGCTGTGTTGATGGGACCAATGGGTCACATGGTGTTTCCATGCCCTGACTGAGTGAAAGTGACTTAAGAATTGTGGTTCCCAACTTCCGTGATACAGATTGCTTTCACAGGATTTCTGCCTGTAAACTCCTTCCCTAGAGAACATGATAGGGAATGAATATACTCAAGGGGAATTTCTTTAAAAACTTCAAACAAGTGTTTGGAGCATGGGAATTGTAGTTTGACTGACTCAAGCCCCCATTCTCTTGTATGGGCTGGCCTCCCCAGCTAGACTACATCTACCATGATGTGGCTTGGCCAGAGAGTTCCACAGTGCATCAAGGTGGCTCTGCAACAGGGGAGATGTGGTGCTTAATGGGAGGTGACTGTAATCCAGGCAGAGAGCCCCGTCCATAGGGGAGAACGAGGACAGGAGGCAGCCAAACTTCATAGATTCATAGATTCTAGGACTGGAAGGGACCTCGAGAGGTCATCGAGTCCAGTCCCCTGCCCGCATGGCAGGACCAAATACTGTCTAGACCATCCCTGATAGACATTTATCTAACCTACTCTTAAATATCTCCAGAGATGGAGATTCCACAACCTCCCTAGGCAATTTATTCCAGTGTTTAACCACCCTGACAGTTAGGAACTTTTTCCTAATGTCCAACCTAGACCTCCCTTGCTGCAGTTTAAGCCCATTGCTTCTTGTTCTATCCTTAGAGGCTAAGGTGAACAAGTTTCCTCCCTCCTCCTTATGACACCCTTTTAGATACCTGAAAACTGCTATCATGTCCCCTCTCAGTCTTCTCTTTTCCAAACTAAACAAACCCAATTCTTTCAGTCTTCCTTCACAGGTCATGTTCTCAAGACCTTTAATCATTCTTGTTGCTCTTCTCTGGACCCTTTCCAATTTCTCCACATCTTTCTTGAAATGCGGTGCCCAAAACTGGACACAATACTCCAGCTGAGGCCTAACCAGAGCAGAGTAGAGCGGAAGAATGACTTCTCGTGTCTTGCTCACAACACACCTGTTAATACATCCCAGAATCATGTTTGCTTTTTTTGCAACAGCATCACACTGTTGACTCATATTTAGCTTGTGGTCCACTATAACCCCTAGATCCCTTTCTGCCGTACTCCTTCCTAGACAGTCTCTTCCCATTCTGTATGTGTGAAACTGATTTTTTCTTCCTAAGTGGAGCATTTTGCATTTGTCTTTGTTAAACTTCATCCTGTTTAACTCAGACCATTTCTCCAATTTGTCCAGATCATTTTGAATTATGACCCTGTCCTCCAAAGCAGTTGCAATCCCTCCCAGTTTGGTATCATCCGCAAACTTAATAAGCGTACTTTCTATGCCAATATCTAAGTCGTTAATGAAGATATTGAACAGAGCCGGTCCCAAAACAGACCCCTGCGGAACCCCAGGGGTTTCAATTCCCAAAAGTCACTGAAGGTAGCATTTTCAAATAAATTTTGATTTTTGGCTAAAGTTTTAGGTTTTGATTTTGCACCAAATAGCTGACATTTTCTGTAGACCTCCTCCCACCCCACCGCTCCATTTTCTGACCAGCTCTATCACTGGCTCTGTAGAGTTGGTGAAATAATGATTCTGTGAAAAAATACAAATATCAGAGTTGCTTCCATTTTCCAGGGCTTGAAATGAGCCAATTTTCTGTATTTCATAACATTTTCCACAATATTTTTTACCGAAATGTTTATGGGAACCCAAAGGGGCTGTGAGGCTACATTAAATAATGATTGGTAAGTGCTTTGAGATCCTTGGATATATTTTAGCACAACCAGAAGTGATGGGCTTGATGGAGAAATCCCTGGGGGAAACTCTCTGGCCTGTGTTATGTAGGAGGTCAGACTAGATGATCAAATGGTCCCCTCCTGGCCTTGAATTCTATGAACCTCTGGAAAGAAGCCACTAGAAAAGGGAAATGTGTTAGTATCCCTGTCTGTAGCCTCAAGGCTCAGCCCTGGGTCAATGCCTCCATTACAGATGCCTTTAATCTTGGCTTCATTTTCAAGAAACTGTGTCAGCATCATTACAAAACCTGAAGAACCAAAAGGTTGCAAGATTAGCCTCTGTCTCCCATTTATAACTCAGGCATCGCAACTCAGATTAAAGAGGCATCCCCTCACCTCGGGAATGCTAGAAGCCCATGTGAGGATTTGGAGAGCCTGTGGGAGAGACACTGGTCTGGAAATAAACTGATTGGGCTTTGAGTGCAGTGCTGGCAGGCAAAGGGGGCGGCTGGTGCCGGTACCCAGTGTCTGGAAAGTTATATGTTCTCAGGCTGACTTGATCTTGTCAAAGAAGGAAGAAAACAGGAACCTATCCTGCATTCCTGGCATTTTCCAACAAGCAGCACAACACACTAAGAAAAAAGCAATGGGCATATTTAAGGGAATATGAACTGCTTCATTTGACTTAGACATTCACTGCAGACCTTACATGAATCTGTAGCATGACTGGAAAGTAATCCTAACACAGATCTATTAGGCAGGGGATGGCCAAACTTACTTTGCCTAATTTAGTTCACACTCAAGTCCCAGGGGATTAAAAATTCAATCCAAACTTGTATGTTAATAGGCTTGGGTGCTGCTTAGGAGAGATGATGAACAGTGGAACAGCGAAAAATCTAGCTGCAAAATATATAAAGATAGATAGTGAGGGGCAGAGAGAAAAATGGCACAGAAAAAATAGATTCATAGAACATCAGGGTTGGAAGGGACCCTCAGGAGGTCATCTAGTCCACCCCGCTGCTCAAAGCAGGACTAATCCCCAGACCTATTTTTGTCCCAAATCCTAAATGGCCCCCTCAAGGATTGAACTCACAACGCTGGGTTTAGCAGGCCAATGCTCAAACCACTGACCTGTACCCCCCAGTACAGGTCACTCATTTGCTTCTGGGAGTCCTTCTAGTCCTCCTGACTTTATCTATAGCAAGTACTTATCTGACCCCCATTATCATTGATTTGCAGCATTGGAGCTGTGTTGGTCCCAGGATATTAGAGAGACAAGGGGGTGAGGTAACAGCTTTTATTGGACAAGGTCTCTTACAATATGTGTTAACTACTTATGCCACAGGTGCCAACTTTCCAATGTGCCGGTGGGTGCTTGACCCCCGGCTCTGCCCCAGGCCCCGCCCCCACTCCACGCTTTCCCCCAAGGACCCACCCCCACCCTACCTCTTCCTGCCCCATTCTACCCCCTTCCCCAAGCACGCCGTGCCCTCACCCATTTTTTCCCCGTGGGTGCTCCAGCCCCAGAGTACCCACAGCGTCAGCGCCTATGACTTATGCTAAACAATCTGTTCCAGCTTGTATTTAGCCATGACACATGGAGTACCTTTCCCAGACTTGGAGAAGAGCACTGTGAAGCTTGAAAGTTTGTCTCTGTCACCAATAGAAGTTGGCCCAATAAAAGATATTCCCTCCCCGTCTGGGGTGGGGCCAGAAATGAGGGGCTCAGGGTGTGGGAGGGGGATCCGGGATGGGGAAGGGGGTTGAGGTGTGGGGGGAAGGCTCTGGCTGTGGGCATGGGCTCTGGGGTGGGGCTGAAGATGAAGGGTTTGGGGTGCAGGAGGGGGCTGGGGCAGGAGTTTGGGGTCTGGGGGGGTGAGGGCTCCGGCTTGGGGTGTGGGCTCTGGCATGGGGCTGGGGTTTGGGGTGCAGGAGGGGGTTCCAGGCTGGGGCAGGGGGTTCGGGTGCAGGAGGGAGTGTGGGCTCCGAGCAATGCTTACCTCAGGCGGCTCCCGGGAAGCTGCCAGCATCTCCCTCAGGGTCTGAAGCAGAGACACAATCACGTGGCTCTCCGTGCTGCCAGCGCCTGCAGGCACCGCCCCCTCAGCTCCCATTGGCCGCGGTTCTTGGCTAATGGGAGCAGCTGAGCTGGCGCGGGGGCGGGGGCAGTGCACAGAGCCCCCGTGGCTGTTCCTCCGCCTAGGAGCCAGAGGGCGATGCTGGCAGCTTCCCAGGAGTCGCGCGGAGCTGGGTTGGGAGCCTGCCTGCACGGCTGACTGGACTTTTAACGGCCCGGTCAGCAGTGCTGACCGGAGCCACCAGGGTCCCTTTTCACCAGGGTTTTCTGGTCGAAAACTGGACACCTGGCAACCCTACTTTAACCTCTATTATCCTAACAGGACTCCTGTGGGGTAGGGCAGTGTTATTATCCCCATTGTACAGATGGGAACTAAGACACAGAGACACTAAGGCCCAGACCCTCCAAAGTATGTAAGCACAGTGGGAGTTAGGAGCCTAAACACCTTTAAGGATCTGGGCTGGAGTGACATGCCCAAGCCACAGGCCACAGAGGGAATCTGTGGGGGTGCAGGGAATTGACCTCAGCATTCAGGCCAGTGCCCTGACAACTGAACCAAACTGGTGCTGATTTCACATTAGCTACAAAGGCAAAGTTTAAATTAAAATCGAATCACCATGAGAAAACTAAAGAGGGTTTAAATTACAGGAGGAAAAAAGGGTAATAAATGCAAAGAAGCTTGAGAAACTTCCAATTCCACAATACTCTGGGCCCTGGCCCTTAACATTAATGGAGGATCTGGTGTTTCAAACAGGTAAGTAACACCCCTCCCCTCCCACAAAACCCTGGCGTCCTAAGCAAGGTTCTGTGTTCATGGGGACAAAACACACTTTCTTTGATTTAGGGCAGGGGCGGGCAAACGTTTTGGCCTGAGGGCTGCATCAGGTTTCGGAAATTGAATCTGTCACCACAGGGGAGGTTTTTCTCATTCTTCAATCATTCTTGTGGCTCTTCTCTGCCACCTCTCCAATTTATCAACATCATTCTTGAACTGTGGGCACCAGAACTAGGCACAGGATTCCAGCAGTGGTCCCACCAGTGCCAAACAGAGAGGTACAATAACCTCTCTAGTCCTATGTGAGGTTCTGCTGTTTATGTACCCCAGGATAACATTAGCTCTTTAGGCCACTGCATCACACTGTCATTACACACATCATGTTCAGCTGAGTATCCACCTAAATCTGTCAGAGTCACTGCTTCCCAGGAGAAAGTCTTCCATCCTGTAAGTATGGCCTGCATTCTTTACTCCTAGATGTGTGTCTTTACATTTGGCCATATGAAAACACATATTGTTTGCTTGTGCCCAGTTTAACAAGCGATCCGCATCACTCTGTGTCAGTGACCTGTCCTTTTCATTGTTTACCACTCCCCCAGTTTTTGTGTCATCTGCAAATTTTATCAGTGATGATTTTGTTTTCTTCCAACTCATTGATAAAAATGTTAAATAGCATAGGGCCAAGAACTGATCCCTGAGGGACCCTACTAGAAACACACCCATTTACAATTAGATTTTGAGACCTTTTGGTTAGCCAACTTTTAATCTATTTAAGAACATAATATAAGAACATAAGAACAGCCGTATTGGGTCAAACCAAAGGTCCATCTAGCCCAGTATCTGTCTTCCGACAGTGGCCAGTGCCAGGTGCCCCAAGGGAATGAACAGGCTACAGGCTGGGGACTGACTGGCTAAGCAGCAGTTCTGCAGAAAAGGACCTGGGGATTACAGTGGATGAGAAGCTGGATATGAGTCAGCAGTGTGCCCTTGTTGCCAAGAAGGCCAACGGCATATTGGGCTGTATTAGTAGGAGCATTGCCAGCAGATTGAGGGAAGTTATTATTCCCCTCTATTCAGCACTGGTGAGGCCACACCTGGAGTATTGCGTCCAGTTTTGGTCCCCCCACTATAGAAGGGATGTGGACAAATTGGAGAGAGTCCAGCAGAGGGCAACAAAAATTATTAGGGGGCTGGGGCACATGACTTACAAGGAGAGGCTGAGGTAACTGGGTTATTTAGTCTGGAGAAGAGAAGAGTGAGAGGGGATTTGATAGCAGCCTTCAACTACCTGAAGGGGGGTTCCAAAGAGGATGGAGCTAGGCTGTTCTCAGTGGTGGCAGATGACAAGAAGCAATGGTCTCAAGTTGCAATGGGGGAGGTCTAGGTTGGATATTAGAAAAAACTATTTCCCTACGAGGGTGGTGAAGCACTGAAATGGGTTACCTAGGGAGGTGGTAGAATCTCCATCCTTAGAGGTTTTTAAGGCCTGGCTTGACAGAGCCCTGGCTGGGATGATTTAGTTGGTGTTGGTCCTGCTTTGAGTAGGGGATTGGACTAGATGACCTCCTGAGGTCTCTCCCAACCCTAATATTCTATGATTCTAACAGAACAGGTAATCATCAAGTGATCCATCCCCTGCCGCCCATTCCATTTAATGTATGTGCAAGTGGTGGCACAGTTGTCCCTCCCATTCTGGGTCGGAGGGTGGCCACACTGTCTCACTGCTGCCCCCTAGTATCAGGGGAATTACCGTTAGGCGTAGCATCCTGACCATTCTAATGGGCTAAGCCAGGGGTCTCAAACATGCAGCCCTCCCCCACCCCCAGCGCGCTGCGTCCCTGCTCCTCCACCTACCTCCCAGCACTTCCCGCCGCCAAACAGCTGTTTGGCAGCGCTTAGGACTTTCCAGGAGGGAGAGGGGAGGAGCGGGGACATGGCATGCTCAGGGGAAGAGGCGGAGAAGAGGTGGGGCCGGGGCGGGGATTTGGGAAAGGGGATGGAATAGGGGCAGGGAGGGGGCGGAGTTGGGGTGGGGACTTTGGGGAAAGGGTTGGAATGGGGGCAGGGAAGGGGTGGCAAGAGGCGGGGCAGGAGCGGGGCCTCATGGAAGGGGTGGAGTGGGGGTTTTGCAGTCTGTTACCAACCAATTTTGAAGTTCTCAGCTATTTTGACTTGACAATTGATGTACAACTACAGAAGGGTGTGTATCTGTGCTGTGCCAAGAGTACTAGACCATTGTGAGATCTCAACCAATCACCACCCTTACTCAATAGCTAATTTGCATGCTACAGTTTCATTGGTTGTATGAGGGAGACTTCACAGATGGAGGATTACTTGGCCCGACTGCCACACCCTTGTGCCTAGCTGCCACCTCACATATCGGAACAACTACCTACACAACAACACAACCAGCAAGTCCAAATACAGATAGCCCCTCACCACAGCACACCCCCCTTATTTGCCACCAGCACAAATCAACCAAAATCTCCCAGCACAACACAACCCAGGCACAAATCAACAGAGCTTCCCATCACAATACACATTTGCCCACCCTCACTCATACTTACCATAAACTTGAGTGGCTACGTGGCAAGTCCTTTGCTAGTAAGCATATATTGGGCTACTGTGACAATGCAATAAAAGTCAGTAGAAAAATCAGTGTAAGATGCTATACAATTTAAGGGTGTAGAAAAAAGGTATATATTATATGAGAAACAGTACGTGAGCCTATAATTAAAAGATTATATGATAACACATGGTCTCAAAGGGGCAGAGAAAAAGTTGTGTGTGCAACCCTAATTTTGGCATATGTGCTTAACTGTGCAGTCTTAACATTCTATTAGTTTAGTTTTTTGTATGGAATGTGCTACAATTTGCAAGCAACACTGAGATTGGTTTCGTCTCAGGCTTTCAAACCTAATATTGATGCTCTGGTTGATGCAAAACGCTGCCAGCTAAGTGGCCAAAAATGAAATGACTGTCAAAATTAGCACTGACTTTTCGCATTACAGTTTAAAAAAAGTTAATACATTGACTTTTAATAGCATACTATATTAAACTTCATTTTTTTCATTTTTGACTATACTTTTCATAGAATCATAGAATCATAGAATATCAGGGTTGGAAGGGACCTCAGGAGGTCATCTAGTCCAATCCCCTGCTCAAAGCAGGACCAATCCTCAACTAAATCATCCCAGCCAGGGCTTTGTCAAGCTGACCTTAAAAACCTCTAAGAAAGGAGATTCCATTCATCCAACCCATACTTCTTTAACTTGCCGGCAAGAATACTGTGGGAGACCATATCAAAAGCTTTGCTAAAGTCAAGGAATACCACGACCACTGCTTTCCCCTCATCCACAGAGCCAGTTATCTCATCATAGAAGGCAATTAGGTTAGTCAGGCATGACTTGCCCTTGGTGAATCCATGCTGACAGTTCCTGATCACTTTCCTCTTCTCTAAGTGATTCAGAATTGATTCCTTGAGGACCTGCCCCATGATTTTTCCAGGGACTGAGGTGAGGCTGACTGGTCTGTAGTTCCCCAGATCCTCCTTCTTCCCTTTTTTTAAAGATGGGCACTACATTAGCCTTTTTCCAGTCATCGTTGTATGAAAAGGTTTCAGTGATGTGGCCCTTGGGCCAATGTACTAGTCCTCATGTGGTCCTTGTGGTGATTTGAGTTTGAGATCCCTGGGCTAAGCAATTAACCGTCTATAGCCCTTGGGCCCTCTACGTGGGGGCATGGTGCACAGCTTAGTCTATGTTCTCTGGGCCCTTGTGGCAGGGCTCAGAGCCCACACAGGCGACAAGTAGCCCCAGACCCTTCAGTCAAGGGTGGAGTAAACACAGTGGACAATTCTTTCTGACCTCTGAAGACAGAGACAGAGAGAGCAAGACCCGCAGTCAGTTAATTCTGGGCTCTAGTTGTAGGGCCAGAGCAAGCCCAGGAGTCAATCAGCCCTGGTCTCTTGGTGCAGAGACAGAACCAGCCAGCAGTCAATTAGCCCTGATCACTCAATGTAGAGACAGAGCACACCCAGGAGTCAATCAGCTCTGGCACCTGGTTGCAGAGACAGAGCAAACACACTAGGCAATCAGCTCTGGTCTCTGGTTGCAGAGACAGAGCAACCCCAGGGGTTGGGTGTCCTAGCTTTAGAAGATGGCCGACGAACACAGGATGCTGGGCCTGGCGAGGGTCCGGGTCCACCCTACTCCACCAGATCCCAACCCAGAGCATAACAGTGGGCTCGGACCCAACTGATCGGGAGGCCCTGCCCTTTATACTTCCTGTCCTGGTGACATACTTCTGGCAGGAGGAGCGAGGCAGGCCTGGTTCTGCCCAGTTGGGCATGGAGGGTGGTTCCTCCCTCTCTGGCTTGGACGGAGGCCACACCGCCTCACTACAGTGTGCCATGTTAATTTTCTATCTTTCTAGTTTTTTAATCAAAATGTCAATGGTACCAACGCAAATGCCTTACAGAAGTCTCTTACATCAACACTATCAAGTTAGTTTGACAAGATCTATTTTCATAGACTCATAGGACTGGAAGGGACCTCAAGAAGTCATCTAGTCCAGTCCCCTGCACTCATGGCAGGACTAAGTATTATCTAGACCATAGAATCATAGAATCATAGAATATCAGGGTTGGAAGGGACCTCAGGAGGTCATCTAGTCCAACCCCCTGCTCAAAGAAGGACCAATTCCCAACTAAATCATCCCAGCCAGGGCTTTGTCAAGCCGGGCCTTAAAAACCTCCAAGGAAGGAGACTCCACCACCTCCCTAGGTAACGCATTCCAGTGCTTCACCACCCTCCTAGTGAAATAGTGTTTCCTAATATCCAACCTAGACCTCCCCCAATGCAACTTGAGACCATTGCTCCTTGTTCTCTCATCTGCAACCATTGAGAACAGCCGAGTTCCATCCTCTTTGGAACCCCCCTTCAGGTAGTTGAAGGCTGCTATCAAATCCCCCCTCATTCTTCTCTTCTGGAGACTAAACAATCCCAGTTCCCTCAGCCTCTCCTCATAAGTCATGCGCTCCAGACCCCTAATCATTTTTGTTGCCCTCCGCTGGACTCTTTCCAATTTTTCCACATCCTTCTTGTAGTGTGGGGCCCAAAACTGGACACAGTACTCCAGATGAGGCCTCAACAATGTCGAATAAAGGGGAACGATCACGTCCCTCGATCTGCTGGCAATGCCCCTACTTATACAGCCCAAAATGCCGTTAGCCTTCTTGGCAACAAGAGCACACTGTTGACTCATATCCAGCTTCTCGTCCACTGTGACCCCTAGCTCCTTTTCTGCAGAACTGCTACCTAGCCATTCGGTCCCTAGTCTGTAGCAGTGCATAGGATTCTTCCGTCCTAGGTGCAGGACTCTGCACTTGTCCTTGTTGAACCTCATCAGGTTTCTTTTGGCCCAATCCTCTAATTTGTCTAGGTCCCTCTGTATCCGATCCCTACCCTCTAGTGTATCTACCACGCCTCCTAGTTTAGTGTCATCGGCAAACTTGCTGAGAGTGCAGTCCACACCATCCTCCAGATCATTAATAAAGATATTAAACAAAACCGGCCCCAGGACCGACCCTTGGGGCACTCCGCTTGAAACCGGCTGCCAACTAGACATGGAGCCATTGATCACTACCCGTTGAGCCCGACGATCTAGCCAGCTTTCTATCCACCTTACAGTCCATTCATCCAGCCCATACTTCTTTAACTTGGCAGCAAGAATACTGTGGGAGACCGTATCAAAAGCTTTGCTAAAGTCAAGGAATAACACATCCACTGCTTTCCCCTCATCCACAGAGCCAGTTATCTCATCATAGAAGGCAATTAGGTTAGTCAGGCACGACTTCCCCTTGGTGAATCCATGCTGACTGTTCCTGATCACTTTCCTCTCCTCTAAGTATTTCATAATTGATTCCTTGAGGACCTGCTCCATGATTTTTCCAGGGACTGAGGTGAGGCTGACTGGCTTGTAGTTCCCCGGATCCTCCTTCTTCCCTTTTTTAAAGATGGGCACTACATTAGCCTTTTTCCAGTCATCCGGGACCTCCCCCGATCGACATGAGTTATCAAAAATAATGGCTAATGGATCTGCAATCTCATCCGCCAACTCCTTTAGCACCCTCGGATGCAGCGCATCCGGCCCCATGGACTTGTGCACGTCCAGTTTTTCTAAATAATCCCGAACCACTTCTTTCTCCATAGAGGGCTGGTCACCTTCTCCCCATATTGTGCTGCCCAGTGCAGCAGTCTGGGAGCTGACCTTGTTTGTGAAGACAGAGGCAAAAAAATCATTGAGTACATTAGCTTTTTCCACATCCTCGGTCACTAGGTTGCCTCCCTCATTCAGTAAGGGGCCCACACTTTCCTTGACTTTCTTCTTGTTGCTAACATACCTGAAGAAACCCTTCTTGTTACTCTTAACATCTCTTGCTAGCTGCAACTCCAAGTGTGATTTGGCCTTCCTGATTTCACTCCTGCATGCCTGAGCAATATTTTTATACTCCTCCCTGGTCATTTGTCCAATCTTCCACTTCTTGTAAGCTTCTTTTCTGCGTTTAAGATCAGCAAGGATTTCACTGTTTAGCCAAGCTGGTCGCCTGCCATATTTACTATTCTTTCTACACATCAGGATGGTTTGTTCCTGCAACCGCAATAAGGATTCTTTAAAATACAGCCAGCTCTCCTGGACCCCTTTGCCCTTCATGTTATTCTCCCAGGGGATCCTGCCCATCTGTTCCCTGAAGGAGTCAAAGTCTGCTTTTCTGAAGTCCAGGGTCCGTATTCTGCTGCTCTCCTTTCTTCCTTGTGTCAGGATCCTGAACTCGATCATCTCATGGTCACTGCCTCCCAGGTTCCCATCCACTTTTGCTTCCCCTACTAATTCTTCCCTGTTTGTGAGCAGCAGGTCAAGAAAAGCTCTGCCCCTAGTTGGTTCGTCCAGCACTTGCACCAGGAAATTGGCCCCTACACTTTCCAAAAACTTCCTGGATTGTCTGTGCACCGCTGTATTGCTCTCCCAGCAGATGTCAGGGTGATTAAAGTCTCCCATGAGAACCAGGGCCTGCGATCTAGCAACTTCTGCTAGTTGCCAGAAGAAAGCCTCGTCCACCTCATCCCCCTGGTCTGGTGGTCTATAGCAGACTCCGACCACGACATCACCCTTGTTGCTCACACTTCTCAACTTTATCCAGAGACACTCAGGTTTTTCTGCAGTTTCATACCGGAGCTCTGAGCAGTCATATTCCTCTCTTACATACAACACAACTCCCCCACCTTTTCTGCCCTGCCTGTCCTTCCTGAACAGTTTATATCCATCCATGATAGTACTCCAGTCATGTGAGTTATCCCACCAAGTCTCTGTTATTCCATTCGCATCATAGTTCCCTGACTGTGCCAGGACCTCCAGTTCTCCCTGCTTGTTTCCCAGGCTTCTTCCATTTGTGTATAGGCACTTAAGATAACTCATTGATCGTCCCTTTTTCTCAGTATGAGACAGGAGTCCTCCCCTCTTGTGCTCTCCTGCTTGTGCTTCCTCCCAGGATCCCATTTCCCCACTTACCTCAGGGCTTTGGTCTCCTGATGGGTGTTTGTCTAACCTGCTCTTAAAAATCTCCAGTGATGGAGATTCCACAACCTCCCTGGGCTATTTATTCCAGTTAGGAATTTTTTCCTAATATCCAATCTAAACCTCCCTTGCTGCAATTTAAGCCCATTGCTTCTTGTCCTATCCTCAGAGGTTAAGAAGAACAATTCTTCTCCATCCTTCTTGTTACAACCTTTTATGTACTTGAAAACTGTTATCATGTCTCCTCTCAGGCCTGGTCTACACTAGGAGGTTATGTCGAATTTAGCAGCGTTAAATCGAATTAACCCTGCACCCGTCCACACAACGAAGCTATTTAGTTTGACATAGAGGTCTCTTTAAATCGATTTCTGTACTCCTCCCCAACGAGGGGAGTAGCGCTAAATTTGACATGGCCATGTCGAATTTGGGTAGGTGTGGATGGAATTCGACGCTAATAGCTCCGGGAGCTATCCCACAGTGCACCACTCTGTTCACGCTCTGGACAGCAGTCTGAGCTTGGATGCTCTGGCCAGCCACACAGGAAATGCCCCGGGAAAATTTGAATTCCTTTTCCTGTCTGGCCAGTTTGTATCTCACTTCCTGTTTGGACATCGTGGCGAGCTCAGCAGCACTGGCAACGATGCAGAGCTCTCCAGCAGAGGTGACCATGCAATCGCAGAATAGAAAGAGGGCCCCAGCATGGACTGATCGGGAAGTCTTGGATCTGATCGCTGTGTGGGGCGATGAGTCCGTGCTTTCCGAGTTGCGATCGAAAAAACGGAATGCGAAGATCTACGAGAAGATCTCCAAAGCCATGACGGAGAGAGGATACAGCCGGGATGCAACGCAGTGCCGCGTGAAAATCAAGGACCTGAGACAAGGCTACCAGAAGACCAAAGCGGCAAACGGACGCTCCGGATCCCAGCCCCAGACATGCCATTTCTACGAGGCACTGCATTCCATTCTAGGTGTGGCCGCCACCACTACCCCACCACTGACCGTGGACTCTGACGATGGGGTATTGTCGACGGCCACTTCCTCGGAGATGTTCGCAGACAGGGAAGATGAGGAAGGAGATGAGGAGGACGAGGCAGTCGACAGCGCTTACAACGCTGATTTCCCCGACAGCCAGGATCTCTTCATCACCCACACGGAGATCCCCTACCAACCCTCCCAAGGCGTTAACCGTGACCCTGAATCAGGGGAAGGATCAGTCGGTAAGTGTTTTAAACATGTAAACATTTATTTTGAACAGAACAGGAATGGAATATTAACAATGGGTTTTTCATGATTACTTTGCCCTAGGCGCTTAACTTTTTAGTCCTTGCCAGTGCAACTACTGCAAAAGTATCTCAAAATGTCCGGTTTTTCATGATTAGTTTGCCCTAGGCGTTCTACTTTTTAGTCCTTGCCAGTGCAGCTACTGGAAAATTAGGTCAATATGTCCGGGGATAGAGCTGAAATCCTCCTGGGACATCTCTACGAAGCTCTCCTGGAGGTAATTTGAAAGCCTTTGCATCAGGTTCCTGGGGAGAGTGGCCTTATTGCGTCCTCCATGGTAGGAAACTTTTCCGCGCCAGGCTAGCAGCAAGTACTCTGGGATCAGTGCCTCGCACAGCATGGCCGCATACGGCCCTGGTTTTTGCTGGCATTCACGCAGCATGCGGTCTTTGTCAGTGTCCGAAATCCTCATCAGAGTGATATCACCCATGGTGACCTGCTTTAAATTAGGGGAATGTTAGTATTGGGACTGATTGCCTGTCCCTTTCACATAACTGTAACCGGTGGTTTACAGCCACGCGGTGGAGGCAGGACAGGGGCAGCATACAGGGATCTTTCCCGGGGACAGCCGCGAGGGGGGTGGGACAGGGGCAGAGTTCATGCTGTCCGGATTGCCGGCAGCAGGAACTGGCCAACGCTAGGGGCATTGCTTTGAATGTGAAAGGCGGGCACTGCTATAAATTAAGCTTTCAGCAGCCAAAAGTCTATGGCTTACCATGTCCGCCTGCTACCCGAATTCCGCTGTCCTGCCCAGCTCGTGTGATCTGTACTCCAAGACCCCAGGCACTGAATGGGAAGGCCGAAAATTCGACCTTGTCCTGAGTGCACATGTGATAGGTGCTGTGCATGGTCTTGTTCACAGAGAAAGACTATGTTCATTGTTCACAAAAATTTATCTTTGTGAGGAATTCACTCCCTTTTTCCCATCCCACAGCTGCGAGTGTCTCCCGAGCTACCCCGGTATCCCCCTCCCAGAGGCTGGTGCAGATTACGCGCCGAAAGAGAAGGACATGGGACGAGATGTTCTCCGAACTTATGGGCTGCTCCCGAGCCGAGGCGGCACAGCAGACCCAGTGGAGGGAGAACATGTCGCAATACCAGCGATCACACAGCAAACGGGAGGACAGGTGGCGGCAGGAAGACCAGCAGGCGACTCAAACGCTGCTTGGACTAATGAGGGAGCAAACGGACATGCTCCGGCGCCTTGTAGATGTTCTGCAGGACCGGAGGCTGGAGGACAGAGCCCCGCTGCAGTCTATCTCTAACCGCCCTCCCCCGCCACAAAGTCCCATCCCCCCCTCACCCAAAGTCCCAAGAAGGAGGGGCGGCAGGGGCCGTGAAAACAGTCACTCCACCCCTGCAGACTGCTCAAGTACCAGACGGCTCTCATTCCCAAAGTTTTGATAAGTCCTTTCCTTCACTCCAAAAGCACCTCACCCAAGCCCCCGTCCCAGTGTCATCCTGTGTAGTTGTTAATAAAAAATACGTTTCTTTTAATTACTGTTTCCATCAGTTTCTTTTAGAGGAGAGTGTGTTTGAAGGGGGGAAAGGGGGTTGGTAATTGGAGAGGACAGTCACCTTTACCAGGCTACAGACACGGGGGCAGGTTCAGCAGCAGGTCACACACACACTGCAGTCACTAGGCACCCTGGTCAGTCTGGGAGGTGGTTTTCATGTTGTGTGTGTGGGGGCTATGTGAGTTTGTGGCGGGGGAGGGCGGTTACAGATCTTATGCAGCGGTCCTTAGCCTGGATGACAGAGGCACGCAGCAGGGGATCTGTAACCGTCCTACCCCGCCAGAAAGTCACATAGCCCCCACACATAGAGTCCCGAAAAGGAGGGGTGGCAGGCGCCGTTGAAACAACCAGTCCACCACTGCGGACCGCTCTAGGAGCAGGAGCCTGTCATTCCTCGAGTTTAGAAGCATCCTTTCCATCACTACACCCGCTCCCCACCACAGTCTGCGTCCCAGGTTCAACCCTTTACCACGAAACCCTTAATAAAGAAAACGGTGAATGAACAAAGTTAATGAACAAAGTTCCATTTATTTTATTTTTAAAGGTGTGTTGGAAGGGGGGAAACGGGGTGAAGGGGGTATGTAACTAGAGAGGATAGTCAACATTAAGTGGGTAAAGAAACGGGGGCAGGTTCAGCTTCTCTTTAAACAAACTTAATAGTCACAGGTTACCCTGCTCACTGTGGAACCTAGCTTTCAAAGCCTCCCGGATGCACAGCGCGTCCCGCTGGGCTCTTCTAATCGCCCGACTGTCTGGCTGGGCGTAATCAGCAGCCAGGCGATGTGCCTCAACCTCCCACCCCGCCATAAACGTCTCCCCCTTGCTCTCACAGAGATTGTGGAGCACACAGCAAGCTGCAATAACAATGGGGATATTGGTTTCGCTGAGATCAGAGCGAGTCAGTAAGCTTCTCCATCTCCCCTTGAGACGTCCAAAAGCACACTCCACCACCATTCTGCACTTGCTCAGCCGGTAGTTGAAGAGTTCTTTTTCACTGTCCAGGGGGTCTGTATAGGGCTTCATGAGCCAGGGCATTAGCGGGTAGGCTGGGTCCCCGAGGATCACTATAGGCATCTCCACATCCCCAACAGTTATTTTGTGGTCCGGGAAGTAAATACCTTCCTGCAGCCGTCTAAACAGACCAGAGTTCCTGAAAACACGAGCGTCATGAACCTTGCCCGGCCATCCGACGTTGATGTTGGTAAAACGTCCCCTATGGTCCACCAGTGCTTGCAGCACCATTGAAAAGTAGCCCTTTCTGTTAATGTACTGGCTGGCCTGGTGCTCCGGTCCCAGGATAGGGATGTGAGTTCCATCTATAGCCCCACCGCAGTTTGGGAATCCCATCGCGGCAAAGCCATCTATGATGACCTGCATGTTTCCCAGGGTCACTACCTTTGAGAGCAGTACCTCAACGATTGCGTTGGCTACTTGCATCACAGCAACCCCCACGGTAGATTTGCCCACGCCAAAGTGGTTCACGACTGACCGGTAGCTGTCTGGCGTTGCAAGCTTCCAGAGGGCTATGGCCACTCACTTCTGGACAGTCAGGGTTGCTCGCATCCGGGTGTCCTTGCGCTTCAGGGCAGGGGACAGCAACTCACAAAGTTCAAGGAAAGTTCCCTTATGCATGCAAAAGTTTTGCAGCCACTGTGATTCATCCCAGACCTGCAGCACTATGCGGTCCCACCAGTCCGTGCTTGTTTCCCGGGCCCAGAATCACCATTCCACAGCATCAACATGACCCATTGCCACCATGATATCCATGGCGCGGGGTCCCGTGCTTTGCGAGAGGTCTGTGCCACTCTCAGACTTAATGTCCTCACCGCGCTGCCGTAGCCTCCTCGCCCGATTTCTCAGCATCTGCCTCTGAAAAAGGTGGATGATGAGGTGCGAGGTGTTGACAACGGCCATAACTGCAGCGATGGTCGCAGCGGGCTCCATGCTCTCAGTGCTGTGGCGTCCGTGCTGTCACTAACCAGAAAAGTGCGCGAACTGATTTCCCGCCGGCGCTTTCAGGGAGGGAGGGAGGGCGGTAGTGACGGACGGATGACGACAATTACCCAAAAGCACCCTCGACACATTTTTTTTACCCAGAAGGCATTGGCGGCTCGACCCAGAATTCCAATGGGCAGCGGGGACTGCGGGAACTGTGGGATAGCTGCCAACAGTGCACCGCTTCCAATGTCGACGCTTGCCCCGTTAGTGTGGACTCACAAAGTCGAATTACTGTTCTTAGTGTGGATACACACGTTCGACTTTGTAATATCGGTTCCACTAATTCGATTTAAGTAAAATCGAACTACTCTCGTAGTGTAGACATACCCTGAGGGTATGTCTACACTACAAAATTAGGTTGATTTTATAGAAGTTGATCTTTAGAAAGTGATTTTATACAGTCGATTGTGTATGTCCCCACTAAGCGCATTAAGTCAGCGGAGTGCGTCCTCAATACTGTGGCTAGCATCGACTCATGGAGTGGTGCACTGTGGGTAGCTATTCCACAGTCCCCGCAGTCTCTGCTGCCCATTGGAATTCTGGGTTAAGCTCACAATGCCTGATGGCGCAAAAACATTGTCACGGGTGGTTTTGGGTACATGTCGTCAGTCTCCCCTCCCTCCGTGAAAGCAACGTCAGACAATCATTTTGCGCCTTTTTTCCTGGGTTACCCGTGCAGACACCATAGCACAGCAAGCATGGAGCCTGCTCAGCTCACCGCTGCTGTTGTGAGCGTAGTAAGCACCTCATGCATTATCCTGCAGTACGTGCAGAACCTGGCTAGGAACCGCCAGCACGAGGATGATTGTGAGGATGACATGGACACAGATGTTCCTGAAAGCACGGGATATGGCAATTGGGACATCATGGCAGCAGAGGGTCATGTTGATACAGTGGAATGCTGATTCTGGGCCCAGCAAACAAGCACAGACTGGTGGGACCGCATAGTTTTGCAGGTATGGGATGATTCCCAGTGGCTGCGAAACTTTCGCTGTGTAAGGGCACTTTCCTGGAACTTTGTGAGTTGCTTTCCCCCACCTTGAAGAGCAGGAATACCAAGATGAGAGCTCCCCTGTCAGTTGAGAAGCGAGTGGCGATAGCCCTGTGGAAGCTTGCAACGCCTGATTGCTACCGGTCAGTCGGGAATCAAATTGGAGTGGGCAAATCTACTGTGGGGGCACTGAGGTTCTGCTATCAAGGGTAGTGACTCTGGGAAATGTGCAGGTCACAGTGGATGGCTTTGCTGCAATGGGGTTCCCTAACTGTGGTGGGGTGATAGACGGAACGCATATCCCTATCTTGGGACCGGACCACCTTGCCAACCAGTACGTAAATCGCAAGGGGTACTTCTTAATGGTGCTGCAAGCACTGGTGGATCACAAGGGATGTTTCACCGACATCAACGTGGGATGGCCGGGAAAGGTGCATGACGCTCGCATCTTTAGGAATTCCAGGCTGTTTGAACAGCTGCAAGAAGGGACTTACTTCCCAGACCAGAAAATTACTGTTGGGGATGTTGAAATGCCAATAGTTGTCCTTGGAGACCCAGCCTACCCCTTGCTCCCATGGTCATGAAGCCATACACGGGCAGTCTGGACAGTAGTAAGGAGCAGTTCAACTATAGGCTGAGCAAGTGCAGAATGGTGGTAGAATGTGCCTTTGGACGTTTAAAAGCTTGCTGGTGCTGTTTGCTGACTAAGTCAGACCTCAGCTCAACCAATATTCCCATTGTTATTGCTGCTTGCTGTGTGCTCCATAATATCTGTGAGAGTAAGGGGAAGACGTTTATGATGGGGTGGGAGGTTGAGGCAAATCGCCTGGCGGTCGATTTTGAGCACCCAGACACCAGGGCGATTAGAAGAGCACAGCAAGGCGCGCTGCGCATCAGAGAGGTTTTGAAAACCAGTTTCATGACTGCCCAGGCTACAGTGTGACAGTTGTGTGTGTTTCTCCTTGATGCAAACCCGCCCCCTTTGTTGATTTTAATTCCCTGTAAGTCAACCACCTTTCCCACTTCGATCACAGCTGGCAAAGGAAATAAAGTCACTATTGTTTTGAAACCATGCATTCTTTCTTTATTAATTAAAAAAAAAGTGAGATAACTGACAAGGTAGCCCGGGTGGGGGGCGGGAGGAGGGAAGGACAAGGCCACATTGCTTATTGTAGCCACACTACAAATCAAAACTGTTTGAATGACAACCTTCTGTTGCTTGGGCCATCCTCTGGAGTGGAGTGGCTGTGTGCCTGGAGCCTCCCCCCCGGCGTTCTTGGGCATCTGGGTGAGGAGGATATGGAACTTGGGGAGGAGGGCAGGCGGTTATACAGTGGATGCAGCGGTGGTCTGTGCTCTTGTTGGCTTTCCTGCAGCTCCACCAGATGCCTGAGCATGTCCGTTTGCTCCCCCATTAGCTTCAGCATCGCCTCCTGCCTCTGCTCATCATGCTCACTTAATGCTTTCCTGGCCTCTGTCACTGTATGCCTCCATGCATTCAGCTATGCCCTATCAGTGCGGGAGGACGGCATGAGCTCGGAAAACATGTCATTGCAAGTGCGTTTTTTTCGCCTTCTAATCTGCGATAACCTCTGGGACGGAGATGATAGAGGGAGCGTAGAAACATTTGCACCTGAGGGGGGATAAAAAGGGAGAGTAGAATTTAAGAAGATACATTTCTGAGAACAAAAGGGAGACTCTTTCACAGTGAATCAAGCAATTCACAGCAGACAGCACATGTGCTTTAGGTACAAGGTCGCATTTTGCCTTTTATATTGAGCGCCTGCCGGTATGGTGACACATCACACATGGCTGGGCAACAGAATCCGGTTTCCAGGCAGCCATGGTAAGCCAAAGGGTATGCGGGGTTGGTTTCTTCCGCCTTCATAACATGTGGGAATGATTTCAAACTGCAGCGCCCTCCTTTCCCATAGCAAGCAATGCCGGTTGGGTTTGCCGTTTAAAAGGAGGGGCTGCGGTTTTCGGGTGGATGTGCAGCACACCCCTCCCCTGACCCCACCATGTGGCTATTCTCAGGGATGATCCCTTTTAGCCAAGCGCAAACAGCCCAGCATGAACGGGGTCCTTTTACTGTTCCCTTACAAAAATTCCCCTATTTCAACCTGGTAACCATGAATGATATCACTCTCCTGAGGCTAACACAGAAAGATATAGTCTGAATGTTGCTTGAATGCGACCAAAACCCAGGACCATTCGCTGCCATGCTTTGTGCTGCAATGATTCCAGACTACTTGCTACTGGCTTGGCGTGGTAAAGTGTCCTACCGTGGAGGACGAAATAAGGCAGCCCTCCCCAGAAACCTTCTGCAAAGGCTTTCAGTGTACCTCCAGGCAAGCTTCATGGAGATGTCCCTGGAGGATTCCCGCTCCATCCCAAGGCTTCAGGGCAAATCAAACATTAAACACAATTGCTTTTAAACCCTGTAGTGTAGTTACAAATGTGCACTCACCAGAGGTGCCTTCTCTGGCTTCTGGGTCCAGGAACCCGCCTTGGGAGGTTATTGGCTCCAGGATGATGAAAAGGTCCTGGCTGCCAGGGAGAATGGATTCTCCGCTTGCCTGTTGCTCATTCTCCTCCTGCTCCATAAAATCCTCCTCCCTGTTGCGTGAGACTTCCCCCTTGCAGGTGTCCACGGACAGTGGTGGGGTGGTGGTAGGGTCCCCCCTAGAATGCCATGCAGCTGATCATAGAAGCGGCATGTATGGGGCTCTGACCCAGAGCAAACGTTTGCCTCCTTTGTCTTTTGGTAGGCTTGCCTGAGCTCCTTAACTTTCAGGCGGCACTGCTGTGTGTCCCTGTTGTAACCTCTCTTCACCATGCCCCATGCGATTTTGGCATATATATTAGCATTTCTTCTTTTTGATCAGGGTTCGGTCTCCACTGATTCTTCTCCCCATACAGCAATCAGATCCAGTGTGTCCCGTTCGCTCCATGCTGGAGCTTGTTTGCGATTCTGGGGGGACTGCATGGTCACCTGTGCTGCTGAGCTCGCCACGCTGACCAAACAGGAAATGAAATTCAAAATTTCCAGGGGCTTTTCCTGTGTACCTGGATAGTGCATCGGAGTTGAAAGTGCTGTCCAGAGCGGTCACATTGGAACACTCTGGGATAGCTCCCGGAGGCCAATACCGTCGAATTGCGTCTGGGATAGCTCCTGCAGGCCAATACCGTCGAATTGTGTCTGCACTACCCCAAATTTGACCCAGCAAGGTCGATTTTAGTGCTACTCCCCACGCCTGGGAGGAGTACAGCAGTTGATTTTAAGAGCCCTTTAGGTTGACGGAACGGGGTTGGTTGTGTAGACGCATTGCTTATAAAATCGACCTAACGTGGCTAAGTTCGACCTAACCTCGTAGTGTAGACCAAGGCAGAGTCTTCTCTTTTCCAGACTAAAAAACCCAATTTTTTCAACCTTCCCTCATAGGTCATGATTTTTAGACCTTTAATCATTTTTGTTGCTCTTCTCTGGACTTTCTCCAATTTGTCCACATCTTTCCTGAAATGTGGCACCCAAAACTGGACACAATACTCCATTTGAGGCCTAATCAGCATGGAGTAGAGCGGAAGAATTACTTCTCATGTCTTGCTTACAACACTCCTGCTATTACATCCCAGAATGATGTTTGCTTTTTTTGCAACAGTGTTACTCTGTTGACTCATATTTAGCTTGTGGTCCACTATGACCCCCAGATCCCTTCCGCAGTACTCCTTCCTAGGCAGTCATATCCCATTTTGTATGTGTGCAACTGATTTTTAATAATTCCATTGACATTGGCGTTATCCTCCTTGAATTCTTTATTAATTGAGTCCTGTATCAGCCCCACTTGCCCAGGGTTGATGTCAAACTGACAGACCTATTATTACTCAGGTCATCCCATTTGCTGTTTTTAAATATTGGCACAACATTAGTTTTCTACCAATCTTCTGGAACTTCCTAGGTTTTCCAAGATGTATTGAAAATCAACATTAACAGTACAGAGAGCTCCTCAGTCACTTCTTTTAAAACTCTTGGATGTAAGTTATCCAGACCTACTAATTGAAAAATGTCTAACTTTAGTAGCAGTTGTTTAACATCCTCCTGAGAAAATAGCAGAATGGAAAGCGTGCTATCATGTGATATGACATCATCTTTCCCCACCAAATACAGAACACTTCTTTAACTATGGGATGCACAGGAAAGCAAAGCTTGGAAGAGAAACAGATCCTATAGTTAAATAATTTGTATCTGAGAAGGCAGAAGCAGAAGCAGCATGCTAAAAAAAGGAATGGAATCCTATTTAAGGGACTATGAGATAAGAACAACAGCACACACCTATCTCTTTACTTGCAATGTGCCCATCACTACCTTACTGAGGTGGAAAGTTGGGTGCAGCAGTTGCTACCACCTGCAGACTGTGGCCTCTGTTTTCCTAGTGGAGAGGGGAATGCAGTTATAGAATGGGAGGTGGTGCAGTCCCCTTCATCTAACTGGAGCCCTGTAAAACTCCATATTGCTATGCCTAGCCCTAGATCAGGAGCATTCAATAGGTGGACCACGGGCCAAATTCGAACTGCCAGGCAATTTTGAATGGATCCCAAAATCTTTTTATTTACTTATTATTATCATTATTGTTATTTTTTATTATTTTCTCTGGAATCTGGACCTTACCTAGACCTTGACCAAGAAATCTGGATCTAACAAAAAATAATTGACTACCCCATGACCTTTAACCCTTAAAGCTATACTCACAAGTAGCCTTGAGAGAAAAACAGATTTTTCTGTTTGGTGGCCAAAACTGAAATGTTTTCGTGATTTTTTTTGTGTGTGGCTGAAATGTAAAACAAAAATAAAAATGATTTCAGATAAAAAAACACCCCAAAACTAAATTACACAAGACCCCCCTCCCCAAATAAACACACACACACACACACACAAACCATCATATAGGCATTTCCACTTTATTTATTTATTTGGCTGTTTTTTGATTGAAAACAAAACTAAAAAAACAAAACAACATTATTTTTTTTCAATTTTCCATTTAGCTTTTGGGTGTTTTTCACCCTTTTTATATTTTTAAAAAAATAAATACAGCTAAATTTCAAAATGAAACTTGCTTCAAAATGAAAAGTAAAACTGCCTTGTTTCAAAATGGTTGAAGTGAACCGTTGGGGCTTTTTTGAAAAAAAAAATCCAGTTTGTTTAGCCAAAGTATTCACCGAATTTGCCCCAAATTCACAAATTGTTTTGGAATTTACTACGCACCAAATTTTTTTCCCCAGCTGTACTCATAAGGCCAAATAAACGTTTGAATACATCTATCAGCTTCCCAGTTCCCTAGCTTGACCCTTGGAATCGCATGTATTCGCAGGTGCTCAGCACCTCTTGTGATCCGGCAAGCCCCATTACAGTCTAACTTCGAGGCCATGCCAAAGAGATCTAGGATGGGGTTTCCATTCAGAGCCACCAGTGCAGCTCTGACGGGGGAGTGAGCCCAGCTGCTCAGCACTTAGTCCTTACCCCAAACACCTGCTTGTTGAGCTGGGTCATAGGCATAGGCTGGCCAGAGGAGCTGGTGATGTGCTGAATGCACATGTCGGTTACCAGTTGTACTATTTCTGTTTTGTCTGGCCGTGATCCCTAACCTCTCTGTCCTCCCAGGGTGGATGTGGAAGCACAGAGTCTGGGGGCCACGGGGAAAGGAGTGAGGAAAGGCTGCACTCAGAGCAGGAGAAGGAAAGCTGATGCGCCCTAGAACCCAGCTGACCCTGGGAATGCCAGAAATGAAGCAAATTCTCTCTTCAAGGGCAGGAAGCACAGCTGAGAGAGGTCATGTTATCGCTCCCCAGCCTCTCTTCTGCATAAGTAACAGCCCCATCTGACAGAGTGTGTGAGCGCAGGGGTGGGGGCGGATTAGTGCAGAAAGCGAGTGGGTCTCAGAGAGCCAGCAAGAGGAAATGGTGTTGACCCCAGCTTGGAACAGACCCACCAGCCTTTCACTGCTTTTCCTAATGAGGAGTTAATGCAGGCCAAGGTGGAGAGAGGGCAAGGGGAAAGCCTGGGGGATTGCAGCAGGGCTTTCTCCCTTGGGAGGAACAGGCATGCATCTCTGCAGCTGCTCTAGCTGTGCTTCCTCTCGCTTCCCACAGCAGCCTGGCTCTCTGAGCCTTCCCCTGCTGCTGGGGCTATGGGACTCTGCTGGATCCTTGGCTTCTGAAATGGCCATGTCCTTAGGACAGTATCTCCAGGAGGCTACTTGCTAAGGATGAGCCCAGCTAAATTGTCTTGAGAGTCCTCCCCATTTGTGGGCCTCAACCCAAAAGTCAGATCCACATTTTGTCCCATGCTCCAAAGCTGAGAGCTGGTGGGGAGGAGTGTTTGATTTAGGGTTTCAGGTTGGCTTATGGGCTTCGGAGGGAGTCTAAACCCTGGATCTGGTTTGGTTGTCAAAGCCCTTTGGAGCTGAGGGAGATTGGGATCTGGGTAGTATGGCCTCTCTCGAGGCTCAGGGACTCACAGATCCACCTGCTGTGATCATCCCCACAAGCTGTTGGTCCAGAAAGCCTCACTCCCAGAAGTGACCTTTCCCAGTCTCTCCTAGTCATAATTCAGTATGAGCATCAGCCTCTCCTCCCAAGAAGCCACAGAGCTTACAAGGGTGTTATGGATCAGGACCGAGGTGCATTGGCAGAGCTACTGCAAATAGCAGAGCTCACATACATTTCACCTAAGTGTATCACTAGGGAAACAGCTCTTGAGTTCTACACCAAGGCTTTAGGACAAGCTAGCTGGTGCTCCATACGTGCTGGGAGACAGGGGACAGGTACACACATTAACCATCCACAGAGCAGTGCAGTGGGGGCAAGACCAGCTGACTTGGGGGTGGGGAGGAGCTCACTGTGCCCGGCTAGGGTAGTCAGGGCCAGTGGCAGAACAATGAAGGGGGAACTGCGCTTTCCCTAGAGGTTTAAATTCTTTGTTTGATTTTCTCATGTTGCTCCCCACCCCAAGCAATGAGAACTCTGGTCCAGTTCTCTGGCAGGTCTAACCCCCTGTTTGCTCTACTGCATTGCTTGGAACAGACTTTCCTTGAGGCCACAGTGGGCTGTGTTATCAGAATGGTGTCTGTGCCCAATGTTTCTTTGTGTGAGCAGGCTGTCCCTACAGCCCGACCCACAGTGCCTGCGTCTCTGCCCCAGCGACTGCCCAGGAGAGAGGTGGGTGTGAATGGGACACAATCCCATGGGATCCGTGACTCGCCAGGGGCCCTCTCTGCACAGCAGGCACTCACTAGAGCAGGATGGAATATTTTTGCTGAAACAGTCAGAAAATTCCATTTTGATTAAACACATTTTTTTTAACAAAATCTTATCACTTTTGATGAAATTTCATTTTGACAAAGAAAGAACTAGAAAATGTAAAAATGTCCCGTTTGCAAAATTTGGGAATGAAAAGTTTCTGTTTTTCATTTTGAAACCACTTTTTGTTTTGAAATTTGCCTTTTTTCTATATATTTTTTTTAAAGTTGAAATTGAAATGATTTTCTAAAAAAATCGTTTCACTAAAATTTTCAGCTTTTCATCCTGAATTGGAATAGTTCTTTTTTCTAAAATCTTGAAATTTTTCCTGGGATGGAAAATCCATGTTCTGACCATCTCTAATGCTTACTGCCAGGCCCATGGAGCTGTGAATCCCCCTTTGACTTTAGTATTTGCTTCAGTAGTCCTATGCCACACTGCATTCCAATGCTGCACTGCATTCCCCACTGCTGTGCCCCACAGCAATATTGCAGCCCCACAGCCTGCAATAGCAACATTGAGTGTGTGATGCTGTTACTGTCCACTTCTCTAGAGGGTTATTCTATAGCTGGGCTAAGACTCTGGCGTAAAATTGCCAACTTTCTATTTGCAGAAAACCGAACACCCTTGCTCTGCCTCCTGCCCCCCTTCCCTGAGGCCATGCCCTGGCCCCGCCCCTTCTCTGAGTCTCCGTACCCACTCACTCCATCCCCCCTCGCTCATTTGCTCGCTCTCCCCGACCCTCGCTCATCTGCTCATTTTCACTGGGCTGGGGCAGGGGGTTGGGGTGTGAGAGGGGGTGAGGGCTCTGGCTGGGGGTGAGGGCTCTGGGGTGGGGTTGGAGATGAGGGGTTTGGGGTCCAGGAGGGGAATCTGGGCTGGGAGTTGGGGCTGAGGAGTTTGGTGTGCGGGAGGGGGCTCCGGGCTGGGGCAGGGGGTTGTGGTGTAGAATGGGGTGTGGGGTGCAGGCTCCAGGAGGGAGTTTGGGTGTGGGAGGGGGCTCAGGGCTGGGGCAGGGGGTTGGGGGGTGGGAGGAGGTGAAGGGTGCAGGCTCTGGCGGCGCTCACCTCAGATGGCTCCCGGAAGTGGCGACATCTGCTCCTAGGTGGAGGCTCCGTGCTCTGCCCCAGCCAATGGGAGCTGTGGAGTCAGCGCTCGGGGTGGGGGCAGTGTGCAGAGCCCCTGTTGCCGCCTCTACGCCTAGGAGCCGGAGGGAGATGCCGGCAGCTTCCTGGGCTCTGGATGGAGCCAGGCAGGCACCCTGCCTACCCCACTGCGGGTGGCCAACAGGACTTTTAATGGCCCAGTCAGCGATGCTAACTGGAGCCACCAGTGTCCCTTTTCGACCAGTTGTACTGGTAAAAAACTAGACGCCTGGGAACTCAACTCTGGCATAGAAATTTGCTCTCACAGGGCATGAACTCAAGCCTAGTGAAGTCCTCTCATTGACTTTAATGGGCTGTGGCTCAACGGGGATTGCATAGCTGGGGATGAATACAAAGAAGCAAAGTTGTTCTGTTCCTGTTTGGAAGGGGCTCCCCTGTGATTTGGTGCTTGGTATCATGAGTACCTGTCAGATGGGGGCTGACCTGCATCCTGTAGGAGGGATGATAGTTATAAGCCCTAGATTTTTGGGAAGGAAAGGAGAGAAGTCCTCCAGAATCCCTGCATTTCCCGTTATAGCATCTCTCTCCATCACGGCTGATTGATCCCTCTAATGCTTGTTTGAGTGCTGCTAGGTGCAGCTCAGGGGGTGAAGTGCTGAGGAAAGGGGCTGGGAAAGCGGTCCTGGGGACTGATGGCCTCTGTTCAGTCACAAAACAGCTCCAGGATAAGCAGCAGCCAGGCAAGCTCCCTGCATTGCCCAGCCAACCAGAATCACTGATGCACAGCAGGATGAAAGGGAAGTGAAGCCCAGGCACCAGGGCCAATTCAAACCTGGATCTCTCTGCAGAGACTGCCACCGAGGGGGCTAATTCATGTCAGGTGGCAGAGTGACATTTAGCATGAGGACACCTGCTTGAATGGCAAGTGGCCTGAGACCCACCAGCTCATTTCATGTGCAGTTGCAGTAAATGTGCAATGAGGCAGGCACACGGCCTGGCTCTTAGAATCAGCAGCCCAGGGGAATGACAATGGAGCCCTGGCATGCTCAGAGTGACTGCCACTTTGGCTCCTGATACATAGAGCTGCAGCTGCCCTGCTCTTTCTATAGCTGGCCGGGGGGGTTTCAGAGGGAGGGAGGGAGCCAGTGCTCTGGGAAAAGTCAAACTTGAAAGCTAGCTGGGGTTTTCATTGTCAGGGCTTTGATGTGTTTCCTCTGGCTCGTTTCCTTTCGTTTGAGTGCGGGTTAAAAATACGCTTCCTCTGACTTCACTGCTGTCCTGTGTCGAAGAGCTTCAGTCCGGGCCCCATGCAAATCCAGGGCATTGCATTCCTTGGGACGGCCAGGACAAACATCCATGGGATGAGCAGCAGGCACAGCTCAGGGACAGATGACATAGGAAGGGAGAAAACCCAGGCGCAGATGAAGCTGGGAATACAGGGTAATATTGGGTTTTTATTATTATATGTTGTGACTTTAACTAAGGAGGCGCAAACGTGCTTGGCCTAATTTTATACCCGCTGTAACGTTGTGGTTTGAGGAAATTCAGCTCAGCTGTCACTTGGCTGTGCATACAGGAGGAGGGAAAAGAGATTCTGATGAGAGAAGGGGTCCATTTGTGGCAGCTGGGTATCCATGGGCCCTTCTATCCCTCATGCAGACCACAGACCAACCTATCATAGAACCATAGAAGATTAGGGTTGGAAGAGACCTGAGGAGGTCATCTAGTCCAACCCCCTGCTCAGAGCAGGACCAACCCCAACTAAATCATCCCAGCCAGGGCTTTGTCAAGCCGGGCCTTAAAAACCTCTAGGGATGGAGATTCCACCACCTCCCTAGGTAACCCATTCTAGTGAAACAGTTTTTCCTAATATCCAATCTAGACCTCCCCCACTGCAACTTGAGATCATTGCTTCTTGTTCTGTCATCTGCCACCACTGAGTACAGCCTAGCTCCATCCATCAGCAGGAAACATACTCTGGATTTGAACTGAGTTTGTTCTGGAAGGGATACATGTATTTTAAAACCAAACTCAATGTCGACTGGCAAGCCCCAGAATATCACACAAGTGTTTCACAGACCAGCCAACCTTTTTCTGTTACTAACTCTACAGTGGTGTCTAGATTCTCATGTGCTCAGCCAGGACACTGGTGTCATGGTAAACAGGAAGGGAGGTAAGTTACCCTTTTTGATGTCCCAGGCCTGGCACTATGGGGGTGCGGAAATGCCCTTATTTTGAATTGGGTTTAGGCTAGGGGCAAAAAACAGAAGTGCCATTAAAATGTTTTTTGGCACTCACTCCTACAGACAGAGTTACCACGCACAGACAGGATTTGCTTATCACAGCAGAGCAGAAGTGAGTCAATGTTTTATTCCTTAAATGCAAAGTGAATGGTTTGCCCATAACTACACCACTGACCTGAATGCGTGCTGAGTGACCGATGGTCCCTGGCCTAAAGAGTTCACAATCTAAATTGAAAAGACAGAAGCAAAGAGGGCTCACCCCAGGTGCCTTGCAGATCTAGGAGCAGAACGCAGCTTGCCTGCACCCTATGTTGCTGCCCATGCCACTATGCCATACCATGCTGGCTCCCCACCTCTGCCTTGGGGCTCATCTATGTAATGTTCAGTCATTTCAGTGAGGTGCAGGGAGGACAGTGGGACTGTGATGTTTGGGCCCAGCTATAATACTTTCTGACATAACGTTAAGTGACTGCAGCGCTGGCGATCGGTATCAGTGGCCTCATGAGACAGGGATACTATTTCCTGCTGACTGACTTTTGGCAGGTCACTCTCTTTCTCTCAGTGCCTTGGTTTGTCCGTAGGCTCTTTGGGGCAAGGACATTCTTTCACCACGCTTGTACAATGCCTCCCGCAATCGGCCTCTGATCTTCACTAGAGCACAGGGCTGGAAGGGAGCTCCTAGGCCATCGTGTCCTATCCCTTGCTTTCACAGGCAGCTCCATCACAGAATCTTAGTCAGAAGCTTATCAAGATCTTAAAACTATGTAGGGCATTTGCCTCATTGCTCCTATTGGAAGGCTGATCCAGAACTTTGCTCCTCCCATAGCTAGAAACCAGCCTAAATTTACACATGGCCAAGCTGTTCTTGTACCAACATTGTCCTTTAGCTTGAATAGTTCTTCTCCCTTCCTGGTATTTGCTCTCTATAAATACTTGAGGGGGTAAGCAGATCCCCTTTCAGGCTTGTTTGGCTAGGCTAGAAAAGCCAAACTCTTTTCGACAGGTAAGACAGGTTCTCCATTCCCTTGGTCATCCTAGGAGCCCTTCTCTGTACCTGCTCCAATGTGAATTCATCCTTGGAGCCCTCCAGGTGCTACGGTCATAATAAAAGTGAGAAGCTCCTGGGCCTCTTTCCCATCCCCAGAATCATCTGATCTCCAATATTCCTATACATCTCCACAGGGTCTTTACTACTGAAGAGCTCATCGCCTCCTGCTGTGCATCTCCCCCACTCCCCATGAATTCGTCCTCTTGTGCCTGGACCATACCCACTCACCCACATACCTGAGCTGATCAAACATCTAATGGAGGATCTGTGTGACTGAGATAATAATATGGTGCCCTGATATCCGGATGAGGGTCACACTCACTTTGCCCGGGTGTAAGCGACTTCACAAGATGCTAGGCAGTGGAGAACCAAGCCTCAGTCTAATATGGCTGAGACCCTGGACCAGTGCTAACCCTAGCAAACGCTGGGTGCACTTAATGTGCCTGTCTCCTTTTCCCTCTTCCTCCTCCATCTTTTCTTCCCTCCTGACTTCCCCTCTCCTTTTAGGGGCACAAGCCTCCCACACTTCCCAGAGTTCACTTCCTTCCTCTCTCCTTCTACTAGCTGCTTGACCCCCAGAGCTCACATCTTCCAACTCTCACTGCTGCTCGTTGCATCTGTTCCTAGCCTCCGTCCTGGGGTATCCATGTCCCTTCCCAATCTCCAGTGCATCTCTTCACCTGACCTTGATGACTAAAAACATTATGCAGACCCGAGATGCACACTCATAACAAAACTCAGATCTGAGGTGGGGTTCTGGTGGGGCCCATTACAGCAGTGGGGTCATTTGCAAAATGTATATGTAGATCCAGGTTTGGATTTCAAACTCCCGCAAAATTCAAGGGTGTTTGGGCATGGGTTTCTGGTGCAACTGAAACGAGAAGGCCATTTAGGAAGCAGTGCAAAGTACCTTTCTGCATTATGGCTTTCATGTAGCACCTAGGAACCCCAGTCATGGACCGGAACCCCATTGTGCTAGGCACTGTACAAAGACAGAACAAAAAGACAGTCCTTGACCTAAGGAGCTTAAGCTCTAATCTAGGAGCTTGTCTACATAGCAAATTACTACGTGGCAAGCCAGAGTGTGAATCTACAGTGCACCAGCTTGCTGCGCAGTAACATCTGGTGTGGACACTGCTACAGGGTCCGGAAGTAGGGTTGCCAACTGTCTAATCACACAAACCCAAACACCTTTGCCCCTCCCCCTTCACCGCCCTTTCCCCAAGGCCCCGCCCCACCCCTTCTCTGAGGACCTGCCCCCATCCATCCCACCTCCCTCCATCGCTCGCTCTCCCCCACGCTCACTCACTTTCACCAGGGTGGGGTAGGGGGTTGGGTTGTGGGAGGGAGTGTGGGCTCTGGGCTGGGGCAGAGGGATTTGGAGTGTGGGAAGGGGCTCTAGGCTGAGCCTGGGGCAGGGGTTTGAGGTGCAGGAGGGGGTGTGGGGTGCAAGCTCTGGGAGAGAGTTTGGGTGCTGGAGGGGGCTCAGGGATGGGGCAGGGGGTTAGGGTGTGAGAGGGGTTGCAGGCTGTGGGAGGGGGTTCAGGGCTGGGGCAGGTGCGAGGTACAGGCTCTGGGAGGGAGTTTGGGTACGGGAGGGGGCTCAGGGCTGGGGCAGGGGGTTGGGGTGTGGGATGGGGTGAGGGGTGTGGGCTCTGGTTGGCAGCACTTACTTAGGGCGGCTCCTGAGGTGTTAAGTCAGGCTCCCTGCCTGTCCTGGCCCCGTGCCGCTCCTGGAAGTGGCTGGCTCATCCCTACGGCCCCTGAGGGGGGGACAGGGGGCTCCGCGCACTGCTCCTGCCTGCAGGCACTGCCCCTGCAGCTCGTATTGGCCACAGTTCCCACAGCCTGCCTTATCCCTGCTATGCCGCTGGACTTTAAGCGGCCTAAAATATCCCCGTTTGGCTTCAGTAGATAGAGCCCAATTCTGGGAGACTCCTGACGAAACCTGGAGGGTTTGGCAACCCTACCAGAAAGTCCTGCAGTGCAGCAGGACTTACTACAGCACAGTCACTTGTCTTACACTTAGGGCTTGCCTACACAGCAAGGAACAACAGCGAGACAGTTCTAGTCAGTGTGATAATCAACAGTCACAGCGCACCAGGGCCCAGGCTGATTTCAATGGGAGTTGAGCACCTCGCTGCTTTTAAACATCTTGGCCCAGCTGCCTGATCATTGGGAAGTGTATTGTAGGCATCGCCGCAGAGGGGAGTTTTAAGGAGGATGACGAGTTGGCCTTGCAGATGTTTCCGGGGAGCTTCTCCAAAGCGCGAGGGACAGCATGTGAGAAAGCACAAAAGTACAACAAATGGGTGGTGAAGGCTGGCTTTGCTGGCAGAGCAGAGGAGGAGACAACAGCTGTTTGTCTGATCTAATATGCACCCACGTGGCACCAGGATGGGCCCGACATACATTTAAAAAGCAACACTGACAATCAAGATGATATCCCCCCCACCGGCAATACTAAGCTAGTGGGAACTTTGCCTAATGCCATGGCATTCAACGGGAGCAGGACTGCACCTAAGTGCACAGAACAAACTAATTCAGTTTCAAGTCAGTTCCAGAGGCATGCACAGAACCCACTCTTTTCTTCAGCCTCCCCCTGCACTGATCCAACAAACAGGACAATTGCTCCCTCTTGTGACCCAGACCTGGAATTACACAAAAACCTGCTCAGAAATAATAAATGATAGCAAATCAGAAAAATTATTAAATACCTGCTCACACTTCCTAGAAATCTTTTAGAAACTCTGTTTTAGACACTGCCCTGCCTTTCAGAAAAAGTCCTTAAAATAGTACAATACCCATGCAACAGATGTTTATAATCAATAATGAACCCACAATCACAGATGCACAGTTCAGATTGGATCAAGTACAAGACTCTCACTTCTCTAAGGTCAAGAGCAGAATTGCACCTACAGCAGACTAACTGAGCAGAAGTGGAATCCCAGCTGTTGAACTAGATCTGAGAAGATTCCAAACCTGGGTTTCACATGCTTCACCCTTGGTAACACACGGAGCCAGTTGAAATTTTTCACAAAGTCAAAAAATGGTCTTCTTTTTTTTAAATAAAACACTTCATGAAAACTGTCAACATTATTGGAATTTTCCATTTTCTGGGAAGAGTTCCATTTGTTTTTTTTAAAGTTTTACTTGGATTTTCACAGGGTGGGTGTTCAGTGCTTTTGGCAAATTGGGCCCCTTTTGGTGTCTCAAGTTACAGGTCTCTGCCCCACCCCAGAACTGAGGCACCCATAAATCACAAGTCGCTTTTGAGGATCTTGGCTTTTCTTTTCATCACTCTATCTGTTGCCTACAACATGCTAGGCTCTGTCCACACATATCAGGAATGAAGGATAGTACATGGCTGTTGCGCCTTATTCTCTGGTTTTCATGCCTGGAGTAGTTAAAGGATATGCACAGCTGTCTCATCAGCTCTCCACTTCACTTCATGTTCAACAATAAAAGAAATCTTTTTCTCCCCCCTTGCTTCTGCTTCTTAACATCTCTCTTCTTCTTTCTCTCCCTCTTGGCAGTTATTTGACTTAGTATTTTTCTTGCATCCAAGAGCTCTAAAAGAGTTGGTAGATAAACAATCAGGACCATTAATGTTGATTTTCAATAAGTCTTGGAACTCTGGGGAAGCTCCAGAGAACTGGAAGAAAGCTAATGTGGTGCCAATATTTTAGAAAGAGTAAATGAGACAACACAGGTAGTTATAGGCCTGTCAGTCTGACATCAATCCTAGGCAAGATAGTGGAGCTGCTGATATGGGACTTGATTAATAAAGATGGAAAGGAGGTTGATATTGTGACATTCTATACCTTGGGGGAGTGTCATGGAACCCCCATATTCCTCATTTTCATGTAATCGTGATCTTACATATAAAGCATGCCTTGTATGGTATCAGGGGAAAGGTTATGATCTGCTGAAAGTCATTTCTCTATCCATATATGTGTATCATTAATGCATGTGAAGTTATGAGAATTGTGTAGTATGATTGTCACTAAAACATGCTGTAAATTGGGGAATCAGCCAGATATTAGCTCCCCAAAGGCAACAGCAAGGAAAGTAACCAGCACCCGGGTGGGTTATCAATCAACCCATCAATAACCATTGTCCAGCAAGGGAGCTACAATGCAATGACTCACCCGCATGAGGCCACACCAGGGGAATTGTTCAACCTTGCCTGCAGGGCTGGCTCCAGGCACCAGCACAGCAAGCTGGTTCTTGGGGCGGCTCTCAGAAGGGGGTGGCACGTCTGGGTCTTTGGTGGCAATTCGATGGTGGGAGGACCAGCCGCCGAATTGCCGCCGAAGAATGAAGCAGCGCGGAAGAGCAGCCGCCGAAGTGCCGCCGATCGCGGCTTCCCCCCCTCCCCTTCGCCGCTTGGGGCGGCAAAAACCCTGGAGCCGGCCCTGCTTGCCTGGAGACTCAGCAATGCTCCCAGGCATACCTGGACTTGTGTTTTCCAAGCACATGGACTAAGGGTATAAAACAGACACAGAGGCCATATGCTGGGCTTTTCTCCTGCCCCCACCTATGCTACAAGCAACTAAGACACTGAGAAGAAGACAAGACTCCAACAGAGGAGATTGGCCCAGGTTTAAAGAACAAACCTGTATATTAAGGACTGCAATATTCAGTGGGATGAGAAAAACTGCTTAATCTAGATGTTGACCAGTCTAATAGGGTTGAGAATTTAGACTGCGTGCTTATATTTTATTTCTTTTGGTAACTAACTCTGACTTTTTGCCTATTACTTGATTTCACTTAAAATCTACCTTTTATAGTCAATACATTTTTTGATTGTTTATCTTTACCAGTGAGTTTGTATGAAGTGTGGGGCAAATCTGCTCAGGTTTTGCAAAGGCTGGGGTATATCCACTTTCCATTGATGAAGTGGTGAACCAATTAATAAATTTGCACTGCCCATCTTACAAGACGGTATCTTCCTGAGGTATAGTGCTGGGAGCTAGGGGGATTTGCCTCTGGTGCCTTTCTCTGTGTGATTCATGAGTGGCTCTGGGAGCATTCATGCAATCTAGCTGGGTGGGGGCTCCACATGCTGTTGTGCTGAGTAATCATAGAATCATAGAATATCAGGGTTGGAAGGGACCTCAGGAGGTCATCTAGTTCAACCCCCTGCTCAAAGCAGGACCAATTCCCAACTAAATCATCCCAGCCAGGGCTTTGTCAAGCCTGACCTTAAAAACCTCTAAGGAAGAAGATTCCACCACCTCCCTAGGTAACCCATTCCAGTGCTTCACCACCCTCCTAGTGAAAAAGTTTTTCCTAATATCCAACCTAAACCTCCCCCACTGCAACTTGAGACCATTACTCCTTGTTCTGTCATCTGGTACCACTGAGAACAGTCTAGATCCATCTTCTTTGGAACTCCCTTAAAGGTAGTTGAAAGCAGCTATCAAATCCCCCCTCACTCTTCTCTTCTGCAGACTAAACAATCCCAGTTCCCTCAGCCTCTCCTCATAAGTCATGTGCTCCAGCCCCCTAATCATTTTTGTTGCCCTCCGCTGGACTCTTTCCAATTTTTCCACATCCTTCTTGTAGTGTGGGGCCCAAAACTGGACACAGTACTCCAGATGAGGAGAGAAATTTGATAATCATGGGCCCTTCAATCTAGCTGATAAAGAAGATCCAATGGCTGGAAGTTGAAACTGGATGGATTTCAATTAGAAATAAGGTGCAAGTTTTTAAACAATAAGGATAATTAGCCGTTGAACAATTTACTAATGGCTACAGTGGATTCTCCATCACTGGAAACTTACAAATCAAGACAGCATGTTTCTCTAAAAGATCTGCTCTAGTGCAAACAGGAATCAATTCTGGGAAGTCTTGTGTCATACAGCGGGTCAGACTAATCACAGTGGTCCCTTCTGGCCGTAGAAACTAAGAATCTTGGTTCTGGGACCCTGTCTGTAAGCTAGCTAAAGTACGGTATGGAATGCTGTTGTTCTGTATCACACCCACACTGAGCTCTTGGTTTTGCAGCCCATCTCCATCCTCATGTGTATTAAGACATGGATGTTATCTTCTTTGCCTATTGTGTGTAGCCAGGACTTGAGTGCATTGAAGTCATCAACCCAGTGAGAGGAAATGTGCAGTTTGACCAGCAGGGGACAGCCCAGCCTGTAACAACCCCAGGAAGCCCCTACTCTACCTTGTTGGGAGGGGGTAAGAGCAACTGTTTGCTTTGAAGGGGCCAGAAAGTCTCTGGATAAGCAGCAGGCTTTCAGTTCTACCCACTGGTGCCCTGACATTCCACCCAGGGCTGAGACCTCTCGCTAAAGCAGCCCCTAGACTAGATGTAGAAACTCCAAGTTTTCAGTGCATGTGTGGAGATGATGAACGGCTGGCGTGGGAGGCAGATTTTGAATAAACCCCCTGAAACCTGGACTTCAGCAGAGCTATCCAAAACTCTTGTGTCTGCAAGCTAAGGCCAGAAGTCTTGTTCGGACATCCTTCTTGCTCAGCTTCTGGTCCTGCTCATCAGGCTGGAAATACCACGAGAACAGCTGGAAACATGAGGTTTCTAGGCAGGTGCAGAGGGCCAGTGGCAGCTTTATATCTCTTCAGAAATCAATATCTGTGCCATGTAGCTATATCCTAGCTGCAGGTACAGCCTCTGAGGGATGTGTATGGAGGTTAGGAATTATACACACCCTGCAGCACAGCTCATTCAGAGGAGGTTATAGGCTTGGCAAACACACTGCCCAGTGAAGAGGGCAGAGGAAATCTCCATTAGATCAAAGCAGCCCCAACAGGCTAAACTTTTCCCCCAGGCCCTTTGCATATGCTGGTTGTCAATTTTTCATTAGCACACATCTTTACCTCCTGTGTGATGAGAGTGGAAGAGTGGGAGCTAGGAATCGGTGAGTTCTAGTTCTGTCTCCAACCCCACCTCCTGTGCTCTTGGCCACGATACTTAATCTCACTTTCTCAGTTTCCTTCACCTATAAAATGGTGATAATCACTAGTACAGAGAAGCCACACATGTAGAATTTCTTGGGATATAGGGATCTCCTAAGGGATTTTTGGGGTCAGATCCCACTTCATGCTGGGGCAGGGCCTTGGGAGTCACGTCAACTCTGCGCGTTACCAGTACAAACACAATTAATGGAGCTCATAGTTTATGTATGTCACTACTGAGCCCTAGATCAGAACCTCGATTTAAGGAGCACACAGGATGTGCTCCCTCCTTAGAAAGCCATACACTAGACAGCCCTGCCTCTCTCACGTAGTTTGTGTGGCTTCTGTGATGTGTGGTCCAGTACCAGCAGTTCACTTTAATGGCCCTGGGCTAAATCCTGCAGCGCCTCCTCAAGCAAACTCTCACTGAAGTCGAAGTGAGTTTGTCAGAGGACCCACTGGGTAATAGCTGCAGGAGATGCTTTCTAGGGCTCTTTGCTGTGCCTCTTGTATTGGTATCAGGTGGGAAGATATAAGAATAGGACCAAGTGGAAATGCACACTAAGCCACCCCCATCTCTGACATCCCAGAGAGCTTGGATAAAAGCCCTGTTGAATCTCATGGGATTTGGGGATGTCTGCACTGATTTCATCACATTTCTTGCAGGTTTCCATGGTGCCAGGCTGCCATAGCTGAGATATTGCTTGGCTCCAGGAGCGCGGTGGCGAAAAGTGCTTTGGAGATGGAACGTTCCAGACAGACACTAAGCAGAACAATTGAGAAGGGCTGAGGTTGTTTCATCCCTTCCACAAGAGATGCAGCAAACTGGAGCTGCCATGATATCATTCCTCCAGTTCTTTGGGATCCAGGGGGAGTCCTACAGCTGGAGTGCCATTGGAAAGTGGCCCCAAGGGGATCTGTGGGCAGGGGAGGGGCAGGAAGGGGTGGAGCACAGGGACAGCCAGACTCTGTGTCATTATCCCCTGCTAAGCCTAAGGAGTTCCCTTTGGAAATCCAAGCAGCAGAGGCAGCGTGAAGACTTGTGGCGTCCCCTCTGGGGCTGCTTCCGCAGGGCAGCTGAAGTGCTCTAGGCTCTCCACTGGCTCCCAGTCAGCTTCTAATGTCAGGGTAAGGCCTGGGTCCTCATTTGAAAAGCAATTAACGATCAAGCCCCAACTACCTCAAAGACCAAATTTCAATCTATGGACCCCTGCAACAGCTGCACTCTTCTGGGATAATGCAGATCATTCAGCCCAGGATAAAGCATGTGAGAGCCGGGGACAAAGTATTCTCACTCGAAGGGGTTCTGGCTCTGGCCTAAACTCCCAGAGGAGATCAGGCCAGGTCAGAGTCCGAGTCTCCAGGTAACTGAAAACCTTCCTGTTCTCAAATGCCTTTTCGTCATAAAGAGCAACACTCCCAATCCTGGCACCTCCTTCCTCCCTGGAACCCCCAACGAAACCCCACCCCAAAAGGAGGAAATTAATCAGATTAAAAAAAAACAACAACAACCTCCCAACCTTACCCCAAGCAGAGTTTTTTCCTCAAAAGGGGAGCACTGCCAGTAATTCCATTAGATCCATTAGGGACTGCACTCTTGCTGTTGATGGTACGTGGAAGGTGCCCAAATACTATGGTGATGGATGACAGTAGAAATCCTAAGGTAAATAGACTTATCAAGAAGGAGGCCTCACAGCTGTACAGTGGAGCCAGTCAGCCGCCTCTGCTGTTCCCTTTCCTGTGGATCTGGGTTGAGAGGCTTTGTTCCCTGCTTGAAAACATCCCTCCCACCACAAGAGATGATTTCCTGATACCCCTGGGAAGGAGGGGGTTGCCATCCCTTCTGCTGTCTTCCCAGGAGTTTCTCTGTGGCAGGGAAGGATGTTGCCCAAGGCATTTACAGTTATATGGATACATAGATACTTTGGGGATGGATGCAATGGAAACCCCCAGCGACGAGAGAGTGAGAGATTTCCCTGGGCCAAATCTGGGGTCCTTACGTGTGGTCAGTGGGAATTCTGCCTCAGTAAAGATTCCACAATCCAGTCCACTTCATAGTCTTTAAAATCCATTCTTTATACAATCAACTGCACTTGAAAGCTACACATTGGTTTCTGCATGGCATCTATCATGTATGTATGCAGTGCTGTGTAGTCGTGCTGCTCCCAGGATGTTAGGGAGACAAGGGGTGTTGGACTGACTTCTGTTGGTGAGAGAGATAAGCTTTCAAGCTACACAGAGCTCTTCTCCAGGTCACTTCGGAGCTCTGTGTAAGATCAAAAGCTTGTCTCTCTCGTCAACAGACATTGGCCCAATAAAAGATACTGCCTCACCCACCTTGTCTCTCCTCTATCATGTATGTATAGTAGATGGAGCACTTGTGTCTCTCTCTGTGGGGGATGAATAAGGCAGCATGTGCTTCTCTGAGGGCATTTGGATTTGAATGGCTATTTGATCCTGGGAACTCCCCCGCTAGAGCGGTGCTGTCACTTTAAGGCCTTGACAGCTCCCTCCTTCGGGTGAGAAATGATGGCATGTGAGGCAATTATTGGGCACTGCCTGCAACTGTCCGTCTCCGGCCTGGGCCCTGGGATGATCTTGACCGACAATGAGCCTCCTTGGTTTTGCTTTAGAGCATATCATTAATGGGAAAGGAAAAAAAAACAAAGAAAAAAGGAGACTCAAGGCAGCTCTCTGGGAAAATGGACAGCAATTTGTTGTGCTATAGATCACGCAGTCCCCCTCCGAACATTAAAAAGAAAAAAATTAAAACCATTTACGAGAAAAGTCAGTTGCTGATAATTTATAGCCTTCAGCTCTGTGAAGCTACTGCAAAGAGAGGGTCAGGATTGCAGCACATCCCGCTCTGCACATCACAGTTATTTTTAAATCAGGCTGATGAGGTTTTGCTCAAACCTAAAATTTCCTCCATGCTCTGCTGCAGAAAAGCTTCTCTCACAGACCCGTCTAGCCCCAAATTCCTCTCTTCCCTTCACTGCCCCCATGGAACCAAATGAAGGGCTGCATCTTGAGTAGAGCATGGTGAGATTTTGGGTCAAACTTTTTTCTTTTTGGCAAAAAATACAGACTGGGCAAACCCACCCCATTTTGTGCATTTGGGTTGGTTTTGCCAAATTGTTTTAGTCAAGCAAAAGAAAAAAAAAGTTCTGAAAAGAATTAAAATAGTTCATAAGAACATCTTCTAACGAAAATGTTTTGACTTTTTGGTTTGAAGTGATTTTTGTTTAAAATTTCCTTTAATTTAATTTTTTTTAAAAAGGTTAGTTTGCCTGAAATGATTCTTGATTTTTAGATTCACTGACATTTTTGAAAGATTTTGTTTAACCCAAAAATGGTTCCTCCACAGTTTAAATTGTCAGCAAACTTCAAAATCCATGATTGATCCCATCTCAAGTAGTACACCTCTACCTCGATATAACACTGTCCTCGGGAGCCAAAAAATCTTACCGCGTTATAGGTGAAACCGCGTTATATCGAACTTGCTTTGATCCACTGGAGTGCGCAGCCCCGCCCCCCCACGGAGCACTGCTTTACCGCGTTATATTCGAATTCGTGTTATATCGGGTCGCGTTATATAGGGGTAGAGGTGTATTTCTAAAAGTCATATTAGTCTGTTTCATACAACCTTGGAGCAAAAATCTTTTTTTCCCTTGAAAGCAGAGAAAGGTTTGAGTCAAAAGCCTAGATCCAAAGATCTCAGAAAGTGGAGATGCCTGGTTCAGAACTCCACAGCTGGCACCTTTTCTATATTGGGACAAATCATACAACACTGGATACAAGAATTCCTGAACCTGGTGAAATTAAGACCTGGACCTAAATATACAACTCAGGCCCATTTGTGTTCGAGATAAGTGAGTGCTTGGACAGAAAGGCAGGTATTTAGAGAGAACTGCTCTAACTTAATTTAAGCTTCAGATCTTGTTCTTGCCACAGAGTCGGCCATTCATGCTTTCTCTCTTCAGCTTTTTGAGACTTTCCTTTAGTTTCCTGAGAGATTTCCATTTTCTCTTAAATCTGAAGTTTATTAAATTACATTTAAATGTTTTCTATTGTCTCAAGGCTTCATAGCAAGCAGGAGTTAGAACATGGACAGGGCTCACTAAGAAATGAAAGAAGCTATAATGCTATGTTTAGTCTTTGGTTAAAGCCCTGGCATGGGACAGACAGACGCCCTGTGTGACCACGGGCAAATCATTTAGACCCCAATTCAGCAATCCATCCCTCATCAGGAAATAACTGCTTTAAACTCTAGCTCTGTGCTTAAGTCCCATTGACTTCAGTGTGTATGTGCTTTAGGTGCTTTACTAAATAAAGATGGTCTTAAGCAAATATGTAAAAGATTTGCCGCACTGGGGCCTTTCGCTGTAGGCATCACTTCTCCAGCCCAGGTAGAACGGGGATAATCATTCCCATTCTCACAAGGTGTAGCGGGGTGGTCACCCCGCTCCTGCCCTGAAGGGCTTAAAACAGCCCTGGGAGAGGGCTGTGGCAGGGGAAAGGCTGGGCTGATTGGAAAGCAGCCACAGCTGTGACTAGCTTAATGAGGGCCCAGCTGGCCCTTATAAGAGGGCTGGGGCCAAAAGCCAAGACACACTCTCTCTAGCTACATGGAGAGAGGAGGACCTGGCTGCCTGGGAAGCTGAGGAGGGTACCTAGGGCAGAGCAGTGCTGGGGAAGGGCAGAGGGAGCTGGGGAGCTCCAGCCTAGCAGAGCTGCAGGCCGAGGTGAGGGCCCACGAAAGGGTACTAGGGCTGCAGAGGGGCAGCCCAGACCTAGGCAGAGGCAGCTGGTCCGACCCCCCTTGCTGATGATGAGTGGTACAGACTGCAGTTTGCCCCAGGGAGCGGGGGCTAGATGATGACTGACAGTTGCCACTGAGGCAAGGGAGGGATAGAGGGTGGGGGTTCCCTGGGGAGGGGAGACCCAGACTAAGGGGGTACTGCCAGGGGGCAGAACCCTCATCTAGAAGGGCATCGGGGTCTGGGAGGGACACGGGGCCAGCGGCAGGTGAGACAGCAGCCGCCAGAGGGCGCTCCTGGCTGAAAAGAGCTAATTCCCTGGACAACCAGCAGGAGGCGCCGCACCGGTGAGTCGTTGACCCGCCACACAAGGGTATTGTGAGCATAACTACATGAATGACTGGCAGGGGCTCATGCAGGTCTGCGGAAGAGGCCACATGAATATGTTGGTATTTAGACACATACAGAAACCCAAGGATCTCAAAGCACTTGATTGACATTAGTGAATTAAGCTCACAAGTAAAACTGGGTGGGAAGCTGGTTTTTTTTCCCCTCACAGATTTTTGAGATTGGAAGAATTTGTCCCATCCCAATTGGGACTAAAAGTAAAATCACAAATTTTCATGAACCAGAAATAAAACAAAACCTGTTTTTCTTTGGGTCAGTTGAAATATTTTGTGGCAATCATTTCAAAATGTCTTGTATAGATTTCAAACATTATTTATTTTAAATCTAAATATCTTACATTTTGAAATGCAAAGTCATTCTGAACCAGGCAACCATTTTTCTTCATTTAGAAAATGTCAAAACAGGACATTTTAACAATTTCCAATCCCCCCCCCCCCCCATGTTGGAGTTGAGAAATTCATTGAAACTGACCCTTTCATGCAAGAAGTTTCAGATTTTCTGAACTGGGATTTTTGATTGAAAAAACGTTTTGTCAAAAAATTCCCAACCAGCTCTACTCATAACCAGTAGCATAACTGGGGGGGAGCAGCCGCTCCCCCACTGAGCCCAAGTGGCGCCTTTTAATTTTACTCACCCGGGAGCCTGGATTCCAACTCACACCAGTTTATATAAAAAAAAAAAAAAAAAAGTGCCACCCCCCCCCCCCCATTGGTCTATCCAAACTCTCCCCTTCCCCACCCCCTGCCACCTGGGTGACCCTTTAAAGAACTTTACCGACGCCTCTCTCCTTGCATCGGGTTGTAACATGAAGCAGCAGCTGATTGGTCAGAAGGCCCCCACGTTATGATTTGATTGGCTGATACAGCACCGCCCTAGGACGGAACTGACTGCACCATGTGCTGGAGAGGGGGAAGGGTTAGTGGCACAGTATGCGATCCCTGGGGAATGGGCGCGGGGGACAGGGTTGGGACATCCCCACCCGGCGGCTGCTTGGGGGCGCTCTGCTGGATGCATTAGCCTTCGGGGGGGGGGGGGCAGCTGGGTCCCCTCCTGGGAGCTGCAGCCTGTTCGTTCCTCCCCCCCCCCCCAGATGGTACAGCCCGGCTCAGGGGTCCCCTGCTCAGCGTGCGCTGGGTCTGACCCGTCGACTCCGAGTCCGCGCTGCCCCCGAGGCGATGCTGCTGCCCCTGCTGCGGAGAGCGCTGCTGGGCTGTCCCCCACTGGGAGCCCCCAACTGCTGGGATCCGGGGTCCCCCCAGCAGCCCCTTTCCCTTCACTCGCTTCGGGTGTCTTCGGCGGCACTGAAGCTTCATCGCCGAAATGCCGCTGAAGACCTGCGGAGTGAGTGAAGGTCCCGCCGCCGAGGTGCCGCCGAAGACCCAGAACGCTGCCCCGTCAGTAAAAGCGCCGCAGAGGGTGGCGCCTTTTTTTTTTCCCGCTCCCCCTCATCCCTCCACCTGGCTCCGCCACTGCTCATAACACCTTCTTCTTGTACAGAAGGGGAAACCAGTGCACAAAGATTAAAGTGACTTGTCTGAAGTCACACAGTGAGACAGCAAGCAAAATTTGGAATAGAACCTAGCAGTCCTGACCCACAGCCCCCTGCTGCACCCTCTAGGCAATTCTGCCTTTCAAAGGACAACATAGAAAAGAACTTCTACGAGGGTTGCAAACAACAGCACTTTAGATAAGGCTATATTTAAAACACTGGATAGAGAATCTTCCTTTGAAAGAGTCTCCCAGCCCTGTCCACAGTGACACAGGAACATTGTCTCCAGAGATCCAGAAATGACAGGTGTCCCGGGTGGGTGGCTGGAGCACTGAAGTAGAAAATACACGGATGTCACCAAGAAGAGCAGCATGGCACAGCTCATGAATCACAGCCCAGAATGTCACAAATCTCATTGAGATAAATGGGGAAACAGGTCCCAGGAGAGCCAAGAAAGTCACTTTCACTTAGAAGCCCAAAGAAAGGGGACCAAAGGCGTCAATTAAGGATTGATCAACTCTAAGGGGAGTCCAGGGCAAACAGGAATTATTTGCTCCAGCTAGTGGTGACACGTTTGGCTCCTTCTATGGGTTGCTGGTAAGGGAGAGGGACAAAGTGTACTGGGACCTATATTTGTATTGCAGAACCTTGAGTCTTGGTGATGTGAGAGACAGAAAATAAAACTCAGCTTGGTTGTCTGTTTCCAGGCTAGTCAGCAGGTCTAGTTCACACATTGGCGGGGACTGAGTCAAATGGCTGCCTGAAACAGTCTTGCTAATGAGACCACTGCAAAAGCACATTCTGGCACGCAGCCAGGAGCAGCCAGTCTCTGGCTTGTTGGTAGGCAGGGAAACCCCATGTTGATGGAAGCTTCGTTTTAGCTCCAGCGCCATGGCCGCTTCTCTGGAGTGAATTTTGTCACCCATGCCAGTGTCCCATTGGGATAATGACTTCGAGAGCGGCTGATGAAAAACGCTATGTAAGAGCTAGCCATTATTACCCTTCTAACAATGGTTACAATATGGCCCGGACTGAGCATGCTAGTCTGTAAATTGGGAGAGCCAGGTTCACGTCCGTCTTTGGTCACAGACTCCCTGAGTGAGTTTGGATGACTGATGCAGTGTCTCAGTGTCCCCATCGGGTAAAATGGGGATAAGAGCACTGCCCTGCCTCACGGGTGTGTGAGACTAAATACCTTACAGCGCGTGGGGTGCTCAGCTACTCTGGTAACAGGGCCAGGTAAGTACATCAGATGGACAAATTCTTGCTATGTCCAGGGCCATTGTCATTACCATGGGTTTCTCAGTAAGGCAGGTGCAGTATAGGCCAGTGTTAGGGCATGGTACCAATGGTCTGCTCCAGTATGGCAGTTCATTCTCCAGTCTTTCTTGGAGACATAGTGCCTGGCAATCGGATGAAGAGTTGTAAAGTAAGGGAGTGGTGATGGTGCGGGGTGATGCTCACATCTCTAGAGAGGGTATGGATGGCCCAGCCACAGAAAGAACTGCTATTTATCATGTCTCCTTTTCAAGACTGTTTGCAAGTATCTCAGACCTCTCTAGAAGTTCTGATTTGACTCTGACAAGTACATTCACCTGATCACACTGCCACTAAAGACTAGCTAGAAATCCTAGTCTCCCACCTCTGCTCCTTGTCTTTGATAGGACATGGAGAATTAGCACACCCCAGAGGTGTAATTTACTGGCCATGAGAAACCTCTTCCTTTAAGCAGCTACACAGGCTCACACTAGTTATAAATAAAATACAAGCTTGACTAACATCACACAGGTAGTTTGTGGCAGAGCAAGGAAATGAATCCAATTCTTCTAAGTCCCAGTTCAGTGCAGTAAACACAAGACCAGGCTTCCTCAAGCCAAACAACCAAGAGAGCTGGGATGGGGTCTGTGACATTGCACTCCATATGTTTTATGGAAATATGCTAATGAGTGTGAATATGATGTAAGTGGAATATGCTTTATGCAAAAGGTCTCTTGTAAAGTATCATAACAAAGGTTATAACCTACTGAATATATTCCTCCTATTTGTATGCATGTATCATTCTTGTATCTGAAGCTAGAAATAAGAAGTATAACGCTGAGGTCTCATTGTAATTATGCAAAGTGTGGGCCATTAATGGTGGTTTAAAATCTTGATGGCTCCCATTGACTAGAACAATTGGTTGTAAATGGTTTATTTACCTGCAAGCCTTCCTGTGTATGTGTGGGCCAACCCAGGAAGAATGGAGACTAAGGATCTTACAGTGACATGTGACCAAGTTCCATGGACTGTGCTATGCAGGAGGTCAGACTAGATGATCACAATGGTCCCTTCTGGCCTTGGAATCTAGACACCTTCACCCTGATAAAGGTTGTTCTCCTGTGGTGGGTCCTTTTGGACGACTACACACACTTCTTGGGTACGCCAGGGTTTTAGAAGGTTGACGTGATACACTTGTTCTGGTTTTCTACGTCCTGGTTGTCATACCTTGTCATTTACCTCTCCTATAGGTTCAACTACTTCATAGGGCCCCTGCCTCTGGGCCAAGAGTTTACTCTCTGCCGGAGTACTAACACCATTATTAGGTATCCTGGTTGGAACTGCCGTACTTTTGCTTGGCGATTGTAATGAGTTTGCTGGGCTTTTTGGGCCTTCTCCAGGTGCTCCCGCACTATGGGGATGACTCGGGTTATACGGTCTCTCATTTGCAAAACATGTTCAACTATATTCTTCTCCGTATTGGGCTCCTCTTCCCAAATCTCTCTGGCTATGTCTAGTATGCCTTGGGGGTGGCGACCATATAATAGCTCAAAGGGAGAGAATCCAGTGGAGGCTTGGGGAACTTCACGGATGGCGAACATAAGGTAGGGCAACAGAGTATCCCAGTCCTTTCCATCCCTACTTACCACCTTTCTTATCATGACTTTGAGGGTCTGGTTGAATCTCTCTACCAGACCATCAGTCTGCGGGTAATAAACAGAAATTCGCAGGGTCTGGACATGGAGCAGAGGTCCTTCATCAGTTTAGACATAGGTGTTCCTTCGTCCATTAGAATCTCTTTTGGTAACCCTACCCGGGAGAAAATCTCCACTAGCACCTTTGCTATGGACTTGGAGGTAGTGTTTCAGAGTGGAATGGGCTCTGGATACCTGGTTGCATAATCCAAGACGACAAGCACATATTTGTGGCCTCGAGTCGTCTTCTCTAAAGGTCTCACCAGGTCCATGGCTATTTGCTCAAAGGGAATCTCAATTATTGGTAGGGGTACTAAAGGGGCTCTTAGATGTGGGCGAGGGCTATGCGATTGACACTCAGGGTAGGAGGCGCAGTACCGCTGGACATCCTCATGTACCCCCGGCCAAAAGAATCTGTGCAAGATCCGTGCCTGAGTCTTCTCTACCCCAAAGTGATCCCCAAAGAGGTGTCTATGGGCAAGACTTAATATTGCCCTCTGATGTTTTTGGGGTACCAGGAGCTGGTTTACTGCTTGTTCCTGCATTTGCACCACCCAGTACAGGAGGTCCTTCTTAATCATGAAATAGGGCGCTGGCCCTCGGGCCTTTCCCGCCACAGGTACCCCATCTATCTCAGCTACCTCTTTTCTGACATTATCATACCTTCTGGCCCTGAACCAGGATCCAGGTGCCCAAAGCCTTTGCCACCCTTCTTTACCTCTTGGTTTTTCTGCTTCTCCCAGGGGCAGGGAATAACTCTTGTGATATTTCAGTGAAGAAGGTGGGGGTGACTTTCTGTTAGGGATGACTCCTTAACTTCAGGGTCCTCTCCACTCTTCCACCCCTATGGCAGGAGCAAATTTCCAAATCCCGGGAAATCCCTTCCAATGAGCACCGGGTATAGGAGATTAGGGACCACCCCCACTTTTACCTCAGTGATATTCCCCTGGATTTCGATCCTTACTGGGATGACAGGATAATAACTAATGGTCCCATGTACACATGTTATTCCCGTACGCTTGGCCTGTATTAACTGGCTGCATTTCACTAGTTTCCCCGAAATCAGGGTGACAGCGCTGCCAGAGTCCACAAGCGCCATGGTCTCTACCCCATTCAGTTTCACTGGTTTTGTATACTGATGTGGAGTGATTGCAACCCCCACAAGGTTGATTAAGGTGCATGGGTCTGCCCAGTCCCCCAGGTTACACTGCATGGGCTCCTCAATATTGGGACATTGTGCTGCTAGGTGTCCCAATTCCCCACATGCGTAATACCTATAAGGGGCTCTAGGTGCTCCTCTGTCTCTTGGGTTAGGGGTCTTTGCCCCATGGTTCCCCCCGCTTAGGCTATTCCCCCCCTTTCTGGCTTCCCGGCTGCTCTGTAGCCACTACCCTCTTTCACCTGGGGCTTCCTGGATGCGTGGTTGCCTGACCTTCTGGAGTCGTAGCCGGGTACCTGTTTCGGAAGGGGGCTTCTCTAGGTAGTCGGGAGAGCTCTTAGGCCGCTATCCGTCTCTCCACCAACATGATCACACCGCCATAGGTGGAGGGGTCATTCTGGCCCACCCATGCATGAAGATCCGGCGGCAGTCCCCTCATATAGCGGTCTATGACCAAAGTTTCCAACATTTCCTCTGGGTTGCATGCTTCGGGTCATAACCACTTCCGATGAGGTGAATGAGGTCGAACAATTGTGACCTCAGAGGTTTGCCCTCCTGGTACCTCCACTCATGGTATCTCTGGGCCTATAATGCGGTCGTTACCCCTGATCGCGCCAGGATCTCTGCCTTCAGCTGTTGGTCGTCAACTGCAGCTTCAGCTGGCATGTCGTGATAGACTTTCTGGGCCTCTCCACATAAGAAGGGAGCGAGGATGCTGGCCCACTGGTCCTGGGGCCATGCTTCTCACAAGGTGCTCCTCTCAAAGGAGAGGAGATACGCCTCTGTCATCATCGGCTGTCATCTTTGGTAGACAACCGGCAGCCCTCCATACTCACGACCCCTTAGGCCCTTGGTTTTTGGTGGTGAGGGTTTTCAGTTGGTCGACCACCTCCCGCAAGAGGGCTCGATCCTGGGAGGCCTGCCCTCTCAATAATTGGTTAGTCTCTTGTTGTAGCTGCATGGATTCTTGTTGCGCCCTCGCTTGGACTCGGGTGGCCTCCTGCTGGGCTGCAGTGGCTTGCATCAGTGCTTTTATTACGTCTTCCATTGTGGTGAGGACACCCAAACCCAGTGCACATTTAAAAAAACAACAACTCTCCCCTTCCTCCGCTGCGCTGTGAACGATAAGTCGACTATCCCACTGCTAACACCAGTTGTGACAAAGTCCCGAACCTGTATTGGTGGGTCCCGCGCTTCTGGGCGGTTTCAGTGGCCTCAAACTCAATAAGGCCCCAATGTGACCTCCCTTTTTCAGTGTAGCGGCAAGAGTCACAGCCTATTGAGTTACTTTCATCACCGGCCAGTATGGGAGATGGGAAGGGGGAATACCCCACAGTCTCTGTTGCTCCGTAGAGCTCAGTAGGCGCAGTTCGGCCTCCTGCCTGGACCGAGTCCTGCTTCCCTTCTCCAGGGGATCTCTGTAGAGTGTGGTGGTGGTAGGGAACCCGGGCCCGCTTTCTACTCCAGGTTCCAGCCCAAGGACCCTAATGGTAGCAGCTGTTGGTGGCTTTCCCTTCACCACTGACACTGCTTTGATTCCCTGGACCACTTTCCCCCGTGGTCCCCTTTTCCTAGCTTCACCCTTACCTCAGGATTCAGCACTGCTTCCTCTCCTTCCAGCTCCTTTCACCTCAGCCTCTTGGAGGGCACTGGAAGGAGAGCTTTTAAACAGTATAAGTGGGACCTTGATTGGTTCCAGCTGTCTCCATTAGCCTAACTGCCTTAACTGGTTAATTGGCGTCCGGTGTCTTAATTGGCCTGGAGTAGCCTTTGTTTGGCTATCCAGGGAACAAGGGCCTGCTCATTCTGAAGGCTGATATACCTGTCTTCCAGCACTCTTATATTCTTCTGGTTTGAATCTGTCACACGTGTCAAAGGCCTGGATTTCTCTGTGCCTTCCTTGATTTTGCTAATTGGCAAGCGTCCTGCAGGGAGACCAAAATGCTGTTTTAAAAGTATGAGATAAAAAAAGAGTGCAGAATAAATCATGAACTAATTTCCAGCATTTGCTCAGCTGAAATGGAATCGCTAATCATTCTGATGGCAGAATTAACATAGTTCCACTGCCCGATGGCCCAACACGGTCAGGACAGTGAGTGAGCTGACTGGAAATGTTTATGATAGTCATCAGACTGGGGAGTGTGTGATTCAAAACTGTTAAGGAGCATGTGAAGCCAAGGTTACTGTGTTGAACCTGAACATCCCATTTGCTCTGACCAGCTGTTGCTCTTCCTCCTCCACGGCATCATGGCAAATACGAAAGGGCTGCAGCCTCCTTGCAGATCAAGCAGAAGCCAGATCGATCTCTAGCTAGGTCCTTAAGGTGGTCTGGGTGTTCATGTACATCATTGGCAGTCTTATCTCTGTACTGAAGCTTTTGGTGACCATGTGATTGTTGGCTGTATAGTGCAGTAGAGCTCCAATCCCCCTCCTCCCCCGCCCGCAAAAGGGGGAAGTGCCAGAACACACTTCCAAGAAGTGCTGGAATGCATGTTCAGTACTTCCGGTAAATGATAGTACCGGAACCTTTAGGCTCCCCCAAAAAGTGCTGGAATGGCATTCCAGAGTGTTCCAACAGGACTTGAGCCCTGGTGTAGTGGCATTCTTTGGTGAACATGCTTTGTAATTCATTGGCCTTCCACCTTAATGTGTTCATACCAAGAAAACTGCCAAAAGCAAATTCAGTGATGGTGGAGTTGATTGCTGAGTTTGGCTACTAATATCCTCATTGCTGATCTTGCCTTGAGACTTAACATAGGGCAGCTGACGAAGACAATGAGAATTGAAAACCTCAGTCTACCATGCTGGTCAATAAAAGTGATACTTCCAATAGAAAGAGCAACTTGTTTCATGCAGAAAATTCAGTGCTGGATTATTCAAATCAGACAAAGATTTGAAATAAGATAGCTGATGAGATGGCAATATATGGTTTAGTATAGCATTGCTTGGCATTTTCCCCTTTCTTTCCCCCTTTTTTTATTATTTTTTTTTAAAGGAAACTTAGGAAATTTAACACACAAAACTTTCTTAATGCAACATTAAGGGACAGATCCTGTAAGATGCTAAGTACCTTTAGCTCCCCTTTTTAGTAATGTTAACTTGGTGCTATTACACACACATTACTGTTTCTATTCCTGTTTTTTGGGGGGAATGTGTAGGGACTCTGTTATTTTTGTGTAAATCTAAAGGAAAAAATTAAGCTATATGGCATATGAAGCGTGCAGGGTTATCATGGCTTTTGAAATCTCAGCTCTGGCTTTTCTTGACTTTTAATCATTTTAACTGGGCAAACTTAGTGTTGCATTAACCCACTTCTTTGCAGTTAATTCAGTGCTATCTCTGACATCGACAGTTAAAGATTAACTTCTTAAAACCGAGATTCTCTCATGGACACCTCAAACTCTCAGTCCTGACCTTGCACCTTCCCTGTAGCAATCCTAGTTCTTGGTGACATAAAATACAAACATTAGGGAAGGGCTTGTCTACACGGTGTGGCAATGAGTACTATGGGGGTATTGTGATGTTATTGACATGAACTGTGACTGTATAGATCATTGTTGCAACCAGGGTCCTATGGTTGCACCAGGTCTTGTACAGAGGAGGTAAAGTGGGGTGTCTATGGAAAGGTTGTAGTTTGCTGGTTATGATTATGCTGTCTGTATGTGTGCATCATTTTTGTATTTGAAGTTATGAATATTGGCTATGTACTTGTATCTCAATGTGTTTGATTCTAAGCAGCTTCAGTGAAGCATTTGGTCAGCTTCTTGAGAAAGGACTGTTTCAGTAAGTGCCCAATCAAGAAACACTTAACTGACAATGGACTTTGGGAGATGCCAATCCACATCTGAGCTTTACTGGGAACGTTCAAACTAACATGTAAACAATGGTGTCGGCCTGCAAAAAGCTGAATCATTCATGGACATGTGACTTGCCCAGGTGGCGACAAACTCCATCTTGTTGCTGTGATTTTGCACAGGATAACAAAGGGGTTTCTGTCGCCGAGAGAGAATATAAAAGGCCCTGGAAACCCCTCCATTTTGTCTTCAGCTGGCTTAAGGGATGGCCCCTCCACCGCAAAGAGATGCCTGAAAGAAACTGGAACAAAGGACAGTAACTATGGGGTGATTGCTGGACCCAGACTAGGAAGGAGTCCAGTCTGTGAAAGAAGCTTATTGGAACATCTCTGGGGGTGAGATTTCATCTGTAATCAGTTTCTTAATGTATTAGGCTTAGACTTGCGTGTTTTGTTTCATTTTGCTTGGTAACTTACTTTGTTCTGTCTGTTGTTACTTGGAACCACTTAAATCCTACTTTTTATATTTAATAAAATCACTTTTGCTTATTAATTAACTCAGAGCAAGTAATTAATACCTGGGGGAGCAAACAGCTTTGCATATTTCTCTATCAGTGTTATAGAGGGCGGACAATTTATGAGTTTACCCTGTATAAGCTTTATACAGAATAAAACTGATTTATTTGGGGTTTGGATCCCATTGGGAATTGGGTACCTGGGTGCTGGAGACAGGAGTACCTGCTAAGTGGTTTTCAGTTAAGTCTGCAGCTTTGGGGATGTGGTTCAGACCTGGGTCTGTGTTTGCAGCAGGCTAGCGTGTCTGGCTCAACAAGATAGGGTTCTGAAGTCCCAAGCTGGTAGGGAAAACGGGCTCAGAGGTAGTCTCAGCACATCAGATAGCAGTCTCAAGGGGGTCTCCATGATCCAACCCATCACAGGTATAATTTTTAAAGCACACTAGCACGTCACACATTAATTGGTCCATGTAAACCCTGCTGATAGCACTAAATGTTCCCTAGTGCTCTTTCATGTACCACTGTTTCAATCAGCATTATGTTAAAGCGCACGATCAGCTCTTGTGATTCTATTATGAGTTTCATGATATTTGGTGTCAAGTATCAGAGGGGTAGCCGTGTTAGTCTGGATCTGTAAAAGCAGCAAAGAGTCCTGTGGCACCTTATAGACTAACAGATGGATAGGAGCATGCATCTGACGAAGTGGGTATTCACCCACGAAAGCTCATGCTCCTATGCGTCTGTTAGTCTATAAGGTGCCACAGGACTCTTTGATGATATTTGGTGGTGTTTCTTCAGCACCATATTTCTAGCTCTGATTGCCAAGAAAAGCCTGAAAATACGAACTGACTATAACACAGAGGCTCAAACCCAGAAAGCAAAGGAAAAGAACTGGAAAATTTATTTTTAAGATCTCATGCTTTTAAAAACAATCTCCTACTTTTCGGGACCTGGCGGAGAGTTTTGAATGCACAGGGTTGGCGATACTGTCATTCTCCCAAGAATGCCCCTTATCCTGATAGGGGGATGGTGGTGTAAATGCCCTACTTTGGCTCCACATCGTCTGGAGATCTCCTTTACACTGGAGAGCGTCTCAGGGACATAGTTAACCTGCAGCAGATTTGAGGACTGGGACCTGTGTATTAAAAAATAGTTATCTGTTTTACTAATAAAATGCTGTAACTCACTGTCCAAGTGTCTTTGTCCCCCTCTAGTGGTTGAACTGTGTAAGAGATGTATGAGTCTGTCAACTTCCTCCATGCTAAGGATTCTAATCCTTTAATTCAAACAGTTATAATACCTGACTCCTATATAGTGTTTTCATGCTTTTAGATCCAGGGGTCCCATGCTTAATCTGTGCTGCAAGTTCAAGCAGGGTCATCATTACAGAACCTTCAATTATTTCAAGTAAAAACATTTTTAAGACCCAATTTAATTTCCACCATTGCTGCTGCTGCTCATGTAGTTTCTATACTAAGTTCACCTTGGGCAATGATGCAGCCATCAGTTTCATTTCTTGGGTCTCTGATGCTGTCACGTTTGGGTAGAAAACATTTCCAAGAGATGTTTCCATCTGTTTAGGACTGATTTTTATTGCAACATCTGGAAGAGATTTATATTTCTCTGACATTTAAAAAAAACTCCTATTGACAAAACCCTACCCTTTGAACGATGTCCCTTCAATAATTATGTAAGTTAAGTCAGTGACCTATCTTTCAGCCACGCTGGTTTCCTGTGATGTTACTGATTGTAGAGCATCATTTATATGTTATGTTAACATCGCTCACAAAGGGGACAATCCTTGTTTACCAGTTTTATTAACATTGGACAGCTCTAGCGCATTTTCCCCATAAACACTTTCATTTATATGTTTCTTCCAATGAAAAGTTACAGAACATGAATATTGTTAAAGAGAAAAAGAGGCATTGGAATGTTCCTCTAAACTAGTGAGTGGATGGGCTGAATGTTCTTAGGTTGTGTCTGAATTCAGAGCAACAGTAGAAGCTATAATGTAGACATGAGGTAAGTGTATTTAACACTGTCTCACTAACCTGACTGGCTGGGGACAACAGTGGAAGCTGTAGGGTAGACAAGGTGCTGGTGGCATTTTAACCGGTGTCAACTAGATGTGCACTGAGCAGGCTTAGATGACATGGAACTAGATTTGCACTAGAGCTCAGCTCCCATGTAGGCACCTAAATATGGGCCAGATCATCAAACATGCTCAGCACCCAAGAGCCTATGCTGTGGCACTCAGGGGCAGACTTCCAAAGGTGCTCAGCACCCAAACTCTGCTCATCACTCACTGCTGCTCATCAGTCCCATCCTTCTGTCCTGCCCCATCTCCAACTGTTCCTGGACTCCCCCGATCACGTTTTGGCAGCTCAGAGTCCCCTGTGAACCTGTTGAGTGGAGGCTACTGTGGAAACTGACCACCTGCGAGCTCTCTCCTCAAGGACTGGGATGCTCACAGGAGCTGGCTGAAGATGCTGGGATAGAAGGAGGGAAAAGATTTTCCATTTGGATGGATTTTTCTGCTTTTATTTCTTTGGTGAAAAAAAGCAGGAGCAGCCTGGAATCCAAGTCCTGATGTCATGCCCTAATCAGGATGGATAGCCAGCGACAAAGGCATGTATATTTAATGAGCTCTGTTACAGGATTTCTAGAAGTGCTCTCCTCGTGGACAGGGCTCTGACTTCTTTGTTTATATATTTTTTCTTTCCTGTTGCTACTAATCACTAATTTGCTGCTCCTTAATGACACCTTTGGGGAATGCCAGGGATTATTTATTTATTTCCATCAGCCTGATGTGGAACTCACATCTGATAGGATCCAGAGTGACCTAGACAAATTGGAGGATTGGGCCAAAAGAAATCTGATGAAGTTCAACAAGGACAAGTGCAGAGTCCTGCACTTAAGAAGGAAGAATCCCATGCACTGCTACGGGCTGGGGACTGACTGGCTAAGCAGCAGTTCTGCAGAAAAGGACCTGGGGATTACAGTGGATGAGAAGCTGGATATGAGTCAGCAGTGTGCCCTCATTGCCAAGAAGGCCAATGGCATATTGGGCTGTATTAGTAGGAGCATTGCCAGCAGATCGAGGGAAGTGATTATTCCCCTCTTTCAGCACTGGTTAGGCCACACCTGGAGTATTGCATCCAGTTTTGGTCCCCCCACTACAGAAGGGATGTGGACAAATTGGAGAGAGTCCAGCGGAGGGCAACGAAAATGATTAGGGGGCTGGAGCACATGAATTACAAGGAGAGGCTGAAGGAACTGGGGTTACTTAGTCTGGAGAAGAGAAGAGTGAGGGGGGATTTGATAGCAGCCTTCAACTACCTGAAGGGGGGTTCCAAAGAGGATGGAGCTAGGCTGTTCTCAGTGGTGGCAGATGACAGAACAAGAAGCAATGGTCGCAAGTTGCAGTGCGGGAGGTCTAGGTTGGATATTAGGAAACACTATTTCACTAGGAGGGTGGTGAAGCACTGGAATGGGTTACCTAGGGAGTTGGTGGAATCTCCATCCTTAGAGGTTTTTAAGGCCCGGCTTGACAAAGCCTTGGCTGGGATGATTTAGTTGGTGATAATCCTGCTTTGAACATGGGATTGGACTAGATGACCTCCAGAGGTCTCTTCCAACCCTAATATTCTATGGCTTTTCCCAAGGGGGGCAGTGATACTCTCAGGCCAGAAGCAGTGGTGTGAGGTGGGGGCAGTGTTCACACTTGGGAGGTTTCTTACATTTATTTCAGGGTGTGGGAATAAATGGAGCTCAAACAAGGCTGAAGCAAGTTCTCTCGGAGTAGAGGGAATTGGGTCCGTCTTGAGACCCAGCTGGAGACTTCCTTAGACTTTAGTGAGCTCTGGATCAGGCCCTGAAAGTTCCACTCCATTACATTTTATACAAGTAAAACTTGTTTTCAGTGGCAATTTGGGGTGATAAGGAGAGGGGCTCCTGGGAGTTTGGGATGAATAGGGAGGTAAAGATGCAGGACATTTGGGGTGAGGAGGCGTGGAGGTGGAGGCAGTTTCAGTGCTGCTGTAATGGATAGGTTTTGTATGCATGAATGAATGTCTGATGTTGCTAGCTGCAAAGTGAGGATAAGGAATCTACTACTACTGCCACCTAGAGGAGCTCTCCTTTAGCTCAAGTGGTAGAGGCCTGTGTGTTTGGAGCTAGGTGGATGGAGGCTTTAGGCCTGGTCTACACTACGAGTTTAGGTCGACTTCAGCTGCGTTAAGTCGACTTAAGCCTGGACACGTTTACACGACGAAGCCCTTTCTTTCGACTTAAAGGGCCCTTTAAACCGGTTTCTTTACACCACCTCGACGAGGGGATTAGCGATAAAATCGTCCTTATGGGGGTCGGAATTGGGTAGTGAGGACGGAATTCGACATTAGTGGCCTCCGGGAGCTATCCCACAGTGCTTCATTGTGACCGCTCTGGACAGCACTCTCATCTCAGATGCACTGGCCAGGTAGACAGGAAAAGCCCCGCGAACGTTTGAATTTCATTTCCTGTTTGCTCAGCGTGGAGAGCACAGGTGACCATGCAGAGCTCATCAGCACAGGTAACCGTGATGGAGTCCCAGTCCCAGTCTCAGGATCGCAAAAGAGCTCCAGCCTGGACCGAACGGGAGGTACGGGATCTGATCGCCATCTGGGGAGATGAAGCAGTGCTGGCCGAACTCCGAAACAGTAAAAGAAATGGCAAAACATTAGAAAAGATCTCCAAGGCCATGAAGGACAGAGGCCATAACAGGGACGCACAGCAGTGCCGCGTGAAAATTAAGGAGCTAAGGCAAGCCTACCACAAAGCCAGAGACGCAAATGGAAGGTCCGGGGCTGAGCCGCAAACATGCCGCTACTACGAGGAGCTGCATGCCATTCTAGGGGGTGCAGCCACCAGTAGCCCAAGCGTGTGCTATGAGTCCCTCACTGGAGACAGGGAAGCGGGTTCGGCGGACGAGGAAGATGAGGATGGAGAGAACATCATAGATAGCTCACAGCAGCAAGGAAGCGGAGAAACCAGTTTCCCCAACAGCCAGGATATGTTTGTCACCCTGGACCTGGTACCAGTAACCCCCGAACTCACCCAAGACCCTGTGGGCACACAGGGGACCTCTGGTGAGTGTACCTTTGTAAATATTACACATGGTTTAAAAACAAGCGTGTTTAATGATTAATGATTAATTTGCCCTGGCAATCGCGGCCAGTACAGCTACTGGAAAAGTCTGTTAACGTGTATGGGGATGGAGCAGAAATCCTCCAGGGACATCTCCAGAAAGCTCTCCTTCATGTACTCCCAAAGCCTTTGCAAAAGGTTTCTGGGGAGGGCTGCCTTATCCCGTCCGCCATGGTAGGACACTTTACCACGCCAGGCCAGTAGCACGTAGTCTGGAATCATTGCATAACAAAGCATGGCAGCGTAGGGTCCCGGTGTTTGCTGGCATGCAGACAACATCCATTCCTTATCGCTCTTTGTTATCCTCAGGAGAGTGATATCATTCACGGACATCTGATTGAAATGGGGCGATTTTATTAAGGGGACATTCAGAGGTGCCCCTTCCTGCTCTGCTGAACAGAAATATTCCCCGCTGCTAACCACGCGGTGGGGGGGAGGGGTGAAGTGACCATCCCAGAGAATTGGGTGAGTGGGGGAGGGGAGTTAGTTGGGTTTGTGCTGCATGTTAAACCTGAAACCGCAGCCCCTCCTTTTACATTGCAAACCCATTTTAAATGGCCAACCCAACGGGTGCTTGGTATGGTTAATGAGAGCAGTACTGTTTTAAACCATCCCCACTTGTTAACAAGGTTAAAAAAGCCAAAAGACTGTGTCTTACCATGGCTGCCTGCAAGCTGAAATCTGTGGCCTGGAACTGCGTGAGTGATCTCTCACACCAAACAGGCAGGCCCTCAATATAAGAGGAAAAATGCGACCTTGTAACGAAAGCACATGTGCTGTGTGATGTGAACAGCAAAATCTAAAGTGAAAGAGTGTACCCATTGTTCTCAAAAATGTATCTTTTTTAACCACCTCTCCCTTCTCCTCCACCAGCTGCAAATGTTTCACCTTCACAGAGGCTAGTGAATATTCGAAGAAGGAAGCGAAGGACGCGTGACGAAATGTTCACTGAACTACAGACTGCCTCCCACGCTGACAGAGCACAGCAGAATGCGTGGAGGCAGTCAATGACTGATTTTAGAAAAGCCCAATATGAGCGAGAGGAGAGGTGGCGAGCTGAATCGCTGGCTGAAGAGCAGAGGGTGCGTGCTGAAACGCGGGCTGAAGAGGAGAAGTGGCGTCAGCTTGTACTCAGAAAGCAAGAGTCGATGCTCCGGCTGCTGGAGCATCAAACTGATATGCTCCTGCGTATGGTTGAGCTGCAGGAAAGGCAGCAGGAGCAGAGACCGCCGCTACAGCCCCTCTGTAACCAACAGCAGGAGCAGAGACCGCCGCTACAGCCCCTCTGTAACCAACAGCAGGAGCAGAGACCGCCGCTACAGCCCCTCTGTAACCAACAGCAGGAGCAGAGACCGCCGCTACAGCCCCTCTGTAACCACCAGCCCTCCTCCCCAAGTCCCATTGCCTCCTCACCCAGACACCCAAGAACACGGTGGGGGGGCCTCCGGCCACCCAATCACTCCACCCTAGATGATTTCCACAGCAATAAGTTTTAAAGTTTTAAAGTGCAGTGTGTCCTTTTCCTTCCCTCCTCCCCCACCCATCCCGGGCTACCTTTGCAATTATCCCCCTAGTTGTGTGCTGCTTCCCTCCTCCCCCACCCATCCCGGGCTACCTTTGCAATTATCCCCCTAGTTGTGTGCTCAATTAATAAAGAATGCATGAATGTGAAGTAACAATGACTTTATTGCCTCTGCAAGTGGTGCTTGAAGAGGGGAGGGTAGGGGAGGTTGGGGTGCTTGGTTTACAGGGTAGTAGAGTTAACCGGGTGCGTGGGGGGGGCTGCGATTTCATCAAGGAGAAACAAACAGAAGTTTCACACCATATCCTGCCCAGTCACAAAACTAGTTTTCAAAGCCTCTCTGATGCGCACCGCGCCCTGCTGTGCTGCTCTAACCGACCTGGTGTCTGGCTGCGCGTAATCAGCGGCCAGGCGATTTGCCTCTACCTCCCACCCCGCCATAAATGTCTCCCCCTTACTCTCACAGATATTGTGGAGCGCACAGCAAGTAGCAGTAACAATGGGGATATTCTTTTCGCTGAGGTCACAGCGAGTCAGTAAGCTGCGCCAGCACGCTTTTAAACGCCCAAATGCACATTCCACCACCATTCGGCACTTGCTCAGCCTGTAGTTGAACAGGTCCTGACTCCTGTCCAGGCTGCCTGTGTATGGCTTCATGAGCCATGGCATTAAGGGGTAGGCTGGGTCCCCAAGGATCACGATAGGCATTTCAACATCCCCAATGGTTATTTTCTGGTCCGGGAAGAAAGTCCCTTCCTCCAGCTTTCGAAACAGAAGAGAGTGCCTGAAGACGCGAGCATCATGTACCCTTCCCGGCCAGCCCACGTTGATGTCGGTGAAACGTCCCTTGTGATCCACCAGGGCTTGCAGCAGCATTGAAAAGTACCCCTTGCGGTTTATGTACTCGGTGGCTTGGTGCGCCGGTGCCAAGATAGGGATATGGGTTCCGTCTATCGCCCCACCACAGTTTGGGAATCCCATTGCAGCAAAGCCATCCACTATGTCCTGCACGTTTCCCAGAGTCACTACCCTTGATATCACCAGGCCTCTCATTGCCCTGGCAACTTGGATCACAGCAGCCCCCACAGTAGATTTGCCCACTCCAAATTGATTCCCGACTGACCGGTAGCTGTCTGGCGTTGCAAGCTTCCACAGGGCTATTGCCACTCACTTCTCAACTGTGAGGGCTGCTCTCATCTTGGTATTCTGGCGCTTCAGGGCAGGGGAAAGCAAGTCACAAAGTTCCATGAAAGTGCCCTTACGCATGCGAAAGTTTCGCAGCCACTGGGAATCGTCCCAGACCTGCAACACGATGCGGTCCCACCAGTCTGTGCTTGTTTCCCGGGCCCAGAATCGGCGTTCCATGGCATGAACCTGCCCCAGTAACACCATGATTTCCACATTGCTGGGGCCTGTGCCTTGTGAGAGGTCCATGTCAATTTCCTCATCACTATCGTCGCCGCGCTGCAATCGCCTCCTCCTCCTCAGCTGGTCCTCCTGGTTTTGCTTTGGCATGTCCAGGCTCTGCATATACTCCAGGACAATGCGCGTGGTGTTCATAGTGCTCATAATTGCTGCGGTGATCTGAGCGGGCTCCATGATCCCAGTGCTAGCTATGGCGTCTGGTCTGAAAAAAGGCGCGAAACTAGTATCTAAAGACCAGGGGAAGAAGGGAGGGGGGGGAGGGAGGGAGGGAGGGGCGGGCGACTGACGACATGGCGTACAGGTACAGGGAATTAAAATCAAGAAAGGTGGCTGTGCATCAGGGAGAAATACAAACAACTGTCACACAGAATGCCCCCCCCCCAGAGATTGAACTCCTAAGCCTGGGTTTAGCGGGCCGTTGATTTGACGGAGGGAGGGGGGAAGGAAATGAATAAAACACAAATCTATTTTTTACATCTTAAGACGACAGTGCAGCATGACTGATAGCCCTCGGCATTTTCTGGGTGCTTGGCAGCCAATACTTGGCAGCAAATAGTATACTACGACTGGTAACCATCATTGTCCAACGAGGACGGTTAAAGGCAAGGGGTTGCTGCTGTGTAGCAATGTAGCCCCACGTGTGCCAGCCACATGTCTGCCAGCACCCAGATCGCCCTCGGCCTTTTCTGGGTGCTTAGCAGACAATACTTGGCAGCAAATAGTATACTACGACTGGTAACCATCATTGTCCAACTAGGACGGTTAAAGGCAAGGGGTTGCTGCTGTACAGTAGCCAGAAGGCTCGGTAAAGGCGCTCAGGCTACAATAATCTATGAGCATTTCAGGCAACCTCTAAATTTACTTGCTTTCAGACCTGAGGAAAGCTCTTCTTTCAGATCTGCTGAGCACCCAGATTGCCCTCGGCCTCTTCTGGATGCTCAGCAGACAATACTGACAGGACGGTTACCAGTCGTAATAAACTATCTACTGCCAAAAGGCAAGGGGCTGGTGCAATGCAGCCCTACGGCTGCCAGCCCCACAGCTACCAGCATCCCGAGCGCCGATGAAGGCTACTACTCATGCTGCACCGTCTACCGCCAAAAGGCAGTAATCTGCTGCTGCTGTTTAGCAATGCAGTCACACGTTTGCCGGCACCCGGAAGACATATGGTGACGGTGAGCTGAGCTGAGCGGGCTCCATGCTTGGCGTGGTATCTTGTCTGCACAGGTAACCCAGGTAAAAAGGCGCGAATCTATTGTCTGCCGTTGCTGTGACGGCGGGGGAGGTGCGTGACGCAATGTACCCAGAACCCCCCGCGGCACTGCTTTGCATCATTCGGGCATTGCGATCTCAACCCATAATTCCAATGGGCGCCGGAGACTCCGGGAACTGTGGGATAGGTACCCATAGGCACCCATAGTGCAATGCGCCGGAAGTCGACGCTAGCCTCGGTACTGTGGACGCGGTCCGCCGACTTCATGCACTTAGAGCATTTTATGTGGGGACACACACAGTCGGCTGCATAAAACCGGCTTCTATAAATCCGGCTTCTATAAATCCGACCTAATTTTGTAGTGTAGACAAGCCCTTAGTTCCAACTGCCCATATGCAAATCCTGCTGTAATTGGCATCTGCAGCACACAGGGTTGTTATGCCGTGGAAGGGCTAGGAGCAGAGTAGGAATACTCCACCTGCCTGGTTTGGAAGAGGGGGCAGGGTGGTTAGATATTGAGATGACTTCAAGCGGGGAAATTCAGATGTGGGTCCAGATTTCCACCACCACCAGTTCAGGCGTGCTAGGATCTGGAGTCTAGGCCAGTCAGGCCCTAAAGTGCTTATGTTTCCTCTATGGCTGTTTGAGAGGGCTGGAGGAGGAAGGATGGGGAGGGTTACCGGGGGAGAACATGGGGTTCTGCAGCTAGCAGGAAACGCAGAGGTGCTGGTGCTGGTTAAAGTAAATGATTGTCCATGGAAGGGATAAACTCCACTCCTGGAGTGGAGGGGAGGGAAACAGCTGGGGGTAAGGAGGACGCAAGGAGCTGATAGCATTCTGAAAGACATGAGAAACACTAGGCAATGTAGACAATTACAGATGCGCACGGGAAACCATCCAATACCCTGAGAGTCTGGATAAATATTTCAAAGTTTACATTAGGGACTGGCTTTTCATTGGTAACTGAGCATTATAAATAATAAAATTCACCTAAACTGTCCACATGTCCTGGCTGCCTCCTCTCCCTGGCAGCATCCATACACGCTTGGTCTCAACTCTCCTCTTAAAGCGGCTTCATCAGCTGACAACCTCACAAGCTTAACGTTTCAGAGGAAGACAGATTTTCCTTTCCCATCTCAGATGTCCTGGGGTTGGGAGTTCCAGGGGATTCCAGCTCCTCTTCCATCCCCCTCTGGAACTCTGGGGGAAGCATCCTGTCCACCCCATATCTCCTGGCAGGCCAATAAAAAAGCAGCCCCTTGAAGCAGCTCCAGGAAGTCCCACCCATTAGCAATCTTTCCAATTGCATGCTAATGTGTGCTTCTTCCAAAAGCCTTTTCTTCTTCCTCTGGCTTTTCCTGTGTAAGCTAGGAGCAGCCAGGCTGTAGGGAACCCACTGGGAGGAGCATGTGACTGATACTGTTAATGCAATGCCAGATCTCCCTGCTTTGCTCTGGTGGCTGTAGTTCATGTGATCGACTTACAGTAAATAAAAACAATGTTAAGTGCAGGACTGTGTGTGTGTTTGCTCATATCCTGTTGGATCACACCTCTCTCTCTCCCTCCAACTCTCCAAGGGAACTCTCCACCACTAGTGCAATCCCCTATTAAGGACTGGGACTGTGTGTGGTGGTGGGAACCCACCTAGATCATGAAATGTGGGGTCTGAGCAGGGCATGGTGGGTCTCTCTGCATCACACCTGTCCATTCATAGGAATCTGTATTCTTATTTTACATAACCACACCCCTCCCTGTGTATGGGCCTCATGTTAGCACAGCTGGGAATCCCATTAGCACTGCTCTTGATTTGCCAGAAGGTCTCATTGTTGGGTATAATAGCGCTTGCCTCATGCTTCAGCGTGATGTCCTGAAGAGATTCCTTCTGAATTCCTGACCAGGACTTTGGAGCAAGTAGAGTCCTCAAAGATTCCATGCCAGGTTTTACATCCGGCCCAGAGCATGCTGGAAAAGGATGCTCTGAGACAGTTTAACTAGCACTGTCTTTATCTCTGTCTAGGCAGCTGGTGTGTTGTCATCTCTGCTTATTGCATTAATCCCAGCTGTCTCACAGTTACATTGAACTTCTCTGTCTGTCTGCCATCACCTGTTTTCTCTTAGCTTGGAAGTGTTTATCCTTTTGTACTGTATTTATACAGCACCTAGCACCATGGAGCCCTGATTCCTGACTGGGGTTTCTAAGAACAACTACTACTGCTCAATTAGTGTATTAATTCAAAGCTCCCAGCAGTGGCCTGGAGTACAATACTCGCTGAATACTCAATGTCCTTTATCCTTGCTGGCAGCATGACAGGCACAGGGAGTGCTTGTGGAATTTGAACCCATCAGTTCTTCTGCATGAAGCATACTAACACTGCTGTCAGCAGGAAGTTCTGCAGGCTCCTAAGGTACAGAAACGTGACAGCATGCAGTCCCGGTTTTATTTTGTTTTACTGCCTCATTTCACATCTAAGCAAATCTCCCCTTTATTCAGCCTTGAACATTAACAGCGGGGCTTGCTGAATTTTTTTTGGTCAAAACTGTTTTTCTAGGGGAAATTGGATTTTTGACTAAATGAGAAGTTTTCGTGAAAAGAGTCTGCCTTCCTCGGAAAATTTCGCTTTTTTGTCAAACAGAAGAATGCCCAAAACCTCAATATTTTGATTCGGAAATACAAAATGCTGTGCTTCATGGGAGGTGTAGTTCAGATGCCTCATGCTCCCATGCTGGAAGCCCCAACTGGACTTCATCCCCCATGATGCACCATGGCCATGCCATTGCCATATTGCACCTCCTCACTGCACCAAGCAGGCTCCAGGCATTTCCGAATCAACATATTTTGCTTTTGGGCTGAACTATTTCAGATTTTGATTTTTTGTCGAAAACTAAACATTTTCCAGGGAAAATATTGACAAAACTGAAAAATTTTCCTCTTTATTGAAAATTTCCATGGGAGGGGGAAATTTCCAACCAGCTCTAATGATCAAGTTTACCTTTTGCTTAGGAGGGTAAATTACATGGGTGCTTCTTGATGCATTTGCTTACCACACATTCTTATACAATATGGACATTGAAATGACACTGAAGTTACAATATGCATGGAAAATAACTTTTTGCTGGAACCATTAGCTACAGTGCACAATGCACTGTTTTGTAACTGGGTGTGAATGGCATGGTAAATGCTGCAAACAGATTTCTGGGGTTATTCATTCAAAGGTGCTTCTACCATTTTGGCATCTTTTGTGTTTACTTTTCATGAACTTTCATATGATTTTGCAAATCCTCAGAAGCAGCATACCTTTAGAAATCTGGCATAGTGAGGTGCCCACAGTGAGTTCAGGGCAGAGTCAGGCGTAGACTCCAGGTCACCCAACTCCCAATTCTACTTCAGATCCTGAAGAAGAGGTTTGTGTGAGCTTGTCTCTTTCACCAACAGAAGTTGGTCCAATAAAAGATATTACCTCATGCACCTTGTCTTTCTAATATCTTGAGACCAATATGACTACAACAACACTGCAAACAATCTTAATTGCAAGACCATAGAATCATAGAAGATTAGAGTTGGAAGAGACTGCAGGAGGTCATCTAGTCCAATCCCCTGCTCAAAGCAGGACCAATCCCAACTAAATCATCCCAGCCAGGGCTCTGTCAAGCCAGGCTTTAAAATCCTCTAAGGATGGTTTTTTTAAGGTTTTTAACCATCTATCTTTCCAAATTTTGCCATTGATTTAGTGGGGCCAGGATTTCCCCGTAGGACGTTTTCTTTCTAGTCTAAATCTAATTCCAAATTCAACAGCATGTCTGAGCAGCAGAAAAAGTTTTCTTCCAATATCCATTACTTTGCACTTGATTATGTTGATGGGATCCTCTACAGAGCCCATCAGTGCTGATTTTTAATTGTCTTTAGAGATTGCTTTTGAGTGGTGCAATGTCACCCTTCCCCTCCAGGAACTAAGGGTATGTCTACAGTACGGGATTAATCCGAATTTACAGAATTCGATTTCTGGCAACTGATTGTTTAAAGTCGAGTGTATGCGGCCACACTAAGCACATTAATTCGGCGGTGTGCGTCCATGTACTGAGGCTAGTGTCGACTTCCGGAGCATTGCACTGTGGGTAGCTATCCCATAGTTATCCCATAGTTCCTGCAGTCTTCTCCACCCATTGGAATTCTGGGTTGAGATCCCAATGCATGATGGGGCCAAAAACATTGTCGCGGGTGGTTCTGGGTACATCCTCCCCCTCCCTCCGGGAAAGCAACGGCAGACAACCTTTTCGCGCCTTTTTCCTGGGTGAACAGTGCAAACGCCATACTGCGGCAAGCATGGAGCCCGCTCAGCTCAAGACAGCAGTCATGAACATTGTAAACACCTCGCTCGTTATCGTGCAGTTTATGCTGAACCAGAACCTGCAAAACCAGGCGACGAGGAGTAGGCTACGGCAGCGCGGCGACGAGAGTGATGAGGACATGGACATGGAATTCTATCAAACGGCACTTTGGAGATCATGCTGTTAATGGGGCAGGTTCATGCTGTGGAACGCCGATTCTGGGCCCGGGAAACAAGCACAGACTGGTGGGACCGCATAGTGTTGCAGGTGTGGGACGATTCCCAGTGGCTGCAAAACTTTTGCATGCATAAGGGCACTTTCATGGAACTTTGTGACTTGCTTTCCCCTGCCCTGAAGCGCCAGAATACCAAGATGAGAGCAGCCCTCACAGTTGAGAAGTGAGTGGCGATAGCCCTGTGGAAGCTTGCAACGCCAGACAGCTACCGGTCAGTCGGGAATCAATTTGGAGTGAGCAAATCTACTGTGGGGGCTGCTGTGATGCAAGTAGCCAAAGCAATCACTGAGCTGCTGCTACGAAAGGTAGTGACTCTGGGAAATGTGCAGGTCATAGTGGATGGCTTTGCTGCAATGGGATTCCCTAACTGTGGTGGGGCGATAGATGGAACCCATATCCCTATCTTGGCACCGGAGCACCAGGGTACCCAGTACATAAACCGCAAGGGGTACTTTTCAATGGTGCTGCAAGCACTGGTGGATCACAAGGGACGTTTCACCAACATCAACGTGGGCTGGCCGGGAAGGGTTCATGATGCTCGCGTCTTCAGGAACACTAATCTGTTAAAACGGCTGCAGCAAGGGATTTACTTCCCAGACCAGAAAATAACCGTTGGGGATGTTGAAATGCCTATAGTTATCCTTGGGGACCTAGCCTACCCCTTAATGCCATGGCTCATGAAGCCATACACAGGCAGCCTGGACAGTAGTCAGGAGCTGTTCAACTACAGGCTGAGCAAGTGCAGAATGGTGGTAGAATGTGCATTTGGATGTTTAAAGGGTCGCTGGCGCACGTTACTGACTCGCTCAGACCTCAGTCAAACCAATATTTCCATTGTTATTGCCTTTTGCTGTGTGCTCCACAATCTCTGTGAGAGTAAGGGGGAGACCTTTATGGCGGGGTGGGAGGCTGAGGCAAATCGCCTGGCCACTGATTACGCGCAGCCAGACACCAGGGTGATTAGAAGAGCACACCAGGAAGCGCTGCGCATCAGAGAAGCTTTGAAAACCAGTTTCATGACTGGCCAGGCTACGGTGTGAAAGTTCTGTTTGTTGAAAACCTGCCCCCTTGATTGACTCATTCCCTGTAAGCAAACCACCCTCCCCCCTTCGATCACAGCTTGCTTTCAAAGGAAATAAAGTCACTATCGTTTAAAAATCATGTATTCTTTATTAATTGATTATAAACATAGGGAGAGAACTGACAAGGTAGCCCGGGTGGGGTTTGGGAGGAGGATAGGAGGGAAGGAAAAGGCCACTAAAAAAGTTCAAAGTAATGACAGTCTTTTGCTTGGGCTGTCCACTGGGATGGAGTGGGAGGGTGCACGGAGTCTCCCCCCCGTGTTCTTACACGTCTGGGTGAGGAGGCTATGGAACATGGTGAGGGGGGAGGGAGGTTATACAGTGGCTGCAGCGGCACTCTGTGATCCTGCTGCTGTTCCTGAAGCACCACCAGAGCATGTCTGTTTGATCACGCAGCAGCCCCAGCGTTGCAGCCTGCCACCTCTCATCTCGAGCGTCCCTCATGGCCTCACGTTCACTGGCATCTTTCCTGTTCTTTGATACCGTGTCCTTCCACTCATTCAGATGAGCTCTTTCATTGAGGGTGGATTCCATGATTTCAGAGAACATTTCGTCTCGCGTCCTTTCTTTTGGCCGCCTTATCTGAGATAGCCTTCGGGACGGAGGAGGGAGGCTTGAAAATTTTTCAGCTGCGGGAGGGAGGGAAAAAAGGGAGAGAAGTATTTTAAAAGATACATTTTACAGAACAATGCTTATACTCTTTCACGGTGAACAACACTATTCACATTACATAGCACATGTGATTTCGGTACAAGGTCGCATTTTTCATCTTAATATTGAGTGCCTGTGGCTTTGGTGTTAGAGATCACAGACGCAGGTGCGGGCAACAGAATTCGGCTTGCATGCGGCCATGGTAAGCCATTGTCTTTTGGCTTCTGCCGCCTTAAAGCAACGCCCTCCTTTCCCACATACCAAGCAAAGCCCGTTGAGTGCTGCGGCTTTCCTGTTAACGTGCAGCAGCAGAAACCAAACTAACACCCCCCCCCATCCAATTCTCTGGGATGATTGCTTTATCCCTCCCCCCACCGCGTGGCTGGTATCAGGGAAGATCCCTGCTAGCCAAACACGAAAAGCTCAGCGCCAATGATTCCCTCCCCCCCCCCCCCCCCCGCTTGGCTAACTGCAGGGAAGGATTTCTTTTCAGCCACAGGCAAACAGCCCAGTAGGAATGGCCACCTCTGTCCCCTTAATTAAATTCCCGTATTTCAACCAGGTTACCATGAACGATATCACTCTCCTGAGGATAACACAGCGAGATAAAGAACGGATGTTGCTTGAATGCCAGCAAACACCGGGACCATACGCTGCCAGGCTTTGTCATGCAATGATACCAGATTACATGCTACTAGCATGGCGTGGTCAAGTGTCCTACCATGGAGGACGGAATAAGGCTGCACTGCCCAGAAACCTTGTGGAAAGGCTTTTTGGAGTACCTCCAGGAGAGCTTCATGGAGATGTCCCTGGAGGATTTCCGCTCCATCCCCAGACACGTTAACAGACTTTTCCAGTAGCTGTACTGGCCGCGAATGCATCCCAAGTCCTCAGGGCAAATTAATCATTAAAAAACGCTTGCTTTTAAACCATGTTTTATATTTACAAAGGTACACTCACTGGAGGTCCCTTCCATGGCCTCATTGTCTGGGGGTTGGGAGGGTACTTCAGTCAGGGTGAGAAAAAGATCCTGGCTGTTGGGGAGAACAGAGTGCTGTGTGCTCTCCGCAAGCTCGTCATCATCCTCCGCCTCCTCATCTTCCCTGTCCGCAGAATCCTCAGGCATGGCTGAGATTACCCCCTGCTCGGAATCCACGGTCAGAGGTGGGGTAGTGGTGGCGGCCCCCCCTAGAATTGCATGCAGCTCAGCGTAGAAGCAGCATGTCTGCGGCTCTGACCCAGAGTGACCATTTGCCTCCTTTGTTTTTTGATAGGCTTGTCTGAGCTCCTTAACTTTCACGCGGCACTGTAGTGAGTCCCTATTGTGGCCTCTCTCCATCATGCCCTTGGAGATTTTTTCAAAAGTTTTGGCATTTCGTCTTTTGGAACGTAGTTCTGCTAGCACTGAATCCTCTCCCCATATAGCGATCAGATCCAGTACCTCCCGTACGGTCCATGCTGGTGCTCTTTTTCAATTCTCTGACTGCATGGTTACCTGTGCTGATGAGCTCTGCGTGGTCACCTGTGCTCTCCACGCTGGGCAAACAGGAAATGTAATTCAAAAGTTCGCGGGGCTTTTCCTGTCTACCTGGCCAGTGCATCCGAGTTCAGATTGCTGTCCAGAGCGGTCACAATGGTGCACTGTGGGATAGGTCCCGGAGGCCAATACCGTCGAATTGCGGCCACACTAACCCTAATTCGAAATGGCAATGTCGATTTCGGCACTACTCCCCTCGTCGGGGAGGAGTACAGAAATCGATTTTAAGAGTCCTTTATTTCGAAGTAAATGGCTTTGTTGTGTGGATGGCTGCAGGGTTAATTCGATTTAACGCTGCTAAATTCGAACTAAACTCATAGTGTAGACCAGGCCTTTTTTGCGTGTTGCATCTACAGCACTCTTGGCCCCTGACAGCTTGAGGAGTCAGAAGTCAGGATGGGGAATTAAACTGATTTTTCTGCACATGGTAAGGTAGAATACATCACTACTAGATGGGTTTGACATTTGCTTTGTGTCCCATAACCCCCTATATCTCCACCAAGTGAAGTGAGTTATTTAATGATCATGTCATTAATAAGTGCACAAGCAATAAGTCAAGCTACTGGGTCACTGACATCACTACACAACTTCACAGTGCACACAACTTCATAGTAACCTGAAAGCAGGTATTTATTGCTTCTGTCTACTAGTGTTTTGAGCTCTGTAGAAGAAATGTGCAGTATTACATTTTCAAGTGTGTGTGTGTGTATATATATATTTCCCCTACAGGAGCACCAGCATGGAAGGTCTTATTTCCTGATAGCCCCCAAACATCCAAGGAGCAATAGAGATATGTAATCTCCACAGAAGGATGATAGTGCCATGATCACCACCTCCAGAAGGTGCTACTGCTGTCAAAGCCATTACAGAAGCAGCAGTCAGTACTCCCAGGAGTGCTGCCTCTTTCTGGAAAGCTGCATGAACGCAAGGAACGTGGTTTCACCCACAACCAAAGCCGGGTGGCCGAAAGCCATCATGGGAAATCTGCAAAATCTTGCCTTCTCCATACATAAATTTAATAATCTAGAGCGGTTCCCAGTGCATCCCAATCAGAACCCCTAAACACCCCAACTGGGAGGAATGCTCATGAAGGATCCATTTTGGGTTTAACACAAGACTCGGTGTATGCTGGGATGGGATACCTGGACTGTTTAGTCACTTCTGTAGTGACCTTCAACTGAGCTGATGTAGTTAATAAAGCAGAGAGCTCTTTACTCCAGGGCCGCCCAGAGGATTCAGGTGGCCTGGGGCAAAGCAATATCGGGGGCCCCTTCCATAAAAAAAAAAGTTGCAATACTATAGAATGCTATATCCTTGGGGCCCCTGCGGGGCCCGGGGCCCGGGGCAAATTGCCCCACTTGCCCCTCCCTCTGGGCGGCCCTGCTTTACTTACATCCAGTACAAAGTCCTAAGACTCAATTCACAGCTGCAGCGTAAGTGGATGAAACATTAATGAAAGCAATGGGGTTGCACTCGCTTATTCCCGCACCGAACTTGGTCCTTAGCATAGGCACTGCCAGTGACCTGGACAGCACCCTAACCATGTGAATTGGGTTTCAGTGGCAGCAGTGTCAGTGGGCAGACAGGTAGAGACATTTCTTGCTATTAGGAAGGTAGCTTATGGAGGGGGACAAGATTGCCTTCATCAAGAGAATTGGATGTGCTGTGCAGTGACACACATGTGTTTGGATTGGGAGCCTGAGACAGGCTGCTTTAGCCTGAATCTGTTCAATAGATGGAAACTTCCAGACCTGAACCCAGCTATAGAGAGAAGTATTTGTGGGGGTGTCATTCATTATCCCATGGTGCCACCACTCCCAATTCAGTTTATGTTAATCCTGCACAGGACAAATGAAGGCAGACACCAAACCATGGAGGGGTTTGTTTTGTTTTTCTTTCCTGTATTCTGAAGAACAGTTTCCTTCGATCACACAGAGTTCTGAGCCTGATGAAAAACGAATGCACCCTCACCCTAGCCTTGACTCCTGTGGCTGGCTGCTGGTGAGCGTGTTGTGTGAGCAGGGAGAGTAAGTTTTGCAACAATGTTAATGGCACGGAGAAAAGCCATTAGAGGAGGAAGAATTGAGGTTACAATATTGTGCTGAAAAGTTTATTGCTGCCTGTAGAGACATCAGGTCTGTGCTTCCAGGATTACTCAGTGCTTAATGTCAAGCCGCTTGCACATTAGTTTTTCCAGGAAGCCCATTTGGGGTTCTTCCAAAATGGAAAAAAAGGACTTCCCTAATAAAAGAACTCTCCAAGACCTCAACAAACCAGCCTGGGCAAAAGGCTGAGTGTAGCTCAGCCATTAGACCTCCAAGCACAGAGAAATCTTTGGGATTCAGGTGCGTAGCCTGCATAGGCAGACATGAGAGCTCTCCAAAGGACTAGCCGAGCAGCCCAGCACTGCTGGGTGTGAGGAGACCAGGGTTACTCCTGTCTAATCAACACAATGGCCACCTGTGCCAAACAGCCACTCTGCCGCCAACGATATGAGGGCATTGGTGTAAGGCAGAGGTAGTGGAGGTGCCTGGTTATCTGAAAGGACAGAGTTCATGACTAGTGAATCCAGGGGGTTATGTTCATGTTGCGCCTCTTACTATGAGCTAACCTACAATGTGCCTGTCCACTAAAGGAGGCAGGTAGTACTGTCTTTAATGGGATAAGTGGACACAGGCAATGTCAAAAAAGATACTAAGGCAATTAAGTATTTTTACTGTTTAGCACATACACTAGCTGAGGGTCTGGCTCCAGGTTTTTTAATTGCCATGGGGAAAACATGTGGGTCTCAATTGCAGGGAAAAAGGGTGGCAAACATACTTGCAAGACCTTGATCTGCAGATCTTGAAGTACTACACAAAGATGGATCAGCATCATCACCTCCATTTTACATATGGGGAAACTGAGGCACAGATAAATAATGTGATTTGCTTAATGTCACGCAGTGAGCAGGCTGGTAAGACAGGCCTCCTAATGCCAAGTCATGTGTCCTCTCTACTGGACCACACTTTTCCCATCAGCTGATTGGTGTGCTATATGTGCCTGAAATAGATCAATAATTGATGAAACAGTAGCAATGATTTGGAGAAGTGTGGGTATTTCAGAACATAGGTTAGTCAGTTACTAAATTATGGGTATTATAATTTTATATAAGGCACCAACCAGTAGCTTAGCCGAGGGTGAGCTTCAATGTAGACCTGCACATGCAGCATGTTGAAGAGAACTATTCTATTCTATTCAGGTTCTTATACCATGCTCATTGCCACAGTATTTCAGCATCTTCCAGTAGTGCATTAAGAAATGTGGTTAACATCTGTCATGTGTGATTCATGATCTCTTGCATCCTCTTCCCAGAAGAAGAGTTATGTATGCAGTGGAGTGGTTTGTTTTGGTAGGGATTTGGTTTGGTGACTGGGTGGGCTGGCTACTGGACTAGCTGAATGCTCCATGCCCATGGAGAACCCTCTAGGTCCCTGTCCACATCCTAAGTTCTCCCCTTACTTTGCACTCCTTCTTCAAGGGTCTCCATTTTTACAACCGTTGTTCTTCCAAGTAAGGAGGGCGAGACAGGACTTAACCCATTTCACTGTTCATTAAAGCAGCTCCTCAATCAGCAAATGGGCTCATTATTCTAGACCATGCCCTCCACCTCCTGAAGACTCAGAGCACCCCTGTTCATGTCTACAAATCATCTCAACAAGTCTGTGAGGATGAAAGGATCTCAGTGAGAATGAAAAGAGCCTTGATGTCTGTCTAAACTGTGACCAGTGTTCCTCTGTGCTCTCGACCACATCCTCTGTCCGACCATCCCACCCTCCCGCAGTCTCCAGAAATCTCTGAGCCATGTAATAAATATATTTATAGATGGAAATGCTCTAAGTGCTCTTAAAGGGGCCCAAACTCTGATTCTCCTATCTTCAGTTGTCTGGACATCCCCAGGGTCACACCCTCAGCTGAAGTCAGTGGAGCTGCAGCCAACCACACCAACTGGGGATCTGAACTTCCGACTCTGGAGCATGCATTATAGTTACACTCTGAGAAATGTCATGGTGAGACTGCAGAGAAGACACAGAGTGATAGGGGGAAAAGAGAACAACTGGTGGGGAGGTGTGGGAAGGAGAAAGAAGGAGAGGCTAAGGGCAGGGAAGGAAGAGAGGGAAAATGAACCTCTTAGCAGCATAGGGCAAGAATGCTGTTAAACGCTGACAGAGGGAGTGAAGCTGATTCATACCACTGGGGGATCTGGCCCACTCTCTGAGCATGTGTATCAACAGGGAATCACAGCTTGCTACTAATGACACACCTCACCTCCGTTTTGGTCCCTGTTGGGTGACATGTTACAAAGGGCTGTTACAAGCTCAGGGCCCCAGCTTTAGTCTCTGGGCATGTCTATATTGTGACTGGGAGTCAGCCTCCAGGGCCAAGTAAACAGACCCGTGCTAATGGGCCTCAAGCTAGTGCACTAGAAATAGCAATGTGGATGTTGCAGGCCCAGGCTGGAGCTCCACTCAGCACCCCAGGTTTGAGAGCCCAGCCCATGCCGCAATGTCCACATTGCTGCTTTAGTGCACTAGCATAAGCCTAACTAGCACGTGCTTCTCTGCCTTGGCTGGAAGGCTGTAGACCTACCCTCTGAGTGCAGCCTTGGAGCTTTCCCCAGGTATCAGTCCTGTTCATTTTTGCCTTTGGCAGACATAGCTAAGGGCGACGGTGAACAGAAATCGCCACATGAACCACTGTTTAAATTAATCTCTTTTTCACCACTCTCCCCCATATGGTGCTAGTCTTGAACCAGAACATTGGCTCCAGCCCCCCTAGAGCTTTGAAGGGACTAGACACAGAATGGCGGATCCAGAGGACCCTCAAACTTCAGGGAAATTCAGATTCTGATCTGGATACAAATTATGAAGCTCAAAACCCACCTCTGTAAAATAGTTCTGAGCCTCAAGGGGAGCCATCTCTGGCATCCACAATGGGGTTGCAGGGAGGGGGGAAGCTGATGGGCAAGATGTTCTGGGGCAAAGGCAAGTAGTGGTGGATGGATAGATGGGAGTGAGAGGTGGGAGAGTGTGGAAGTGATGCCATTCTGGCAGGGGGTGGAGAAGAATATTTTACCCAGGGAATGTCACACTTATTGCCAGCTGAGGGGGAACTTTTTTGAGCGTGCACAAATTTGGGCAGTGCCTTGCTGGTGCTCAGACTAGTAAGGTTGCTCAGTACCAGTCCATCCTCAGTTTTTAATGCCTGGGGAGTAATGTGACTGTACATTTACAAACCCTACTTTGTAGGGCTAGGAGAGCAGAAACTGCAGATGCCACCCTGTCAAAGCCTGGCATACAAACACATTGCCTGGGTGGGCTGCCAACTTTCCCCACACCACAAAACTCGCTTCTGCTCTCCCAAGAGCCCAGCTCAGTTCATCCTTGGAGCCACTTGGGTGGTAGATTCATTTGAGTGCATTATATGAGCCTGGACTAATTCTTGGAGAATGAGACTGGGAGCCATAAACTCCTGAAAGTGAATCCTGGCTTCAGCAATCCTAACTCCTGAGCAAGTTACTTCCCTTCTCTGTGCCTCAGTTTCCTCATTTGGAAATTGTCCAAAGATGGGATGTGTTTGCACAGCCTTCTGAGATGCAGACCCAGTCTATAAGGACAAGGGCACAGGGAGTCATATCTGTAGCCAGACTGGGGATGTGAAGGTCATTGGTCATGAGAATAGCAAGCCTGTGGGATTGGTTAGGGGGTCATTACCATAGCTTATCTCTAGCTGTGGGGAGAGGGGATGGAATTCATGACTGTAGCCAGCTCATTGGCAAGGGGGATGGGCTCACGAGAAGCGCTATCCAGAGGAATGGGAGTGGAGGACAGAGGGCAGGGGCACATCTAGTCTAGGAGAGTGGTGGTGAGGGTAGCCTGTTTATGGCAAAGGGCAGACAGGGAATTTGAAGTAAGGAATCTGGATCCTTTCTCCTCCCTATGAACTGGAAATTTTCAGGGGGAGCTTCCCTTTCGTGTGACTTTAGTGCTGGGGAAAGTTGCTGGATTGATGTCCCAGGAGGCTGAAATTCTCCCCAGGATAAGTGAAGGACAGGCCATGGCAGGGCAAGTCTCCTGCACACATATCAACCTTGAGACCCATATGTTTTTCCAATGGTTATTAAAAGCTTGGCGCCAGATCCGCAGCTGGTGGAAATGTGTGCAGCTCTGCCAGCTGTAGTTCTAGCTCTGTCTGTGTTTAGCTAAAGGAGAATGTGCTCTTTAGTAGGTACAGAAATATTTCCAAGTGGTCGAGCTGGGACAGGTAGCACACAGATGTGGCACATAAACTATTTTTTTTCATTTGAATTTTTCTGTCTCCTGTTCTTGGTTCCTTTTGTTTCTCTTGACTGGATTTTCATGCTACCCCAACTTGCTTCTCCATTCTTTACTCTGCATTGTTACTGGTGACAGGACATATTCACTCCCACTTTGCACTGTAGCTCTTTCATTGCCACTCATTCCTTTCCCACAATTTGAGGCCTTGGAGTAAACTGGGTAACTTACTGCATTTAATTCCCAGCCCTTGGACACTTTTATGAAGTGTGCTAGAAAGCCAACAGTGCAAAGATGACATCTTTTCACTCACTCATATGTCATCCTATTACTTCCTGTTTGCCTTCAAGCCAGATCTGCTGACTTCACTGAGCCAAAGAAGCTTTTGCTCCTGTTAACACAGTGTCTGCAATTCTGGAGGACAAGAAGGCAGATCTAAAGAGGTGCTGGTAGGCTGTACTGCTGCTGACCAGTGCAATCACAGGCCAGAACATAGCTATGGGAGAATGATCTGGGCCCTGTGCACCACCTACACAAGTGTCCACTGAATTTCATTTCCAGAATCTTTACCACTGGTGCTGATTTGAGACCAGTTTGGAAATTCCTGGTCCAGCTGGCAGGCCTGGCTTTTTGAAAACTCCCCTTTTCACCTGCAAACAGAGCCCCTGGGATATAGAAGTACTGAGAAAGAAAAAATAAGGCGCATCCATTTTTCTACAGTACTTTTCTGACCGTAACCACACTTTAAAACCAGGCATTTCCTTTCCTGAACCAAACACCTATTGCTGCCTAAAAGCCACCCACTGCTGGTCTGAGAAAGGCTTTTCTTGAGACACCAGAGTTGTATTCAGGGCTGATCCATTTTTCTTTTAATTCAAATCAATGCAGGTTAATCGAGAGCAGCTTATTTTTACTTCTGCTGGTATATGGCCACCAGGATCAATAACAGTCATTTCCACTTAAACCATTGTACCTTTACTGGAACTGCTACAGCATCCAGGTCTCCAACCAGTGTATTATGGACTGGCACCGTACATGTGGTTTCTTGTGTTATAATTGAAACCAGTGTATCATCAGTCTTGTTGCAGTGGCATCCTCATAAATGTTGTAAGTAAATGGATACATGCTTACCCTAAGCCAGTATATATATATTACAGTATAAAGTATTTGCACACTCTAAATACTCAGTTATGGGGCAACCATTCATTGATCTCTTTTGCTTTAATGTGACCTCAGAGACAGCCTTATTGCCACATTTAGCCACTAGGTGGGGCACTGGTAGCAGCAGCAGTATAATATGAGAGAGGGGACTCCCACATCTCTGCTCCTAAATGCAGCTGCAAGTCAACTTTACCTTATTCTGTCCTAACGATAGCACTAGGTTTTTTCAGTGCGGTCTTTGCTCGGAACCTGGAAGCTGAGCAGCCTTGAGGTAGTTCCCAAATGAACTAGGGATAGTTCCCTTTGCACAAATATTAACACAGGGTGGGTGGCAACATAACAGATGTTGCTACGGGAGTCCCTATGGGATGTGTGCGTGTATGTGTGTATGAACTTTGAATATACTCCTGTGATCTCAGCATATTTGTTTGTAAACTGGGAAAGAGGTGGCTCTCCTTTCCTCTGCCTCAAACACTCATATCTTTCGGGATATCTGTGGCAGCCTTTTCAGTGTTTTGGCAAGAGTACAAAAAACGAGGGCGATTTCACCTGAAGAAGAGAAGAATCAGAGAGGGTTTGGTGGCGGTACTGAAGGTAAGGAAAGGCCTAATGGGAACTCTATCTTCTCAGCCTGTCCCGTAACATGCAGAGAAAGGATCATTTGAAGGAGTTAATGGCAGGTATGTTTAGAACCAGGAATATGAAATGCATTCTCCCACAGCATGCTCTCAGCTGGGGGAGGGAAAAGGGTTCATTGCAGCAGGTCATATGGGCTTAACAATGTCTGGATTAGTTTATGATCCAAAGTAGCATTTGTAGCAATGCAGACTGGGTAAGCTAGCCTAATGCTTCCAGACCAAATCCTGCAGCTACTACAGGCATGACACCCACACTGATGTGCCTGGGAGATGCAACTGTTCAGCATCTCTGAAAATCCAGCTGCTCTTATGGTAGTTAACTGTAGCAACTTGGTCCAAAAGACTGAATGGACAGACAAGAACATTTATTCTGGAACTGCTCAGACAGAGATGTAACAGGAGACCAGGCACACTAAGGGACTGAACCAGAGGTGTAAAAAGAAACCTCAGGAAAGATTCTGCACAGTTCACATGTCAGGTAAGGCTACAGAGAGTGAATTTACAACAAGGTGTTCCAGGGTGAAACCTGCAGAGATGAAGGTGCAAACAGTTGGTGTTCTACTGATGCAGCTGGATGTAGCATAAGGAGCAGCAGGTAGGAAGCCTAGAGGTGTGAAATATTCCTAATGAAATCTGCAGCCAGGCAAACATGGGATGGGCTTTGCCAGCCTTTTGCCAAACCATGGTGAGGAGCTTTGGTCCAGCTGTGGCAGGAACCTGGATGTCAGTGCTTCTATATCGTGATGCCAATTTTTCCCAACCTAGTGCTAAAAATTTCCCCAATCTGGTGAAAAATTTCCAGACTCTTGGAATTTTTTACCAGTTTGGGAAATTTTTGGCGCTAGCCAGTGCCTCTATATCCTGGGAAATTTCCCCAAATCTGGGAATTTTTGAGTAAAATGTTTCACCTTGGGAAATTGCAGGGCAAATTGGGAAACTGCAGGGCACATGCTGTTAAAAATTCCCAGATTTTGGGAAATTTCCCAGGATATAGAAGCACTGCTGGATGTCTGGGTTTCATGGGGAGCTTTGGTTTCACTGTGTTTCATAGACTGGGGACCGTATTTGGTGCCACTGTGAGCCAGTTTATGGTTTTGGGTGGAAGTGGTACGAAAAGTGCTGGATTGGAGCCAAAACAAGGCAAATCTTGGCTGTTGTGGTTGAATTACACTTCGAGTGTCTGGATCCATTTAACCCCCAAATTCAAAGTGAAACTTGGTGGGACGAATTGCCTGCCTGTGAGAACCAGACAAACCCCTGAGAATCCAGACAACCCCTTGAGAATGGAAACCCCTGAATTCCACAGGGCTTTCGTAAGGACATCCAGCATGGATTCCCAAATGCCAGCCGCACATGCTGTTTAATCAGCGTCAGATTCATTGTGGAATCCCACCACTCACACCATGCTGAATGCACAGAGATTCAGGATACCAGGGTGAGGGCAAGTAGCTGAATTCCTGATAGCCTAGAATTTTTATACTTCTCCCCTACTCACCCCTAGTGGCCCATCTACAAAGTGGCTGTACTCAGCTGCCATAACTAATATCACATGCCCTGGCCCAGGGGCTCATGGAATCAGTTATGTAAGTTTGTACAATGAAAACACTTAAAGCCTGTGCTGCATTGTTTAGGACTATCCTGCAGGGTATTAGCCAAACTCTGAGCAGTTCCAAGCACTGCTGCCCAGAACTTGCAACTCCTCTATTCAATTCAATGACTTTATGAACATGCTTTCAGTATTGACTAATGTGGCAACCCACCCAGTGCCACATGGGTATTGTGCACCTCACGTACTATCCCAGCTGAGACTCACACGGAGTCCCATGCATGGGCTGCAGGCTGCAGTCATCAGCCAGTGATGGCTTTTCTATAACCACAGTCACAACTGTAGAGCAGCATGGCCCTTAAGGCTGGAAATAGGAGCTGTATACCCCCTAGGAGGGGGACAATTTTAGGGCCATAAAAACTATTTTAGGTCATTTTCTGTTGTGCTGAAAATAGACTAAATTTCAGATGAGTGTTTCTCTGAGCCCTGCATAGCTGGACCTACACTAACTAAGAAATCTGACTTTGGGTCAATGGATATGAATTATACCCCTGATAAAAAAAAATTCAAATTTCTCTGAAACATTTTTGCAAAAGTTGTCTGTAACATATGTGGTACATGCAGAGTACATGATTTTGTGATGTACGTGATGCATATTTAGGATGACCTGCATGACTCTTCCATGGCTTTCAAACACCTGAGTAGTATGGCTATCGCAGACTTATGCCAATGAAAGCTATATACCACATCTACCTATCTTAGAGTGTCTTGCTCAATAGATCTTTTTGTAGCCTCTGTGTAATGGAGTGCACTCACCTGTCTCAGTGCATGTGCCTGCTCTCTCTCTCTCTCTGTTTGTGGTGGGTCTTCGGTGACTCAGCCCCCTGGCTGAGTCTCACACAGTCTGTATATGAAATAAAAACAAAGCAAACCCTTTCTGGGGTACAAGTCCAACAGGGGCTTCTCTCAGTGCCCTCTGTCATGTCTCTCTTAAGCTGTCCCTGCTCTGGTACAGAGTGGTGCCCCAGGGCTCCCTACCTGGAGGCAATGTCTTTGCCCTCTCAGGGCCCTTCTGGCTGCAGCTCTCCAACTCAGCCACGACAGTTCAGTTCCCCTTCTGGGGTTTACCAATGTCCAGGCCACTTTCCCAGTGGCTGGGGGGGGACCTGGGCCTGCCCTCTACTCCAGGTCCCAGTCCAGGGACCCCATAGATAACAGCCGTCTGCCGTGTCCTTTTACATATACTGCATTGCTGCTACAATTCCGGGGTCACTTACCCAAGGCTCCAGCACACTCTTCACCAGGACAAGGCCCTGAGGTAAGGGTGGAGTCCCAGCAGCCAGCCCAGAGCTCCTTCGCATTCCCCTCACCCTCTGCCCAGGGCCAGATTAACGCAGGGACTTTAGTAGCTGCAGCCCAGGGCCCCAGGCTGGGAGGGGGGAGGGGAAGGGAGGCAGCTCCATGCGCTGCCCCTGCCCTCAGCACCGTCCCCACAGCTCCCACTGGCCAGTTCCCAGCCAATGGGAGCTGCAGGGGCAGCACTTGTGGGCACGGGCAGCGCACGAAGACACTCTGTCCCCCTCCCCCCAGGGGTGTGCAGAGACGTGCCAGCAGCCAGGCACTTCTGGGAGTGGTGTGGGGCCATGGCATCCAGGCAGGCTGCCTGAGCCCTGCTGCGCTGCCGGCTGGGAGCCACCTGTGGTAAGCACCTCCCAGCTGGAGCCTATCCCCTGCCCCAGGTCAGAATCCCCTCCTGCACCCAAACTCTTTCTCAGAGCCCGCACCCCTCACCCTCTCCTGCACCCCAATACTCCGCCGCAGCCTGGAGCCACTCCTGCACCCAAACTTCCTCCCAGAAAGAAACTAATATAACAGCTGTTCTAAGGTAAGAAGTAGGCTATTTTGAATTAACTTAACTATATTCTATATGTTTTAAGACTGAAATGTAACCACAGAATGGCTTTATTTTAATTAAAAGGCAAGTTTAGTATATCATTAATAGCCTCGATGCCATAATTGTGATAATTTTGTTTTAAATTAGGAAAAAGACTTGTATACAGGGGCCCCACAAAATCTAATAGCCCCAGGCCCACAGGAGAGTTAATCTGGTCATGCCCCTGCCAGCACTCAAATGTCTGTGGTCCTATAGCTGCCTCACCCTCTCCTCTCCTCTAGATCTAGCAAGGAATTGAACTCCACTCTGGCCCTGCAGCTGTTCTTATACTAGCCTGCTGGGTCCTGATTGGCTGCTTCCCATACAGCCACTCTAGGCAGCTTAGAGGACCTCTCTACTGTCCTTTATGGGGCAGGGTGTGGCAGGGCCTCCAGCAGGGAGCCTCCGGACCTAGTTCACCCCATCACACTCTGACTACTATGTGGTTGCATCCTGTCACATCATTCATACTGGAAGGAACTGTAGTAGCTTTTTATTTGGCATCTCACATAGCTGATACTCTTCATCTGCTTCAGTCCCCCTCATGTTAAGAGGCAGAAGATTAATACCATGTGTCAGTTCAATTCATCAGCAGGCTCCTTTGATCTCTAGTTGTCTATAAGACATTGGGCCTTGAATTCATCCGTGTTCCACTGGATCAGCTTTTCATTGCAATGATGGCATTTCAATAAGGACGTACTGAGTCCAGCTCCGGAGGGGTGTTTTGCCTTATGTTCCTGGTGCTCAAACAGATGGGGTTGAAAAATGTGGAGAGAGAAGGAACAAGGAGATGAGAAGATGTATCATGCACACCATTTGTTTTTTTCCAGATTGTCCATTTAGAATCCTCTGCTCTGGCAGCTAAAGTCTAACTCTGGGTCCCAGTTTTCTACCATTTTGAATGAGGCAGGCTGTGTAGCAGAAATGGAAGTCTTCTTGTTCACTGGGTGACAAAACAAAAGAGATTGCAAGGGGCATGATCAGTGTGAACAATGCAGTCAGTGATTAGTGGACATAGACATGGAGTATAGAAGTTTCAGCACGTGCCTCTTCAGCAGAACTGATTTAAAGCCCCATTAAAAGTTGTTGGGCTTGCCTAAAGATGGGACGGACAGACTCCATCCCCGATCTTTTATTACCCCTGGTTGTATGGGGGCACAATGACGGATTTCAAGAAGCCATATGTCAGCACAGTGTGTCTCTGATTGATTTGTAAACGTTTTACCAGTCCAAGAACAGATGACCAGAAGGAGAGAAAAGACAGTGAAAAAGGAGAGCGCTTGTGTAAAACAGTGGGGGAGCTTCGAATAATGACTTCTGACTGAAGTCATAAAACAATAGCTTATTCCTGCCCCTCTGCAGGGTTCCCTGGTAATGGAGTCACTCCAAGGGCAAAAGTTACTCCAGTGGGACAGCTCAAAGGGACAGTTTTCAATCACACGTCTGCCTAAAGAAACTGTCAGCATACGTTATGGAGATGCGCAAGTGGCTCGCGGGGGGATTATGAGCAGTTTGCTGATAATGTGGGTTCCCTGGGGATGCTTCCACCCAACCCTGGCATGCTGCAAAGAAAGCCACAAACAAAATACTGTCATCAGAATTGCTTAGGATAGTCACGCCCCTTTCTGCTATCCCCTGTGTACCCACAAAGATGTCAAAATCATAGCTAGATACTGTATTGTGGATGTACAGTGGTGCTTCAGCCACCAATATATATGTACAATGAGTCAAAATGAACTCAGCCTCCAATATTGAGAGATTCCATGTGCCCTTCCTGGCTTCTGCATCTGCCCCGCACAGTACATTATATAATATTAACTTCTGCCTCTGTTATATATACACAAATGCAGTGTAAATGTCTTCAGACCCTATACATATACACAATGTGGTATAAATCATCTCCACTCCCCATCGATTGTACCTCAATACAGTCAGGGCATTTCCACTTATGCTATTTGCTCCCAAGATGGTAGCTAGTGCTTCAGTTTCCAATATACTGTGTATAGTGATTCAGCTCCATGTGTGTGTGATTATATACATATACACATATACATATATATATATATACATATATACATATACATATATACATATATACATATATACATATACATATATACATATATATACACACACACACACACACACACACACACAATCTAATTTATAGAGCTTCAGCTCCCAATATATACATATATTTTCACTGTGCTCTGCAGTACCTTGGACAAGATGATAAATTCATAAAATGTGGTTTTAAGACCTGATGGGAAAATACAATTTTCCACTGAAAGTAGAATGAATGGGAATCTTTCCACTGGCTTCAAGGGCAAAGTTTAGGGCCAACATGAATTAAATATAGGAACTATATTGACTCTCTACTTCTCTGTCCTCATGCCAGTTCATACTGTCCAATGCATATTGCTTCATCATTGTACCCCAGCTTTTTTACAGAGGCAGTAGCTACTCAAGGGATTAGTCTACTTATAGTGAAATATAAGTACACATCTGAGATTATCTTTTCCAGATAATTTTCAACTGGGGAGAATGAAACTAGAAATGTTATTCTGTTCTATTCAAGTTCACATACAGCCATCATCACCATAGTATCTGAGCCCCTTCCACAAATGTGTGACATGATTGAGTGACATGATGATTAGTCTTTGTCCAATGAGGTTTTTTCATTCTCCTTTCCTCTCTCTGGAGGAAATTATGTTCATTGGCATCCAGTCTTGTGTGAGCAGTCACACAGATCTATACAGATGCATGTAGAGGATCATATGGAAGGCACAACAGTACAAAATTCTGCAGTTGGAGGACTAACTAAGGTGAGCAAAGTAATGGAGGAGAATCTAAAAGTACATTTGTGAGGAAGCATGGCCTCCCTCGGAGATTGATGGCAAGAGATGGCCACGGCCCACTGGAAGTGGAAGGGCAACACAGGAAAAGGAAGTATAAAAGTCAGGCCTCACAGCTCAGTTGGGCAGAAGCCACTAAGTGAGACAGATGCATCCAACCTGGTGCTGGAGCCCGCAGAGGCCATACTGCGGCCTGGCCAGAGCTTCCAGGGCCACCACCTGACCCAGATTCTGAGGAGCTGCTGGGGCTGCTGCCTGAGGACTGGCCAGAGCTCCCTGATTCACCAGCCGACTAAGACATGACGAGCTGCTTGAGCTGCTGCTGACCACCGATCCCGGGGAGATGGAGGACACCCACAGCATGGAGGTACCAAACCCCAGGGATGTAGGAAGTAGCCCACGAACAGCCGACTGTAGTTTGGCTATGTGACTCCCGGCAGATCAGCCACAACACGCTGACCTGATTCCCTGATGACCCCAGTGGCAGAACACTTTGCCACTGTTAGGGCCCTGGGCTGCTACTCAGTTGAGTCAGGTAGGCCTGGGTCCCCCATCCCATGCCACCCCACTCCTGGAGTGGCAGCCTCCCAACCACAGGCCAGGAGGTCTGCGCTAGTCTACCATCTGCTAGAGCTAGGATGATAGACCCTTTGCTGCTCTGCCCTGACTGCAGGCCAGAGCTCCTAACTGTTTGTTACCTCACCCTGATTGAGGGCCTGGGCTTATAGATGCTTTGCTACTCTGTCCTACCCCAGGGCAGAGCCACTAACTGTTTGGTGGGCCTTGGCTCCTGGACTTTTTATTGCTCTGTCTGGCCTGAGGACCTGAACACTAGAAGCAGCTAATTTCCCCCCCGTTGAGATCACCCTTATAGGTGTGAGACAGCGAGGAGGTGTGGCCTCCCTCAGAGATGGGACAGCCATGCACTCCTACAACATTCCTTAAAGTGTTTTAATAGTTTATTTATATAACCCTTCTGCCCATCTAAGTTGGCAGCAACAAGGGCCGGGTTCTGTATCTAGGGGTTCCGTTTCAATAACGCAATGCAAAACCGGTTCGAGCCCCCACCCAGTGACCTGGGACAATTACATACCACCCCCTGGGCGCCTTTAAGAGGCAATACTTCCCCTCTCGCAAGCACAGAGTCTGAGTGTAGCAGAAAATGTTTAATAACATGAGGTAAACGACATCAGCATTAAATTGGAAAAAACACCACAAACAGGATTCCTAACACAAACCATGAGCAAAAGACCCACCCCAGCAAATTGGGCCGTGTCCTTTCCCTTTGGTTCTTGAATCCAGCAACCCAAAAATCACCCAGAGTCCCCAAAGTCCAACACCCCCAAAGTCTCTTGGGTCCAGCAACCACCCAAAGTCCCAAAAGTCCAACAACCCCCAAAGTCTCTGTCCCTGGTCAGTGCAGCCGCAGAGTAAAAAGGGGGGGGCACGCAGGGTGTTAAGGGGCACCTTACGTGATCCGAGGCCAACCGGCCGTCTCTCCGTGGGGCTCCACCGCAGCCTTCACCACGAGCCAGTCCACTTCCTGCCATCCCACAAACTGCTCTGCTCTACGAGCTGCTCTGCTCCGCTCACCGACCTGTGAGCCGCTCCAGCCATCCCCGCAAACAGCTCCGCTTGCCGTTCCTTGGGCCACTCTAACCATCCCCGCAAGGCTCCACGCCACTCACTGCTCCTCCAGCCGTCTCCGCAAACTGCTCCGCCAGCCGCTTAGCAATATAGCTTCAGGCTCCCCCACTAGTTAACACAGCACTCAGTGATCTCAGCTCTTAGTAACATTAGCTCTTTTGTGATTTCAGCTCATAGTAGGGGAGCCCCAGTGCTGGTGCACCATTGGCCCAAAGTGAATTCAGCTCAGCAGCCTGTAACTAGACTCCTAATGAAATCAAAGTTAGTTCTGACATTCAACACTGGAGAGAAAAGGTGGTACAATTGGTGTTTCAGGCCCTCAAAGGGTGGCCTATACCACCAGGTACAAATACCTTCCTTCCTTCCTTCCTTCCTTCCTTCCTTCCTTCCTTCCTTCCTTCCTTCCTTCCTTCCTTCCTTCCTTCCTTCCTTCCTTCCTTCCTTCCTTCCTTCCTTCCTTCCTTCCTAATTCACTGGGTTGTGGAACCCATGTCCCTTGTCTAGCGAGTGCTACTTAGGTGATGGTGAGATCCTCTGTCATAAAACAGTTTCATTGTCCTTGATTCACATAATCAGGGTAACAACACTTTATTCCTCCTGCCCCAATAACAGAGAAACTGGGGATCTCACCCCATCCAAAGTAACCACTATCAGTTGCTGTTGTCTCATGCCAGGCGGGTGGGTGTGCCTATGCAAACAAGATCAGCCCCTGGAGTTCTTTTCCACACTCACCATAATTCACCACCAGATGTCAGGGTAGAGCTCATCCTGACTCTGCTTACATCTATTTAAGTGGGATTTACTCTCAAGGACCATTTCTGGACACTACTGTAGGATTTTAATGAAATTTTAGCTGCCCAAATTTGTTGCTGGCTCTAAGAATTTATCAAATTACTGAAAGGAGAGGAATTCCACATTTGGTGGGACAATAAGTGAGACATTGCTAGGATGATTTCAGGCAGAGGGAGTCTTAAATGGTCCACACAGTTTCAGATCCCACCTCTATCACAGTAAATTCTTCACCGCCTACCATGATTATATGGATCGGGTGGTATCAGCCCAGTTTCTAGTGGGCAGGAGCCGACATCGCCACCACAGGCAATAATTGGCCCCTTGTTGGATGTCTCAATGGTAAGATCAAAGACCAAATGGCCAAGGAGAGCTAGGATCTCCTAGAAGAGGTCACTCCAGAGCAGGATTAAGGCAAACATGAAAGGTAGAGCGGGACAAGCTTGCATTGCCACTGTCTGTGCCATGCTTCCTCTGTAGATAAATGCAGAACATTACACCAGCATAAAATCCCCAGTTTAAAAAGCATACCATGATGTCCTGGGGTCCACTCACTGCTCGTGACACCTCCTCCTGGTCGCTCTGGGGGTTAGATCCAGCCAGGTGTTGTGCCCTCCTCTGGTGGTGACTCTCCTGGTGTCCTCTTACCCCCAGTGGCAGATTAATAATTTTGCCGCCCCTAGGCCGGGAAATAATTGCCGCCCTGGCCCCGCCCCGACTCCGTCCTTTTCCCGCCCCCATTCCAGCCCCCTCCCCAAAGTCCCCGCCCCAACTCCGCCCCCTCCCTTCCCCTATTGGATCCCTTCCCCAAATCCCTGCCCCCGGCCCCGCCTCTTCCCCCAGCGCGCGGCGCTCCCCCTCCTCCCCCCTCCCTCCCTGCCCCGCGAAACAGCTGTTTCGCGGCGCAAGCGCTGGGAGGGGAGAGAAACAGGATGCGGCGGCCCGCTTGCAGAGGAGGCGGAGGTGAGCTGGAGCAGTGGGGCGGGGCGCAGAGGGGAGCTTCCGCCCCTGCAAATTTGCCACCCTAGGCCTAGGCCTTGTCAGCCTAGGCAATAATACTTCGCTGCTTACACCCTGTGCAACCCTCTTCATGACTTGCCCCTCTGGCCAGGTCACTATGCATGTTTCCCCTTCCACAGGTATCAAAGTCCTGCTATAGCAAATGGCAGTCTTCCCTTCACTGCTTTGACCATGCCACCCCTCCAGTGGCTGGTAAGGGAACCTGGCCTGCCCTGTACTCTGGGTTCAAGTCCAGGGACTCTATCTCTAGCAACAGTGGCCTTATCACTCCCAGACCATGTTGCTTTTCCCCTGGACTCCTTACTTCACAGCTCTCCCTCTTGGCTCTCCCCATCTCTGGGTTTCCCAGCCAAAGCACCCTCCTCTCAGGGAGTGACTGCAGACTACTCCCCTGCAGCCCCCTTCTGTTGCCAGCTACCTGGCATTATACTTGCCCTGCCTGTTTCTTCTCAGCTGAGTGCAGTCAGCAATTACGTCTCAGCCCTCCCTGGCTTTCCTCTCAGTGCAGTGTATAGGCTAATTGGCCTAATTGACCTTCTCAGGGCCAGTGTCGGGAGGATGCCCCATTACATATGTTCTGAGGTGCTATTTCTCCAGCTGCCAGCCTGGCAGGGCCCAAACTGCTGGACAAAGGACATGCAGTAGGACAGGAGGCTGTGCTTGAAGATTCATTGCTTTAGCATAAATACAGTGGCATGGGCACAGCCCTACCATTGACACCCATAGGGCTTCTGTGCAAAGACTTGTCTCCAGCCAGTTTCAGCGTCAGGGATTATAAAGTTATGACTCCTACACGGGTCATCATCTAAATGACACCCAATATTGGATCAAACACAGCAGATTAATGCATCTTCACGTACCTTGGGAGTCAGGGTTTTAGCTCCTCCAGGTTTTCTTTCATTCCTTCCAATCCATCCTAGTAAGGTCCAGCTGCCTCCTGAGTGCCTCTGAGAAGTGAAGATAAGAAAAGATAAGTTCCACTGTCAGCGGGGGTTAGAGAAGGTTTCTTTGTGCAGGCCGAAGCTTACTATCCTCTTGCCGAAGGGACAGGCACCTCAACAGAAACCTCCCATAGGAATAAAGACAAAAGGAAAGGCTCTTCTGCTTGTTGGCATCTCCTCTGCAGCGGCCAGCTGCGATCTACAATCTACTGCTCACTGTGGTTCTTGCCATCCCAATGCAAGAGAAAGAAATCAACAGTGACTTGCCAGTATCTGCAGGAAGTAAACCAGGAGCTGGATGAAGAGCTCCCCCCATGGGGTCCTTGTCCATTAGATATTAGCAGTTCCTGGGCTATATACCTCAGGTGTATTTCTTCACTGGTTTGGTGACAGATTTGGGAAGCTGGATTTTCAGGCTGCTCTTAGGAATTTGAATTTTCAGCAAAGTACCAAACTCCCAAGGCAAAGCCTGGGCTGTTTCTGTTGAATTCACACCAGGTGTCTCTGTGACTCATCTGGCCACCATTGCCATAGTAGCTGGTCACCTCACAATCTTTACTGTATTTATCTCCCACACTCCAGGAGGCAGGGCAGTGCTGTTATCCCCATTGCACAGAGGGGGAACTGCAGCACAGAGAGGCTAGGGGACTTGCCTAAGGTCACAAAGCAAGTCTGTGGCACAGCAGGGAATGGAACTTAGGTCTACTGAGTCCCAGGCTAGTGCCCTAACCACAGGGCTAGCCTTCCATTATCTAGAACTATGTTTTTCAATAACCCAAATGAAAACCAGTGCTGAGACTCATGTGTGAGCAGCCAGCACTGCAGGAATAAAATGTAATCACCAGACAATGTGCCCATGAAATAATGACCTGCATTCCATCCTGGTGCCAATTAATGAAAACCAAGGGACATAAAAGCAGTTTAGCAATGTGCCTGTAATGGGGTTCCCACTCACCACTAGTGCACCTTCGCATGACTAGAGCTGGGAAAGCAGCTCTCCCAGCATTGGTTGCCCCCTTCTGCTTACTGCCCACTCTGTGATAGTCTCTCTTCCAGTAAGTTGGTCCCCTTAATACACCTCTTCCTTGGTTACCGAGTCCAACAGGACCACTCTCCAGATGCTTTCTCTGGGTGGTGCTTTGCCCCAGCTCTGTGCCACTATCCCAGTGGCTGGCAGGAAAGCTTGGGCCTCCCCACTACACCAGCTTCTGGCCCAGAGACACTATAACCAGCAATGCAGGTCTGCTCAGTCCCCGTCCCTGTTGTTGTTTCTCTGAGCTCCCTCCTACCCAGCCTCTCTTTCTTCCCTTTCCTGTCTCTGGGTTTACCAAAGGAGTCTATTCTACTCCCTGTGGCTACTTCACCCCATCCTAGCCTCTTGCTAGACTCCTTACTCCAGGGCAGGATCTCAGGGCTTACTCTTCCCCTGGACTGCCTCCTTGTCCTGATGACCTCCCAGGGAGTGACTGCAGCCGCCTTCCCCTGCAGCCTTTTTCTGCTTTCAGTTTCCTGGCTTTAGACTGCTGGCCCAGCCCTTCCCCAGCTGGGCTTCCCTCTTAATTAAACCAGGTCCTCCCTCTCACAGGTGATGCCAAGTAATCTAATTGGCCTCTCTAGCCCTCATTTACCCTATCAGGGCTGGTGCAGGGTGCACATCCCATCATAGGGGGGAGGGATAGCTCAGTGGTTTGAGCATTGGCCTGCTAAACCCAGGGTTATGAGTTCAATCCTTGAGGGGGCCACTTAGGGATCTGGGGCAAAAATCAGTACTTGGTCCTGCTAGTGAAGGCAGGGGGCTGGACTCAATGACCTTTCAAGGTCCCTTTCAGTTCTAGGAGATGGGATATCTCCATTAATTAAAAAAAATTATAGTGCCATTGCTATTATAATTTATTCCTCATGAGGTAATGCCTAGAGGCCCCTATTATAAATCTGGGCTCTTCTGTGCTAGGTACTGTACAAATACATAGCAAAAAGACTGTCCCCACTCTGAAGAACTTACAATCTAAGTCTAAGACAAGAGACAACAGCTGGATACTGTGACACTCTGTATCTCGGGGGAAACACACTACACCCCCATGTTCATCCTTATAATATGATTGTGTGGTATCTAATGCATGTTTGTCATGTCCGGTTTCTTCAGAAGGCTCAGGATGCCCAGAGCATTGCTGTTATAGTAATGTTATAGTAATTTTTTATAGTAATGTTATAGGTTGTAATTTCATGTATATAGTTATGAGGCTCAAAATGTGTCCTCATGGCTTAAAACAAGCCCAGGCAAAAACTCTCCAAGAGCAGAGGGGCAGTTCACACCTCATAAGGGCATGTATGGGACAAACACAGCCCAACCTCACAGGAACAAAGGACACTGGCCTAGGCAGCAACAAAGGATCTGTTGGACTCTCGAGTGAGTTACCCCCCTTCCTTTGAGCAGTTTGGGACTATGGTGAGGTAATGATCACCTGACTCTGAAGGGGGGGCAAAGACAAGAGGGAAGGAAGAACATGATAAAAGGGAGAGACGTTTGCCATGCTGGCTCTCTCTTCCACCTACATCTACAAACATCACCACTAAGCGACTGAAGCACTGATCAAAGGGGAGAACCTGGCTGAAGGGCAACTAGCCAGCCTGTGGTGAGAAGCATCTCAGTTTGTAAGGGCATTGAAAGTGTTAAGATCAGTTTAGAATGCGTTTTGTTTTTATTTCATTTGACCAAATCTGACTTGTTGTGCTTTGACTTATTGTAGCAGTGCGGCGCCTCCTGCTGGTCTCTGTTGGGAATTAGCTCTGCCAGCCTTGGAGCACCCTCTGCAGGCCGGTGATCCGCCTTGCCACTGGCCCTGTGTCCCTCCCAGGACCCCAGTGCCCCTTTTCTCTGGGTGCTGCCCCCTGGCAGTAACCCCTCAGTCTTAGGGTCTCCCCTCCCCAGGGAACCCCCACCCACTATCCCCACCTCGCCTCAGTATATGGCTACTGCCAGTCATTGTCTAGCCCCCACGCCCTGGGGCAGACTGCAGTATCAGCCTACTCATCACTGGCAAGGTTGGGTTTGGACCTGCTGCCTTTGCCTACCCCTGGGCTGCCCTCTGCAACCCCCAGTACCTTTTAGCCCAATGCTAGGCCGCAGCCTGGGGCTTTCTAGGCTGGAGCTCCCCAGCTCCTCTGCCTTCCCCCAGCCCTGCTCCACTCAGGTACTCTGTCTCTAGATCCCTACAGCCAGGCCCTTCTCTCTCTGAATGCAGAGAGAGAGTGTCTGAGCTCCTGGCTCCCAGCCTTTTTATACAGGCCAGCTGTGGCCTGATTGGGGTGTGGCCCAGCTGCGGCCGCTTCCCCAGTCAGCCCAGCTTTTAGAGCTGCAGCCCTCTCCAGGGCTGCTTTCCAGTCCTCCCAGGCAGGAGCAAGTGTCCACCCCACTACACTTATAATCACTTAAAATCTATCTTTGTAGTTAATAGATTTGTTTGTTTATTCTACCTGAAGCAGTGCGTTTGATTTGAAGTGTGTCAGAGACTCCCCTGGGGATAACAAGCCTGGTACATATAAATTTCTTTGTTAAATTGATAAACTCATATAAGCTTGCAGCGTCCAGCGAGCATAACTGGACACTGCAAGATGGAGGTTCTTAGGGTTGTGTCTGGGAACCAGAGATATTGGCTAGTGTAATCCGGTTGCTCAATCCAAGGAGCAGGTTACATGCCAGAGGCTGTGCATGAGAACAGCCCAGGAGTGGAGGTTCTCACAGCAGTGCAGGGTAAGGCTGGATCCCAGAGTCAAGGATAGGAGTGACCTAGCAGATCACTGGTCCGGATAACACCAGGGGAACGTCACTGTTACAACAAACCAACCGGGAGGCACAAGGAAACAATGAGACAAGCATTGAAATAGCTTTAAAAATATCGCCTCGCTGGGATTTTCCTAGAATGATAGAAACGGGGGACAGAGAAGACCTGTTTCTGTAACTTATCTCAGCCATGCCCCCAGCCAATAAAGACTGTGCCCGATATTATATCCTCTAGTGCTTTTTCTGTTCTGGTCTTAAAAAGAGAAAGCAATAGGGTGTCATTGGGAGACTATTCCAGAGCCTAACTCGGTCACTGTTAACATAGCCCCCGATTGCTTTCATGTGCCCTTGTTCAATCCATCTCATTGCTACAAACTGTACCCCTTTCATCCCCCCCAAACAATTCCTCTCTTTCCTTTGAGCCAAGCTCGGATCTTGGATGGGTACACCAGGCACCCACTGGCACTGATAGGACTTGTATGCTTGACACTGAGGGTACAGTATTGCCCTTGGCATTTAGAACCTTTCTTGTCTCTGGTCCCAGATGTTGCCCACTCAACACAGGGTAACTTATGATTAGGCTTGGCAGAATTCCATTTTTAATTTTTTATAACAACAGCAAATAATATCAATGTTCATTTTTGAGCAATTTTTTCTATTTTTATCGATTTAAATTTTCAGTTATGGGAAATTATGGGCAGCGGTCAGACAGCAATTATTTAATGAAAGTGGATGTTGAGATTCAAAAAGTTAAAGCTTTGTAACTGTTAAAATGCAACTTGTCAACATCAAATAGCAAAATGTATGAAGAAAATATCCTTAAATTGAATTCTGCTAAGTCCTTAAGCAGCATTTTTTGTACTTTGCCTACCAATACATTTCTGTTAGTAGCGATGGAAATATGTTTGTGTGTGCATGGTGAAATCAAAGCTTACTCACATCTACTGTTAAAAATCTAATCCGTCCAAGCCCATTTCTGGTACCTTTGAACCCTGTGGATTCAGACACACAAGGATTCCTTGTGCAGTGCTGCCAATCCCAAGCATTCAGAAATCATGAGGCTTAAAATCATGATATTTTTAAAATGTGTAGTTCTTCTTTGCCTTCTGGGTTCTGAGCCTTTAGGGTGCACTCAGGTCATGTTTTCAATGCAAATTGAGATTCTCAGGTAACCCCCTTAACTCCAGGAGCTGGGACTTTAAGATATAACCCACTATCATGAGACTCATGATAATATCGTGAGAGTTGGCAGCTCTGCTGCTCTCCACTGATCATTTATTTATTTTTAATCCCCATATCGGTGCTCAGGATTTTGAACCAGGTGCCAAAGTGAAACAACACCCAGGTGGGGGAAAGGGGTGGGGTGGAGACGGGATGCAGGGAAAGAGGCACAGAAAAGGGAAGTGCTTAAGAGCAACAATTTATCCCTTGAAGCTCTCCGGCCATATTTCATCTCTAGCTTTAATATTTGCCCTGTGTGTGCGAACAGAGAGAAAGCAGGTAATTGCAGGATCAGCCCTCTCCTGCTTGACAGCTGACAGTCACATGACCTCCTAGGCCCCAGACTCAGTTCCCCGCCCCTGTCTGGCCCGGTTGCTGCTGCTGCTGTTGCCCTGGAGCCTGGGGTGGGGTGTGTGTCTGGATCTGTGTGTTGGGAGGAGAGGTTGTGATTGCCTACAGCAAACCTGGCCAGGAAAGGCTTTTCATCTCCTCCCTGAGGAGAGCCAGCTGCCTGCTGTCAGGGTTGTGGCTGTGGAGAATAGCTGTACACAGTAATTACTGAAAGCTAACACGCACCAGAGCTGGGGGTTGCTAGCAATATGGTGAGCATGTCAAGACCAGGTACCGATTAAAGCCCTCTGAGCAGATGGAAGTATGGGCTGCTGGATTTGGAGGAGGGCAGGGGCTGAGTTTTAATACTCGTTAACTTGCAAAGTGGGGGAAGGTATTATTAGGGTTAGCCCCTGCCCCCCACCCAGCCTATCCCAGCCCTCACATTGAGGGGAAAGGTTTATTACACTGGCCCAAGACAAGAAAAGAAATGGAGAAGAATTTGGTGTTGGGTCAGGATTTAGTAAAAGACAGAGTGACACTGACAGGGTATAATTACCTCTGTCATTTAGCCCCCCTCTGACCTCACCCCTCACTTCTCCCCGGGGACAGGACCCCTCACTTCCAGTCACAGCCAACACTGTTGATTTTTATTCTAATCTCACTGAGCCTCCCTCCTGATTTGGAGGCGATGGTCTCCTGCAGCTAAAGCTGCTTTCTTAAACACCACCAGCTGTGACTGGCGTACAGTGGTGAGGTACAGATGTGCACAAGCCTTGCCACAGCACTCTCCACAGGCAGTGCCATAGTGGTGAAGTTAAGCAGTGGGAAAGACGTCACATCAGACAGTCTGTGCTTACTGATGCATTCAATCCTTTGGGACTTCCTGTTTTGTTGTTGTTGTTTTTTACCCCCACTCCCTGAACCTCTCTGTGCAGCCAGCTGAGGTACTTGTGTCTGAGCAACTCACAATGTATTTACCCTCACAACATGCCCAGGAGGTAGTGCAGTGCTGTTATCCCCATTGTCTTGGTGGGTAACTGAGGCACACAGAGGCTAAGTGACTTGCCCAAGGTCACATAGGGATCTGTGGGGGGGGGGAAGGACTTGAACCTGATGTTTTGGAGTCCCAGGCTGGTATGCTCACTGCTGCCCAATTGCTCCACCTGGAAAGCAGGGAAGGCCAGGTGCCCAGTGAATGTGACAAAATAAACAGCATTGCCTTTGGCACCTCAGTGACTGGAACCTGGCCCTAAATCTGGTACAGCCCTAGGAAATCAGAGACATTAGGGACGGAAAAGATTGTTTGCTCCAGGTGAAAGGATGTGATCAATAAAGCTCCTAGTTACCAGAATGTAGCTCACTACGGAATCTCTGGTCCTAATTCTCTGTCAGTCTGGCCCTGAGCTGGACACACTAATGGGAGAGGGTGATGGGATAGGGAAAATATACCTTTGGGCCACTTTAAACTCCTCACTCTACTGTCAGAGTGGCCTCAGGGCTGCTCTAACTTATGTTGTGCTTTGTTTGGGCTGTGGGAAGCAGGGAATAACTGGAATGCACTGTACCCTGGTCACACCCCTCTCTGCCTTCCACTTTGCCCCCTGGCCTGCCTCATATATGCTGCTGAGGCAGTGGCTGAGAGCGGGGCCAGCAGAGGGCTGCTTTGGCAGCTCAACAGCAGTGCAGGATCCCCCTCACACAAGGGTATTTCTCAGGAGCTCTTTCAGCCCCCTTTACGTGGCCAGCATGGCATAATGGAGCCTTAGTGGAATGGAGAATGGTCCCTAAGTGCCTCAGCTTAAGGAATTTGAGGTTACCAAATGATCAGCGTCCAGATGAAGTGCTACCAAGCTGGACTGGTCAAACCTTCCCTTCCCTTCAGGGAACCCAGAGCTCCCTTAGTCTGCACTACAGGCCTGGAGCTTTGGCTTAGTTAATTGTCCAGAACACTGGTTGTGTCTCCCAAATGTCTGAACCTCTAGGGCCTGCACATGAGACCAGCAGAATTTTGATGCTTCTATTTCAAGCAGGATGTGCAGAGAGCCATGAAAACTGGCAATAAAAAAGGAACCACATGTTTCCAAACTTCAAAAACAAATCCAATAAGTCACCCTCATACACTTCAGCAGTGCATGGGTTAGGATTAGGGTTAACAGACATGCCTAAGAGACATACCTGGTAATTTTGCTGGGCTCAGGGTTGCGGTTTTGCATCATAGTGAGGAATGTGGTGTGCACATTATGTTACTACACTTGTTGCTGAATGGGACTTATGGGAGGAGTGGAATGTCAGTTGGGATGGGTGTAAATTGAGGTATGTTAAGGAAGGATAGTTTATCTGGACAGTTTCTTGCAGTTTGGTTAGGCGGGTCTTGCTCTTAAGCAGCCTTTCCTGGTGTTGAACAATGTTGTTTTGTTTACTAGAAGGTACAAAGCAAAAAAATCTTTAGAGTCCAGGTTAAACTGGCAGTTCTGGAAATTAGAAAAATCATTTATTCTGTAAATGGAATGTGTTTTACTCTGGAATACCCAGAAGAGAATAGACCCAGACCTGCATGATGGGATAAAGCATGTACTTCAAAGCAAGATGCAACAGAACTGGGTTCCTATTCCTGGGTCTGCCACAAATTCCCTGTGTGACTTTGGGCAAGTCGCCGCCTCTTTCTGCCTCAGTTTCCCCATGTAATAGTACATCCCATACTGGAGGTGTTGTGAGCCTTAATTCACCATTGTTTGTGAAGTGCTCTGAGATCCTCAGACAGAAGGATCTAGGGAAGGGCAAAGTGTTACGAATATTGTCTTTACATCATTTTACTGATGGTTACTGCAATTCAGGATGTTGGATTGGGGAGGGGGCGGGGTGTCAGCTGGTCTCTAAGAGACTGGCTTTTCAATTCCTCCCTGCTGATGTCTATTGGCTGGACACCAGATTGCACTCAAGGGATGGTCTTTGGGCATATCAGGTGACCACATCTTGTATTGTTGGGTGGCTGGCCTCTTTTGAGCTTCTCCGCTACATTTCTGTCCATGTGCCCTATGATAGGGATCAGGTTACGTGGCCTTCACAATGCACCAGCCATCTATTATTCAGTCATTGTGTGCTACCGTATATACTGGTGTACAGGTTGCTCCTGATTGCAACTACAAGAACAAGCCTGGACTTCTTATTCACCGGGAAAGCTAGAGCCTGTAAGTGGGTGACACATCCTAACCAGGGAGACAGACGGAGAATCGCACATCACCCAATGTGAATTATTAGGGTCTGAGGAGAATGCCAGCGGAAACGTCTCTGTGGCTACTGGAGCTCCGGTAATGCTTTAGATGGTGACAGTGAAACCCGCTCACATGAATTCCTGTCAGAGGGGTTGGTGTATTAAACCAGCACTCTTCCTGTGCACTAAGAGATGCCCGGGGAACCTCTTACTAAATTAGATCATGAGAGAGGAGAGCCTACCCTCCCAGGCTACCAACTAGAGAAGCTAGAATAGAAACCTAATCCAATCAGAATAAACCACTGTGCTGGTATGCTCTGGGGAGGACTGTGTCCACTAGGGCTAGAATTAGTGGGGTTCTTACAAAGTAATGAATGGCATAGAGTTTGGGTTCTTCTCTTCATATCTTCATTCACATCTTCTTTCTAATAATGCCAGAGCAAGGGGGTATGCAGTGAAACAGAAAGGTGAAAAATTCAGAACTGATCGAAGGAAATACCTTATCACTAGAGCTGGTTGAAAATCTGCTGGAAAATGAGTTTTGTCAAAACTGAAACTTTCCACGGGAATGTGTCAATTTTGACAAAATTTTGTTTAAAAAGAATTGGAACAAAGCTTTTTGAGGATGTCATGGTACATTTTGACATCATCAACATGGAAACTTTGATTTCTCATTTTGAAATGACTGTTTGTTTCAATATTTTTAAATTTAATTTCATTTACTTTGTAAAAATCAAAAATGGAAAGAAATAGTTTGATTTTGTTGAATCCAAACACTTCAATTACCCAAAATAATTTTTTTTTAAAATTCTGTTTCATGGAAAATTTCAATTTTTGTTTTTGTTTGTGTTCATTCCACTTGGATGAGATTTGAGGGCTCTGGTAAGATTAGGTTCTAAAATTACAAGGTCAGATACTCAGGTGGTATAAATAGACATAACTCCTTGAAGTCAATAGAGCTACTTCAGTTTATACCAGCTGAGAGTCTAGTCAATGGTCTGTGGTCCTTTGCCAAGCATGGTCTTGGAGGTTAAGCATGAGGGCTAGGATCCAAGAACTCCTGACTTCAAACTAGTTCTCATAAAGGAAGAACCACTCCAAACAACCATTGAGAACATGAACTGAACTCCCAGATTGAACCCTGTCTGAGACCTATGGTTCTGTTTGGAAATAGGGCCAGTCCTCAGTTGCTGGTCAATGGAACTACCACCAACTGACACCAGCTGAGGCTCTGCCCGTATTTATACATCATTCATTTTCTGTTTCTCTGCATATGTAGCTCTGTCTGGGGCAGGAGATGCTGAAATACCAGGAGGAAGCCTGTTTTGGGGAGATTTTCAGCCCAATTTGGAGATCCAAGAGGACTAGATAATCCATGTAGCTACCATGTAGTGGGTGTATGAACCCAACTTTAAACCCACATAGGTTCGCCCATTCATACTCTGAAGAGGTCCACCAAAGATTTAGGTATCTGAGACCTCAGACTTGACATCACATGCTGTTAGCTCCCAGCACCTGTTTCCATTCATAGTTTCTATAAGTAGCTGGGTCAGGCTCAGGAAGAATAACAAGAATTACAACACCCACACAAAAGGCATTAGGGACATGGACAAACTCACTGTCACTCCTCTCCCACTACACTTCCCAGGGCTCACCTTCACAGTTACATGGAAACCTGGTTCAGCAAGGGATGCCCAGTCCACATTGGGGTTTTCCTGTGAGCCTCATTCACCCTGGTTCCTATCTCTCAATGGGTGAGCTTAACAGAGATGTCTTGGTTTTTAAAAATAGTTAATATTTAAATATTAATTGAGCCATTAATTACATCTGAGCCCCAGAACAAAACATCCATGAATGATTAATGAGGAGGCCTATGGTAAATGTCTCTAATAATTCACAAAGCAACAGGACTAAGTATTTTCAATACAGTTTATTCAATGAGAGAAAAGCAGGAAAGGGGTAGAGAGAAAGCAGGCAAACGAAAGGATAACAAAGGAAGGAGAGGAGCTAAAAAGAGAGAGAAGGCAATTTGGGCTATGTTGCATCGATGATGCACTGCGTTAGCCTTGTTCATCTGAGGACCTCAAGAACTCTGCAAACATTAACTGAGATCTGTAACACTCCTGTGGATTGGAAAGTATTATCATCCCCATTGTGCAGAGGGAGAAATTAAGGCAAAAGCAGGTTGACGCTCATCCAAGGCCACACAATAAGCCACTGGCAAATTTGGGAGTAGAACCAGGGAGTCTTGGTCCCCATACGCACTGCTCTAAAGGGTTTGCCTGTTATGCATTTATGGTTAGAGCACTTTATGCAAACATCTTTGCAAGTCAGTTCTTGCACCACACAGTGTCAAGCTGCCATTTGATTTGATCAAATTGTGCAGAATAAATCAGATGACAACCTAGCAGCTTTTTTTTAAAAAAAAAGACAAGCCCTTTTCCAGGATTTGCCTGGTATCATTTTGGACGTGGGGAAGCTGCTGGGATATAAATATTCATGTTATCTATGCAAGGTATGGAAAATGGACAAAGAAGGATGTTTGTATGTAATTACAATTTATTATCTGTACCACAGTAATGCCAAGAGACCCCACTCACTGAATTGTACTACTCACTGTACACACATATGACAAAAAAGACAATCCTTGCTCCAGAGAACTTACAGCCTAAATAATGTCTCTGTGCTTCAGTTTTCCATCTGTAAAATGGGCATACTAATGACTCCTTTCTCCCCTTGTCTGGCTTGTCTATTTAGATTGTAGGTTCTTTGGGGGCAGAGACTGACTCTTAACATGTGTATGTACAGCACCTAGCACAATGGTACTATTGGAATCATCATCATCATTGCAGAAATAGCAGTAGAAGAACTACCAATAACAACAAGATTCAGCCAGTAGAACACAAATGGTGAGCTTCCTAGCTGCGCTCTGTCAGTGGAGGCTTCTCAGGTTGGTTTGCCAGGACAAGCTTTTCCTGGCCAGTTTAACGTCAAATTCATTATGATATTTATCTGCTGCTTTAGATCTGATCCAAAGCCTTTTTTTGAAGTCAGTAAGAGTCTTTCCGTGGATTTCAGTGCTGTTTGGATCAGGCCCTCCAACAGCCTCAGAGCATAGCTTTAAGTATCAGTTTTGCAACCCTGCTTTCTGATACCACTGGTCTCTGCTGTTCTTTACTAAATATACTCAATGCACAGTAAATTGAAATCCATTAAAATGAATACGGGCTAGTGGATAGATAGATAGATAGATCTGCAAAACACTGGCAAATCTGCATAACCAGTTACCATTGTTCCTAATGCTTTCAATTTATCCTAATAGACAGTTAATGAATACTTTATAAAGCCTTTAATGGGGTATTTTAAAATCAATGGCACTATTTTATTGCCATTTGTATTATCTTTATTTGGATGGTGTCTTAGCACTCTGATGCCCATTGATCGCATGACCTGATCAATGGGACAAGATTTCATTTTAACTACATTGAGATGGACAAGGAACACTGTGTCTGGGTGTGTGTGTATGTGGAAGAGGGATCCTACTTAATGTTTTTGAGGGGTTAGATTGTGCAATTCTTACTAATATCAGTGAACATTTAATAATCTCACTGAAGTCAGTGAAACTATTTGTGTGAGTAAATGCTCACCAACATGATTAAGGGCGACAGAGGCTAAACCTAGATGTTCTCCCCACATTAATCATCTCTTGCAGTTTGGCTACTACATTTTCTGATGGGCAATTGGACCTGATAAATCAATAATCTTCAATGGTTCTTAGCCAATCAGCAGTGCTATGCAAGGGAGTGATCAGCAGAGTTATGCCATATTTTTGCTCACCACATTTAGATGCTAGTCTGTAGCACCTAGATACTATGGTGATTATACTTAGATAGACAGACAGATACATTTGAGGTTTAACAAGTTCTTCTGTCCATTTCAGCTTGTATGGTTTCATATCCATTGATTTTTCTTTCATGTTTTTGGCTTGCTCCGGTTCGACATGGCACACATAGGTGATATTTGCAACAAAAGTGGTGAGTTCCATTAATCTTGGTGCATTATACATGGGCTTGATTGGAAGAGGGGTTGTTTGACCATGAAGATCAACCATGAGTCCAGGGTGTCACACATGTAATTGAAATCAAAACAAATCACAGATCAACCAGGGGGAAATTGAACCAATCCAAAGATGGCAACAAGTTCCACTTGGTTTGTAGAGCCTGGAAAGTCTTGAATGAAATTTGACAGTTTATTCCATGGTCAAACATGAAAAAGTCAAGAGTGGCATGGGGAAAGGCTTTTATTTAAAAGGTTTGTGCAGCTCTAGTGTTTAGCCAATCAGATCACCAGAATGAACTTTCCTAAACATCTTATATGAATGGGTATGGAGCCCAGAAGGCCCCTCTCTTTGAACTTAAATATTCAAATGTGGCCTCTAATTTTGCAGACACGGGTTTGCACAATCCAGACTGCAGTGTGGAGATAATTAGGCCTTCAATGGTTCCTACAGGGGTTTCTCCTGCACAGTTCTAGTTTGGGGCTGCAGCATAAAGTGGACCATGCACAGTGGCTACATAGCAGCATCTGGCATTTAGGTTTGTGCTTTAGTGGAGCTAGACGTTATTTCTGCTTCCATTGTTTAAAGGGAGGAGGGCTCCCTTCTGGATGCTCACCACTACCCCTCGCAACTTTTGCTGCTGTACTCACCCTCAGGGTTCCTGTAATTTTGTTTCTTTACCAGAACTCTCTTGCCTTTCTTATTGCAGAGATTAGTGTGCTCAGGAAATGCATGTTCTATATTGTTTAGCCAACAGAATGTTGGGAATCATTAAGAAAGGGATAGATAATAAGACAGAAAATATCATATTGCCTCTATATAAATCCACGATACGCCCACATCTTGAATACTGCGTGCAGATGTGGTCGCCTCATCTCAGAAAAGATATATGGAATTGGAAAAGGTTCAGAAAAGGGCGACAAAAATGATTAGGGGTATGGAATGGTTGCCGTATGAGGAGAGATTAATAAGACTGGGACTTTTGAGCTTGGAAAAGAGACGACTAAGGGGGGATATGATAGAGGTCTATAAAATCATGACTGGTGTGTGGAAAGTAAATAAGGAAGTGTTATTTACTCCTTCTCATAAAATAAGAACTAGGGTCCACCAAATGAAATTAATAGGCAGCAGGTTTAAAACAAACAAAAGGAAGTATTTTTTCATACAACATACAGTCAACCTGTGGAACTCCTTGCCAGAGGATGTTGTGAAGGCCAAGACTATAACAGGATTCAAAAAAGAACTAGATAAATTCATGGAGGATAGGTCCATCAATGGCTATTAGCCAGGATGGTTAGGGACGGTGTCCCTAACCTCTGTTTGCCAGAAGCTGGGAATGGGCGACAGGGGATGGATCACTTGATGATTACCTGTTCTGTTCATTCCCTCTGGGGCACATGGCATTGGCCACTGTTAGAAGACAGGATACTGGGCTAGATGAACCTTTGGTCTGACCCAGTATGGCGATTCTTATGTTCTTATATGTTCTTATTGCTAGGGGAAGGCAACTATTCTGGGTTTCACTAGAATTGGGAGCTACCCAGTAGAAATGCTAGAAGGTTGGGCTAGTGATATCATAGAATCATAGAATATCAGGGTTGGAAGGGACCTCAGGAGGTCATCTAGTCCAACCCCCTGCTCAAAGCAGGACCAATTCCCAACTAAATCATCCCAGCCAGGGCTTTGTCAAGCCTGACCTAAAAAACCTCTAAGGAAGGAGATTCCACCACCTCCTTAGGTAACCCATTCCAGTGCTTCACCACCCTCCTAGTGACAAAGTTTTTCCTAATATCCAACCTAAACCTCCCCAACTGCAACTTGAGACCATTACTCCTTGTTCTGTCATCAGGTACCACTGAGAACAGTCTAGATCCATCCTCTTTGGAACCCCCTTTCAGGTAGTTGAAAGCAGCTATCAAATCCCCCCTCATTCTTCTCTTCTGCAGACTAAACAATCCCAGTTCCCTCAGCCTCTCTTCATAAGTCATGTGCTCCAGCCCCCTAATCATTTTTGTTGCCCTCCGCTGGACTCTTTCCAATTTTTCCACATCCTTCTTGTAGTGTGGGGCCCAAAACTGGACACAGTACTCCAGATGAGGCCTCACCAATGTCGAATAGAGGGGAATGATCACGTCCCTCGATCTGCTGGCAATGCCCCTACTTATACAGCCTAGAATGCCGTTAGCCTTCTTGGCAACAAGGGCACACTGTTGACTCATATCCAGCTTCTCGTCCACTGTAACCCCTAGGTCATTTTCTGCAGAACTGCTTCCTAGCCATTCGGTCCCTAGTCTGTAACAGTGCATGGGATTCTTCCGTCCTAAGTGCAGGACAGCTATAAGGGAGAGGGCATGGTTCCCATGGGCCATCTGCATTGGAAGGAGATTCTCTTTGTTCCCAGTAATCAGAATTGGACTGATCTGTGTGTTCTGTCTGCCAGCTGGTGGCCAGACACTCCATGGAGATATAGTCAAGTAGTAGGGTCCTGCGTCTGCATATGTTCAGTCTTCACCACTACCTCAGCCCAGGCAGGCGCTCAGAGGGGCACTGGGGATGGGAAGGTACAGCGTTCTGGTGCATGCTGGGAGTTGAGTTGGTTTCCCCTTAGTGGAGCCTACACATTTCTAGAGCTGCTACCTCTGAAATAGGGCACCAAGGCCCAGGGCCCGTTGATTTCAGTGGGAATTAGGCTCCTAAATCCCTTTGAGGATCTGGGCCCAAATTCGTTTGAGCAAACGTATGACTTGTCCAGTAAACATTCCCCGAAACCCCAGGAGCCTTCTCCCTATCCAAATCAAGGTATTAATTCCCCTCGCCCCAAAGCCCTTGTCTTCTGCTTGCATGGAAGTCCAAGCATTTAGAAATTCACAGAACAACCACTCTCTCCTCTCCTCCTTCATTTCCAAAGCACCAGCCCTGGCTGTGAGCTTCACAATTGAAGTTAATCTGCTGGCTGCTGATCTCCCCAGCAATAGGGGATAAGAAGAGGAACAATATGGAGAAGGCCTGTGGGTCAGGCCCTGGCCTAGAGGGCTCTTAACCCTTTGCCTACCAAAGCTCTCATGGAACCTTCCTGGAAGAATTCTGTCTGTCAGCCAGGACAATGGGACTTAGAAAGCAAGATAAAATAAGCCATCTCATCAGCCAACTCACTAATATATTTCCACACAATGCATTCCCTTTCCTCTTTGCAAGAATGGTAACCAGTGCAATGCTTATGCTCATAACAGACCCACTCTCAGGAACACAGAAGCCCTAAGTATATAATGCTGTAGTGGGTTTTACAAAAAGCACATTGCCCAGGTTGCTGAATTGACCTGGTCACTTTTCCAGCTGGAGTGCCACTGGGCAAGCAGGGCAGGAACACAATGGCACCAAAAGTCTACAGTGCTCCATGTGCCAGGCTTCCCATGCTACAGGCAGCATGCCAGACAGGGTATGACAGAACACAGTCACGTTTCCTTGCAGGACAGCGAGAGAAGTCAGTGTGGGACCGGTTGATGGTAGGATGGATGACTTCATTCTCCAGGACTATTATTCCCACACTAAAAATAAAACTAATGAAGGTTCAGATATGGTTTGAATTTTGGCTCCAAAATTGAGTCTATTTCTATCTAATGCAATTGGTCACCTGTTCCTAGCACAGCAGTCGCGTATACTATTCTGATGTAAAAGAAACAATATTATAATATCACTAAGGGGTTTCCACTCTGTCTTTCAATCAATACTTTGTCCTTCTGCTATGTCCAGGTATTACGATCCTTGGATGAAAAATGGTGCATAAAAGTAGAGCATCATTATTGCAGTACACATTAGCTAAGATACCAACACAGCTTTGACTCCGTTTCCTAGGAGAGGCTAATAAACAGGGTCTGGTAAGTAAAAGATTGCTTTGCTTTACTGAAAGAACAAACCTGTGAAACATATAAACTTTTTCTGCTTTAGAACTGACCACTCCAGTTCAGTTCCTGCACTGCCTCTGTGTTCCCCAAAGGATCAGTAACAAAGGCATACACCTGTCACAAGTATAGCGTTGCAAGCATTCCATTGCCATCCACAGTATACATACCTGCGTAGGTTTGTTGCATGCATGGGGCTAAGTACTGAAGTGGATTCATTCATGCACTGACATTTAGCCACTGGAGAACGGAGGTAAAATCTTGCCTAAGTCACATAATTGTAATTTAGCCTCCTGGTTTTGACATCCTCCCTTGTCCACATAACAAAAGCATCACACATAATGCTACTATTGTTTAGCACTTATGTGTCAATATCATCTCCAGAAGGCCTTAAATACATTCCAAGTACTTGTGTAGCTCTCATCTCCATATCATCTGAGTGCCTCCCCATCATTCATGGAGTTAGTTGCTCAACACCCTTGTGAATTACTATTCACATTTTATACAAGGTTTAGGGTAGATTAAGTGACATGCCCAAGGTTGCACAGAAAGTCTGTAGCTAAGCTGGGAATTGAATGCTAGTCTCCTGACTTTCAAGATCATGTGCCATCCTCTAGAGCATCCCATTTACCTAGTACATGCTAGCCCATTAACCATATCATAGCATTAGTATGACCGGCAATCTCTGGAGACAAACCAGAGAATTATGGGGGACTGCTGCAGGTCAGAACAGAGGGCTGCTCACAGAGCTGGTGCTGGAGTGGGAAGCTGGAGGTAGCAGAGTGCACTAACAAGGACAGGAATACAGGTCAGGATTGAGGTGAGCTGTGTGAAAGCCCAGGAATAGAGTAACAGAGACCAAAAATGAGAGAATAATTCATAAGGAATAATTTATTCAAGCAATGTCACCTCTTTTTGTGTCACCAGGATGCCTGTGAGCACATCACAATGTCCTCAGATGTCTCTGGTATTTGAAATTAGTCAATGACATTTTTGCTAATTTCATTGACTTGCCATTTGATAGTCAATATCTGAAATGTTCACTGTCTTGCTTAGTTGTGACTTGCCACAGAAATCAAGTGATGTTGTTCTTATCTTGTCCCTGGATTAGAGGTGTAGCTTTTATAGGGCTTGAACCAGCACCGACTGAAATCAAGGGGAATTTTCCCATTGACCTCAATCAGATTTCTGATGCAAATACTTGCTGAAGCTTTGCTAGAGTAAGTGAAAAGGCATCGATGCTACTAACTCTTAATCAGAGGTGTTTACATAACAAAAAAGGATGTGCAAACATAGATAACAGCCATCCACATTTCAATCTGTATGAATGCTAATGGGCATTTCTTTTGTGTTCTTCACTGGGCCCAAGCAGGGAGGATGCTATTCATGAGTAAGGCACATTGGCAACGCTGCATGGGTTCCAAAGACTTGAATAGTGAGAGAGTATGGGAGGCTGCAGGCCATGAATGAGATGCATCAGTAGAGCTGTGTGTGGGGAGCCCCAGAGCTGGGATAGCAGGGGGACTGCAAGCTTGGACTCAGGTGCATTGGTGAGCTGTGTGGGGAGCCCAGACCTGGAATAGTGTGTTGGGGGCAAGGGGATGTGCATCAACAGCTATTTAGAGGATGCATGCACAGTGCTTGCCTCCAGCCAGACTAATTCTCTCTCACTTTTACAAACTCATACTTTATAAAGAAGTAAAAAATTAAAAGTCCCAAAACTTTCTCTGGTGCCCAGTGTTGGGGATGCTTTGACAGCTATTTGGGACATCATGTGCTGGTTGGAAAAAAATTGTTGAAATATTTTTTTGTCAAAAAATGCTGGTTTTATTGAAATCGAAACACTTACAAAAACATTGATTTTGATTAAAATTTGTTTTAAAATATTAAATGAAGCATTTCAATAATGTCAAAAGTCCCTGTCACAGGGTCTGCTACTCACCCCTCAGTGGTGCCTCCTCATGGCTCATCTGGGAATTTAACTCACCCCTGTCTGCGCCCCATCTGGCAGTCACTCAGCCTGTCACCTCAGACACTCGCACTGCGGTCCTGCTCTCGCTTGTCAGGAGCTGCAGCGCATTTCTTTGTGGCTTAGCCCTGTGCCCAAAGCACCATTGTCCCCCACTTCCAGGCTATTATCAGAGTCTCCTTCCTCAATCTCCATCTCCAAGGTGCTGACTGCGCCACTCCCACAGTGGCTGGTAGGGGAACCCAGGCATACCTTCTACACTGGGTTCTGATCTGGGGCCCTCAAACCAGCAGTTCAGGTCTATCCCTCTCAGCCCTTACTACTCCTTCCCTGGACTGCGCCCGACCCTGCCCTTCTCAGGCTCCTACTGTCTCCCTGCAGCCAGCAGCTCTAGCCTCAACTCCTAGGCTTTATAGAAGCTCCACCTGTTCCTGCCGAGGTGAACTTCCTTCTTAACCAGTCTCATTGCCCCTTAGCTCCCAGCGGGTGCAGCCTAAGGTGAATTGGCCTTTCTTGCCACTTTAACCCCATCCGTGCTGGTGTAGGAGGAATCCCCCATCACAATGTCATTTTGACATTTTCAGAACAAAATGTTTCAATTTTTCATTTGGAAACAACTTTTCAAACAGAAATTCATTGTCTTTATATTGAAACATTTAAATAAATATTTTAAAAGGTCAAAATTGCAGCAACATGTTTTGATTTTATCAAAATAAAATATTGTATTGACCTGAAATAATTTTTTTCAGAAATTCATTTAGCAGGAAATTTCAGGGTTTTTTTGTTTTTGGTTTCATTCTGTTTCAGAATGGCAAAAAATTAAAAAAGCATGGTGTTTCCCACAAAATGGAAAATCTTGTATACCTGCCCAGTTCATATATTGTAAGCTGTACACCAAGAATAGAAATGGTTTATAGAGAGAGGCCTGGTCTACACTACGACTTTAATTCGGATTTAGCTGCTTTAATTCGAATTAACGCTTGACCCGTCCACACAACGAAGCCATTTAATTCGAATTAAAGAGCCCTTTAATTCGATTTCTGTACTCCTCCTCGACGAGAGGAGTAGCGTCAAAATCGGTATTGTTAATCCGAATTAAGGTTAGTGTGGCCGCAATTCGATGTTATTGGCAATTCAATGTTATTGGCTACCCACAATGCAACGCTCTGGAAATCGATGCTACTACGGTAGCTTGGACGCACACCACCGAATTAATGGTGCCTAGTGTGGCCGAATACATTCGAATTTATAAAATCGGTTTCCTAAATTCGAATTATATAAATTCGGATTAATCCCGTAGTGTAGACATACCCAGAGAGTGTGTGTGTGTATGTGCATGTATGTCATTCTTTTGCTCTAAAAAATTGCAGAATGAAACAGTCTAGACAGCATTAGGTCAGTGCCTGTGTATGGGGAGATTTTGGCAAGCCAGTAAAGTGCCTGAAACCACTATGGCTTATTACTAAAAGCAGCCAAGTCAGCAGGCCATAAAGTGGCCATATAGCGAGCTCAGCTTGACCAAGGCAGGAGGGGAGGGGGTTTTGGGTGCCACAGAAAGGATCAGGGCTGCCCAGAGGTTTCAGGGAGCCTGGGGTCTTCGGCAGCAGGGGCCCCCCGCCGCCGAATTGCCGCCGAAGACCCGGCACTTTGGCGGTGGGTCCCAGGGCGGAAGGACCCCCCATCGCTGAACTGCTGCCGAAGACCCGGAGCGGAAGACGCTCTGGGGGCCCGGACCCCACGAGAGTTTTCCGGGGCCCCGGGAGCAAGTGAAGGACCCTGCTCCAGGGGCCCCGAAAAACTCTCGTGGGGGCCCCTGCGGGGCCCGGGGCCTGGGGCAAATTGCCTCACTTGCCCCCCCCTCTGGGCGGCCCTGGAAAGGATAGCTTGACCCTGCGTCCTTCCTGATAAGAATTGTGTTGAAGTTGCTGATACATTCATTTTAGAAGAGCAGGATGTGCCCCAGGAATGTCTATTGGGGCCTCAAGGCTGCAAACTCTGGAAAAACCCACACCTGGTTAATCAATAATTGGAACCTCTTGCTTGACCATTGAAACTGCTAGCTTAACAAGTTTTCTTTAAGGGACATGTCATTGTGTTACTACTGTATAAAATAAGGGGAAAGAGTTGGGGGGGGGGACACTCCTCAGGACTGGACTCTCCCTCTGGATGCATCTTGTGTTCCCCACCGGCTGAGAGCCACACTCAGCTTTGGTAATTATCAAGGGTTGGGGGTGTTTTACTAACCTGTTGCGGACGCGTGTAAGTGCTTGAGACTAAGTAAAGTTTAGCTTGAAGTGAAAGCACTCTTGTGTTGTCCTGTTTGTGCCAGCCATCTATCGGTCGGACGGCCGTGTCTTCCCTGATTTATTTCCTGACACCACCTCACATGGAGTAAAAGTTACCAAGAGCTTTGGGTTGAAAGAACCCCGGGTAACACCTGTTGCTGGAAACAGGATTTGTGCAGCTAACCGGTTTTATATTTGCTGGATCACTCTTCCTTAGATTTGGTCAGAAAATTGTTTTCTTTTCCAGGGAAAATTTCAGCTTTTCGTTGAATAAGCAAAAGCTGACAATTGTTTTTCTGAAAACAAAAAATGAAACATTTTAAGTGAAAACTGCCAAAAATTTGAAAATATTTAGCTGAAGTCTGAAGAAAAACTTTGTTTTCTGGTTTGTGGTTTTCCAACAATAATTGAGCCTTCTTGGGGAATGCAGACATTATCTGTCAATGTTTCCTTTTGGACAAAACCCCAATTTTCCACTGAAAAATAATTGATGGAAAATTTCTGACCAGCCCTGCTCTCCATAAAAATTGAGCACGCTCTCAGCTTTGGCTAAGGTTCAGGGTAATGGGATGGGGAAATTTTTATCTTTTCCATTCCAATTTGCCCATCCTTACAACTAGAGATGGCTCCTAGCCCTCCAGCATCCAGACACTCCTGAATTTAGGGCCATGCTTCTGAATTGGAACTCTGATGTCAGTTTCATTAAAGGGGCTGATCTTTAGAATGGGATGCATCAAAACCTCTGATCTGACACCCTTCAAAGGTTGGTGGGTGTTTAAATCTAGAAGTGGTCTTTGCAGAGTTCTGCAATGGGATTCCTTCCTGTGATATATCCCTTTTTTATGGTAAAGGAAATAAATGATTGTCCAAGCAGAATGAAACTATTGGCATTGATTTGGATTCTTACCTGGTGTAAATTGGCATAGATCCACTGAAGTCAATCTCCCCCACTGCAGCCAAAAGAGCTACTCTGACTTACATCTGCTGAGAATCTGGCTGACTCTCCTTGGTGGAGGGGTGAAAACAAGCCCAGATCAGATGGAGCAGCCTGTGCAAAGGCTCTCCTCATCCCTCCCTGAGCCTGGGGTGCATCCCCTCCCCCCACAGCACTCTTCTTTCCTCTCCTCTCCTCTCCCTGGGAGGAGAATGGTGCTGTGTGAACTCCCTGCTTCCTCAGGAGGGGTAATTGTAGCAGCACGTACAGCATATGGCCAGGCAGGGATACCTGCTGGTGCACCAGCTGTGAGCTGGGTGCCGTGGATCAAGCACACATTAAAAGGCTTCATCTCCCTGTCTGTCTCTATCACTAGCTGTTGCTCACCCTCTGCTGAGGCAGTTATTCAAATGACAGTTCTTAAAGAGGCCAGTTAGTAGCTGTCTGGATGCCTGGGGGAGAAATAGCCCAGGCTTTCAGGCTAAGCTCCTCTTCTCAAGTTCTCTCTTCCCCTACTCGCCTTCTCTCCCTTTCTTCTCATCCTCCCCCCTCCCTCTCCTCCTCTCTCCCCACTGCTGTGCCTTCTGTCCCCCTTCTTTTGTTCTCTGTGTGTTTTACCAGCATGGGCAGGCCTGGCCAGTGCAAGAGGCTCCCCGGTTCATGTGGTTCAACCAGGGTCCCCGCCCCCTGGAGAATAGGTTGCTCCCCACCTCTCTCCAGGTACTTCTCATCAGGGGAGCATAGCTCTGTCAGAGGAACCGCTCACTGCTGCAGCTGCTGAGAGTGCTCATATCCCCAATGCTCCTCACCAGCAAGGGTTTACCTCAGACTGGGCTTGGGCTTAAGGTGCAAGACAAGGATTTAAGAAATGTGGGTTCAGTTCCTGGCTCAGCTGCAACTCTCTGGGGGACCTTGGGCAAGTCAATGAATTTCTCTGTCTAAATTTCCCATCTGTAATATAGGGCTAATGATCCATCCTTTGTCTGGTGTGGGAGTTCTCCAGAGCAGGGATTGTGTCTCACTATGTGTATGTACAGCGCCTAGCACAGGGAGCCCCTGATCTTGGTTTGGCCTTTGCGGGCTGCTGGAATACAAATGACAATAATTGTTTCAATGGGTTTTGGATCAGGCCCCTGGTCACCCAAATGCATTTCCACTTGCAGCCAATGCTCTGCCCTTATGCCAGTCCCTTTGCTTCGGGTCAGTCACACACTCCAACTGGGCTGAGAGCTGCTTTAGTTTGATCATCACATTGGGTATTGGCTTTGGAGAGGGCTCCATGTTGGAGCCCTAGATCTGAAACCCCAACTCCCTATCAGAATATCTTCAGCTGGCTGCATGCCACATGTGATAAACACTTACCATGTGTCACAGGGGATCATGTGACATACACTATGTCTCATATAAGGCCTCACATGTCAAATACTTAATAAGGCTACCCCACTTCCACCCTCTTTTCCCCATGTTTATGAAATTGCTGTCTTCATTTGAGGTGTTGTTCTCCCTTTCTCCTCAGACTGAGCCCAATGGACACATTGGGATGACTGGGTCATTTCATGCACTGCAGGGAACAGGAGGTCTGCATTGCCCTGGACAATCCATTTGTAATGGATCCATTTATAAGATTTATGATCCTGGGGGTTTGTAATGTTTCATTGCTAGTGGATCTTCTTACTGTAAATCTGTTTGAACACAGGGAGTTCTAGCATGTACTTGTAAACTGTGTTTTATCTGGCTGCATATAGAACAGAAATCCTTAATGCTTTGACATCATGGTGAAAGCCAAGACTTTACTGCTGACCTATATGGATTAACCTGCAGCTCCTAGTGGTCTAGGAGTTCTCAAACTTTTGGGCGTTGGGGGCCACAACTTCTATTCACGATAACCAAGCCCCTGTCTTCCTTCCCATTCACCATGGCAGCTATTGCCTACAAAGACGTTATTGTATACTTAGCATCTTTTCATGTGGATTTGCAGGTGGAAACAAGGAGGAGGAGCCAGCATCATGTGACCAACTGGCACTCTGAAAGTGTTCTCCAGACTATCTGTGGTCCATGTAGCACAGTTTGAGAACCAGCTGTTTGTAGAGGAGGGGCAGGAGTCCAGGCCATCATGCACACAGAATGCTCAGATTCTATATAGTGCATGATCCTTTACTAACATCACTGGTAGTTTTATAGTGGTATGGTTTTAGGAAACATTCTGAGCTTAGAACTTATGTGAATCAAGGTGATATATAGTATGGCTAATTTAACAAATGAATCTTCACACAAAGTACCTTTCTCTCTCTCTCTCTCGCTCTCTCTCTCTCATCTTTCCCTCCATTCTTTTGGTCTCTTCTAAACCTTTGTTGCTCCATAAGCTAAGGTCCTGGGGGAGTCAATGAAAGCCGAGAAAATGGCAATAATAATCCTTCTGTCATCCCCTGGGGGAAGGAGGAGATTTGGGATGGCTGCGTAAAAGTCAATAGAAAGAAAGGGGGATGTTACTTCACCAGTGGGTTTGCAGTTGCTCCTAATCCAGGTTAGATTAAACAGGACCCCTTGAATGGTTAAATGATGATAGCCTCTTGGAGACCCAGTTCTGCCTTCCCAATCCAGAGAGGGGGAATTCCCATTGACTCTAATGGGCGCTGGGCCTGTGTAACTGGCCCCAGAGGGTTTGTCTGCATTGCAGCCAGGAGCGAGCCTCCCTGCCTGGGTAGACAGACTCATTCTAGCGGGATTTGAGCTCCCATACTAAAGGGAGCCATGTGGCTGCTGCAGGTTGGGCTGCAGCACAGGCTCTCCAGACAAGGGGTCAAGTGGGCTAGAGAGCCAGGGCTGCCACATCCTTACTGTTGTTTTTAGAGTGCTAGCTCAAGCCCTGCTAGCATGAGTCTGTCCCCCAGACTAAGAAGCTGACTCCCGGCTGCAGTGCACACGGCCCCATAGGTGTTTGTGAGCGTTCAGACCCAAGACAAGCCTGATCCATTTACCATCTGAGTCTGGCCTGGAGCATCCCTTTCCAAAGCTTGGCGATGTGACTTGGTCTGTTTGGAGCTGACTTCCGGGAGAGGTAAGGGAGCAATGATAGCTCCAGGGAATTCCAGCAGCTGCTGTCAACCTCTCAGCCTCCTAAACGCATAGATCTGAATCAAACCCTGGGTTCAAACACCCCCCCAAGATCTGGGGAAATTTGAATCCAGGTTCCAGCTCTGCAGTCAGCCCCCTTACTCTAAAATCGGTCTGTCTGAATCCCCCTATCACTCCACAAACACTATGAAACCCTGCAGATTGGGCTCATCTTTACTGCATACAATGAGAAATAAACAGAGCCAGCTGGGAGCCAGAGGAGTTAACTGCACTGTGTATCCCTCCCCAACAGTAGAGACAAATACTCTTTCCCTAGCTCTTGCAATGAGGGTTCCAGGGCAGATATAGGCCCATCCCAGAACATGTTGGGGGAAGGATGCATTTCATTCAGAGGTGCGTGTAAACCATGTAGCCAGGGCTATCAGAGTTGCCTTCTATTTATATTTGTCCTGTGCAATGACAGCCTCTGCTTCTTCAAATCCTGCCTTGCATTATCACCCATTAGCATGGCATCATGGCTTGAAGAACCAAATCTCATGAACATGAGAAATCAGGAGGCAAAGAGCAGTGAGTCCAGAGTTGTGAGTTTTGTTCCGGGCACTGATAGTATGTATGACCTTGGCCAAGTCACTTGGCTGCTCTGTGCCTCAGTTTCCCCATGTGTAAAATAGGAGTAATACCTACTTATCTCACAGGGCTTGAGTGAAAGGTTAATTCACTAATATTTGTGAAGTGCTTCAAGAGCCTTGGCTTAGTATGCACCTCTCCAATTCTTAATTCATTCATACATGCTGTAGCTCTGAGAGGCCCATTGTGCTAGGCACTGTATACCCATATAACTAAAGATGATTTCAGCCCCAAAGAACTTGCCCTCTAAGTAGTAAAAATTTCTCATGTACAGTGTCACCATTTCATTGCGGGCAACCTCACCCCGAGATTTCGTGTGTCTGTGAATTTTGACAAAATGGCTGTTTGCACTGAAAAAAATGAGAGAACTTTGAATTTTGAAGTTTGCATTGGGCCCCTCTTTTCTTTTCAAATGGGCCCATTTTAGCTATGGACCAGTTCACTTTCACTTGGAAAGGGGCCTCTGGGCAAGTGAAAAAAGTCACCAAACATTTTAATGAAAATTCACCCATGCTAGAATATTTTGCACCTCCTACAATATTGAAACAACCCCTATATACAATGTCATCCCCTTTACATCATGGTAGGCAAAATAAATGTAGAAGATCTATTAGTTACCCTGTTCACCCTTGTTCCTGGAACAGGGATCAGAGACCTAAGGAAACTGGGACCCTCCCTTGAAGTTTGAATCTGTAAGTGATGCTAGGGGAAGCTTGCTCATATTTCTGTCTTGCTAGATCATTCCATTCAAATGTGAAAGAAGTTCAAAATGGAAGATCCCACAAATCAGTGTTGCCCAACCTTATTACACAGGAGGGCCACATAAACCTAACCACAGCCTTGTATGGGCCAAATAGAGTCTGTTTTGTATGGATTTAGATAGAAACAACCTATGTACAGAATTGTTGATTTAAAAACAAAGAAAGAAATCAGTGCATAAAACATATATCAGAATTATCGAAAACAAGAGAAAACAGTAAAGAACACATAACTAAACTAAAATGATGTAAACCTGATGACAAAACGCTAATGAATCAGCTATTAGTACATTATGCTGATGCAGGCCATGGGCCTTATGAAATTCTCTGGTGGGCCATGTACGGCCCATCAGCTGCAGGTTGGGCACCCGTGCCACAGATGACAGACAATTTGGTATTGACTGAGTCTTGAGTGAAAATAATACAGCAAGAGAGTAGAAGGTGTAGGTGGCATTTTCTGCTTCTTGCTCGGATATGGAGCTGAGATGAGGGAGGACATAAAAGGGGGTCCTTTAGAGTACATATGGTGCTTTAGAAAATCAAACCATCTGGGGATCTGGGGCCACTGAGGTGAGCAAATCCCCCCTCTCCCTAAAACCTATCAGTAGGGGTGTAGAGGTTCTGACACTCTTAGCACCACTCTCTTCTGGATAGTTTGTTAACTCCAAGCACTTGATCCAATGCCCATTGATATCAATGGGAGGATTTTCATTGGTTTCAATGGGCATTTCCTCTCCTCCCTCATTTTAGTGTGTGGGGGTCATGGCTGAAATACCTCCAGCTGTCTCTGCCACGGAAGAGGTTAGCTTTCTCAATTCGAGAAACTGATGGAAAACACCACAAACCCATGTTCCAGTTCCAGATGTTCCCCTGATTTGGGGGGAAACATCTGCTCACCAACATGGTTCAGGTTGGTAACCAGTGTCTAAGCCTTAAAAAGCACGAATAGTCTCAGGTATTATTTTTGGCCACCAGAGGGTGCCCATATTGTTCCAGATATGCACTAAAAATGGATGGAGATTGGCGAAAACACAACTATCAGTTGGCTATAGAATATCAGGGTTGGAAGGGACCTCAGGAGGTCATCTAGTCCAACCCCCTGCTCAAAGCAGGACCAATCCCCAACTAAATCATCCCAGCCAGGGCTTTGTCAAGCCTGACCTTAAAAATCTCTAAGGAAGGAGATTCCACCACCTCCCTAGGTGACAGCTAGCTTAAGGCAAGTTCTGTGTTCACAAGAAATGTTAAGGGAATCAGACATCATTTTGCTGGGTGTTTTGTGTCTTCAATGCAAAAAAGAAGGCCCTAGAGTTTTCCGTCCACAGTGAACCAAGAAAAGGGGTTTGTTTAGTGGGTGATGTCTGAGTGACCGGGTCAGTCCCAAAACTAGGTAAGTGATGAGTCCCTGTTATATGTGAATCCCTCCATGCAGACCTGATTCCAAAATCTATTCCAGCTTGGCCCCCTCCACATCGATCTTGTGATGTTGCACTCCATATGTTTTATGGAAATATGCTTATGAGTGTGAATATGATGTAACTGGAATATGCTTTATGCAAAAGGTCTCTTGTAAGGTATCATAACAAAGATTATAACCTACTTAATATATTCCTCCTATTTGTATGCATTCTTGTATCTGAAGCTAAAAATATGAAGTATAACTCTGAGGTCCTATTGTAATTATGCAAAGTGTGGGCCATTAATGGTGGTTTAGAATCTTGATGACTCCCATTGACTAGGACAATTGGTTGTAAATGGTTTATTTACCTGAAAGCCTTCCTGTGTACGTGAGGGCCAACCGAGAAAGAATGGAGACATGATACTGGAATCCATCTTAATCCTTGTACTTTTCTATTGATGAGGCGAGGGTGGGGACCAGCACAGACAAAAGATTTACCCCTTGTGCCAAAGCTATAAAAGGGGATGGAGCAGGACAAATGGGGCTGCCAGTCATGAGAAAACCCCTGCTTACCACCTGAGATGTCTGCTGGAACTAACAAGGACTGTACCAGAGGAAAGGATTGGGCCCAGACTAGGAAAGCTTCTAGTCTGTGAAAGAAGCTTATTGGAACATCTCTGAGAGTGAGATATTACCTGTAATCAGTTTCTTAATGTATTAGGTGTAGACTTGCGTGTTTTTGCTTTATTTTGCTTGGTGACTTACTTTGTTCTGTCTGTTATTACCTGAAACCACTTAAATCCTGCTTTTTATACTTAATAAAATCACTTTTGTTTATTAATAAACCCAGAGTAAGTGATTAATACCTGGGGGAGCAAACAGCTGTGCATATCTCTATCAGTGTTATAGAGGGTGAACAATTTATGAATTTACCCTTCATAAGCTTTATACAGAGTAAAACAGATTTATTTAGGGTTTGGATCCCATTGGGAACGGGGTGTCTGGGTGCTGGAGACAGGTAACCTGCTCAGCTGTTTTCAGTTAAGTCTGCAGTTTTGGGGGCATGGACCAGACCCTAGGTCTGTGTTGCAGCAGGCTAGCATGTCTGGCTCAACAAGACAGGGTTCTGGAAGTCCCAAGCTGGCAGAGAAAATGGGCTCAGAGGTAATTTCAGCACATCAGGTGACAGTCCCAAGGGGGTCTCTATGACTGAACCCGTCACAGACCTCATGTCCCCTCCTGGTGACCCCAACACAGATACCTGACCCACGGTATCCTTCTACTCCTTCCTGAGCTCCAGTGGCCACCCTCCTACTCCTTCCATCTGCCTGGCTCTGCTCCTGCACTCTGACCCTGTCTGTAGAGTCCAGGGTGTCTGTCCTGCTCTTGATCGTTTGGTATCCACGGGGTGCTGTCAGTGGATATGTGCTGCCCATGAAAGAAACAGCACATAGATTCACTGAATCCCCAGCAACAGCCCCAAAGTGCCCAATCCTGCAAAATGCTGAGTGCCCTCCATGTCCACTGAAATGAAGTGGTAAGTGTCCCAGACCTCTCAGATGAGGCCCTCAGGCCCGAATCATGGTTGCCCCATGGCTACTTTGTACCATCATAGCCAATGCAATTTGGCCATTAAGCAGCCCCATGTTCTCCTGGGAAATAGTCCCAGTAACAGAGGGTCCTTTCCACCATTCACAGACCTGGGGCTGCCAACTCAGCACCCTCACCACCCCAAAATGGGGATTTAGGGGCTGTGCAGGAGGACTGGCAATGGGAGGTAGTTTGGCTTGAATATTAACATATCCCAGCTGTTCCCTGACTATTGGAAGACCCCAGCTGGTGAACCAGTCCCAGCAGTCCTAGGATCAGGAGACATAACCTGCCCCTCCTTCTGCCCCCTTGCCAGGTTTTGCCCTGGAACAAGGATTTATTCCCCACAAGGAAGTAGAGTTCTAAAGTTTGCTAGTATTAGGGTGACTCCCCACATTCCCCATGGAGTTAGCCCTGCCACACAGGCATTCTTTTCCAGCTTGGCTTTAAGTCATTACCCTGAGTAGACATGTCAGCCTCTCCCTAGACATTCAGCCACCTCCCACATGACCCAGATGAAAAGCCTTCCCTGGTTACATTCCCAAACCAGACTTAGCTCCTAAGTGACAGGACCCTCCTTGGGGCTCTGGAAAGCCTCCAGCTCCCCAGACATGTGACCCACTCCCAAGGGTTCAGGTTCTAGGGATTGCTGGGTGCTGCAGACCAAACTGCTCACAAAATTGACCATGGATATTATTTTTTTCTGGTGGAAAACTGTTTTCAGTTAGTCATTTCCCAACCAGGCCTATTGGTGAGTGAATCTCTACACTGTGATCATAGACTCACAGAAATGTAGCGCTGGAAGGGATCTTGAGAAATTATTTAGTTCAGCCACCCTATGCTGAGCAGGACCAAGTAAACCTAGACCAGCCCTGACAGCTGTTTGTCCAGCCTGCTCTTAGAAACCTCCAATGATGGGAATTCCACAACCTCCCTTGGAAGCCTGTTACAGAGCTTAACTGTCCCTAGAGTTAGAAAGATTTTCCTAATATCTAACCTTAGCCCATGGTTTCTTGTCCTACCTTCAGTGGACATTGAGAACAATTGATCACTGTCCTCTTTAGACTATCTGGTAACCAATTCGAAGACTGTCATCAGGTCCCCTGATGTGGTGTGATTGCAGTTCATGTAGACATAGCTGAGCTAGCTTTAATCTAGCTCCTTCTGGCACCAGACTAATGCAACCACGACAGTGTGGGCTTCAGCGCGAGCTGTACAGCTCTAGGTAATCACTTGGGCGGCTAGCCCACACTGAAGGCCATGCTGCTGTGGCTTCACTGCTTCAGCCCCAAAGCTCACAAGAGTAAAGCTGGCTCAGGTACGTGTACACATGCTGCAATCACACCCTGTGAATGCAGTGTAGACATGCCCTGACAGGCAATGCATGGCCCTTCATCCGCAGTTCTCTAGCATGGACTGTTCTGCCCTCTAGCAGTGGGGCTGAACCAGCCCCTGCACTCAGTGGGCTTAGGCCATGATTAGGTTTTGGATTGGAACTTCCACAAGATTCAGGGTTGTCTGGACACGGGGTTGGACCCATCTCTAAAGGGTTAGGGATCTAGACCTTGGAAAACATCAAAGAGAGGGAGCCTGGTCCTGTGATTAGGGCACGAGCCAACTACGTGGAAGACCCAAATTCAGTTTCCTGCTCTGTCATGGACTTCCTATGTCACCTTAGCCAAACCACTTCCCCTCTCTGTGCCTCAATTCCCCATGTGTAACAAGGGGATAATAACGCTCGCCTACCTCCCAGCACTGTTGTGAGGCTCAATACATTAAAAGATTGAGAAGCGCTTTGAGATCTACTAATGAAGAGTGCTATATAAGAAATAAGCATTTTTATTTATTTTATTAATTATTATTATTCACGACTCTGGGAGAGAATTTCCACCTCCCACCATGAAGAGCTCATACGACTGCAGCGACATTGAGACAATTCCTAGAAACACCTCTGAATTTAGCCCTGTGGATTCACTCATCATCTTAACTGGCCATTGTAAGTTTCCCGGCCATGTCCACACATTACAGCTGAGTTTCCCAGCCTAGTGGGAGGGGACGGAGAGAAACAAACTCTGTATTAAAAAGAAGGGGGCATCATTTGTACCAATTATTCTCAAACTGAGGTAGAGGAAGCCGTCATCTCGGAGTTCACTTATTTTCCTCCTTTACATTTGTTGTGGGGTTTTTTTAACACGCTGCAGATGGCAGACTATCACACAAGTGCCCTGTCAAGAGGTATATTCAATAAATACTTGACACCCAAGCTCAGGAATACATGGCCCATGGCAAACATGAATTATTCAACCAGAAATCAAGATAATTTTGCTTCTTACTCAGAAAACCAAGACTCTGTCTTTCTTTCTGTTTTTCCTTGCCCTTTTTCTCTTCATTTGCTTCCTGTTCTTTTTCTTTCTTTCTTTCTTTCTTTCTTTCTTTCTCTTTCTTTCTTTCTTTCTTTCTTTCTTTGGAATTATTACACTAATTGGAACAATTTACAGGAATAACTTCATTAAATAAACTGGAATGAAACACAGTTAGAGTTGGTATTTTTCAAAAGGGTGGGAGAGGGGGAAGCTGTTTCCAGGAGCTTTGTCTGCTCTGGATGCTTGTTTAAAATCTGGCTGGGTTGTGAAGTGAAATGGGGTTGGTGTTCTCCCAGAATCACTTGTGGATCTTTCTCGATGCCACAACACTAGAACTTGGGACACAGACCAAACTCCCCACTCAGGAAAAACTCCCATCAAAGTAAATGGTATTGTCTGAATGAGTCAGGAGGCCAGGCCTGGGCCCTAGGGGCTCCTTGCTGCAGCCCTTAAACCCAGAGTGAAATCATATAAACACAAGCTAAAGGATTAGGCCTTTAATCTTGAACTATCTGCTCTGAAAGTCTCAGGTTGGCAACGGGAATGAGGGTCACAGGTCAGGGCGGGGGTGCGTTGGTAGAGTTAAAGGCTCAGGGCTGGAATGGCAGGGGATGTTGCGGGGCTGCACCAGCAGAGCTGGGTGGGGATTCGAGCTCTGGGATAACTGGGGGTGTTGTAGCTCAGGACTGGCATCTATTTTGCAAGTGCAGCATAGGAGGCTCAGGCCTAGACTAGGAAGGCACAGTGGGAGTGAGGCTCACTGGGAGATGAGTGAGGGGTTCCTGGGGCTGGAATATTAAAGAAGGGAAGGGACCTCTATTTCCTGCTTTTCTTGTGCCTCACCCATTTTCCCTCCCTCTCTCCTCTTCCCCACATTATACAAATGCCTGTGTAGACCCCCTGCTTCTCAGTGCCTGCCAGAGGTAGAACACCCCTTCATGAGGTGGCCGGAGGCAGGACTATCCAAGGTGCTGATTCAGTAAGGCTGTGCTCAGGGAACTGGTGGCAGTGGCAGCAAGAGAAGAAGAGTCCATGTGCTTTGCCCTGGAGGGAAGCAGCTGTGAATACCAGTCTTCCCTGTGACATTAATGTACCTGTAATCACTGGGGAACAGTGGCATTTCCATGTGAGTCACACAAGGTCCCAAGGCAAATCCAGGGCATCTTTCAGCTTCCCTCTCATCTGCTCCTCTAAGAGGCCTGGGATGCTGCAGCTCTGTTGTTTGCCTGACTGACCCACTGCTGCTGGTTGGCTATAACATAAAGCATCAAATTTGCAGATGATCAGGCCAAAGCAGCAGAAGCCGGGCACTTGGACAGGAATCGATTGGACCTGCAATGAAAATCTCATAGAATATCATGGCTGGTGCAAGGTACTGGACTGTTGCATTCTCTTTTTACCCACAGAACAGGTACAGCATGACAACAATAGTGTAAGTTTCCTCCATGCTCTTCCCTGCCAATGGGTCTCACCAATGCTCAGGATGGACCTTAAAGGAGCTGGAGGGATTCATTCTCCATAAGCTAATCAATCAATGACCTGTCTGCCAAGAGTGCCAATCAATGCCAACACTAGAGGAGAGACCTGCCGGATAGACAGTTGACTGAGACCATCTAGCCACTTGTTTCACAAAAGCCACTGAACAGTAAAAAAAACACAAAAAACTTTTGCTCACTGTTGCCTCAGTGTGGATTTGTGCCAGCGACTTGGCTCAAAAAGGATCACATCCCCCAGGAGGAGCTCTCCAGACACCCAAAGTGACAATTAAAATAGGACTAATAATATTTTGGAGGAGACATTCCCCCCAGGGCAGAAGCAGAGAAAGAAGTGTCTAGAGTATTGCATAGGGACCCACAATGATTTGGGAACCATCTGATTGGGGAATGGTTACAGGAGTGGCAAATGCACTGTTATCTTACTGCTTGTGTCACAGAATCTCCTGATCCTTTCCTTGCCTCTGATGGGAGGTGGAACAGAGAAGAAGTATGCAATAATTCCCCTCAGTCCCTTTAATTTGGTCAATGCTGTTAATTATTTTATTACTCCCCTACCTTGTCTCTCTGCAAACATCCCTTGGATGGGAGGGGAGTGAGATCCATTTTCTACAACATCATCTCCTTCCTTTCTTCCTCTTCCATTCCTCTGAGTCTTATTTTTAGTGCTGGAGTTTCCCCTTCTCCTGTTGAATGGCCATTTACAGCACACAGTGGTTACTTGTGAGGTTGGGACTGGCTGTCAGCCAATCAGAGTTGAGTAGCTGGGATCTAATAGCCCAGGCGCCAGCCATTAAGGAGGAAGGAGAATATAGGTCATTTGTGACATCATCTCTCGGAAAGGTGGGGAGGGAGAAAGATAGGAGGGGGGAAGCAATTGTTTAAATTTGGAGAGGAGATAACTGGAAATTTGGGCCATCAGGAGAATAATGGGTATAGAGGAAGACAATGGGATATTAATAGAGATATTTTCTGTAAAAGAGATAAAGGGAAGGTGCAGTCTGCAGAGAGATAGATAGATAGAGAGAGAAAGTCACAAGACAACTCAAACAAGTCAGGCTCATGTGTTCTGGAGAGGTCTGTATTCTGTAACATTCTGGAGGAGCCCAGAGAGATGGCAAGGATCCACTAGGAAAATGACATGGGCATGTTACGGCAAACATTCCCAACGGTCCAGGGAAAGACAGAAAGACCTGTTCCTTCAGATCCCTATTCTGGGAGCAAAATAGCCTTCCTTCACCTAGGCAGCTCCTTCAACGCTCCCTTTGTGTGGGTTGCTTTCTCCCTACACCACACAGCTCTTGCTGGCATTCCATGGATTGGCTTCTTCACCAGCCTGTGAAAGTCTACTCACTGCATTGCCATGCCTCTCCACACCGTAACTTACAAGTTACAAGGGCTATGCCTTCCAGTTCTGGCACCAATCAGTCTGAGGGAAAGTCTTGGAGAAGGAGGACCAGAAGAAATGTAGCTTCTACAACTGCGGGTGAGCTCACGTTGTTCCCGCCCTCCAAGGATGGGGCTCCAGTAAGCAGGGCTCTTCTGAGCTGATAGAATCATAGAATATTAGGGTTGGAAGAGACCTCAGGAGGTCATCTAGTCCAATCCCCTGCTCAAAGCAGGACCAACACCAACTAAATCATCCCAGCCAAGCCTTTGTCAAGCCGGGCCTTAAAAACCTGTAAGGATTGAGATTCCACCACCTACCTAGGTAACCCATTCCAGTGCTTCACCACCCTCCTAGTGAAATAGTGTTTCCTAATATCCAACCTAGACCTTCCCCACTGCAACTTGAGACCATTGCTTCTTGTTCTGTCATCTGCCACCACTGAGAACAGCCTAGCTCCATCCTCTTTGGAACCCCCCTTCAGGTAGTTGAAGGCTGCTATCGAATCCCCCCTCATTCTTCTCTTCTCCAGACTAAATAACCCCAGTTCCCTCAGCCTCTCCTCATAAGTCATGTGCCCCAGCCCCCTAATCATTTTCGTTGCCCTCCTCTGGACTCTCTCCAATTTGTCCACATCCCTTCTGTAGTGGAGGGACCAAAACTGGACTCAATACTCCAGGTGTGGCCTCACCAGTGTTGAATATATATAGATATAGATATAACAGCTCTCATCTTCATCAGCATCATGATGTCAGGATGTAGGGTTGCAGCATCGCCATGGTTCATCTGCTGAATCTCAACAAGCTAAAGGGCTAGATGTCAGCTGGTTCAGGTTGCTTCATACCCCTGCCCCACCCAGATCCCCATCTCACTCTTTACTTCTTCCAAGGCTTTACTGTCCTCTGCTTGTTTGGCGGTGGCTTTTCCACAGTGTATGTGGCTCCCCGCGCCAAACAGCCTCTTCAGCTCATTTCCAGAGGGATTGTTTTCTCCCCAGTGCTAGAATTGAGGAAGGCCAGGAGAGAAGTGATGAGAGGAGCATGATTTTGCCTGCTGAAATAGATGCCATTGTTTAATATGTATGAGAAGACGAGAGAGGGAAAGGCATCTTCCCCTTGTTAAATATTAACCATGAGCCCTGGTTACATGATATTTTATGCCCTCCAGGAATTCCTAGCTAGTGTAAGTGTTACCCAGGGAGGATGCTTAGAGAGGTAGCAAAGTTTCCAGCATGCAGAAACTGCCCCCAACCCCAGAATCTCATGTGCTGCAGATGACCCCAGGATAGAAACATCTTGATTAGAGGAGCCCAATGCCAGAGATGTGTGAGGTCAAGGTGTGCTGTCAACTAGACTACTACCATTGGTAGACTTGAACCTGCACCCAAACTCCTCTTCTCTCTGCCTGGGCTCAAGGGGTACTCCCAGAGCAAACAGCGAAGAGGAGTTAACCCTTTGTCTGCCAAAATGAACTCACAATGTTGGGGAGGAGCTGGTCAGACTCCAGCAGAGCTGGTTGGCTTGGCTTTCCTGCCTAAGCCATGAGCCAAGCTGTTGGTAGATGTCTGTTGCTGTGCATTATTGGAGCTGGGTCTAATGTGGCAGAGCTCATGAATGCATGTTCAGCTTCATCTGTTTCCATCCTTTCTTCACTAGTTGAATAAAACAGTGACATTTTCTGAACTCTCCTCTCGGAATTATAACAATGGTGACAGTAATTGCAAACCATGTGCTGAGGGGGCTTCAAAAGAAGAACCCACCTACCCCACCAACCCTCTTCTTGGGGTGCATTGGCTGATCCCTTACCACTTGGTGCCAGTATCAGTGGAAACCATGCCCCCGGCAGTAAGACCCATAGGCCCGTCTATTAACAGAGAGTAGACCCATGGGAAGGAGGGAGTTACCTAATACTCATGCAATCCCTTCCTCACTGTTGCTACATTTCTATGGGTGTCCCGTGCCCAAGTCTGCCCTCAGGTATGCCGGTAAAAATGAAAATGCTGCATCTGCATATCCTAGGGACAGGTTGGACCCTATGTCTCTCCATCAAGCCTGGGATACTTTCTGGAACTCTTATAAACATCCTCTAGAGATTGCATGGGGGTGTGAACCTCAACTGCGACCAAAATGCATTCAGTAACGCTGCAGAAGGGTGGTGTGTGGGTGGCAAAGGTGGTTCCACACCCCCTCAGCAGTTCCTCTCTGTGGGGCTGTCAACAACCTCAGAGGTGTTCTAAGTTATGACCATCTGCCCCTAGCCCGAGTGTCAGCTGTAGATCAGTGGATACAAGGATGCCTGTGTCACGGGCTGGGGGATGGGATGTCCCAGAACCCACTGGCTCTATGCCATGACTGATTCCTTCTACACAAGGGGAATCTTCAGGGAATCAGGCCAGCTGGCTTCTGGCTGCTTCACACTGCTGGGCCAGCCTGAGAGAAAGGAACTGGTTCAAGCACTAGAATGGGGCATGGCAGGTCTGGTTTAAATTCCCAGCTCTTTCACAGACTTCCTGTGTGCCCTGGGATAAGTCACTGTGCCTCGGTTCCCCATCTGTCAAATGGGGTAATACTCCTCCTTTTCCCCACCCTTGGTTTGTCTATCTCTGTAAGTTCTACAGGGCAGGGCTCTCTCTCACTAGGTGTATGTACAGTGCCTAGCATATCAGGGCCTGAGCTCAGCAGGGGCTTCTAGCAGTACAACTACTGATGGTGGTAAGGTGCCGCTAGAGAGTTGGCATTTCTTGCAGGTTTCCACCAGATACAACGTGTGACATCCTCAGTCAAGGATTGCCTCCTGGGATCAGTACGGGAGAGGGCCTGCTGGGGGTGGGGAAGTGTCTGATGCAGACTGGCCACTTATTCCAAAGGTTTCCATGTGTTTGCCATTGTCACTGCAAATGGTGATAAATAGGGGAGCAGCCTATCCTGACAATGGAGCTTTTCCACTCGCTGTGGGCCCTTCCCTCCACTCTTGTATTACTCACTCCAGTATCCCCATTCAGAAGGCTCAGCTCACATTACAGCTGTGACGTTTGAAGGGCTGGTGCACAGTGGTCTTTGATCTTTTTCTACGGGTGCTTCGTCTCAATCCCAGAACAAAGGGGCAACAGGGAGGGCTGATCTGGGCTGCACAAAGGGATACCTGTCTCAACAGCTGCAATGCAGACTGCAGTCTCTAACCCCTCCCCCCGACCCCAAAACCCCAGCCCTCAGCTGGTGACACCACAGGCCAGCAAAGTGGCTCAGACAAGCTCTCAGAACAAGGAGATAGCATTTTACTGCCAAAAGATAGCTTCCTTTCTTTCTATCAGCATTCTACAGAGACAGCTGAAATACTATGTGCCAAACCCTATAGTCTTTATACCTGTGCTTAAGCAAAACAAGTATGATGACTGAATAAATGTGTAACAGTTTTAAAAGGGTTTGCATCATTGTTTTTATATGCAAGTGAAATGATAATAAACTGGGGCTTTCTTTGGATGGAGATCTGGTTATTGATCACTGTTAGTGGGTCTTCTTTTTATCTCAGGCTGCTGATCAGTAGTGACTGGAAGCTGTTGCCATTAATGTCTGCTTGACGACTTACATGTAACAAACTGAGGGGTTTACATCAAATTCTTACTTAACAGACATACCTACTCCAAAAACCCACCACAAGCGATGCCTTGTTGGCAGACTCAGGAAATTAGGTAAGAAAGAAAGAGCAAAAGGTACCAAGGTAACTTTGTGGGATGCACCATTACCATTAAGCGAAACTTCACACTAAAGGCTGGGAAGAATCTTTCATGTTATTACATTGGGTTTTCTTGTAGCTACAGATAATAGTGGTTAGTGCTGGATCCTGATATCCCTAACACAGCACTGGTTAGCTCAGAAAACCCAGCTCCTAATTCCATGCTGAATTTGATTCCTGAAATGAAGGTTGATCTACAAGGAATCAATTATGAAACACTTAGAGGAGAGGAAAGTGATCAGGAACAGTCAGCATGGATTCACCAAGGGGAAGTCGTGCCTGACTAACCTAATTGCCTTCTATGAGGAGATAACTGGCTCTGTGGATGAGGGGAAAGCAGTGGATGTGTTATTCCTTGACTTTAGCAAAGCTTTGGATACGGTCTCCCACAGTATTCTTGCCGCCAAGTTAAAGAAGTATGGGCTGGATGAATGGACTGTAAGGTGGATAGAAAGCTGGCTAGATCGTCGGGCTCAACGGGTAGTGATCAATGGCTCCATGTCTAGTTGGCAGCAGGTTTCAAGCGGAGTACCCCAAGGGTCGGTCCTGGGGCCGGTTTTGTTTAATATCTTTATTAATGATCTGGAGGATGGTGTGGACTGCACTCTCAGCAAGTTTGCAGATGACACTAAACTGGGAGGAGTGGTAGATACGCTGGAGGGTAGGGATCAGATACAGAGGGACCTAGACAAATTGGAGGATTGGGCCAAAAGAAACCTGATGAGGTTCAACAAGGACAAGTGCAGAGTCCTGCACTTAGGACGGAAGAATCCTATGCACTGCTACAGACTAGGGACCGAATGGCTAGGTAGCAGTTCTGCAGAAAAAGACCTAGGGGTCACAGTGGATGAGAAGCTGGATATGAGTCAACAGTGTGCTCTTGTTGCCAAGAAGGCTAATGGCATTTTGGGCTGTATAAGTAGGGGCATTGCCAGCAGATCGAGGGACGTGATCATTCCCCTTTATGCGACATTGGTGAGGCCTCATCTGGAGTACTGCGTCCAGTTTTGGGCCCCACACTACAAGAAGGATGTGGAAATATTGGAAAGAGTCCAGCGGAGGGCAACAAAAATGATTAGGGGTCTGGAGCACATGACTTATGAGGAGAGGCTGAGGGAACTGGGATTGTTTAGTCTGCAGAAGAGAAGAATGAGGGGGGATTTGATAGCTGCTTTCAACTACCTGAGGGGGGGTTCCAAAGAGGATGGAGCTCGGCTGTTCTCAGTGGTGGCAGATGACAGAACAAGGAGCAATGGTCTCAAGTTGCAGTGGGGGAGGTCTAGGTTGAATAGTAGGAAATACTATTTCACTAGGAGGGTGGTGAAGCACTGGAATGCTTTACCTAGGGAGGTGGTGGAATCTCCTTCCTTGGAGGTTTTTAAGGCCCGGCTTGACAAAGCCCTGGCTGGGATGATTTAGTTGGGAATTGGTCCTGCTTTGAGCAGGGGGTTGGACTAGATGACCTCCTGAGGTCCCTTCCAACCCTGATATTCTATGATTCTATGATTCTAAGGAAGCCATTGAACTGGATCACTCAGAGAAATCAGCAGTGTTATCACCTAAGTGAGCTGTTGGGTGTCTGCTTGGGAAGACACAAAGGAGACAAAGGGTATGTCTACACTACGAAATTAGGTCAAATTTATAGAAGTCGTTTTTTTAGAAATCGTTTTTATACAGTTGATTGCGTGTGTCCACACACAAAATGCTCTAAGTGCGTTAAGTCGGCGGACTGCGTCCACAGTACCGAGGCTAGCATCGACTTCCGGAGCGTTGCACTGTGGGTAGCTGTAGGTAGCTATCCCACAGTTCCCGCAGTCTCCGCCGCCCATTGGAATTCTGGGTTGAGACCCCAATGCCTGATGGGGCAAAAACAGTGTCGCGGGTGATTCTGGGTACATGTCATCAGGCCCCCATTCCCTCCCTCCTTCCCTCCCTCCATGAAAGCAATGGCAGACAATCATTTTGCGCCTTTTTTCAGCCCAGATGCCATAGCAATGGGATTATGGAGCCCGCTCAGATCACCGCGGCAATTATGAGCACTATAACCAACACGCGCATTATCCTGGAGTATATGCAGAAACAGAACCTGCCAAAGCAAAACCAAGCAAGGAGGCTACGGCAGCGCAGTGACGAGAGTGATGAGGAAATAGACATGGACATAGACTTCTCACAAAGTACGGGCCCCGGCAATGTGCACATCATGGTGTTAATGGGGCAGGTTCATGCTGTGGAACGCCGATTCTGGGCCTGGGAAACAAGCACAGACTGGTGGGACCGCATAATGTTGCAGGTCTGGGATGATTCCCAGTGGCTGCGAAACTTTCGCATGCGTAAGGGCACTTTCATGGAACTCTGTGACTTGCTTTCCCCTGCCCTGAAGCACCAGAATACCAAGATGAGAGCAGCCCTCACAGTTGAGAAGTGAGTGGCGATAGCCCTGTGGAAGCTTGCAACGCCAGACAGCTATCGGTCAGTCAGGCATCAATTTGGAGTGGGCAAATCTACTGTGGGGGCTGCTGTGATCCAAGTAGCCAACGCAATCAAAGAGCTGCTGATATCAAGGGTAGTGACTCTGGGAAATGTGCAGGTCATAGTGGATGGCTTTGCTGCAATGGGATTTCCTAACTGTGGTGGGGCGATAGACGGAACCCATATCCCTATCTTGGCACCGGAGCACCAAGGCAGCCAGTACATAAACCACAAGGGGTACTTTTCAATGCTGCTGAAAGCACTGGTGGATCACAAGGGATGTTTCACCAACATCAACATGGGATGGCCGGGAAAGGTACATGACGCTCGCGTCTTCAGGAGCTCTGGTCTGTTTCAAAAGCTGCAGGAAGGGACTTTCTTCCCAGACCAGAAAATAACCGTTGGGGATGTTGAAATGCCTATAGTTATCCTTGGAGACCCAGCCTACCCCTTAATGCCATGGCTCATGAAGCCATACACAGGCAGCCTGGACAGTAGTCAGGAGCTGTTCAACTATAGGCTGAGCAAGTGCAGAATGGTGGTAGAATATGCATTTGGACATTTAAAAGCACGCTGGTGCAGTTTACTGACTCGGATAGACCTCAGCGAAACCAATATTCCCATTGTTATTACTGCTTGCTGTGTGCTCCACAATATCTGTGAGAGTAAAGGGGAGACATTTATGGTGGAGTGGGAGGTTGAGGCAAATCGCCTGGCTGCTGATTACGCACAGCGAGACACCAAGGCGGTTAGAAGAGCACAGCAAGGCACGGTGCGCATCAGAGAAGCTTTGAAAACCAGTTTCATGACTGGCCAGGCTACGGTGTGAAAGTTCTGTTTGTTTCTCCTTGAGGAACCCCCCCCCCTCCTTGGTTCACTCTACTTCCCTGTAAGCTAGCCACCCTCCCCTCCCCCCTTCGATCACTGCTAGGGAAGGACAAGGCCATACTGCACTTTAAAACTTTAAAACTTATTGAAGGCCTGCCTTCTGTTGCTTGGGCAATCCTCTGGGGTGGAGTGTCTGGGTGCCCGGAGGCCCCCCCACCTCGTTCTTGGGCGTCTGGGTGAGGAGGCTATGGAACTTGAGGAGGAGGGCTGTTAGTTACACAGGGGCTGTAGTGGCGGTCTGTGCTCCTGTTGCCTTTCCTGCAGCTCAACAATATGCTGGAGCATATCAGTTTGATGCTCCAGCAGCCAGAGCATCGACTCTTGCCTTCTGTCAGCAAGCTGACGCCACCTATCCTCTTCAGCCCGCCACTTACTCTCTTCAGCCCGCCACCTCTCCTCGCGTTCATATTGTGCTTTCCTGCAATCTGACATTGTCTGCCTCCACACATTCTGCTGTGCTCTGTCAGTGTGGGAGGACAGCAGCAGCTCCAAGAACATCTCATCCCGAGTGCATTTTTTTCGCCTTCTAATCTTCGCTAGCCTCTGCGAAGGAGAAACATTTGCAGCTGGTGGGGGAAAAGACACATTTTAGAAAACAATAGGATCACTCTTTCCCGTTAAACCTTGCTGTTCACATTACACAGCACATGTGCTTTTGTTACAAGGTCGCATTTTGCCTCTTATATTGAGGGCCTGCCGGTTTGGTATGAGAGATCACTCACGCAGTGCCAGGCAACAGAATTCAGCTTGCAGGCAGCCATGGTAAGCCACAGTCTTTTGGCTTCTTTAACCTTCATAACACGTGGGAATGGTTTCAAACAGCAGCACCCTCATTTCCCATACCAAGCGTCCATTGGGTTGGCCATTTAAAATGGGTTGGCAATTTAAAAGGAAGGCCTGCGGTTTGCGGGTTAGCGTGCAGCACAAACCCAAATAACCCCCCCACACACACGCAATTCTCTGGGATGATCACTTCACCCCTCCCCCCACCGCATGGCAAACAGCGGGGAACATTTCTGTTCAACCACACAGCCAAACAGCCGAGCAGGAACGGGCACCTCTGAATGTCCCCATAATAAAAGCACCCTATTTCAACCAGGTGACCACGAATGATATCACTCTCCTGAAGATAACACAGAGAGATAAGGAACGGATGTTGTCTGAATGCCAGCAAACCATACGCTGCCATGCTTTGTTATGCAATGATTCCAGACTACCTGGCATGGTAAAGTGTCCTACCATGGCGGACGGAAACCTTTTGCAAAGGCTTTGGGAGTACATCCAGGAGAGCTTTATGGAGATGTCCCTGGAGCATTTCCGCTCCATCTCCATACACGTTAGCAGACTTTTCCAGTAGCTGTACTGGCCGCGAATGCCAGGGCAAATTAATCATTAAACACGCTTGCTTTTAAACCATGTGTAATATTTACAAAGGTACACTCACCAGAGGTCCCTTGTCCGCCCTTGGGGTCTGGGAGCACGCCTTGGGTGGGTTCGGGGGTTACTGGCTCCAGGTTCAGGGTGAAAAACGTATCCTGGCTGTTGGGGAAACCGGTTTCTCTGCTTCCTTGCTGTGAGCTATCTTCAATCTCTTCATCATCATCTTTCTCGCCCCAAAACCCGCTTCTGTGTTGTGTGATTCTCCATTGACGGAGTCAAAGCACAGGGTTGGGGTAGTGGTGACTGCACCCCCTAGCATGGCATGCAGCTCCGCGTAGAAGCAGCATGTCTGCAGCTCTGCCCCGGACCTTCCGTTTGCCTCTCTGGTTTTGTGGTAGGCTTGCCTTAGCTCCTTAATTTTCATGCGGCACTGCTGTGCGTCCTTGTTATGGCCTCTGTCCTTCATGCCCTTTGAGACTTTTTCTAATGTTTTGGCATTTCGTTTACTGGAACAGAGTTCAGCTAGCACGGATTCGTCTCCCCATACGGCGAGCAGATCCCGTACCTCCCATTCGGTCCATGCTGGAGCTCTTTTGCGATCCTGGGACTCCATCATGGTCACCTCTGCTGATGAGATCTGCACTCACCTGCACCTTGCCACACTGGCCAAACAGGAAACGAGATTCAAAAGTTCGCAGGCCTTTTCCTGGCTACCTGGCCAGTGCATCTGAGTTGAGAGCGCTGTCCAGAGTGGTCACAATGGAGCACTCTGGGATAGCTCCCAGAGGCCAATACCATCGAATTGCATCCACACTACCCCAAATTCGACCCGGCAAGGCCAATTTCAGCGCTAATCCCCTCGTCGGAGGTGGAGTAAAGAAATCGATTTAAAGAGCCCTTTAAGTCGAAAAAAAGGGCTTCGTCGTGTGGACGGGTCCAGGCTTAAATCGAGGTAACGCTGCTAAATTCAACCTAAAATCGTAGTTTAGACCAGGCCAAAGAGAATCAGGCTGTGACATTCCTGACCTATTAGAGTCTCCAGTTCTTTGCTGTATAGACTTTGATGGACCAGTTCTCTGATCAGGCAGATGTGTAGCTGTGCCGGTTGAGAAGTGAGAAGAACATATGTATTTCACTTTTTCCTCTCGCTTTCCCACTGTGGTGTATTTGCTTTCTGTGTCCTGCACCTTTAAATTTCTAAGAATTCCACCCCTGTCCTAAGATAGACACTCCTTTGTTCAGAGTTGCTGCAGCATGTTACACAGGAAACACTATGGGAGGTAGGCCTGTTCTGCAGCGCTGCCTTCAGGGCCATGCATGGTACTGCAGATGCTCCCCACCTCAGTCTGTGAGGTTGGGGCAGGGTAGCCCGGGTTGTAAACTTGGCATCAGTCTCTAAACTATCAAATGTCAAAATAGCAGCTCTAGACTCAGCTGTCTGAACCTTTAAACAAAGTGAGGAAAACCCCTTCAAATGCAAGTGCTTAGTTGCAGAGCTTAGGCCTTGGCCTGGGTTCTCCCTTAGGAGCTCCTCCTCTATACCAGGCTCATCCAGCTCTGCCCCTGAGCAAAAGCCTGAAAGCGTTCTTAAGAGGCTTGCTGATTCTTGATTGGTCAGTATTTCCTCCTGGCCCTTCTAGCCCTCTGGAGGACTGCCTTGTTGGTTGCCTGGTCTGACTAGATTTTCCTTGGGCAGGCAGCATCAGGGTGCTGATGCCTCCCGCAGGGGCCAGAGAAGGCCGGATTGACCCTGTCACAAACACACACACTGTGTTCTCTCCTGGAGACTTTACATTGGTTCTTTCTTGTTAATATTTTCCTTAATATAAAACTAAAACATCTGAAAATATGTGGCTGCTCATGAAGCACAGAACCATGACAGCCACTGGGCTGTTCCAATGTGAAATGGCTAAGTCAGGGCTTTGTACCCCCCCGAGCATAGCACAGAATGGGGAAATGATTCTCTTGGGTGATGGGCAGATCTTAACGGCTGCGGGTGAAATTCTGACCCCTGTAACATCAAGGGGCGTTTTGCCATTGATTTCAATGGGGCCAGGATTTCATCTTGGGAGCCTCAGTTCACATGTTTATTTCTGCTGAATCTCTTAGAGGAAGCACGGTTTGGTGATCATAGCACATGTCTGGGAATCAGGAGACACAGGTTCTATGACCAGTTGGGCCACCAAGTGTCTATCAAAGGCAAGTTACTTAATTACTCTCTGCTTTACAGTTCAACAGTCACCTACCTCTTTGTAAAGTACATTGAGCTCCTGGGTGAAAGGTGCTCTCTCAGTGCTTGTTGTAGGTGAATTTCATACATATGGAAGGAGGAGCTGGTAACAATGGCTAGAGTCAGAAAGACCATGGCCAGGTGTTGTGCTGGCTTCCCCACACTGCTCTACTAGTGCACCTGACTACTAACCTTGTAATATTACCTGCATTTCTAGTCCTTGTCTCCCACATATCTCTGCCAATGTACACAGTTTTGATCAGCTGTGGCACCCATATCAAGTTCTGGGCCCTCCATGGCTCTGCCAATGTACCTACACTACAGCATGCCCCTTTGTACAGACATACACACACTCCTTCAATCAGCTTCGAGAAATACATGTTTCCCCTGCCAGTGTTTCTGGACAAAGGTTCCTATGGAGAGAGAGAGAGAACATGGGTTTCTAATGGAAACACTGAGGCCAGGGAATAGACCATATTTCCCAATGGGAAGCACTTTCCCATAGAAATTAGGCATGCCCAGCTTTCCAAAGATGGGCTGTGACAAGCGCTTTTGCAGTCCATGTGGGCTTGAAATGAGAATTCCTAGTGCTAGGTCTCAGGTAATCTCCGGCTGCATGAGCAAATACATTTGATACACTGAAAGGGTTGCATGAGCATATCAGACAAGGCTTCCTCACTTTGCCCAGGCAGCCCATAAAATATTTAACAGGCCGCCATAGGCAATTACATTAGAGGAGATAGTTAAACACCCCCTACCCTAGGGCACCCCCCCTGCAATGTAAATCAAACAAATTGGACTCTTTTCACAATTGACACACACGATTTTACTTACTGTAAATAATTTAGTATTAAAAAGTAGAGATACACTTTGCCCCATCTGTATTTTCTTTTCTCTCGCTCTCTCCTTCTCCACGGAGTCAGATTGGTGCAGGCTCCAGGTTCCTAATGCAGTAGATGGAATGGGGGAATTTTGCTGCCTGGGTGAGCTGTTAAAAAATTCCCATTTTCTAATGGAAGAAACCACGCTCAAGAAACTTACAAAGTTGCCCATTTAAACTAAGATGTTCCCTGCCAGCTAACACTGAGGGATGAAAAGGTTCCCCACTGCAGAAGGGCCACACTAAATTGCTGGTTGGCACATCTCAGGGATTGAAGCATCTTCCTATAAACTTGGATGAATGTTTGCACTCTTTAATTGAAAGTTATCTTTCATAGTTGGGTGCAGTGGAGTTTTAATAAGGATTTTTACAAGCTGGTCTGAATCACTTTTCTGCAGGGATATTTTTTTCTTCTGGGTTAGATCCCTGAGTTAAATTGCAGAGCGAGAAATCAGGAAGAGATGGACCTTGGCATCACGGGAAGCTGGTTCTATTTCCCCACCTCCAAAACTGATTCAGTTGAAAACACACTGTTTTAAATCACCACTTGATGGTTTTTAGCCAGACTATGAATGGAGCAGTACAGAGCACGTGCACCTAGTTCAGTCCTGCTGTAACTCCACTGCTTGCTGTGGAGCTGCACTGGGGTCACTCCCTTTAGCTCATTATAGGCCCATTTCTGATCTCACACCAGCTTTAAACGGAGGTAACTCCATTGACTTAGATGGAGGTGCTCCTTATTTACAGGTGTGTAAGTCAGAGCAGAATCAGGCCATAGGGTTTAGTGCATCATCTTTGAAATACATAAGGGTTGATTTGATTTTCAGCACCTCCTTTTCTGCACTCAGTGCTGGCTGTTTAAACCACCCTTCTGCTCCCTGTATTCCATGAACTGCCAAGGGCCCGTCCAGCCCCTGGAATATGAGTCATGGAAACAAAGACTGTGGAGCAAAGGTGCTCTCTTGCTACACTCATCATATCCCCTATGCCAGGACCCATTCTGCCAAATCTAAGCCAGTTCAAGGAGTCATTTCTCCCACCTTTATGACTTCTTTGCCCCACTGGAGTAAGAGACAAGCAGGCCCTAGACTTCCTGAAACCACAGTTTCAAAGCCTGACAGAGATGACTCAATCCTTCATCCTTTAGAGCAGATAAAATGATACTTCACCTGGGTACTTCCACTGAGATTTTGAAAGCAGAGGTCTTGTCTGCTCCATGCTGGTGCTATGTTGCAAGGTGCTATTGGCGGCCAGCAGGTGAGTTTTGAATCCAATGTGTATTTGAATCCAATCTGGTTTGGAAAAGGTTAAAAACAGCCCTGGGAAAGGGCTGCCCCGGGGCAGCCAATCACGAGCAGGCTTGAGGCAGCCAATCAGGGCCTGGATGGGCCAGTATAAGAAGGGCTCCTGGGGACGAGGAAGTGAGTTTTGCTCCAGCAGTGGAGTAAGAAGGACCTAGCTGCCTGGTAGTGACAGGGTTACCTTGGACAGAGCAGTACTGGGAAAGGGCAGGCTGAGCTGGAGAGCTCTGACCTGGTGACTTCCCAGGCTGAGGCCTTGCAGCAAAGGCCTGAGGAGGTACTAGGGCTGCAGGGAGGCAGCCAGGTCAAGAAAAGGCAGCAGGTCCAACCCTCTTGCCAGTGATAAACAGCCATTTCAGACTGCAGTTTGCCCCTGAGAGAAGGGGCTAGATGATGACATGCAGTAGCCACTGAGGCAAGGTGGGTATAGGGGGTTGAGGTTCACCTGGGAAGGGAGACCCAGAGTGTGGGGACACTGTCATGGGGCAGCACCCCAAGGTAAGGGGCACCGGGGTCTGGGAGGGACATGGGGCCAGAGGTGGTGGAGACAACAGGGAAGGTAACTGAAGGCAAGAAACCGGCCAGAGGAGGGCACTTCTGAACTGGATGAGCTAATTCCTGGACTGACCAGCAGGAGGCACTGTGCCAGTGAGTCAGCGGCGTGCTACAGAAGACATAAGAATGGCCATACTGGGTCAATCCAAAGGTCCATCTAGCCCAGTATCCTGTCTTCTGACAGTAGCCAATGCCAGGTGCTTCAGAGGGAATTAACAGAACAGGTAATCATCAAGTGATCCATCCCCTGTCACCCATTCCCAGCTTCTGGCAAATAGAGGCTAGAGACGCCATCCCTGCCCATCCTGGCTAATAACCATTGATGGACCTATCCTCCATGAATTTATCTAGTTCTTTTTTGAACCCTGTTATAGTCTTGGCCTTTACAACATCCTCTGGCAAGGAGTTCCACAGGCTGACTCTGCGTTGTGTAAAAAAATACTTCCTTTTGTTTGTTTTAAACTTGCTGCCTATTAATTTTATTTGGTAACCCCTAGTTCATGTATTATAAGAAGGAGTAACTAACACTTCCTTATTTACTTTCTCCACCCCAGTCATGATTTTATAGACCTCTATCATATCCCCCCTTAGTCATCTCTTTTCCAAGCTGAAAAGTCCCGGTCTTTTTAATCTCTCCTCATATGGAAGCCACCCCTAATAATTTTTGTTGTCCTTTTCTGAACCTTTTCCAATTCCAATATATCTTTTTTTGAAATGGGGTGATCACATCTGCACACAGTATTCAAGATGTGGGCATACCATGGATTTATATAGAGGCAATGTGATATTTTCTGTCTTATTATCTATCCCTTTCTTGACGATTCCCAACATTCTGTTTGCTTTTTTTGACTGCCGCTGCACATTGAGTGGATGTTTTCAGAGAACTATCCAAAATGACTCCAAAATCTCTTTCTTGAGTGGTAACAGCTAATTTAGACCCCATCATTTTATATGTATAGTTGGGATTATGTTTTCCAATGTGCATTACTTTGCATTTATCAACATTGAATTTCATCTGCCATTTTGTAGCCCGGTCACCCAGTTATGTGAGATCCTTTTGTAGCTCTTTGCAGTCTGCCTGGCACTTAACTATCTTGACAATCAGAGACCTCTTTCAAGCCAAGGGGGAGGGGATCCACACTCTCTTTTAGGCTCAACAGAAGCAATCAAACTTTGTTATGTAGTAAACCGCATTTCAAGAAAGATGTGGAGAAATTGGAAAGGGTCCAGAGAAGAGCAACAAGAATGATTAAAGGTCTTGAGAACATGACCTATGAAGGAAGGCTGAAAGAATTGGGTTTGTTTAGTTTGGAAAAGAGAAGACTGAGAGGGGACATGATAGCAGTTTTCAGGTATCTAAAAGGGTGTCATAAGGAGGAGGGAGAAAACTTGTTCACCTTAGCCTCTAAGGATAGAACAAGAAGCAATGGGCTTAAACTGCAGCAAGGGAGGTCTAGGTTGGACATTAGGAAAAAATTCCTAACTGTCAGGGTGGTTAAACACTGGAATAAATTGCCTAGGGAGGTTGTGGAATCTCCATCTCTGGAGATATTTAAGAGTAGGTTAGATAAATGTCTATCAGGGATGGTCTAGACAGTATTTGGTCCTGCCATGCGGGCAGGGGACTGGACTCGATGACCTCTCGAGGTCCCTTCCAGTCCTAGAATCTATGAGGGTATGTCTACACTACGAGAGTAGTTCGATTTTACTTAAATCGAATATGTGGAATCGATATTACAAAGTCGAACGTGTGTGTCCACACTAAGGACAGTTATTCGACTTTGTGAGTCCACACTAACGGGGCAAGCATCGACATTGGAAGCGGTGCACTGTGGGCAGCTATCCCACAGTTCCCGCAGTCCCCGCTGCCCATTGGAATTCTGGGTCGAGCCCCCAATGCCTTCTGGGGAAAAAAATGTGTCGAGGGTGGTTTTGGGTAACTGTCGTCATCCAACTGTCACTCCCGCCCTCCCTCCCTGAAAGCGCCAGCGGGAAATCAGTTCGTGCAGCGCGGTGAGGACCTGAAGTCTGAGAGTGGCACAGGAGTTGGTGAAAGGAAGGAGGGGGGAAGGGTCAATTTCTTCTTGTTTTAAGATCCAAGGAGTTTGGATCTGTATTCACCAGGGAATTGGTGAGAGGTTTCTAAAAGCTTCCCAGGGTAGAGAATGGTGGCAGCGGACCAGAACTAAGCTGGTAGTTAAGCTTATAAGTCCTCATGCAGGCCCCTACATTTGTACCCTAAAGTTCAAAGTGGGGATACAGCCTTGACAGGGGGTGTGGAGTGGAGAGGGACCATACAAGCCAGTTGATTATAGTAATTAATGTAATAAGTCCGGGTCTTCGGCGGCCCCGCGAGCCCTGGCCCGGTGGTGGTCCGGGTCTTCGGCGGCCTTTCGGCGGCAGGGGGCCCTTCAGTACTGCTGAAGACGCGGAGCGACTGAAGGGCCCCCCTCCGCCAAAATGCCGTCGAAGACCCGGACCGCCGCCGGGTGAGTACAAGCGCTGCAGCTCCCCCGCTTTGCCCCAGGTCCCCTAAATCCTCTGGGCAGCCCTGCTGAGTCACACACACACAGCAGGTGTTTGCCAGCACTGCTGTGACCCAGAATCCAGATATGCTTTTCACCCAGGACCAGTTTACATCACTCCAGCACTGGAGGTATGTGTCTACCACCAAAATGGACTCCAGAAATGTCCTAGCCAGGAATCTTGCTGCTGGAGAGCCATATTGCATGATGCAAAGGTAGAGTAATAAAGACTTCCCAGGACAAGGATAGCACTTTTCTGCCTTGGTGAACACTGCTGAGCCTCAACTTCCAGGGAAAGGCAGGTTGTGTTTCTGTGACTTCCCTCTCCAACATAGTGCAAACACATGATGGTAATCCATCTTGGAGGTATGGATTACCAGGTGTGGGAGTGGGTCTCACAGGAAGGAGTGCAGTCCACCAGCCAAAGATGAAAGAAAGCATGTCTGAACACTGCATGGATGCAGATCCTGAAAACCACCTTGATGATGAAAAGGTGCTGGGTGCTCCTGTTAGCATCTGCAGGTCAACAATTGAGCACGGCATAGACATTAAAACAAAAGCAATAGTCACTATTTTTGGGTCCTATGAAAACAATGGGTATTTATTCATGTGGTCAACCTGCTGGCTCTGTGTCAGTAGTTAAGCATAATAAACAGCAACCCCAGACTTGTATATGTTCCTGATTTGGGGTCTAACCCTGCAGTCCAATTCATGTAAAACTCCCACCGATGGAGTATAAGAGCATGCCTTTATCAATGCATTTAATATTATTACTGATGACCTCATTGATGGTGGGAGTGTGCACACATGGAATCTCAGAGGAACAGGTGTGTACATTTTAGCTCCACTGGACTCACTAGAGGTAAGGAGTGTGTGTTTGTGCTGGTATGCACACTTGTGTTTGTGGGTATGGGCATGTGTTTGCTCTGTGTGTGTGTGTGTGTGTGTGTGTGTGTATATATATATACACACACACTGTGTGTGTCTTTGCATATAGATGCCTATGTACTTTTGTGTGCTTGCAGTTGTTTGTGTGTATACACATATTGTGTATGTGTTTATGTGCCTGCATGTGAAAGAGAGAGCACGCAGTGTTTACCAGACAGGAAAGGATGATAATGATAGGAAATGAAGATGTTTTCATCCTCCTTAAGCCCTGGATCTACTCATTCTTGAAGAATCTCACATTATAACCAGCCCCGATAGTTTTAATGGGCTGAACAAAAACCCTGCAGCTGAACATGCCACAGCTTTGGGGAAGTTCAAGTTCAGACCCAGACCTGAACTCCATCACATGGGCCAAGATTAATGGAAAAGGTCTCCCTCATCAACACAGCTCTGAGGGTCAGCTTGAGTAGGGCTGGCATCAGAACAATGGGAGAGCCTGCCTCTCTGAAGTGGGTCACCATATTCTATCTGAAGTGGTCTCCGTGCCTGGTGCAAGGCTTGGGCATGTTCAGCTGTAGGGTTTTTGTCCAGCCTATTAGCACTATAGGGGCTGGTTGTAACATGAGATTCTTCAAGTCTGAGTAAATCCAGGGCCTGGGATCAGGCCTGACTCCACGTCCAGCCTTCCTTGCCAGGGGCTAGAATTGCTGGAATGCAGAGAACAAGGATAGAGAGGGGCAGATGAAGAGAAAGGGGTATCTGGGGGTATGTCTACATTACGAGAGTAGTTCGATTTTACTTAAATCGAATATGTGGAATCGATATTACAAAATCGAACGTGTGTGTCCACACTAAGGACAGTAATTCGACTTTGTGAGTCCACACTAACGGGGAAAGCGTCGACATTGGAAGTGGTGCACTGTGGGCAGCTATCCCACAGTTCCCGCAGTCCCCGCTGCCCATTGGAATTCTGGGTCGAGCCGCCAATGCCTTCTGGGTAAAAAAATGTGTCGAGGGTGCTTTTGGGTAACTGTCGTCATCCGTCCGTCACTACCGCCCTCCCTCCCTGAAAGCGCCGGCGGGAAATCAGTTGGCGCACTTTTCTGGTCAGTGACAGTGCGGACGCCACAGCACTGCGAGCATGGAGCCCGCTGCGACCATCGCTGCAGTTATGGCCGTTGTCAACACCTCGCAGCTTATCATCCACCTTTCCCAGAGGCAGATGCAGAGAAATCAGGCGAGGAGGCTACGGCAGCGCGGTGAGGGCCTGAAGTCTGAGAGTGGCACAGACCTGTCAGAAAGCACGGGACCCCGCGCCGAGGACATCACGGTGGCAATGGGTCATGTTGATGTTGTGGAACGGCGATTCTGGGCCCGGGAAACAAGCACGGACTGGTGGGACCGCATAGTGCTGCAGGTCTGGGATGAATCACAGTGGCTGCAAAACTTTCGCATGTGGAAGGGGACTTTCATGGAACTTTGTGAGTTGCTGTCCCCTGCCCTGAAGCGCAATGACACCCGGATGCGAGCAGCCCTGACTGTCCAGAAGCAAGTAGCCATAGCCCTCTGGAAGCTTGCAACGCCAGACAGCTACCGGTCAGTCACGAACCACTTTGGCGTGGGCAAATCTACCGTGGGGGTTGTTGTCATGCAAGTAGCCAACGCAATCGTTGAGGTACTGCTCTCAAAGGTAGTGACCCTGGGAAACGCGCAGGTCATCATAGATGGCTTCGCCGCGATGGGATTCCCAAACTGCGGTGGGGCTATAGATGGAACTCACATCCCTATCCTGGGACCGGACCACCAGGCCAGCCAGTACATTAACCGAAAGGGCTACTTTTCAATGGTGCTGCAAGCACTGGTGGACCATAGGGGACGTTTTACAAACATCAACGTCGGATGGCCGGGCAAGGTTCATGACGCTCGTGTTTTCAGGAACTCTGGTCTGTTTAGACGGCTGCAGGAAGGTATTAACTTCCCGGACCACAAAGTAACTCTTGGGGATGTGGAGATGCCTATAGTCATCCTTGGGGACCCAGCCTACCCGCTAATGCCCTGGCTCATGAAGCCCTATACTGGCGCCCTGGACACTGAAAAAGAACTCTTCAACTACCGGCTGAGCAAGTGCAGAATGGTGGTGGAGTGTGCTTTTGGCCGTCTCAAGGGGAGATGGAGAAGCTTACTGACTCGCTGTGATCTCAGCGAAACCAATATCCCCATTGTTATTGCAGCTTGCTGTGTGCTCCACAATCTCTGTGAGAGCAAGGGGGAGACCTTTATGGCGGGGTGGGAGGTTGAGGCAAATAGCCTGGCTGCTGATTACGCCCAGCCAGACAGCCGGGCGATTAGAAGAGCCCAGCGGGACGCGCTGTGCATCCGGGAGGCTTTGAAAGCTAGGTTCCTGAGTGAGCAGGGTAACCTGTGACTTTTAAGTTTGTGTACAGAGAAGCTGAACCTGCCCCCGTTTCTTTACCCACTAAATGTTCAGTATCCTCTCCAGTTACATACCCCGTTCCCCCCCTTCCAACACACGTTTAAAAATAAAATCACTTGAATTTTGTTAATGAACACCGTTTTCTTTATTACTGTTTTCGCGGGAAAGTGTTGAACCTGGGACGCAGACTGTGGTGGGGAGCGGGTGTAGTGTAGTGATGCAAATGACGCTTCTAAACTCCAGGAATGACAGGCTCCGCAGTGGTGGACTGGTTGTTTCAACAGAGCCTGCCACCCCTCCTGTTCGGGACTCTGTGTGTGTGGGGGCTATGTGACTTTGTGGCAGGGGGAGGACGGTTACAGATCCCCTGCTGCGTGGCTCTGTGATCCAGGATAAGGACCGCTGCATAAGATCTCTAACTGCCCTCCCCCGCCACAAAGTCACAGAGCAACCCCCCCCCCACAGAACATGAAAACCACCTCCAGACTGACCAGGGTAACTAGTGACTGCACTGTGTGTGTGTCCTGCTGCTGAACCTGCCCCCGCCTCTGTACCCTGGTAAAGGTGACTGTCCTGTCCAATTATCAACCTCCTTCCCCCCCTTCAGACAGACTCTCCTCTAAAAGAACATGATGGAAACAGTAATTAACAGAAACGTATTTTTTATTAGCAACTACACATGAAACTGGGGGGTGAAACTTGGACGGGGACTTGGGTGAGGCGGGAAGGAAAGGACTTGTCAAATTTTGGGGAATGAGAGCCTTCTGGTACTTGAGCAGTCTGCAGGGGTGGAGTGAGAGTTTTCACGGACTCTGCCGCCCCTCCTTCTTTGGACTTTGGGTGAGGGGGGTATGGGACTTGGTGGCGGGGGAGGGCGGTTACAGATAGACTGCAGCGGGGCTCTGTCCTCCTGCCTCTGGTCCTGCAGAACATCCACAAGGCGCCGGAGCGTGTCCGTTTGCTCCCTCATTAGTCCAAGCAGCGTTTGAGTCGCCTGCTGGTCTTCCTGCCGCCACCTCTCCTCCCGTTCCATGTGTGATCGGTGCATTTGGGACAAGTTCTCCCTCCACTGGGTCTGCTGGGCTACCTGGGCTTGGGAGCAGCCCATAAGTTCCGTGAACATGTCCTCCAGTGTCCTCTTCTTCCTACGCCTAATCTGCGCTAGCCTCTGGGAGTGTGATGCCAGGCTAGGTCGGGAGACATTCACAGCTGTGGGAATTGGAAAAAGGGAGTGAATTCCTCAGAAAGATAAATTTCGTTGTGAACAAAGAACATAGTCTTTCTCTGTGAACAAGACCATGCACAGCACCTATCACATGCGCACTCAGGACATGGTCGAATTTTCGGCCTTCGCATTCAGTGCCTGGGGTCTTGCAGTGCAGATCAGAGAAGCGGGGCAGGACACCGGAATTTGTGTAGCAGGCCGACATGGTAAGCCGTAGACTTGTGGCTGCTTAAAACTTTAATAGTAGCACTGGCCTCCTTTCACATTGAAAGCAATGCCAGTCCCTGCTGCCAGCAATCCGGCAAGCATGAACTCTGCCCCTGTCCCACCCCCTCGCGGCTGTCCCAGGGAAAGATCCCTGTATGCTGCCCCTCTCCCGCCTCCACCGCGTGGCTGTAAACCGCCGGTTACAGTTCTGTAAAGGAACAGGCAAGCAGTCCCAATACTAACATTCCCCTACCTAATTCAAAGCAGGTCACCATGAGCGACATCACTCTGATGAGGATTTCAGAGACGGAAAAAGAAAGGATGCTTCGGGAAAGCCTGCAAAGACCAGGGCCGTATGCCGCCATGCTCTGCAGGGCAATGATCCCGGAGTACTTGCTTGTCTCCTGGCGCGGAAATGTTTGCTACTACGGAGGACCCAATAAGGCCGCTCTCCCCAGGAACCTGATGCAAAGGCTTTCCAATTACCTCCAGGAGAGCTTCGTGGAGATGTCCATGGAGGATTTCAGCTCTATCCCCGGACATATAGATCGCATTTTACTGTAGCTGCACTGGCAGGGACTAAACAGTAGAGCGCCTAGGGAAAACAATCATGCTAAACCGGACATTGTTAGATTTTTTTCAGTAGTTGCACTGCCAGGGACTGAACCGTTAAGCGCCTAGGGCAAAGTAATCATGCAAAACCCATTGTTAATATTGTTAATATTCCTGTTCTGTTAAAAATAAATGTTTAGATGTTTTAAACACTTACTGACTGATCCTTCCCCTGATTCTGTGTCCGGGTTAACGGCTGGGGACGGTTGGTAGGGGATCTCTGTAAGGGTGATGAAGAGATCCTGGCTGTCGGGGAAATCAGCGTTGTAAGCGCTGTCGACTGCCTCGTCCTCCTCATCTTCTTCCTCATCTTCCCCGTCCGCTAACATGTCCGAGGAAGCGGCCGTCGACAATATCCCATCCTCAGAGTCCACGGTCAGTGGTGGGGTAGTGGTGGCGGCCGCACCTAGGATGGAATGCAGTGCCTCATAGAAATGGGATGTCTGGGGCTGGGATCCGGAGCGTCCGTTTGCCTCTTTGGTCTTCTGGTAGCCTTGTCTCAGCTCCTTGATTTTCACGCGGCACTGCGTTGCATCCCGGCTGTATCCTCTCTCTGCCATGGCTTTGGAGATCTTCTCATAGATCTTTGCATTCCGTCTTTTTGATCGCAGCTCGGAAAGCACGGACTCATCGCCCCACACAGCGATCAGATCCAATACTTCCCGATCAGTCCATGCTGGGGCCCTCTTTCTATTCTGAGATTGCATGGCCATCTCTGCTGGAGAGCTCTGCATCGTTGCCAGTGCTGCTGAGCTCGCCACGATGTCCAAACAGGAAATGAGATTCAAACTGCCCAGACAGGAAAAGGAATTCAAATTTTCCCGGGGCTTTTCCTGTGTGGCTGGTCAGAGCATCCGAGCTCGGACTGCTGTCCAGAGCGTCAACAGAGTGGTGCACTGTGGGATAGCTCCCGGAGCTATTAGCGTCGATTTCCATCCACACCTAGCCTAATTCGACATGGCCATGTCGAATTTAGCGCTACTCCCCTCGTTGGGGAGGAGTACAGAAGTCGAATTTAAGAGACCTCTATGTCGAACTAAATAGCTTCGTGGTGTGGATGGGTGCAGAGTTAATTCGATGTAACGGCGCTAAATTCAACATAAACTCCTAGTGTAGACCAGGCCTGGGAGGCTCCACAACTCCCCAAGAAAAAACCCAACTGCCAAGAGATTATTGCAGCCATCAGAGGTAATGATATTACAAGCTATTAGCCGAGAAAGTGCCTGACCACACTGCTCTCTCCGCCGCAGAGCACCAGGCAGTGAGAATTCCCCCTTGCAGTCATCCCACAAGTCTCTAGTGTAAAGGGAGCATAAAATGAACCTCGCTGGCAGTGTCTTTCCTTTGCCCATCATCCAATGCTGCAGTGTCTCTGCAAGCAGTGGTGGTAATTCCAGAATGACTCAGACAGCTGCGTTGATGGAAAACTGAGGGGGGGGGGGCAGGAAGAGTTCTCCATCCCAATGCAGTAGAAAGCATTCCATTCCCACATGCTCTAGACCTGCAGGCAGTTAGCATGGAGTAGCCATGTTGGCAGGGAACAACAGAGGTCCCAAGTGTTCTTTACAAATTTATAAGGTTCAAGAAAAGGCAATCGGGTTCTGCTGCTTGTTTTGCAGTGATGACACTCTAGGCCTGGATCTAATATCGTCAGTAGGGATTTTTGTTTAGAGCAGAGCCTAAACTCAATCTGAAGAGGCCCATTGCGAGAGGACTGTGTGATCTCCAAAGATGCAGATTTTATGGCCCCAGCTCTGCCCCACCCTTGCCTGCCTATTGCCTTTTGCTGCCACAGGGAGCTCCCATGGATTCTATGCCATAAGGGAAAAAGCATTCCCCTATAGCTTCCAAATCCTGACTTCTCATTCCAGCACAGCAGAGCACAGCCAGTTCTTCTGCCAAGGTCTTTCCACAGGCATGGAGTTTAATTTTTCCTTGGACACACTCTCTAGACACTCATCAGTGATTTGCTACATAGACATAGTTCATTGATTCATTGCACGCTTCTTTGGCCAACCACAATCCAATGACCTGAGAATGGATCACAAGACTATAGCCTCAAAGTCTGGTTCCAGCCCTGGAACCTGGATTTGGACTTGCCCAGACTTTGCAGGTATTCAGACTCTGGTTTTAGTGTAATCTCAGCCAATTAGACTCTGTTTTGGTTTTTCTGTCAACCCTCCCGCCCTGGCTGCCTCCTTCTCCTCTCTCCTCCTCCCTATAGTTTTTAAAGCTTCCAGTTTCCCAGCTTTAATACTTCGTGTGCAGCCACACCTGCCACCTTCTTCTGTGGCCCTAGAAGATCACAGGTGCCAAGCTGGATCAGTACTGAGAGGGGAGATCTCCAAGAGACACCTAAATTCTGTAGGAATCCAACTGGGGCAGTTAACTTTGAACCCACTGTCTCATAATAGCATTGTGGGCATTATGTTGGTACAGGGCCAACAGGAGCTATGTAATACTAAGAGAGCATGCAGGTGTTGCCTGCACTGCTACAACCGTTGCATATCTGTGACATGCTATGTGTGTACAGTGCTGCACATTGCACCTGCTCTGAGCAAGCACCTTTTTATCCACCTTCCTGTCACACTGCACCATTGCAGTGCCACAGTATACAGTAAGCACTGGGAAAGCACCTGCAGCAGTACACTTAGTCTTTCCCTGAAATCCCTCAATGCACCTGCTCACCCTTAGGGTAGTGTCTTTGTTGCCTGTCAAATGACTGCATGAAGGCCTGAGAGCATCTAGTGGGCTGGGCTGGGCTTGGATTTGCAAATTCCCCCAGTTCAGAATGGGCTCAAGCATTATCTCCATGCAGACTTTAGTTGAATGGATAAATTACAATGAAACAGTGGAGATGGGGGTGGAGGTGGAGGAGTTTACTGAAACACAGAGGATAACTAGCTAGCTAAATCCATAAGCATGGTAAGCCATCTGGTACTGCACTAATTCTTACAGAAGAACAGAATATGAATAAATAACCCATATTTATGATTGCCAAACAAATTTATTAGAGTGGGTGAAAAAAATCATTGAAACATTTTTTCAACAAAGAAGTGGCTTTTTGATCAAAATGATATTTTGTTGTAGAAATTTTTCATTTTGGCTAGAATACTCCAGATTTTTATGGAAATAAAAAAACAAAGATTTTTGTTAAAATGTTGGGCTTTGGTATTCAAAAACTAAACATTTTTTATCTGGAAAATAATTTTTGAAAACTGACTTTTTCCTCTCTTTTTTTAAGTGAAAATGTTTTAGTTTTTGGTTTCTCATTTAAAACCTAAATAAATAAATTCAACAGAAATTTTGAAAAAAATGATTTAAAAAAATTTCCTCTAAAAAAAAATTTGTCTTTTTAAAAAATTGATACCATATAGTTAAATATATCCAACATTTTTATGTGAGCCATTGATAGTTATCCTGAGATGACAACCCTTTGACGACCCATTTCTTTTATTACAGCCAAGACCACTTTAAAAGAAGTCAAAATATGATCAATAAATAAAATAAATTTCCTTTAGTCATGCATCTGTGTTGAAATCCTGGTTTCAAACACCCTGAGACTTTGAGAAAGTTTGCATCCAGATTCATAAGCAAACTTTGTGACTAGCCTCAACTCAATTTTTGAAAGCCCTTAATAATTTAAAAAACAATACGATAGGCACAAAAGGCATAAAAGCAATGTTTATAGCACTGTACAGATATAGCACGATATTCTAGAACACATAGATTCTGATTTAGAAAAATTAGCACAGTAAATCCTTTAAGCCTCAATCCTGCAAACACTTTTAACGTGTCTGCTTACTTGGGTGAGTATTCCAGTTGACTTCTGTGAGCAGAATTAAGTCAGTGGGTTCGTTTGGTTCATCATGAGAAATATACACTAGCCACTGCAGAAGAGAAGATATCACAACCAATATATTGTTAGAAACTAATATTTTAATTAAATCAATGGCTGAACATATGGGAGAGAGATGAGTACAATTAGAGCTTGTTATTTGTTAAAATGATACTTACTATTAAATTAGCTCCTTTCTTGGTTAACGAATTGTTTGGGAGCCAATCCTGATTTTTTTCCCAACAGTCTTTATTTCTAAATATTTGCTGGATTGTTTGGACAAAGGATTTTTCCAACTATAGGTGGTTTGTGAACTATTTTATTTTTGATGGGCGCGATATGCTTTTTGTCTTGTCTGATTGGTCATCTAAGTCACATGGTCCTCCGCCCTGCTTCGCTGACAAACTTTTTATACAGGAAGCGAAGGAAAATATGTACAGAGTGGGGATAAAATATTCGAAGCTGTCTGGAGTGGAAATTCAGCCGTGTGTGTGAGGTGCTCAGGTTCTGCAGACAAGCGGCCCATGGAAGCATAGAGCTAGGAAGATAAAGAACAACAAATGGACAATGTACTTTCAGGTATAGCTCTTCAGAGGACTAACCATTCCTGCTAGCATATCTGGAACCAGTCAGGATTCGTGAACATTGTCATGGATACTCGCTGATCAGAACTCGGAGCATTTATCCACCACCAAAATATCCAGGTATCCATTGACTTTGTGCTGTTCACGCACCCTTCCTCAGTGAGCCCTCAGACTGTCAGACGTTAGGGCTTGCCAAGAATATCCTCGCCTTCATTCCAAATAAATATGGGGTTGTTGCAAACGAATGGAAACTTAGAGACAATAATCATTGGGTGGTTCATCTAACCGGGTGCCCCTAACCAGTTTAGCTCAGACCAGGGGATCAAGGAACTTTACCTTGTTTCACCCATTAGCGGCAGGCAGTATTTCTCAGCGAGTTGAGGTGCTGGCAGCTAGCCCTCGCACCCTGCTTGGGAGACATTCGGGCTGGGCTCCGAGGCAGTGTACCAGTCCCGCTGCACAATGGCATCAATGCACCCTCAGCCACCTGACTGCCTGCAGCTGGATCATCGCTGGGGCGGGGACGGGAAGAGGTGGGGAACGCCGGGGCTAAGAGGCTAGTGAGATCACTGGCTCCTGCTCGCCTTCTCGGGGGAGTGGTAGGAAGAGGAGGCGGAGTCTGCAGCCAGCTCCCCCAATTGGAGGGGCTGGGGGCGGGCCAGGTTAGGTCTATAATGCCATTGATGCTGTGATCAGCAGTCAGACAATAACAACAGACCAAAAGAGCAAAGCTCAACGGATTCCACCTGCCCATGCAGTAGCCACACGGTGCCACTGCGTCTCTTTTCCTCTCAGTCACCATGATGTCTATGAACAGCAAGCAGGCTTTCAGCATGCACCCCATCCTGCACGAGCCGAAATACACCCACCTGCACACCAGCTCGGAGGCCATCAGGAGAGCCTGTCTGCCAGCCCCCCAGGTAAGCGGCACAAACAGTCCAGCACGTCCCTTAGAGCGGGACTGATGTCGGGCTTTGCTGCAGGCTGCCTGGGAGCCCCGTGCTAGATGTACATGCATTTCAGTTTATTTCATAGGCAAGTGAAAGATGCAAGAGTCATGAACAGCGGATGGATTATTTTTATTTCGTGTCTTCAGCTAATGCTTAGACCCTCTGTGTGATGGGGATTCCGCAAACTGCCTCTAACTTTTTCTTTAATTTAATTTTACAGGCAGTCACATTCAGCAGAATCTCTCTAACTAAATTGGCGATAAGTTTGTCGGGCAATTTCGATTCCTAGTATATTTTTTCCTGGAAGGGATATAAATTATGTGAAGGACCCAAGTATGTGTTTGCGGGGCAGTTTGCTCGGGGCTCCCGGTTTAAGAAATAAGGTGAATGGCTTGCAGCTATTTGGAGTAAGAAAAATAAATGGTCTCCCTCACTTTTTGGGCATGTTTGCCGGATTTAGGTCCATTGCCTGGTTTTATTTGTTTTTTTAGTTTTGTTTTTTGTTTTTTTCCAAAAATCTCTTTGCTTTCGAAGAGCGTTCCCTTGAAGATTGGGTTAGATCATGTTGGCATTGGCTGGTAATTCTCCTAATGGGATGTTGGTGTCCTGACACCGAAGCCTCTCCTGCTCCTCTAGTCTGGGGTGACCCGTTGCCTGTCGCCAGTCTTGCCCCCCTTGCATTTCAGAGAGCTATCGCGTGCTTTACACTCTTCTGGCATTTTTGTTTCTTTGTTTCCTCAGATCCAAGGCAATATCTTCGCGGGCTTCGATGAGACTTTGCTGAGAGGGGCTGAAGCTCTGGCAGCTGTGGATATAGTGTCTCAGAAAACCCATCCCTTCAAACCAGATGCCACCTACCACACCATGAGCAGCGTCTCCTGCACGCCTACCTCTTCTTCGGTTCACCTGCACCACCCCTCGGTGCTGACCACCCACCATCACCACCACCACCACCACCAGCCCTCGCAGGGTTTGGAGGGGGAGCTCCTGGACCACCTCAACTCTGCCATCCCGCTGGGGGGTGTGCCCGGACCCGAGGTGGGCTCCACGCCCTCCCACCCGCACTCCCACATGCCAGCCCTCAACCACATGGCCCACCACCCTCAGTCCATGAACATGTCCCACCCCCACGGCTTGGCCTCCCATGCTGTCATCTCAGGCCCCGAGACAGAGACAGACCCCAGGGAGCTGGAGTCCTTTGCTGAGCGGTTCAAGCAGAGGAGGATCAAACTTGGGGTGACCCAGGCAGACGTGGGCTCCGCCTTGGCCAACCTGAAGATCCCAGGTGTTGGCTGCCTGAGCCAGAGCACCATCTGCAGGTTCGAGTCCCTCACCTTGTCCCACAACAACATGGTGGCCCTGAAGCCCATTTTGGAGGCTTGGCTGGAGGAGGCTGAGAGGGCTCAACGAGAGAAAATGACCAAGCCCGAAATCTACACTGGCGGGGACAAGAAACGCAAGCGCACTTCCATAGCAGCCCCGGAGAAGAGGTCGCTGGAAGCTTATTTTGCTGTGCAGCCCAGACCTTCCTCGGAGAAAATCGCAGCCATTGCAGAGAAGTTAGACTTGAAGAAGAACGTGGTGCGCGTCTGGTTTTGCAACCAAAGACAGAAACAGAAAAGGATGAAATTTTCTGCAACCTACTGAGAGCTGGAGAGAGGATAGGAGGGCAGAGAAAACCAGTGTTCGCCCCCTCCCCCAAACCAGCCCTGGAATGATCTGCCTCCCCAGCTCCTAAATCAGGCAGATTTTTTTTAAGGGAAAACCACCAAGAACTGGTGACTTCTCTCTCCTCTCGAATCCGCCGTTGTCTCTGCAAATCAAGGAACTGGGCATAATAGTGTTACTAATAAATACTTTTTTAAAAGACAAAACCATACAGGAGAAAGGTATAGAACTGTCCAATAGTCCTGGTGAGTGAATGTCAGGGCTTGTGTCTTTGAGATGAAACCCGCTTACCCCCTCCACTGACTACTAGAAAATGTCAGAGGAGAAAAAAATTCAATGAAACTTGAAAAAATGTTTATTCTCAGTTTCAAATACTCTTTTTATATTTATGATTGTAAATATGTCCTTGTGATGGCACTCCACCGGGGTTGGAAAGTTCCGTTCTGTTAGGTTGCTGTATAGCACGTCATCCATGTCAAACTCTTTTTTTTTTTTATTTAAACAAGCATTCACTTGAAGGGCTCCTCACCTCCACACACACTTGCATGGTTTACTTGGCTTTTCCCCCTCTCTCATCTAGCTGCAAATCCGTCGCATTTTTGCAATAACTGTTCTGTTTCTACCTCATCAGCTAAAAAATAATGGAAAAAAGAGAAAAGGAAAAAATATCAGGTCCATGGATTAATGGTTTGTTTGGAAAATTGGGGACTTATTTTGCTTTTGTTTTACTTGAAATATTTAACGTCCATATAATTTCACCGTAAAAAAACGCTTTGACAATCAAATAATTAAATCTCATATTTATGACATTTCCCCTTGAAATGAGTATAATAACGTGTAAGTAACTGGTCTACTTGCGTCTCACCATAAAAGCTCTTGGATTTGACATATGAGTTTCTTTTCTCTGCACAATTCACTCGTTTCTGTGCGGTTTTTTTTTTCCAGGATGCATTGACCCAGGGGAAAGTTTTATTTTTGAGAGATCTAACTTATATGTAACTTAAAGAAAACTCACTATGGTTATCAGAAGTTATTAGTAAATAACTTGTTACTTTGCAAATATTTAACTCTGCACTTTCTAAGGCAAGATTTTTTTTTGCTTTGCGTATTTAATAGAGAAATTTGCCTTTGTTTCCTTTTTAATGATTATTTAATTTTGTTGTGTGTGTGCTGAATGAAATTTTGTGTCTGTGTATGCTACAGAATTTCAAATAAACCATGCACGTTTTACCTCACTCATTCCTTGGCTTGTGGTACTTATTGTAGGGGGAGCTGTAGGGAACAATATCCAAATAGAAATGCCCCTCTTTTTAGCAACTATATATCCTGCAGAGCAAAAGCTCCCAGTCGCTTATGCTGCCTATTTCTGGCTTGCTACAAGATAGCTTCTTTAGCAAGCAACTGGGGGGGAGGGAAGAACCCAACTACAAATGTTTTTAAAATTGCCAGGACCGCAGCCTCCTCTTTAACCAAAACTGACGTCTATTTGATTCGCAGTCACAACACCTGATTTGTAGTGATAGGAGTTGAGTTGCAGGCATGATATTTCTTGAATCGGTTGTGCTGTGCTCTTGACAGAAGAAACCCCAAATGCAAAGCATTTTAAATCGAACAAATTAATTCACGTGCCTTTCGCTAAACAAGGTTTAGTTGTACCACTAAAATGTAAATACTGCATCCAACTTCTCTCTGCAATATCCAGTGTCTTTCTCTGAGGCGGGGATTCCTGCTCGTCAGGGGAAAGAGGTATTTCACCATTTAAGGAAACCTTCAACATGCACAACGTATTAGACAGAAAGAGAACTAAGTGAGCACCGGCCCAGGAATTCTACTCCACTCCAGCGACTGTAAAATGTGACACCGAAATCAAAGAAATATTTCATTACAGGCATTTAGTTGTCAATAAAATGTTTTAACCTGAAGAGCTTTACATTAAGAGCTTTGAAATGACAATACCCCCCCCCCCCCTTTTCTCTCTCTCTCTCTCAACGTTCGGGCATTTCTTGATTATTTCATAGAAGTCATCTCGGGGCAAGGGCGGAATCTTGTTCCATATGACAGCTAACTTGCAGGGGCGGGGGGAGAAACATGAATCGCAGGTCCTTTAGCAACAATCAAAATGATAGAACTGCTGTGGGATATTGGTATTACTTTGTTTAAATGTAACTTGTGTGTTGGGGGCGCCGATCTGACCTAAGTGCGTTTATTTCTAATGCACTTTGAAGTGTGAAGTGAAATGTATACATACACACTGACATGCAGATGTGTGTGAATCTTTGTTCTTTTCTCCCGTGGCTCTCAGAATTTTTCTCAGGACTTGTCAGCTAGAATTAAAAGCGGGGAAGAGAATAGAAATGGTCCAGAGAAAACTCCTATCAGCACTGAAGGCAAACCCAAAAGATATCAAACAAGTGTAGACCTCTTGTTGTTTGCCAATCCGCTTCCAGCAGGTTTACACAGACACACAGCCCCCCCACCGCCACCCCCCGCCCCCGGCGCGATGCTGGCTCAAATGACCCGTTTTCTCTTCAATCTTTAGCAACTACACATGGAAACTTCCCACCACATGGGCGCAGAGGGAGCGCCTCTCTCGGTAAAGCACATCGGGGCTGCTGCAAACTGGCCGAATGTCCTCTTGCTACAGTGCCCCTCTCTTCCCGCTCTCAGTCTGACCCGCCGGGTGCGGGGCTGTTCAGGCTGCATCAGCTGTAAAGACAAGTACAGCCGAAAGGGCCTAAAGTACCTGGGATCTAACGAAGCCCCGCCTGGGACTGCTTAGAGCAACCTTCCAGCCTTGGGCAGGGGTTTCTAGTGTCACCTCCGTCCCCACGTGGGAGGCTAAGGAGCCAGAGTGAGGGGCTCAGGCGGGGAGGGGCGTTGCTGACACACACCTGTTAGCCCAGCCTGGCCTCTCGTGCTCTCTGGACGTTGTATTTTTGTGCAAGGCTCTTTCTCCGATCCCTCGGGTCAGAAGGGCAGCACGTCCGTGTCTCATTCAACCAACGCTGGCTATGGCCTCTGCCCGCATAACCCAGGGGGAGGAGGCGGGGAGACAACACTAGAGACACTTCCAGGTTTCCAGTCCAAACCAAACCGCAAAGGATCTGGGGAATTTCCCTTGTTTTCTTTTGAAATCAGCCCGGGGCCTATCAAACGAAATTTCTTGTCATTGATCTGGAAGCAGATGAAGCAGTTTGACCCAAGGTCGAAAGCGCGCTCGCCTTGCTGATCAGAGCCAGGTACTGGTGTTTCCCCTTTCCCTCGGAGATTCTAGTTCTACGACCGATACCAGGTTAGTATCTTTCCCCTCCTCTCTTGAGCTGGGGGTCTGTTCAGAGAGGAGTTTGCGGCGATCACCACTATGGATTATTTTGGCAGACTAAAGACTCACCGGCCCAAGGCAGCCTCTATTTCTTGCCTGACATGAGCGAGGAAGCTGATTTTAGATCATTTCCCTTCTTCTCTGAGCTGAAACGGATCCCATGGCTGCTTACAACACTTCCCAGTGTCTCCACTAGAGCCCAAAGCCCCAGAAAACCGCAACGGAGCGGTGGGTGTGTCCCGGGGCCAACGAAGTGATGGCACCGAGCTGTTTCTTTTCAGCCTGCTTTTTCGTTCTGACTTCTTGGGAAACCTCCCCCTTCCAAATGTGTGCGCTAGAAATACCCGGGTGTGTCTTTCTTGCTGGGAAACACTATCAAATGGTATTTCACAACCCCCCTTCCACTCTGCTGGAGAGATGCGATTTAACCAGAAATCAATGTTTCTTAGTTGTTATTGTTATTATTTAAATGGGGGAGGGACTTCCACTAGGAATATCAATGTCCCACACTCTAAACACTTGCTTTTGCCTACTGAAGCCTTTCGCGTTTTCACCAGAGGAACACTGGTAACAGTGGTTGCGGAGTTCATAGGTTTTCCTGTAAATTATGAAGCGGGGGAGGTGGGGGGAGCGGAACACAAATGTCAAAAATTGATGGCAAAAGATATAAGTGCAGGGAGTCGCCCAACCTTATCGATCAAACCGATTGCAATCTGCATCCGCCCCGAGGGGGGAATCGAGGAGAAAAGCACCCACTCCGCACCGGTCCCTCAGGCTAAGGTCTGACCTGGGCTCCGGGATTCTGCGGTGCTCCTAGCACAGCCGCGGGGCTTGGGGGACCACAGCTCTCTGCTTTGCTTTCACCCTCTGAACTTCGGTGGGAAGTTTTCGTGGGAAGCACCCCCAGAATTTTCCATCCCTCCCCCCCTTCTGGCAGAGGAAGAAGGCCGCCACTTCGTACGTCTTGCAGGCTCGCTGAGCTCCTCCGCTTGGCATCCCGCCTGGGACTACATTAAACCCTCCCCGGCAGGCATTAGGCAGAGGTAATATATGGTGCTGGAGCACTTCTCCATGAATGAGAGGCTTGGGTTTTAATGCCTTAAAGCCTTGGGCTAGCTCCCTGCAAACACTGCAACAGGACCGCTCGCGCCCCCTTCCCGCCGCCGGTCCAGTTCAGCACCTAGGACAGATCCGAGGCGCGGAGATCAGCTGGAGATTCTCTTCGCGCTTCCCTGCACGGTTCAGGCCGGGCAAGGAGCAGAGTCACAACCCTAGCGCTGAAAGGACGCATTTCCCGTGCCCTCCCCTCCCGTGCCCTGCCCATTCACATATATCTGAATGCGCAGGAAGCTGAGGTGGGCTGGGGTCTGGTGTCCCTGGCAGGTGTACGGGGCTGTCCGGCTGCTCCCCTCCACCCCCCATGTACTGTACATAGGCACATTAGAATCTCATCCTCTCCTTTGTTCTTTCGCTTGATTCCTGTTTTTTCCATGAAGCGAAAAGCGCATTTTCATAAATAGACCTTGGCCAAGTGCTGGGTATGAAATTTTAATGAAGTCTGGATGCTGAGTGCTGCCTGGGGGGCCTTTGAGAATCATCTCAATGCAACATTAGCAGGGCCCTTTTCTCTCTCTTTTCCCTCCCTCCCTTCGTGGCTCTTTCCCTCTCAGACAGAACACACTCCAGTCTGCTGCAACCCTTATGCCTCAGACTGAATTCCCCCCCCCCCTTCCCCAAAAGAAAAGGACACCGAGTCCTACCTTGGATGCCATGAAACAACAAATAAATACATGACACCAGCGCAGACTGACTTCAGCCCCAGCCCACACTTGGTAGGAGGCAGAAAGGAAAGCGCTCGCAGGTGCAGCTCACACCCCTTCTATTAAAAGTTTTAAATGCAGGCGATGCAATATTTATCACCTGAGATAATAAAAAGGCAAGTCAGTATTTTCCAGTCACAAATTCAAACAGCTTAAGCAAATGCCTGGGCTGCAGAATCGATCTGAAGGGTTAGTTGGGGGAAGATCTCTCAATTTTTATTTTTCCAGGGGACTTAAAATAATAACTATATCCATCAGAATTATGTTGACAGCAGCCAGGTAAGGGCGATTTTATACAGACCTGGGGATCTTTGAGAAATCAGGAATAGCTTGAACAAGGTTTAGATAAAAGGAAGGGGTTTCCCCCCCCCCTCCTATCACCTCTGAATCTAAATATAATTATGCATGTCTTGATCTCTTGCGAGTAGAACAAAAAAGCGTGCATGTTTTTACAATGATTAACTATAACAACATAATTAGGAATATAATCAAAGTAAATACATTGACTGAGCACATGAGACTCCAGAATCAGAAAAGGAGCGGCTATTAGGCTTAACAATTAAGAAAACTAGCAAATTAATCACGTCTAATTTAGTATTGTCAGTACCAAGATTTTTTCCCACCCTTTTTCTTGATCTTTCTTGTATCCCAGGGAAATTAGCCTAGCAGTATTTGTCTATGCACATCTACAAACGAAGTGATTTTAGACGATCTGTTGGTTTGTCATGAGAAGGGGTGGGGGGAAGGAAAGGAAAGTCGGTGTTAAAACAACTTCGGTGCATGGCTTTTTATAAAAGTGGCGGACTGGGTGGAGTTGCTAAGAATTTGGGATTTTTGTTCCGACTGAAATAGCTGTTATTACTGTAATCTAGTCGATCCGATGGAGTGCTTGCAAATGCCATATTTGACAAATATGGCCCCAACAAAAGGAAAGTGACGGATTGTTTTAAAGAGATCAGGTACTTTCTTTGCATAGACAGGTGCAAAAGATCAAGGGAATTGAATGGACTCAGTTTCAGCATCAAACATCTTGCATTAACTTTAGGGTCATATTCAGAACATGAGCACTACTGAATGCAAAATAAATCAATCAATAATATTTACCTCCACAGCAAAAAAGGAGTGAATTTGCTCATTCTTAAATAAATATAGGAAATATTTATTTAAAACAAAACCACGACAAAACCCAATTCAGAACAATGTAGCTCCAGAATTGATTTTCACCGAGGAACTCTAGGATGTTATATTTTTAACTGTAAAAATGTGTCACCCGGAAAGCACAATTAGGGATCGCTGGTGAAATGAAGCCAACAGAGGAACAATTTAATCACGGGTGGTATGTTCACTGCCCAAAGAAACCATTCATGAATTATTTTGGTCAGAGATTTACTCCTTCCAAACCCCAAAAAGCCCTGAAAATGACCCTCCCTCTAACATTTATTTAACAATTTATAGATTGAAAATTGTCCGAGAAATCAATGGAAAGAGGAAGCTCCCTTGGCGATTCAGATATGACATTTGAATTGGATTTTTTTAAATCTATAATCGTCATTAATAATACTGAAATGCAATGACCTGTTCAATATGTGCTACCTTTGGAGGCTAGTTATCCCCAAAACGAATTTAAAAGTTCCCCGAATTAACTAGGTTCCATTTCAAATCATGCCTTAAAACCGGCAAAAGAATTGGGAAAATTCTCACTTAGCGGATATCTGACAGGAGGGAGGGAGGGAGGAAGACTGAAAGAAAAAATGGACTCCTGCTCTGGAGGCGAAAAAAACAACTGTAAAAAGTTGTTGTAAAAGGAGAGCTCTAAATAAAAAAGCCCTCACATCTGAGACAAACCGCAACAAGGCTGTTAATTTTTCAGTTTTGAAGAGTAAAAAAGGAAAGAAAGAATTAGAGAGATGACATCAATAAAATAATGGTCTCATTTTGAGCACCTTGGACAGGTAAATCTGCAGTACAAAGGCAAAGCACCAAATCCCCACGGTTCTCCTTCAAAACTATTTGCCTCTTCTACTGCTTATGCATTATTCTTTGCACAGCCTTTATGTTTTCATCTGGCATCTGAGTTTTTAAATGAGTGCTGAAAAAAACCCACAACCCAACCTAAATCACTGCAACTCCTGGGAGTGGAAGTAGGGTTAAAATATAATTTGATCCAGTTTTCCAGTAATCAATTGCCAATCTTCGTTTGGAAAGAGGTCAGATGGCAAGATTTGGATCTGTCTCATAATATTTTACAACTTAATAATATATCACTATCTCAGAGAAAGACACACAGAAGCAATTGCTGTTCCTTATTCTGTTTCTCTTCTCCCGGGTATGGCTTAGAATCCAGGAGCTGGGATAGAGTGTTGAAAGGAATATGCCTTTTAGGGAAACAGACAAAGATTTATCCTCCTTAAATTCAAATTCACTCAAATGCACATTTCACATGATTTGATTTTTAGTTTGTTAACATGGTTCCTATGAAAATAAGAGGGAACTTTATCAACCCAGAGAAACCTAAGGAACTACATTTTTCTTTTCTCTTTAAATATTCCTTTTTATTCCATTTTTTAAAAACACAGCACACATGAATATTATCAACAGAGCATCTGAGTCCAAATTTATAAATCTAAATTTATCCCCATGCCACCTTAAAATTCAATCTCCACTCTTTGCATGCAAGACAGTATAGGCAGAGTTTATGAGAGTCCAAAGCAATAACAAAAATATAGCCCCAGAAGGATCACACCCACATACCCACACACACTCTTTCTGCTCCTGGATTGCAAAGGGAACCTGTGAACCATGACCTCAGTGCTGAAATTGTATTAAATTATCAGATTATTGATTAGCAGGGCACCCAGCACTTGCAAGTTCTTTACTTGAGGTTTTGATATATGAGCTGTTTCTTCTTTTATCAGATTTGTGGCTTGGTAAGTAATTCTTTGATTAAGGGAACCCACCCTCTCTCCTCTATACTGAAGGCCACTGTGCCAGTGACAGAGATAGAGAGGAGGTTCTTGGGGGAACCAGTTAAAATTCTATCATGTTGATGGGGGAGGGGGGAGAGTTCCTTGCATTGCATGGAGCCACCACCCCTCTCATGGTGCTGCTAAACCATCTCTGTCAGAAGTGACTTTTACAGTGATTCTAAGTATTCTGAAGAACACATTTTTTAGGAACACAGTACTTAGGCCTGGACATCTTGGGACATCAGTTCAGTCTCTTGCTATTGCAGGCAACCCCATCATACAATCCCCATCATATAATTTTTGGCCTTTGAGAAAACAGGTCAGTTTGCACTTATCAGCAGGTGGTTGGAAAATACATTTTGAGATACCCCTACAATAGAGGTTCTCATCCTGTGGTCCATGAAACCCATTCCAGTGGTCCACAGAATAAAATGCTTTGAGAAGTCAGCAGTGAAGGGACTGGGACCTTGGGAATGGTGTGTTTCTGAGACAGGATCTCTCTCTTGCCTGGACAGGATGTTGGGGACCCACTGGCCTGTTCATACTAAGTGCCCACATCATTTCCCAGCTATCATAGAATCATAGAATCATAGAATATCAGGGTTGGAAGGGACCTCAGGAGGTCATCTAGTCCAAGCCCCTGCTCAAAGCAGGACCAATTCCCAACTAAATCATCCCAGACAGGGCTTTGTCAAGCCGGGCCTTAAAAACCTCCAAGGAAGGAGATTCCACCACCTCCCTAGGTAAAGCATTCCAATGCTTCACCACCCTCCTAGTGAAATAGTGTTTCCTAATATCCAACCTAGACCTCCCCCACTGCAACTTGAGACCATTGCTCCTTGTTCTGTCATCTGCCACCACTGAGAACAGCCGAGCTCCATCCTCTTTGGAACCCCCCCTCAGGTAGTTGAAAGCAGCTATCAAATCTCCCCTCATTCTTCTCTTCTGGAGACTAAACAATCCCAGTTCCCTCAGCCTCTCCTCATAAGTCATGTGCTCCAGACCCCTAATCATTTTTGTTGCCCTCCACTGGACTCTTTCCAATATTTCCACATCCTTCTTGTAGTGTGGGGCCCAAAACTGGACACAGTACTCCAGATGAGGCCTCACCAATGTCGAATAAAGGGGAACGATCACGTTCCTCGATCTGCTGGCAATGCCCCTACTTATACAGCCCAAAATGCCATTAGCCTTCTTGGCAACAAGGGCACACTGTTGACTCATATCCAGCTTCTCATCCACTGTGACCCCAGGTCCTTTTCTGCAGAACTGCTACCTAGCCATTCGGTCCCTAGTCTGTAGCAGTGCATAGGATTCTTCCGTCCTAAGTGCAGGACTCTGCACTTGTCCTTGTTGAACCTCATCAGGTTTTTTTGGCCCAATCCTCTAATTTGTCTAGGTCCCTCTGTATCTGATCCCTACCCTCCAGCGTATCTACCACGCCTCCCAGTTTAGCATCATCTGCAAACTTGCTGAGAGTGCAGTCCACACCATCCTCCAGATCATTAATAAAGATATTAAACAAAACTGGCCCCAGGACCGACCCTTGGGGCACTCCGCTTGAAACCGGCTGCCAACTAGACATGGAGCCATTGATCACTACCCGTTGAGCCCGACGATCTAGCCAGCTTTCTATCCACCTTACAGTCCATTCATTCAGCCCATACTTCTTTAACTTGGCGGCAAGAATACTGTGGGAGACCGTATCAAAAGCTTTGCTAAAGTCAAGGAATAACACATCCACTGCTTTCCCCTCATCCACAGAGCCAGTTATCTCCTCATAGAAGGCAATTAGGTTAGTCAGGCACGACTTCCCCTTGGTGAATCCATGCTGACTGTTCCTGATCACTTTCCTCTCCTCTAAGTGTTTCATAATTGATTCTTTGAGGACCTGCTCCATGATTTTTCCAGGGACTGAGGTGAGGCTGACTGGCCTAGTTCCCTGGATCCTCCTTCTTCCCTTTTTTAAAGATGGGCACTACATTAGCCTTTTTCCAGTCATCCGGGACCTCCCCCGATCGCCATGAGTTGTCAAAGATGATGGCCAATGGCCCCGCAATCACATCCGCCAACTCCTTTAGCACCCTCGGATGCAGCGCATCCGGCCCCACGGATTTGTGCTCATCCAGTTTTTCTAAATAGTCCCGAACCACTTCTTTCTCCATGGAGGGCTGGTCACCTCCTCCCCATACTGGGCTGCCCAGTCCAGCAGTCTGGGAGCTGACCTTGTTCGTGAAGACAGAGGCAAAAAAAGCATTGAGTACATTAGCTTTTTCCTCATCCTCTGTCACTAGGTTGCCTCCCTCATTCAGTAAGGGGCCCACACTTTCCTTGACTTTCTTCTTGTTGCTAACATACCTGAAGAAAGCCTTCTTGTTACTCTTAACATCTCTTGCTAGCTGCAACTCCAAGTGCGATTTGGCCTTCCTGATTTCACTCTTGCATGCCTGAGCGATATTTTTATACTCCTCCCTGGTCATTTGTCCAATCTTCCACTTCTTGTAAGATTCTTTTTTGCGTTTAAGGTCAGCAAGGATTTCACTGTTAAGCCAAGCTGGTCGCCTGCCATATTTACTATTCTTTCTACACGTCGGGATGGTTTGTTCCTGCAACCGCAATAAGGATTCTTTAAAATACAGCCAGCTCTCCTGGACTCCTTTGCCCTTCATGTTATTCTCCCAGGGGATCCTGCCCATCTGTTCCCTGAAGGAGTCAAAATCTGCTTTTCTGAAGTCCAGGGTCCGTATTCTGCTGCTCTCTTTTCTCCCTTGTGTCAGGATCCATAACTCGACCATCTCATGGTCACTGCCTCCCAGGTTCCCATCCACTTTTGCTTCCCCTACTTATTCTTCCCTTTTCTTGACCTGTGAGCAGCAGGTCAAGAAAAGCTCTGCCCCTAGTTGGTTCCTCCAGCACTTGCACCAGGAAATTGTCCCCTTCACTTTCCAAAAACTTCCTGGATTTTCTGTGCACCGCTGTATTGCTCTCCCAGCAGATATCAGGGTGATTAAAGTCTCCCATGAGAACCAGGGCCTGCGATCTAGCAACTTCTGTTAGTTGCTGGAAGAAAGCCTCGTCCACCTCATCCCCCTGGTCTGGTGGTCTATAGCAGACTCCGACCACAACATCACCCTTGTTGCTCACACCTCTCAACTTTATCCAGAGACTCTCAGGTTTTTCTGCAGTTTCATACCGGAGCTCTGAGCAGTCATACTCCTCTCTTACATACAATGCAACTCCCCCACTTTTTCTGCCCTGCCTGTCCTTCCTGAACAGTTTATATCCATCCATGACAGTACTCCAGTCATGTGAGTTATCCCACCAAGTCTCTGTTATTCCAATCACATCATAGTTCCCTGACTGTGCCAGGACTTCCAGTTCTCCCTGCTTGTTTCCCAGGCTTCTTGCATTTGTGTATAGGCACTTAAGATAACTCATCGATCGTCCCTCTTTCTCAGTATTAGACAGGAGTCCTCCCCTCTTGCTCTCTCCTGCTCTTGCTTCCTCCCAGGATCCCATTTCCCCACTTACCTCAGGGCTTTGGTCTCCTTCCCTCGGTGAACCTAGTTTAAAGCCCTCCTCACTAGGTTAGCCAGCCTGCTTGCGAAGATGCTCTTCCCTCTCTTCGTTAGGTTGAGCCCGTCTCTGCCTAGCACGCCTCCTTCTTGGAACACCATCCCATGGTTGAAGAATCCAAAGCCTTCTCTCCGACACCATCTGCATAGCCATTCGTTGACTTCCACGATTCGACGGTCTCTACCCAGGCCTTTTCCTTGCACAGGGAGGATGGACGAGAACACCACTTGCACCTCAAACTCCTTTATCCTTCTTCCCAGAGCCACGTAGTCTGCAGTGATCCGCTCAAGGTCATTCTTGGCAGTATCATTGGTTCCCACGTGGAGAAGCAGGAAGGGGTAGCGATCCGAGGGCTTGAACATTGTGCTGTGCTATCCATGCACAGAGTGCCTGTGGCCCCAATTCACCAAAGCATTTAAGTACATGCTGAATTCCCATTGACTTCTTTAGTGACCTGGTAACTTTGATGGAACTGAAGCCGGTGCTTCAGATTTTTAAAGGTCTTTAGGTGTTGCTTCACTCAGCCTGGTGGTGCCTAGTTGCTTTCAGAGCTGAAATATCATTTTCAAAAGGGATTTAGGCTCTTAGGCACCAAAATCCCAGTCCATTGATCTTTAAAAATCTGGACTGAAGTGATTTGCTGAACTGGGACCTACATCCCAGACACATGCAGCTCAGCAGAACAGCAGAAGTTTGTTTGCCCAGCAGTGCTGCTACCTCCCTCTTTGGCTGTGGCTCTGAGGAAGTATTTTTTGTCCCAGTGGGTGTGCGAATGAATTGACCACACAGCGCTTCCCTATACTCTCTGCAGCACATGTACCCCTCATGCAGTGGGATCATCACTGGCTATGGGCCAAGCACTGCTTCTGGTGCCCCGGAGTGATATAAGTCTGACTTCGTGAAGTTACTCCAGATTTACACTGGTGCCACTGAGAGCGGACCATGGTTCTGAGGAGGAAAATGTTGGTGCAAGCCCCTAGTTAAAGTATTGGCAGCATGTCATGCTCCGCACTCTGGTTCAGGGCTGAAAGAAAGAAAATGGCCAGTGTTCTTTTAACAGATTCCTTCCTTTGAAAGACATCCTGGGAAAGGGTGCCCCTGCTGATGGACTATATTCTATTATTCTATGTGTTTTAGTTTAGTGCAGTGAAGATGTATTTTTAAACAGGTATGTGCTTGAAGTAGGCTCTGTTCCACTACAGGGGGAAAAAAGTAGCAAAGCAGTAATTACAGGCTTTGGAGGTGTGGTAGCATGAAGGAGAACAGCAGGGTTTAAAAAGGAAACCTAGGGAGGAAGACTATAAATGAGCTGCCTGAAGAAGAATGCTGGACAGTGAGCAGGTTAAATCTTGTATTAGGGAAGATCGAGTGATTAATTTGTAAGGGGGAGGGCATCTATTGGATGTTCTCCCTCTGAATTATTTAATTATTCCTCAACCAGGCATGCATCCCGCCCTCCATCTCATTTTTTCTTGGTCTGATACTAAGCCTCTTACACTGGCTGAATCCTCAGTGAAGTATATGGAGGGGAGGCGGGTTGGCTGAGTAGGGAGTGCAGGATTGGGCCCTATGTTTTGTATTTCCATTTCCTGTGTGTTTGTATCTGGTCTCAGGGTGTGGGTTGAGACAGGGCTCTCCTGCTTGCAGGGCATTGTGGATTGATTGCTGTTGTCTCAGGGTACCCTGCAGAAACCCCCCACCTCCTGTAGCAGCAAGTCTCAGAGCCCAGGTCTGACTTGAGCTTATGGGGCTTGTGGTACTGGGCTGTAAAGAGCAACCTAGATGTTCCCACATGGGCTGAAGGGGTGGGCCTCAGAGTCCAGGCCACAGCCCTAGCAGTAACACCTACACTGCTATTTTTAGCCCCACAGCGTGAGCCTGAGTCAGTTGACCCAGGCTCTGGGACTCGCTGCTGTGGGATGTTTTGCAGTGTAGACGTACCCTCATAGTGACGAATGCAGGTCGTTACCTCCACCCTGGATATTTGGGCAGAGGGAACTGGGCTCTAGGACAGATGAGGTCCTGCATGGAAACTGTAAGCAGAGCCAAGCCTGGGGAGAAAGTTTAGACAGATGTTCAAATTTCTGTTGTTGCAGTAACCTGTCTAGCATCTAGCGCACTAGACTGGGATTTAGGAGATCTGGATTCTATTCCCAGCTCTACTGGTGACCTTGAGTAAGTCACTTCCCTTCTCTGTGCCTCAGTTTCCCCATTTTTAAAATGGGCATAATGATATTGCTCTCCTTTATAAAGGGCTTTGAGATCTACTGATGATGACAGCCAGCAATTAGTATGTTTGTGTTAGTAATAAAGCCAAACCCTGGAAGGGGTTAGATTTGGATTAAATATCTTGGGTTAAATTCTGCTCCCACTTACACCTAGGTAAGTCCAGAGTAACACCACTGAGGTTAATAGCTACATCCACATTAAATCCAGAATAACTGAGATCAGAAATTGGTATACTGTGTCTGTGTGTTGATGCAGTTCAGAATAGGATGGGATCTGCAGCTGCTTACAAGACTGTTTGCCTGGGCTTACAATTCTGAAATTTATGTGTGGCTTTTATTTCTAGTGGCTAAGTCCTGCTCGTCTTACTCACGTGACCAACATCACTGAAGTCACTAGACGGGATTTTTGACAGTGCTCAGCACTGGCCTAATTCTGGTCTCACTGGGGTCAATGAGAGTTTGACCTTTGACCTTTTGGGAGCAAAGTTATGGAACACCTAGGCCCAGGTACACAGAAGTACTTAGGTGCCTAACTCCTGTTGAAATGAATGGGAGATAGGTGGCTAAATCCCTGTGTGAATCTGGGCCTGAGTGATTTTGGAAAACCCCTCCCAGTAGGGCTGGCCCATAAGGGTATGTAATGGGCTATCTTGATTATCACTACAAACGTTTTTTCTCTTAATTAAATAGCCTCTTAGAGTTGTAGGACAACGCCCACCTTTTCATGTTCTCTGTATGTGTATATATCTCCTTACTATATGTTCCATTCTATGCATCCTATGAAGTGGACTGTAGCCCACAAAAGCTTATGCTCAAATAAATTTGTTAGTCTCTAAGGTGCCGGAAGTACTCCTGTTCTTTTAGTGAAGGTTAAGTGTCAAAATACCTTTGAGGATCTGGGATTGGTCCTTACGTGGGCAAAACTCCTTTGCCTGCGTAAGAACTGAGGCGTTGACCCAGCCAAACCTTCCTTGCAGGAATAGTCTCACTCAGGTGTATGGTCCCACTACAAGCTCTGGGCATAAATTCATGGAGGGATTGCAGTATTAGGCCCTAAGGAAGGGCTGCAGGATTTGGCTTCAGCTCATTAGGGAGCTCAGAGATGGGGAGTGTGCACTGGGCAGTTAAGAGACACTGGACACCTGGAGCTAAAGAGTGAGGATCAGAACTAAATCCATAGTTCAGAGAGCAGCTCAGAGCTCTTCAGCAGTGTAGCCAGCAAATCAAAGAAAATCAGCATTTTCTGAGAAATATGAACATGATGAACATGATGACTAACAATGGGGTTTCACCTAGGAAGGAAGGAATAAAAAATATTCCTTAGGCATTAGGTGACTCAGAAATGGAGTTCATTTTACAGAGTTGTTTTCAGTGATGTACACAGCAACTGGGTACCAAACTAGTCAGCAGAAACTCTGCCTCATTCATCATCTAGTCCACAAAAAGTGCTTTCCAGTCCTGTTGCAGATTATTGTTAAATATTGAAGCAAGAGAGTGAAACTTACATGAAACTTAGCTCACAGCTCAGGAAGGATTTGGACAGTTGATGCTCTGCAATGCAGTATGATACAGACGTACCTATAGCACTGTTTGCTTTTGAATAAAAGTAGCACTAGGAATCTCAGCCAGGGGTGGCACTCAAGCCTTGGAGATATGAAAACAACCATCTCTTTACTGTGAGTTGAATTGCAGTAGCTCCCAGAGGCCACAACTAAGATCAGGGCCCCATTATGTCAGGCCAGGGGTGTCAAACTCATTCTGGAGAGTGCCATATTCCTCTTTTAATTATGCTTCATGGGTTCGGGTATGCACTGAGAACTGTACACTCCCCTCAGAGCAGAAACAAGCACCCCCTGATATCAATGGAAGGGTTGCACAAAGATCAAGGGGAGAGTATGACCTTTAGGTATTCACTAAGCTTCTTACTATTATTCATTGACTCTTTCAGCATCATTCAGTGAGAAAATCTCCTCCCCATTTTTTCACCCCTATTTCTGCCATTGATTCTTTTTCTTCCCCATACATCTTTTCCTCTTTTTCTTCCCCTTCCCTCACTTTGGGTGTCTCTTCTATTCTTCCTTCTGCATTTCCTTCCCTACAGCAACTCCAAACTGCACGGGCTTTATTCCTATCCCTTCCCCGAGCCTATCCACTGAAAAGATCAGTAGTGAAACAGTTAATGTTGACACACAAGTGTCATTATTGGGTTTTAAAGTTAATCCTCCAATAAGATTACTGGGAGGTGGGGAGTCACAACTCTGCATCATTGCTTCAGGCTCTTAGCAGACCCAGGCAGACTTCACTACATCAGTTACCCTGGGATCATATTTGGGAAGTTTTCTTTACAATCACCAGGGCTAAAGACTTACTTTAACAAAAAAAAAGAAAAAGAAAAAAAAGAAAGCTTAGATTCTGCAGAATCTGAATAAACCATATTCACAAGCGGGACCCCTTGAGTAATTAGTTTGGCATCCTAGTGCTAGGTGTTATACATCAGAAGAGACAGTCCCAGCACTGAAGAGTTTATAGTTTAAATAGAAAGAGTAGGAGGAAGACCTGCGACACAGGGAGTCGCTATCTGTGGAGGATCAGGTCCTCCTGGATTTGATGCCCGATCATTAAAGGCCACATGTGGTCTGAGTCACCATCCCCAGACAAGTGCAGAAGAAGCAAGCGAGCTAAAATGGAAAAAGGCATTCCCCCCTTCATGCACTAAGTTGTAGGCTATTGCTTCTCTGCTCTGTTAAACAATTGCTGTGTTCCACCCTAGAGGCAGCTGCAGTTCAAAGCTGAGTCCTACATTTAGTCAGAGTTTATAATGTTTGTTAAATGCACTGGGATCCTTCAAGATAAAAGCTGCTATATAAATATAAAGCCATTATTGTCAAGATATTCTGTTATAAAATCAAAGGGGACTTTATCCATCTTCCAAACTGACCAAATGATTTACACACTGACATTAAATTGGTGTCGATGTACTGTATTGTGCTTTTAATGTCTGTGTTTTCCCAATATCATAGTAGTTTATAGATAGAGGTTTTCAATTTTCTGCCATGGCAGGAATTTCTGACTATAGAGGAGGAATTTGGACTTTGGTCCCACAGAGTGTCTGAGGAAATGGTGCCATTCATCAGATTCTGTTGTATGATGTGCACCAATTCCCAAAATATTTCCTTTACGTTAAGAAGACTGAACAAGCCAGAGGCTTTCTATCCTCTGAAATGCTGTTTGAGTTGCTGGAGAATGGCTGAGACTCCACGAGGAGACAATGGTAGGAGCACTGCATCACAAATGTGCTTTACTAGTGAGGTTTCATTTCCTCTCCTCTGATGTTTGACTTTGTGACTGAATCTGAATTGTTTTGGAATTTTCGGTGGATCAAAAAAGTCCATTTGGGATCCGTTCTAGAGCAGGGATTTGAATCTAGGTCTCCCACACCCCAGGTGAGTGCTATCAGGATGGGACTATAATAGAGGAGGAGGGATAGCTCAGTGGTTTGAGCATTGGCCTGCTAATCCCAGGGTTGTGAGGGGGCCATTTAGGAAACTGGGGTAAAAATCTGTCTGGGGATTGGTCCTGCTTTGAGCAGGGGGTTGAACTAGATGACCTCCTGAGGTCCCTTCCAATTCTATGATAAACATATTTTTATAAAAATAGGGAGTGAAACATCACACCCTCCTCCTGCACTTACTGCCAGAGACTTGGACACTGTCCATGGCGGCGGCAGTACTTGTAAAATCCCTGTTTGTCTCTGGTTACACATCCTCCCAGTACCTTTAAACCCTTTGATGTCATTCACAGGTGTACTAGCAAGGTTTGGGGTTCCTGGTCCCTGGGTGCCTGAAAACATGTTGGGGTGTAGTATTGCTAACAGAATGCAGATAGCAATGTCTGTTAAAGTGTAGGTGTCTTGGCATTTAGCCACCAATGCCATGAGGTGGTGTGCCTCAGTTTCCCCTCCCACACAGCAGTGTATGCCTATTATGCTTCTGCTGCTGTGCCAAGCTATAAGCCTGTTTACAGGTATTAGCTGAGAAGCATCAGGTTTGTGGTATTGTCTTGTTACCACCCCTAGCATGTACAAAAGTTTTTTCCACAAATCAGGTATGTCACACATCTTCAAAGCGTTTACCATTAGCATCAACTTCTTTGTCTTGACCCATAGATGAAGTAGCAAAAGACACAAGATTAACAGCCAATTTATGACAGACAGACTTTGTTCACACAGTTTGGCCTGTCCAGTGTCTATTCCATTTTCCAGTCCCTTTGTGTACCATGGTAGGTGTTCAGATACAGGTACTTCTGTCTCTTTGGAGAAGGCTCTTAATTCAGGTATGTGTTTGGGGTCCTGGCAAGGAAAGGGTGCACTGCAACCATGCCTACCCTCGGCCCCTTCCTCTGGAATTTCTTTGTGTTGGACCCCACACCCTTGTGAAGCTTCCCAAATGCAAAGTTTTTCTTCCTCCTGCCTTGAAGAGACAGTTATATCTCTTACAAGTGTAGCAGGAACATCTTTCAATGGAGTGCTTTGGATTGGTAAGATCCCCTCCGTTACCACACTCTCTGTTCCCAAAAGGTCAGCTGGGTGGACTCACCACTCCAGATGATCTGACCCCCAGTCTTCCCTTACAACCTCATCCACAGGTGAGGGGTCTGGCATTTCAGATGCAGATCCTTCACCCTCCTCCTGGGGAAAAAACTTCCTACAAAAGGTGGGCAGACCCTCCTGTCCCTCCTCACCTTCCACCTGGACTTCCCTCTCTGTGCTCCCCTCTGAGGCAGACACTCCTGTGTCCCCTAAAAGGGAAGGTGACCCTGATCCAGCTGTGGGCTCACAGCTACCAGCTATGATAGACCCTTCACTGGCCAGCAAACCACCCCCCCCTTCACTCAGGTTGGGCTTGCTTCCAGCTACAGTGTCCTTGGGGTCTGTTCCCACCGTAGCAGTGGGAACAGACCCCAACTGCTATCTCCGGGATACATGACTCTGTGCACTCCAAGGCAGGACCTGTCTCCTGCTGACCTGCAACTTCCTGGCAGTCAGCAGCTGGGAAGGCCTCCCTGTTACATCTCTCCCAGGGAGATGATCACAGGACAGGAGCTGGCTTTATCTAGCTCCTCCCACAGGGACATGCCTTGAGCCCTGGGGCTACAGAAACTGCTGCTACCGAGGAATTAAAGAGACACTCTTCTATTTTCCCAGCAGCACATGTGACTTCACCATCCCCTCTGGGGCTTTTAGCAGAAAATTCCTTCTTGCTGCTAACAAACCCTGGGACAGATTCTGCCACATCAAAAAAATCATTCCCCAGTAGAAATGGTGCAAAATTGTGTGTCACTGCGGCAACAGTCATTTCAGCCTGCAAATCACCAGTTTCCATGTGTACCTTAGCTAAAAGTGCAAGGACTTTGTAACCTCCCACCAATTCTAATTCTGCCATTTTTCCTGGTAACAAATCCTTCTGCTGGATTAGGTCTTTAGAATTTAGAATCCTTCTCCTGGATTAGAAATTTCTGCACCAGTGTCCCTTAAACCTTGGAGTACTTTGCCATTAAGCTTAATAGCATGCATATGCTCACTGCTTGGTTGTACAGAAGCAACCTTTACAAATCCTGTGTGGAAAGAGGCAGCAGCTGGGATACCCCTGTGCTCCGAGAAGCAGCAGCTTCATGTGCTACCAGCTGCCTGTTTCCACTCAGCCAAGGACACTTATTCCTCAGGTGCTCAGTGGATTTACAATGATATCACCTTCTGGGCTCCTCTGCTTGTACAGGAGAGTTGGAATGAGTAACAGGGGAATGGGGAGGTGAACGCCCAGCCTCCTTTTTCCCAGGGGTAAAATGGTGATTCTGCTTTCCACCAACCCTGTACCCCTCTGCTAGTGGTTTATGTTTAATTGCAGCTTGTGACTGCTCATAAGAGTCTGCAAACCCAGCTAATTCCCTCACTGCATCCACCTTTTTGTCCCACAAATACTGTTTTACATCATCACTGCACATATTCAGGAACTGTTCCTGAGTAACCAGATCACACATTTCTTCCAAGCTTGTAATGCCCTTTCCCCACACCCACTTGTCTCACAAATCTCTCATTTCATTTACATAGGCCACATTACTTAATCCAGATCCCCTTTTAAGACTACTGAATTTAACCCCGTAGGTTTCAGCTATAATCTGAAACTGTTTCAAAACCAGTTCTTTAAATTTACCACAGTTTGAAGCATCAGCAATAGCCATCTTATTGAATATGTCCAGAGCTCTCCCAGTCAATTTTGCAAATAAAGTAGTCATTTTTTGATCTTCAGGAATTGTTTTGAGAGTGCACAGTCTCTCAAAGGTGATGAAATATTCGGCAATATCACTGGATTCATCATACTGTGGGCATAATCGTTCCCATTTGTGGATTTTTGGGGAAGTAGAGCCAGCTGCTGAAGGGTTCTGTCTTTTCCACTCCATTACAGCCAGTTCATGAGTCTGGGTCTCAATTTGGGCCTGCATTTATCTGTCTTTTAACTCCAGGGCTAGCTGTCTCTCCCTTTCCTTCTCCTCCTGGGCAGCTTTCTGTGCCTCAATTTCTTTGTCTTTTAAGTCCATGGCTCTTTTGTGAGCAGCTTCCTCCATGACTGCCTCTGCTTCTTTGAGCCTCATTTGAAACTCGCAGTCCTTTGCCTTCTCTTCTGCTTCCAGTCTGACCAGCTCTAGTTTTGTAGCTGCCTCACTGGTAGTCATTTTCCTGCTTTCTTGTGTTTATTTCCCTCGCCTGAAATAAACAAACAGAAAATAACAAACCAGTACCACTTTGTCTGTTCTCCAGCCACCACACTCAAAACTCACTACCAGTATCTCAAAGCAATCAGCTGTGAACAGATCCTGTTCGACTATGCCACTGTGGCAGGTTTGGTCACAGAGACCCCCTTGGGACTGTCACCTGACGTGCTGAAACTACCTCTGAGCCCGTTTTCCCTGTTAGCTTGGGACTCCAGAACCCTGTCTTGTTGAGCCAGATGCGCAAGCCTGCTGCAACACAGACCCAGTGTCTGAACCACGACCCCAAAGCTGCAGGCTTTAACTGAAAACAGCTTAGCAGGTACTCCTGTCTCCAGCACCCAGCTCCCAATGGGATCCAAATCCCAAATAAATCTGTTTTACTCTGTATAAAGCTTATACGGGGTAAACTCATAAATTGTCCACCCTCTATAACACTGATAGAGAGATATGCACAGCTGTTTGCTCCCCCAGGTATTAGTCACTTACTCTGGGTTCCATAATAGACAAAAGTGATTTTATTAAGAATAAAAAGTAGGATTTAAGTGGTTCCAAGTAATAACAGACAGAACAAAGTTACCAAGCAAAATAAAACAAAACACACAGTCTAAGCCTAATACATTTAAGAAACTGAATACAGGTAAATCTCACCCTCAGAGATGTTCCAATAAGCTTCTTTCACAGACTAGACTCCTTCTTATTCTGGGCCCAATCCTTTCCCCTGGTACAGTCCTTGTTCCAGCTCAGGTGGTAACTAGGGGATTTCTCATTACTGCAGCCTCCTTTGTTCTGTTCCACCCCCTTTTATGGCTTTGGCACAAGGCGGGAATCCTTTGTTTCTCTCTGGGTTCCCCCCTTCCTTCTAAATGGAGAAGCACCAGGTTTAAGATGGATTTCAGTATCATGTGAAATGTTCACATGTCCTGTGAGACTTCGTTATTCAGTGGCTGGCAACCACCTATACAGGAAGGCTTACAAGTAAACAGAGCCATTTACAACCAATTGTCCTAGTTGATGGAAGCCATCAAGATTCTAAGCCACCATTAATGGCCCACACTTTGCATAATTAGAATAAGACCTCAGAGTTATATTTCATATTCCTAGTTTCAGATACAAGAATGATACATTCACACAAATAGGATGACCGCACTCAGTAGATTATAAGCTTTGTAATGAATCCTTACTAGAGACCTTTTGCATAAAGCATATTCCAGTTACATTTTATCCACACTTATAAACATATTTGTATAAAAATATGGAGTGCAGCATCACAGACTTGGCTCCTAATAATCCTGGGTGCTCATCTGGTGACTGTGATTAATGGTTGTGTTGGTGACTTCATAAATTTATTCAAGGTTAATCTAGTATATAAATACCTCTGCTTGAACCCTGACTGCATAATGTCCTGACTTGCATTAATTAATAATTGATACAAGTAACTTTTTGGAAAATTGTCCATTTTATGTTGATCACATCTTAATTTTAACCCTTCCACCCCTTCAACATTGCAATGTACACCATTGTCCTTCATTTGCTTGGGGGGGCTTTGTTAGAAAGTTTCATACTTATGCTATTGAAAGGTAGATGATTTGTTATGTATAACGATGATAATAATGACACCTAGCTCAGATATAGTGCTTTTCATCTGTAGATCTCAACTGTGATATGCAATACAATGGAGAATGCAGAAAGAAAATATGCCATTCATTCCAGCTACAAGTTCATTGATTTTAGTTGCTTTTGCCCAAAATGCTTTAGCTCATTGGCATCTCCAGTCTCCAGGAACCTGATTCTGTGAGCTGCTCAGTATCTCATGGGATGAGCTGAGCACCCTGAACTCTGATTACTCACCACATCAAAGGATCTGGTCCTTGTTTGGAAAGTGCATTTGGAGCCTATTCTGCTCTGATTGTAACAAGTGGGCATTTTGCTATTGGCATGACTGGGAATTATAATTGGTATGTTATATTGTAATTTATAACTGGTTATTTTTTGTTGCAAGTGGAAAACTAGGACACTAGAGATAGCACTGAGACCCTGATCTGCCAGCCCTTACCCAGGAAAGATTCCCATTGAACTTAATGGAAGTTTTACCGTGTAAGAATTCAAGGTCAGGCATTAAAGTGGGAAGCTCCAAGATCTAGGGTGAAATCCTGACCCCACTGAAATCAATAGCAAAACTTCCATTAACTTCAACAAGGTCAGGATTTCATTCCGAGTGTATTTCCTCTTGTAGTAGGATGTTTTGGAAAACAAAAAGTTAAAAACAGAAAAGCCAAGGCAGAAAGTGCTAAATTCAAACCTAAGGAGGAAAACTACTTGCAGTGAAACCATATTGCTAATAATCTTCATACAGTGTACAAATCGAGCACAGATATTTTATAGCACTATTAACTCATTTTATTTCCTTAGCAACAAGTCTATGAACAGACTTATTTATTTCTAATAAGCAGATCATTGCAATACATTCTTCTTTAATTTTTCTCCAGAAATGGGCACTTCAGCCTAAGTCGGTTTCTACTTAACAAGTGTTTTTCTTCCCATTGTGATATCAATGATGTTTCATTCTTGTTTTCACATTTCTGACATTTGCAGGTTCTGTATAACATATCCTAAAAAAAAAAAAATCGAAGTGAGATGCATTTCTGCTCTATAGATCTATCTCTGTTTCAGTACAATCTCTTTCTCTCTCTCTCTCTCCCCACGCCCTAGTCAGTAAGGGCATTCACCATTGGAACAACTTACCAAGGGAAATAGCGGCTTCTCCATCACTTGCCATCTTTATGCCTTTCTAAAAGAAATGCTATAGCTTAAATCAGAAGTGATGGGCTTGATGCAGAAATTCCTGGGTGAGGTTCTTTGGCCTCGCTTATGGAGGAGGTCAGAGAAGATGATTGTTTCTGGACTTATTGTATATGAACCTACCTATGTGTAAAGATAGACTAGAGCTGGTCAAAAAAGGTAGTGAACATTTAATTGAAAATTCCCTTTTCTCACCTCTCTTTTTTGGTTTTTGGGCTGTGCTGTTTAAGTGAAAGCAGGACCCACTGGAATACACTGAAATAAACTGGCTAGTGTGTATGAGCATCACAGACATACTGAGACCACTGCCTATCATGCTGACCGATATTGTCTTATTGTTTCTTTGCACTCCCCTGTTGGTGTGTCTGTATCCATCTGCTGTCTGTGTTGTATACTTGGATAGTGAGCTCTCTGAGGCAGGACCAGCTTTTTGCTCTGTTTTTGTATGGTGCCTAGCATAGTGGGGTCCTGATCCATGACTGGGGCTCCTATGTGTTCTGGTAATACACATAAATAGTATAAATAATAATGTCTACTGGATAGAAACAGAACTGCTCAGCTATGTGTCATAGGCCTTATGTTGTGAGCTCCTCTTAGAGAATCTCTTGTAGCTCAGTCTCTAGGCAGTGGCCCATGCTTTGGGAATCAAGGAAGTCTGAGTTCTATTCCCACGAAGTTCTAGATGGCCATGCAGTGCAGTGACAACCTCAGAGTCTCAGGTTTGTTCTTGTGCAAATGTGTGCTGCCCTGCCTCTTGCATTGAAGTAGCTCTTGGATCCTGTGCAGTTAACAGATAGGAATGGTGCAAGGAGGTAATTCAGTTTCACCTTGATGTCCTTGGTGTAGTAGTTTCCCCAGGGCAGAGAAGCCACTGAGCAAGAATAGGGGATTCTGTGAGGTCATTTCCACACTCCCCTTTCTGACTGTAATGGCACCTTAATAGCCAAATCCAGTTGCAATTACTGCAACAACTCTCTTATTGACACAATATTCACCTGCACATCTCATTTCAGCTTCGTGCTCAGATGGAAACTTTTCCAGTGATCCCATCTGACTGTGTTGTCCACTGTGAGTTGTGTTCCACTCTGAACCACTCTTGAGAGCTTCCTGTGCAGTGTTGTGGCTGTGTCGGTCCAAGGATATTAGAGCGACAAGGTGGGTCAGATACAGTAATATTGAACCAATTTCTGTTGGTGAGAGAGACAAGCTTTTGAGCCACACAAAGCTTTTCGTCTTCAGGTCTTCTTGGAGTCATCAGCTTTCTGGTGGCAATGTTTAAAAGACACTTCTGCTTTGTTTCCTTTGCGCTTTCAGGAGGACCCAGTTGATGGTGACCCCTTTGCCACCCAAAACTGCAAAGAAATGTTGAAACCACTTGAATTCTGGGTAACATGATGACTTTGGACTTTGGAAATCTCAGCCACATTCAAAGGCTTTGATACCTCAAGCTTTGATGTGCTTCATTTATGAACTTTCCCTGGTGGAAAACACAAGAACATAAGAATGGCCATACTGGGTCAGACCAAAGGTCCATCTAGCCCAGTATCCTGTCTTCTGACAGTAGCCAATGCCAAGTGCCCCAGAGGGAATGAACAGAACAGGTAATCATCAAGTGATCCATTACCTGTTGCTCATTCCCAGCTTCTGGCAAACAGAGGCTAGGGACACCCTCCTTGCCCATCCTGGCTAATAGCCATTGATGGACCTATCCTCCATGAATGTATCTAGTTCTTTTTTGAAAACAGCTACAATGAGCCATTCAGAGGTAGCAAGGAGCCCTCCACACTTACCAGCCTATTATACTTGGGACAAATAAGGCATGTTAGACTCATAGACTCATAGACTTAAGGTCAGAAGGGACCATTATGATCATCTAGTCTGACCTCCTGCACAACGCAGGCCACAGAATCTCACCCACCCACTCCTGTAACAAAACCCCTAACCTAAGTCTGAGTTATTGAAGTCCTCAAATCGTGGTTTAAAGACCTCAAGGTGCAGAGAATCCTCCAGCAAGTGACCCGTGCCCCACGCTGCTTGATCTGAGAGTCAGAGCTGCAGTCATGCAAGTTAACTTGCAAAAATGGGATCTCTGCACCATGAACTTGGTCTGAATTTGCTCTTGCCTTTGTTGCAGGTGCATAAGAGGGAAAGCTCAGTCAGCTAACCAGTGACTGCACTACAGAAATAGAGAAAAGAAGAGTCGAGGGGGATAACAAACTGAACCCCAAAATAAAACCTCAAGGAGACAAGGTACACCATATGATTTAGCAGAGAATGTTCCCCATTCAGAAGTCCCTTGCTTTATGAAGGTCCTCCTCCAATGTACCCTGATCTCTAGGAACTGCAGGACCAAGATCTCTATGCGTTTAACTTCACTCCACACAACTCTTGGCACATATCAGCCCATCTATCCAGGGAAATGGTATTAGTGGCTGTTAGATAGCGAACACCATCTTGAAAGGCTCAGCACAGCGTGGGAGGCATGGGAGCCAAGGATAATGCAGTCTTCATCACCTAAGCCAAATAGATGTGGAGTTACTCATCATGTCTCCATTAATTCTTCAGTGCATGAGGAACATTAATACAGTTTGAGTGATGTACCTCATTATCCTACTGGAAAGAACATTAGCTCTATCATTAGGGCTACAAAGACTTCCAGCATCCATCCTTTCCTTTTGTGGGGTCATAACAGCAGGGACAGAAGACTTCCCTGAAGAGGAATCTTATTGAACATGAGTCTCCCCTGTAATGGGCAAACAACCTTTGGTGACTATTTCTGGACAGATCTAGATCAGCTTTGCAAATTTTGTATTTTTTTCTTTGTTTTGCAGTTAGCCCAGAAACTGTTTCATTTTGATGCTGGTTCCATCTCTCTGACCCCCACCTCCTTGTCTTCTTACCTCTGTTAAACTATCTTGGTGTATTGAATTTAACTAGGCCTCCCCTCCCTGGTTATTTCCCAGCTGGCAAAGAGAGTGAAAAGTTGTGTTTGAAATTGATGCCAGGTTATTATGGAAATCACCCACTTCATTGAGAGGGTCTGCAGTCAGAATCAGATCCCCAGGGAGCTAGACAACCTAATCTCCCATTGCTCTCAGGGACAAGAGCTGGGAATCCACTCTGCCTTCTTGGAAGCCCTCAAGAAGAACCAGTGTGTTCAAGGATCAGAAAAAGGGTGTGGGGAATGGATGGCTTCACATGGATGGCACGAGAAGTGTCCTACTCCACTACATATACCAGAACTTTGTTACTCCTGATGCCATCCCAAGGAGAAACCACTAGAGATGGCTGGAATTTTTTTGACAAAAAGGTTAGGGTTTTGTTTTTGGTTGCCAAAAAATTGTTTGTTTTTTTAAATAAAAAATAACATTTTTCATGTGACATTTTTATTTTTGTGAAATTGTGGGAAAATGCCCTCCTTCTCTCAATTTTTGACTCCTCCCCACTTCCCCATGAAAGTGGTGGTAAAGAAAAAAAAGTTAAAAAGAGACAGAATGTAACAATGTCATTTAAAAAAGTAACACTTTATCTACCTTTTAAGCTCTCTCTTTAAGTGAGAGACTGTGACACCACATAAGATCTTTACTTTTGTTTTTCCTATTGGAAAACAATTAGAAAGCAAGAGAAATCAGGGAAAACTTCATTGTTACTGTTGCTTAATTTTTCAAATTTTCCTGTAGGAGAAACACTTTTTTTTTCCCCAATGGGAAAAGTTTGAATGGAGCATTAGACACCACTTAACACTGGTGACTCTCCTGGGGCAGACGTGCCACATGAGTTTGCAGCATGTTAATTATCAACATTTATATGAGAGGCTGGCAGGTGATGCAACAACAACAAAATTGCAATGAAAATTTATTGGAATCTTTAAACAAATACACTTCAGTTGTCTGTTGGTAGCCACGCCCTGTGAACAGCCTAGTGTTCCAGTTTATTGGCAGGAATGTTGGCAAAAATAGTGAATTTTATGTGCCTTTAAGATAACATTGGCAGAAGTGGCAGTAGGGTCTAGTGGTTAGGGCACGAGCTTGGGACTCAGGAGGCCTGGTTTCTATGCCCAGCTCTGCCACTGACCAGTTGCATGACCTTGGGAGTGTCACTTTTGTTTCCCCTTCTGCCCTTTTTCTTGTCTATTTAGGCAGGGACTGGTTCTCACTATGTGCCTGCACAACACTTAGCCCAATGGGGCCCTGATTCCACTTGGGCTTTCTATGTGTTACTGCAATACAAATAACAACTTAAAAAGTACAGTTTGAATTCATAAACACAGAGAGTTGCATTAGAAAGCTGACAGAGCAGTCATGCTCAGTGGAGAAAGCACTAGCCAGGGACTCAGGAGATCTGGGGTCCATCCCCAGCTCTGCCATTGGCCTATTGGGTGACCTTGGGCAAGTCACTTTCCTTCTCTGTGCCTCAGTTTTTCTATCTTTAAAATGGGGATAATGATCCTGACATCCTTCGTAAAGTGCTTTGTGATCTGCTGATAAAAAGTGCTCCTTAAGAGCTAGGTATTAGTATTATTCTAAGAGATAGGCTCATTCAATCAAGAAAAAAGGAACAATCCCATCTGGCCTAATCAAAATAACTTGAATTGCAAATCTTCAATATCAAATTCCCACAAACTGCCTGTGAATGACTGACAGACCAGGAATTAGTGACAGAACCTATTTAGAAAATAATTTCAAATAACAAACAAGCTTGAGAACATCACGATTTGCCATGTGTGACAGGAAAAGAGATATCTTCATTGAATAAATGACCAGAGCTGATAAAAATTGGTAGATATGTTCAGGAAAATATTTTGTCAACATTTTAAAAAATGATCTATGCATTATTTGATGAATGATTTGCCCAGCTCTAAAATGTATCAAATTTCATCAACTTTAGTGCTTCACATTAAAAATGCCTGCAGCATATGACAGGGAGATTGGGCAATGGGGGATTTGTCCTGCTCTGAGTTAAATCCTAGAAATGAAAATCCAAGGGTTGCAGAAAGTGGACCTCAGAACCCATACTGGACCAATGTCCCATCCTGGCATTAGGGTGCACTGTGCCACTGGAGGTGCCAACTTTCAGATTAAATATAATTCTAAGGCCTGGATCTCTTACAATCATTAAATATCCCAGTACACCTTTTGGAAGAACAGTTGTCCCAGAGTCATCCTGGACAATTTCCAACTGGAGTGAGAACAGTTGGTCTATCTAAATTTGCCCTAAAGTTCTGACTAGCTTTACTTCTAACAGTGTTGCTGTGCACTGTAAAATAGCTACTACCTTCCACCCCAGAGGTGTCTGCATTTGTGGGTAAAGTGATTCCTACACGTGCTGCTCTCATGTACACCAGCATAAATTTGGGATAACTGCATTGGTTTCACATCTAACAGAGGAGAATTTGACCTGGGGCTCATAGGAAACCACTTGGGGAATTTTCTGGATGAAAGGTGTTGTATAACAACAGGTGAGTATCATTTCACTCTTCACCATGTGCATCCACAGCTTATTGGTATCTGTCTCTGGCCATTGTTCACTTCTTAACAGGGTAAATTCTTTAAAGGCAACATGGCTCAGAATCTTAATTGGGGTAAATCTGGGTAGCTCCACTGAGTAATCGACACCAGCTGATCATTTGGCCCTTTATATTCACCTGCTTTTGTAAAGACAGCAGCAAAAAAAATGTAACAAAGGCACAGTTGCACCCTGGGATGAATAAAGTAGGGCTAGAGAATGATTCCCACACTCCCCCATGAGCATATTATCTTCACTGGCATTAGTGCCATACACATACTGGCAATGCATTTGGTTGTAGTATGGGAGATTCCTGGGGTTTCAGCTAAAGTTTACAAGCTTGGGCTAATCCCCTTCCCACCTCCCTTTAAACTGCTTCTTTTAATAAATCAATGCTGCAGAACCACAAGGCTCATTTAGAGCTAAAGCAAGAGCACAGCCTGTGTAGGAAACATCCACTAGCAAAACTTGAGGTAGACAGTACACTCATATGTTGGCTACAACAGCCCCGTGTAATACCAATGCAGTGTCTTATTAGGGTAGAGAGAGGCCTGAGCAAAAGAAAGATCTAGATCCAGATTTGAAACTCCCCAAAGTCTGGAGGTGTCTGGCACTGGGGTTTTGGTTTGATCCACTATAGAGAAGCACCAGCTGTGGAGGTCCAGCTCTCGGGTCAGTGTTTGAGCTCTGCAAAGTTCAGCAGTGTTTGGATCTGGGTATTCAGTTCATACCTCTCTCTAAACAGCACTAGACCGCTAGACTAAGCAGGTCGACTACAACTCACGGAGCAGGGCCAGTGAACACTGAATTCTCCCCACTGTGTCATAACTGCAGGCATAGTGGAGTGTTATCTTGCTATGCTGATTCATTGTGACAGTTAGCTGGGCCTTGACATCAGCGTAACTCCATTCATTTCAATGAGATTACACCCACTTAACACCAGTGTAAATTAGAGGAGAATTGGTTTCACTGTAGTAGAATGGGTTGGTGAGCCACCTGTTCAAGACATAGGGTCAGATTCAGCTACTCTTATGTTGAGTAGCACCTTACCTCCAAAAGTATCCTGTGGATTCAAATGGGCCAGAGTTTTGAGCCTACTCACACTGCTGAGGACTTACTCATTTGAGTAAATGAACCCTGGAGCCCACTCTGGATCTTTGCATTCTGCCTCCCAAAATTCCCCTACAGTATTCTCATCCACGTTCTGTCCTAAACAATGCTGTGCTCTGTTAAACAGCTGCTATGTTCTACCCCAGAGGTGGCTGCATTTTGCTGATTTCTCACCAGTAGAACCTTGCTAATTTGCACTAATGACTGGGTGTCCCATTGCAAATTATTGAATGTTCTGAGTGAACCAACACAATAAAAAGGAAGAATAATTCATCCCACCACATGCTTTATAATATCAACTGTAGTTCAGTGTTAATTATTTATTATAATATTTCATAATGAACTACTAAATGTACTGTAGTAGATTTGGTAAAAATAAGGAAACCCTAAAGCTTGCTACAGGTCCCTGCTCTTCCATCTTTGGTGAGAGCAGTAGCAACCTGTGTGGAACTTGGAGAGAGGAGGACGGGTTGCAGGAGGGAAGAGTTTGGAGGAGGCACCAGGCAGTCAGTCTGTGTGCACATGGTTGGAATGTTAGCTGCTGTTGCAGCACCTCTGCAAATAGCTCTCCTAATGAAGAGACAGTTGTAGAAACCTGGAGTCTTCTCATGTTATCACCCAGCATATGATACATAAAACATGAACTAAAACTGGATTAAGGCACTCTGGCCCAGATTTTTAAAGGTGTCATAGAAATTTCTGTCCGTTCCAGCTGAGGAATAAGGAGAGACGGACACAGCTAATCAAGCAAGGAGCCCCGGGAGGGGCGATCCGTTTATTTCAATTGCAATTGGGTTCGAGCTCATAAGTCAGCAAGAACAAAGAAAACACTTACACCAAAGCATTATATGCAGTTGCTTATGATAATCTATCGCTCTATGATTGGCCAAAATTTGCCATCATTACCATACATAATTAGCAAGTTACATGTAACTGCCCCTCTTATGACCCCTTATTGTCCATCTACTTGCCCCCTCCTCCTTGCTTATTTTGCAAACTAAGTGGTTAGCTATCTACAGGACGCAGGCACAGAAAGGTCCATTGTCTCCAGGTTTGGAGTTTGGCTATATTTCCTCTCGAAGGAACTTCCTGAGTTAAGACAACCTATAGCTGACACTACATATTTCCCATGTGTACGTGACAAATTTCCCCCCTTTGATCATGACTCATATAATGGGCTCATGATCATATTTTTACAGCAGTAGGAGCATTACAGCAAATATGTAGGGGTCAGAATATCAGCATCTGGCGTGGTTTCCGCCTTTGCCAAAACCTGTCTTTCTTGTAAAGAGAGAAATATTCCCTTTGTTTTGTTAGTTGTCCTAGTACATTTAGACATTATGCACATGGACAGTTTAAACACACACAAAAAATAAACACAATCATCAGTAAAATCATAACACCTCCTTTCAGGAGTCCCTTTAACCAGCCTGTTAAGGAAGGGAACCAGGAAAATAAACCATCAAACCAATCATGTGTAACACCTCCTTCATCAGACCTGTCTCGGGCGATGTCTCTTAAGTGGGCTGCTCTGTCAAAGGTGTCTTTATAGGTGTCATTCACAAATACACAACACTCTTGGCCTATGAGGGCACAAGTTCCTCCTTGAGCTGCTAAAAAAATATCTAAAGCCATATGATTTTGTAAAGCTAACTGTCTAAGTTGCTTAAGCTCAGTGGCTTGACTTGTAACTATTGTAGCAGTTTCATTAGCCATAATTTATAAAATACCCTGGAGTCTTATAACCCCTCTCCTAAGTCTGCGATTACTAGGGAATGTTGTCCATGTCATTGGTTCAAGGGCTGCATCCTCTTCAGCTTGAGGTTTGCTAGTGTCCCTTACATTTCTAATCTTGCCTTTATGTAATTGCTTCACAATATGAGTGGGGGTAACAACCAGGCAAGATAACAAGAACCTGAGAAGTGTACTGGAAGGGTATGATAGGCTTTATTCCCACATACCCAGTAAGAACCGAACCCTGCTGGAACAGGGCCGGGAGGAGTATCCCATGACACTCCCAACGCTTTTTGTAACAGGGATGTATAACGTCCCATAAACCCAATAGGCCCGTGCTTCGCAGAGATGTCTCCATCTCTACATTTTTGCCTGCATACAGACATTGTCCATTGGAGTTTTCCCATACCATAGTGCAGCTTTCATAGCAGACACTATTGGTGCAGACACCCTTGTGGTTAATGTCGTCAGTGGTGTCAAAACAATAAACAAGGGGAGTGACCCACTCTCCCTCACCATTTGGGCCCACATAGTATTTGAAAGTACTATTCCCTAAAAACAGGCCTGGCCCATTCCCCAGGAGACACCACTCACCCTGCGCCTTGAAGGTTAACAAATACCCGGAGTTAGGGTTTATACCTTCTTGTTGCCAGGTATGAGTTGTAGCCCAATGGGGAGTAACATACACCTTTGAACGAGTCATATTTGCAGCCGTCAAAGGGATAGGAAGGAAAGAAAGTTCTCGTTCCGCATCGGGAGGCACCAAGGTGCACACCCAGCATGAGTCATTCCTCCATTCTGGGATTCTATTCCTCACCACATGGCTAAATTTAATGAAATTATTATGGCCATAAGAAAGGGAAGGGAAAAACAACAAAATCAACAGAGGAAACATTTTCACAATAGGTTAAAATACCAACAAATAAAAGAAAAAAGAGCAATAAACGCTAATCCAAATAATACAGTCCAATCTTCTATATCCATTGAAAACTCTGATATCAGTCGTTTAGGGCGTTGGCTGCCCTGTAGTCATCTACTTCGGGTTGGTCTTGCCGGTCGGCCAACAAGCGTCGCTCCCGCGCTGGGGACCTTATCTAGGGGTTATCTTTCGAGTGAATTTAAGTTTCAGTCCAAGCACGGTCTACACCATCCACTGATTCTCTAGTTAATCTTTCATTAGTGAAAGGTTGGGTATTTCGTTAATTTAGAAGGAGAGTAACAACATGTGGAATTTTTACCACTAGGTGATGTCTCTGTACCAACTCTTGAGCTTTCTCAACCAACAAAGCTGCAGCAGCTAGGGCTTTAACATTCTACTGCTTCTCTTGCAACAGGATTCAGTAGTGCTGAAAAATAGGCCACAGGCCGTTGCTGTGATCCTAAAGCTTGCATAAGAACACCAGAGGCCACTCCCGCCCTTTCATGAACAAATAAGGTAAAAGGTTTCCTACAATCCAGGAATCCCAAGGCAGGTGCCGATGCAAGGGCTGTCTTAATACTCTCAAAGGATTTGGTAGCATCTTTAGTCCATTTCACTGGGTCAAGTTCATCCTTAGTGGTCATCTGCACTAGTGGTTTTGACATTTCCCCATACTCAGGAATCCAGGACCTGCAGAATCCTGCCATGCCGAGGAACCCCCTTAACTGTCTCTTTGTCTTGGGCTGGGGTACATTTAAAATAGCACTCATTCTTTCCTGAGCAAGGCTTCTCTTCCCTGGTGTTAGTATGTGCCCTAAATATTTCACCTCCTGTGAGCAATATTGAATCTTTGAGGGTGACACCTTGTGTCCTTTCATTGCTAAGGCACATAAAAGTTTTATCGAGTCCTGCTTATTAGTCTCTTGTATTTCTGAGCATAATAAAAGATCATCCACATACAAAAGCAACATAGACTGTCCTGGGAGAATTACATCTTGTAAATCTTTATGCAACACAGCTGAAAATATAGCGGGGGGATTCCACATACCCCTGAGGGAGACGCCCCCATGATATCTGAGATGACCCCCTAAAAATGACTCAATTAAAGGAGTCAGTCCCTCTATTGCCTCTCGTGGGAGAGGGTATTGGGGAATGCGAGGGGGGTCCATGTCAGTCCTAACACGTATCCGAACTGGCTCAGCTGACTTTAGTAATTCCACGTCTGTGTTTTTTGTTCCCCATACCCAAGGTGGGACAGCATTTTCCAAATCCTTGGGAAGCATTGCTAAATTTAAAGGAGTTTCGGGATTCATTAGAGCCATCAAGGGAATGACAGAGTCATCTGGCAGGCTCAAAAGAATGCCTTGATCAGAGCAGTGAATAATAGCCTGGAGTTTGCACAGCAAATCGTGTCCCAATAAACTGGTTGGTCCTTGGGTAAGTAGGAAGGCATGTTCCTCAGACAAGGGCCCTATGTGTATGTTTAAAGGTTTGGAAATCTGACAACGAAAAGGATTTCCCTCAATTCCCATAACACGTTCAATTTTGCCACTCTTAGGAAGATCCAAATCAGTAAGGGTGGAAAGGGTGGCTCCTGTGTCTAATAAGCAATCATACTGTTTTCCTCCAATCATCAAAGGAACTAGGGGATCATCGCGGGATAAGGAAAACACTGGGCAACATAACAACATGGAACCCCCTTCATCCCATCAGTCATAAAGTCCCCCATTCTGCATTACCCCCTGAAGGGTTGATTAGGCGGTGTCCAAGCTGGACCTTGGCCCTTATTAACACCGTGAGGAGGTTTAAGTTGTCCCTGGGCACTCAGTTTACAATCTTTCTTCATGTGCCCTTCTTGTTGACAGTAATAACAAATTAAAAATCCTCTGGACCCCCCTTTACTGGGTCCCACTCTACCAAAGAACTCTTGTCCTCTTCCTTGGCCTCTGCCGACACCAGGCTCCGCTCCCTTCAATACAGCCACCAACATTCTTATATTTCCCTTTTTTCTTCCTTCACCCTCTCAGCCTTTCATCGGGCTTCTCACCCATTAAACACTCTGGTGGCAACAGCCACTATCTGAGAGAGAGAGGCATCCCTGCAAATCCTTCCACATCATTTAATCTCCACCGTATATCTTTCGCAGCCTGGTCTTTAAACAATCCTCTTATCACTGGCATATTTGCCTCTGCTTCAGGATCTAGACCCCCGTGTACACATAACATAAAACAGAGACAATTTACCCATCTCCTGATGAGGCCTCTTCCAACGCGATCTGTCTCGTTGCTTGTGGTCCGTCTCTCAGAGTCCTCCTTATCGTCCCCGCCGGGGGCCAACTCCCAAGACAATACAACCCAAGGTAAACTCACCTCGGCGCGTGCTGGTCCTTCTCGAGGGAGGGGCCCCGGAGCGGTTCCGAGCTGGAGAAGTCCCTTCGTGGTCACCAAAACTGTCATAGAAATTTCTCTCCGTTCCAGCTGAGGAATAAGGAGAGACGGACACAGCTAATCAAGCAAGGAGCCCCGGGAGGGGCGATCCGTTTATTTCAATTGCAATTGGGTTCGAGCTCATAAGTCAGCAAGAACAAAGAAAACACTTACACCAAAGCATTATATGCAGTTGCTTATGATAATCTATCACTCTATGATTGGCCAAAATTTGCCATCATTACCATACATAATTAGCAAGTTACATGTATCTACCCCTCTTATGACCCCTTATTGTCCATCTACTTGCCCCCTCCTCCTTGCTTATTTTGCAAACTAAGTGGTTAGCTATCTACAGGACGCAGGCACAGAAAGGTCCATTGTCTCCAGGTTTGGAGTTTGGCTATATTTCCTCTCGAAGGAACTTCCTGAGTTAAGACAACCTATAGCTGACACTACATATTTCCCATGTGTACATGACAAATTTGCCCCCTGGCTGTTAAGTAGAATAATTCTATATCAAAGGCATTTAGGTATTGCTGTGCTCAGTGTTGCAATGCCTAAGTGATTTAAGAGCCTACGTTTCATTTCAAAAGTGATTTAGGAATTAGATTCCTTTTGAAAATGAGATGAAGGTGCTGCAAAATTGAGTGCAGCATGGCCTAAAAGCCTTTAAAAATCTGGGAATATATATCTTTGCCTGAGGACCCCAATTACTGCAATCATATGACAGTGGCTATCAAAATCTCAGCTTTCATTCTTTTTAAAGTAAGTTTCTAGTTCACATGTTTGGAAGGAAAAGCATGAAATCATGACCCAACCCCTGCCTGAGTCCGCAGACAGCCTGAAACAAAAGCTCTGAGAGGGGGAGATGCCTCAGGCCATCAATGGGATGTGAACTCAAAGCCCCATTCTGCCAACCCCATCCCAGCAGACAATTGATTCCCTGAACAGCAGGAGGAGAAGAGAGCAGTGGGCCCGGCCCGAAAATTCAATTAGATGGGGTCCCCATTACTGACCCCAGCATCTAGGGGTAAGTAATGAGGCCCCTTTCTGCCTCTCTGGGGGAAAACAGGGGACTTTTCTGCCACTGATGTTGCTCCCAAGGGGAGGTGGACCTTTTCCTGCAGCTTCTCAAGAAGTAAAAGGGATCCTACCCTACTTCTCTGGAGGATCAAGTCCCTCCCCCTACAAGTGAGCGGGGTGATGGGTTGTGGGGTGGAGCCATAGTGGACCCTGAGTCACGCATGCTTAGGGCACCACGTGTCTTCCTCCAGCTAATAGGTGGAGTTAGGACACCACTGTTTTCTGGGCCAGCCAGTTTCCCCTATTCCTGCTGTTTTGGATCTTGGTGCAGAAGAAGCTCCATTGACTTCAATGGTTGGGCAGTGACATGTCTGGGCCAGAGCATGCAGTTTAGCAAGTGCAGGCTGGTGAGTTCCTGCTATCTGTGTGGCTCAGTTCCAGCTACTCCAGCCCAGCTGCACAGCACTGGGCAAGCACACAGGGAGACCCCTCAGAACTCTCAGAGGACTTGAGTCAAAGCTTATTGAAGTTAATGAATACTTTTAATTGACTTCTCAGGGCTTTGGGTCAGGCCCTAGACCCCCCAGGGAGAAATGCATGCAGAACTAGCAGCCCCAGGGCAGTGAATCTGGGCAGGGAGAAGATGGGACCAGGGCTGAGGCTCTCCATGCACCCTGTGGACAAACTGCCAACAGGTGTGTTTTTAAAATGCCTTGGAAGCATAAAGCTGTGGGCTTGCCTGCAGGAGGGATGTAGCTCCACCACTGCAAACGCCCTCAGCCACGTGTCCTGGCATGAAAGCGGAGTCAGTTGCATTTTGACACTGGTGCAGCACATCTATGGGGGGGTTGTGGGCAGCAATCCCTCAGAGAGACAAACCCGTTCTCCCTGCTCACAACCGCCTATTCTTAGCACTGCAAAGTGCCTCCATGACTTTAAGGGCACCAGTCTCATTGGAAGACTGTCCGAGGCCTGTATCCCGAGAAAGGGGAAACGGTTAGTGGGCAGGAGAATTAGACCTAGCTGGATGAGCGGGCGTCTCAAAGGGGTGATTAAGAAAAAACAGAAAGCGTACAAAGAATGGAAGAGGGGGCAGATCGGTAAGGAAACCTACCTTATTGAGGTCAGAGCATGTAGGGATGCGGTGAGAAAGGCCAAAAGCCGTGTAGAGTTGGACCTCGCGAGGGGAATTAAATCCAATAGTAAGAGGTTTTATAGCCATATAAATAGGAAGAAAACAAAGAAAGAGGAAGTGGGACCGCTGAAGCATGTAAATGGAGTGGAGATTAAGGATAATCTAGGCATGGCACAATATCTAAATGAATATTTTGCGTCGGTATTTAATAAGGCTAATGAAGGGCTTAGGAATACAGGGAGCGGGACAGAGGGGAATAAAGGAGGGGCGATTGACATTACAGTATCAGAGGTGGAAGCCAAACTTGACCAGCTAAATGGGACTAAATCGGGCGGACCGGATGATCTCCATCCTAGAATATTGAAGGAGCTGGCGCGAGAAATTGCAAGCCCCTTGGCGATAATTTTTAATAAATCTGTAAACTCGGGGGTGGTACCGATGGACTGGAAAATAGCTAATGTGGTTCCTATTTTTAAGAAGGGGAAAAAAAGTGACCCGGGTAACTACAGACCTGTTAGTTTAACTTCTGTAGTATGCAAGGTCTTAGAAAAAATTTTGAAGGAAAAAGTAGTTAAGGACCTTGAGGTGAATGGCAATTGGGACAAATTACAACATGGGTTTACGAAAGGCAGATCGTGCCAAACCAACTTGATCTCCTTCTTTGAGAAAGTAACAGACCTTCTAGATAAAGGAAATGCGGTGGATCTAATTTACCTCGATTTTAGTAAAGCGTTTGATACTGTCCCGCACGAGGAATTATTGGTTAAATTGGAAAAGATGGGGATCGATATTAAATTCCAGAGGTGGATAAAAAACTGGTTAAAGGGGAGACTGCAGCGGGTAGTACTGAAAGGTGAACTGTCGGGTTGGACGGAGGTCACCAGTGGGGTTCCTCAAGGTTCGGTTTTGGGTCCGATTTTATTCAATCTATTCGTTACTGACCTCGGAACCGAATGTAGGAGTGGGCTGATAAAGTTTGCGGATGACACAAAGTTGGGAGGTATTGCCAATTCGGAGAAGGATAGGGATATTCTGCAGGGAGACTTGGATGACCTTGTAAATTGGAGTAAAAATAATAGGATGAGATTTAATAGTGAGAAGTGTAAGGTGATGCATTTAGGGATGACTAATAAGAATTTTAGTTATAAGTTAGGGACGCATAGGTTGGAAGTGACGGAGGAGGAGAAGGACCTCGGAGTCCTGGTTGATCGTAGGATGACTATGAGTCGGCAATGTGACGTGGCTGTGAAAAAAGCTAATGCGATTTTGGGATGCGTTAGGCGAGGTATTTCTAGTAGGGACAGGGAGGTGCTGCTTCCGTTATACAAGGCGCTGGTGAGACCTCATTTGGAGTACTGTGTGCAGTTCTGGTCTCCTATGTTTAAAAAGGATGAACTCAAACTGGAACGGGTACAGAGAAGGGCCACTAGGATGATCCGAGGAATGGAAAACCTTTCCTATGAAAGGAGACTCGAGGAGCTCGGTTTGTTTAGCCTAACCAAAAGAAGGCTGAGGGGGGATATGATTGCTATATTTAAATATATCAAAGGGATTAATACCAAGGAGGGAGAGGAATTATTTCAGCTCAGTAGTAATGTGGACACGAGAACGAATGGATATAAACTGGCCGTGGGGAAGTTTAGGCTTGAAATTAGAAGAAGGTTTCTAACCGTCAGAGGGGTGAAATTTTGGAACAGCCTTCCGAGGGAAATGGTGGGGGCGAAAGACCTTTCTGGCTTCAAGATTAGGCTTGATAAGTTTATGGAGGGAATGGTTTGAAGGGATAACGTGATTTTAGTCAATTAGGCATTAACGTGCCATCGCGGGTAAAATGAGGGTCCGGCTGTAGAATCTTGCCTGTATGCTCGGGGTACTGCTGATCGCCATATTTGGGGTCGGGAAGGAATTTTCCTCCAGGGTAGATTGGCAGAGGCCCTGGAGGTTTTTCGCCTTCCTCCGCAGCATAGGGCAGGGGTCGCAGGCTGGAAGATTCTGTTGTGGGTGGGTCAGCTTTTGTGGCCTGCATCATGCGGGAGGTCAGACTAGATGACCATATTGGTCCCTTCTGACCTTAAAGTCTATGAGTCTATGAGTCTATGAAGTCTTGGATACTTTAGGAAAACCCACCAGGCTCTTCCCATTTGTGGCACATTCTCTTTAATTGGGCTGTCAGATCCTCCAAGCAGGGGCTGGTCCAGTGTACATACCTGTAACATCACAAAGCACGTGTCCCTGAGCCTGACTGAGGTCTTTGGGCACTATAATACTGCTTCTCCCACTGCCAAATAATATAGCTGGCAGCAATTTTTTAAAGCTGCAGTTGGGGAGCCTCTCCCCACACTCTTCTGGGGGCCTTTGAAAGCCTTGTGCATAAGGGGCCTGATTCTCTTACAGAAGCATCACACTGAATTCAACAATTACTTCTTATTTATACCCAGGCAAGAACAGAATGAGACCTGGCGCCTCCAGGGCCCTTAGTTCAGGCATTGAGCACCAGGGCTCTCCATCCTAGCTCAGCTTCTTAAAAGGCACAGGAAAGCCTCTGGTTGGTGTGTTGGTTTGTTAAGTGTGTAAAGCACTTTGGGGTCCTTCAGATAGAAAGGCGCTAAACAGCTGCAAACTGTTCTTACTAAACTGCAGGCAATTAGGCAGTCCCTTTGCAAAGAAGCCAGTGCACCCTGCAACCTAACTAAATTCCAAGTGCAGTTCCAAGGCATTATGTTGTTTTGACCATAATCAAAGGCCTGTAAAAGGTCTGAGCCCCTTTCAAACAGGGGCAAGATTTATGATCAAATGCAGAAATCAGGGACCTGATTTAGGCCTCAGTTATACTGGAATAAATGCAGAATATTGACTCTGATTCAGCTACTCAGGATTTAAGACATCGGGAGAATCTTGACCATTGCTTGCTATGTAGAATCACCTTCAGAATCAGGCCTATTGCTTTCTATGGAGAAACTCCTGATTTATACTAGTGACTGGGGGGGAGGGATAGCTCAGTGGTTTGAGCATTGGTCTGTTAAACCCAGGGTTGTGAGTTCAGTCCCTGAGGGGGCCATTTAGGGATCTGGGGTGGGGATCTGTCTGGGCATTGGTCCTGCTTTGAGTGGGGGGTTGGACTGGATGACCTCTTGAGGTCCCTTCCAGCCCTGATATTTTATGACTACAGGCTCAGAATTTGTCTTGATTGGCTTGTCACACCCCCACCATGTTCAGTAAAAAAGATGACATTTCTTCTGCCAATTCAGAGCTGGCTGCTGGTGTGCTAAGACCACAGCCTGTCACACTGCCCAATATTGTCTCATTGATTCCTTGAACTCCTCCATCTGTCTGTATCCATGCTGTCTCTTGCTCTTTGGGTCAGGACTGTCTTTTTGGTCTGTGTTTGTACAGCACCTAGCACAATGGGGAACTTCTCCATGACTGGACCTCTTAGGCATTACAGCTGTACAAATACAATTATCAATAACTAATGCCCAAGATAGTCACCAGGAAAACTCTGGTGTGGAGTGCTCTTGACTTCCTCTCCTATTGGCAAAATTCCTACTTCCATGATCCATCCATTACCCAAATTAACCCCAAGTGCTGCCATCAAGGCAGTAGGTGTTGCTCTTTTGTACATTTCTGACATGCACTCTCAATGCATCCACGCTGTACGGTGAATATGCACAGACAGGGCTGCTCACTGTGTGAACTAAAGGGAAACTGGCTGCCATGCCTGACGGTGGGATTTTCTGTAAACTTTGGGCAAGTTCATTAACTTTTGGTACTTTGTGGACAAGTCAGACTTACAGCCAGGGAGAGAGAGAAGAGGCTCTAATGCATGTCACGTCGGCCAGTGACTCTTGTCTGACCTGCAGCGCTCCCTCCAAGCAGCTCTGCCAATGCACTCCCATTTCTCTCAGTCTGGTCCACTCCACAGGGCCACTCAGTTCTGACCTGGGACATCTCTGCCGTTCCTATCTCAGGACTCCACAGCTTGCTCAGTGTTCCTCATTCCTAACCTGCAGCATGCCCCTGCTAATCTCAGGGAGGGTGTTCCTAGTGGTTAGTGCAGGGGATGGAGAATTCTTGAGTTCTGTTTGCAAGTCTTATCATTGACTTGCTGTTTGACCATAGAGGAGTCCCTACAGGAGAGGGAGAGCACCGCAGAGCCAGGAAGGGGATACCCAGGTAGGGCAAACCCCAGAGCCCGGTTTTCTTACCAGATGCACAGTACAAGACACAGTGGGATTTGCTGAAGAAGGGAGGGATTTCCTGCCAGTACCAAGATTCTGCAGAACTTCCTGCTTACAGCACTCACCTGTACACTAACTTCATGGATGCTTAGCTGTATGTCGAGCTGTGTGTCTAGCTGCAAATCACACAACCTGCAGTCAAACAAATAGTGATTTTTATCATCATCTATACAAGTCTAGTGGGAGGCAAAAAGTGGGAAATGGGGGACTGAAAAGAAATGGTGAAAAATTCATTACATTTCCACCACAGAACTTTCTCCTTCTGGCTGATCTTTTTCTCTCCAGTCAGGAGACAGAAGATTCAGCAACAGATTCACATTTAGCAGGTACATCACATTGCCTTCTTCTGACTTTCAGCTTCAGCCAACTCACTAAACCCTTCAGAGCTATCCACTTTCACTATCCCCAAATGCTCAATGCCCTTAGTTGTAGCAAATTTTAGCACTGTTCACTTTCAGAAGTTGAATATAGCAGAAGTTTCTCTTTCTGCTGACTGACTAGAGAAGGGAATTCTCTTTGTATAGACCATAGAGGACTCTCCTTGGAGGAAAAGCCAAGTGGACCTGATGGTGCTTCTGTGGCACTAGAATAAATTACTGTGCAGATGACTGGAAAGAAAGAAAAAACAAAAACAAACCTAGAGCTAATCAACATTTTTTAAAAAATTGACCACATATTTCAATGAAATTTTGAATTCTGATGAAAAAATAGGGGGGAAATGGTCAATTAAATTTTCAGAATCTGCCTTCCTCACCACACCATTCACCCAACTATAGATCTGGACTAAATATTTCAAATGTTTGAATTTTGATGAAATTTCAAATTTTGACCTCCCCAATTTTCCCTCCTGCTTTTCCATAAAGCCCGAGAAGAAATTCTGACACATAGGCCACATTCAGTGGAGTCACTCACAGAATTTGGCCCCATGGATTTTTTTAAAGAAATGGCATAAGGCTTTGATGTACTTTGAGGAGAAGGGAAAGAGAACCCACCTGGGGAAGAGGGACTAGCCTCCTTTGTAAGTTGTCCCTGTCATTAGGAATGTGCAAAATACTCATCATGAAGGTAAGACTCAGGACAGCCTCTCTGGCCTTATCCCAGAGAGACTGGCAGCTCCGTGTATATAGCAACCCTAGAAAGCTTCAGCGTGAGATCTCTACTCCTGCTAGAGCAGCTGGAAAAGTAGGTTGTGCCTCAGTAACCAGAGCTAGAAGACCATCCAGGTCTTCCACCCATAGCTAACTCATGTGTGGTATTACATTTGGCTTTCATTCCTGTTCATGCTCGTTCTTAAAGAAATGGAGGTTTGGGTCTTTGGACTAGTGCTTCAGGGATCCCAGCTCTGTGGTGAGTCAGCCAGCATTGCTGTTTAGTTAAGACAAATGGAGCCCTGATCACTGTCTATCTGAGGACATGTCTACACTGCATGTGGAGGTATGACTGCAGCACGTGAGGACAAAGCCATGCTACCAGTAGCAGTGAAGATGCAGCAGCATGGATTAGGCACCTGAGTAATTACCCAGGGTCCCAGGCACCCTCGCCCACCCTGCCAGGTCTTCACTGCTCTTGGTACCCAAGCTAGCTAGACAAAAGCTAGCTCAGGTATGCTTGCATGAGCTGCCATCACCAACCCCTCCCTCCATCGTAATGCAGACATATTATTGGGGAAGTCTAGGTTGGATATTAGGAAACACTATTTCACTAGGAGGGTGGTGAAGCACTGGAATGGGTTACCTAGGGAGGTGGTGGAATCTCCATCCTTAGAGGTTTTTAAGGCCCGGCTTGACAAAGCCTTGGCTGGTATGATTTAGTTGGTGTTGGTCTCGCTTTGAACAGTGGATTGGACTAGCTGGTGCACGAGGGAGGGATAGCTCAGTGGTTTGAGCATTGGTCTGCTAAACCAGGGCTGTGAGTTCAATCCTTGAGGGAGCCATTTAGGCAACTGGGGTAAAAACCTGCCTGCTTTGAGCAGGGAGTTGGACTAGATGACTTCCTGAGGTCCCTTCTAACCCTGATATTCTATGATGACCTCCTGAGGTCTCTTCCAACCCTAGTATTCTATGATTCTGTATGTTCACTATTTATATGGCAACCATCACCATTGTATCTGAACACCTCACAATCTTTAATGTATTTATGCTCACAACACCCTGGGAAGCAGGCCAGTACTGTGATCCCATTGTACAGATGGAGAACTGAGACACACAGAGGCTAAGTAACTTGCCCATGGTCACACAGCAAGTCTGTGGCAGAGCATGGAATTGAACCCAGATTTCCCATGCTAGCACCTTAACCCTTAGACCATCCTTCCTGTCTATGACTGTGGGATGAAGGCCACAGCCAAGCAAAACCAGGCCCTGATCCTGTAAAGCTTTACGAATAGTCCCATTCAAATCCATGGGACCATGAACAAAGTTAAGCACACTCATTAGCCTTTGCAAGAACAGGCCTCAGGCCTCAATTCAGAAAAGCACTGAAGCACGTGGTCGCTTGAAGCGCTTGTGTCCCATTGACATCACTGGGACTTGAGTATATGCTGAAATGTTGTCCTGGATAGATGCTTTCCTGTGCCGGGGCCTAAGGCCTGATCCAAAGCCAAAGAGAGTCTTTTCATGGACTGAAGGGGGCTTTGGATCAGTCCCTACCTGTAGAGATCAAGTCATTCATTGAATTTACCCCCCTTTTATTTTCACAAATTAATCATGAACAGATGCTTAATCAATCATTCAACCACTGCTCTGTGGAAACACCGTCAGCCTCCAAAGAGCTAGCGAGCTCTTCATGGTTCCTACTGCTCTGAATGGCTGCTAGCTGCAATTTGCTGTTCAGTGTTCACTGTGCAGTGGGTTACTCCTTAGGTCACATGCTATTGTATCAACTCCCTGATTGAATGAGTGCTGAACCCACAAGAAGTTTTCAAGATGGCTGGCTGAATACTTGCAAGCATAAATATTGGTGTAAATATGCATGTGCACAAGCACTCAGGATGCTCATTCCATGAGCATTTGCTAAATTCATCTCTTGGGGACAACGGAGGGATGCAAATGAAAGAGGCAGCAGATCTCACTGCAGTGCATTTGTGAGCTTTAGTTAAATACATAGATTCCGCTATTCCAAGGCCAGAAGGGACCACTATGATCAGAGACCATCGAATTGTGGAAGTCAACAAATGGCTACGCAGGTGGTGTCGGAGAGAAGGCTTTGGATTCTTCGACCATGGGATGGTGTTCCAAGAAGGAGGAGTGCTAGGCAGAGACGGGCTCCACCTAACGAAGAGAGGGAAGAGCATCTTCGCAAGCAGGCTGGCTAACCTAGTGAGGAGGGCTTTAAACTAGGTTCACCGGGGGAAGGAAACCAAAGCCCTGAGGTAAGTGAAATGGGATCCTGGGAGGAAGCAAGAGCAGGAGAGCGCAAGAGGGGAGGACTCCTGTCTCATACTGAGAAAGAGGGACGATCGATGCGTTATCTTAAGTGCCTATACACAAATGCAAGAAGCCTGGGAAACAAGCAGGGAGAACTGGAAGTCCTGGCACAGTCAGGGAACTATGATGCGATTGGAATAACAGAGACTCGGTGGGATAACTCAAATGCCTGGAGTACTGTCATGGATGGATATAAACTGTTCAGGAAGGACAGGCAGGGCAGAAAAGGTGGGGGAGTTGCATTGTATGTAAGAGAGGAGTATGACTGCTCGGAGCTCCGGTATGAAACTGCAGAAAAACCTGAGAGTCTCTGGATAAAGTTGAGAGGTGTGAGCAACAAGGGTGATGTCGTGGTCGGAGTCTGCTATAGACCACCAGACCGGGGGGAAGAGGTGGACGAGGCGTTCTTCCAGCAACTAACAGAAGTTGCTAGATCGCAGGCCCTGGTTCTCATGGGAGACTTTAATCACCCTGATATATGCTGGGAGAGCAATACAGCTCTCAGTGCACAGAAAATCCAGGAAGTTTTTGGAAAGTGTAGGGGACAATTTCCTGGTGCAAGTGCTGGAGGAACCAACTAGGGGCAGAGCTTTTCTTGACGTGCTGCTCACAAACAGGGAAGAATTAGTAGGGGAAGCAAAAGTGGATGGGAACCTGGGAGGCAGTGACCATGAGATGGTCGAGTTATGGATCCTGACACAAGGAAGAAAAGAGAGCAGCAGAATACGGACCCTGGACTTCAGAAAAGCAGACTTTGACTCCCTCAGGGAACAGATGGGCAGGATCCCCTGGGAGAATAACATGAAGGGCAAAGGGGTCCAGGAGAGCTGGCTGTATTTTAAAGAATCCTTATTGCGGTTGCAGGAACAAACCATCCCGACGTGTAGAAAGAATAGTAAATATGGCAGGCGACCAGCTTGGCTTAACAGTGAAATCCTTGCTGACCTTAAACGCAAAAAAGAAGCTTACAAGAAGTGGAAGATTGGACAAATGACCAGGGAGGAGTATAAAAATATCGCTCAGGCATGCAAGAGTGAAATCAGGAAGGCCAAATCGCACTTGGAGTTGCAGCTAGCAAGAGATGTTAAGAGTAACAAGAAAGGTTTCTTCAGGTATGTTAGCAACAAGAAGAAAGTCAAGGAAAGTGTGGGCCCCTTACTGAATGAGGGAGGCAACCTAGTGACAGAGGATGAGGAAAAAGCTAATGTACTCAATGCTTTTTTTGCCTCTGTCTTCACAAACAAGGTCAGCTCCCAGACTGCTGGACTGGGCAGCCCAGTATGGGGAGGAGGTGACCAGCCCTCCGTGGAGAAAGAAGTAGTTCGGGACTATTTAGAAAAACTGGATGAGCACAAATCCATGGGTCCGGATGCGCTGCATCCAAGGGTGCTAAAGGAGTTGGCGGATGTGATTGCGGAGCCATTGGCCATCATCTTTGACAACTCATGGCGATCGGGGGAGGTCCCGGATGACTGGAAAAAGGCTAATGTAGTGCCCATCTTTAAAAAAGGGAAGAAGGAGGATCCGAGGAACTACAGGCCAGGCAGCCTCACCTCAGTCCCTGGAAAAATCATGGACCAGGTCCTCAAGGAATCAATTATGAAACACTTAGAGGAGAGGAAAGTGATCAGGAACAGTCAGCATGGATTCACCAAGGGGAAGTCGTGCCTGACTAACCTAATTGCCTTCTATGAGGAGATAACTGGCTCTGTGGATGAGGGGAAAGCAGTGGATGTGTTATTCCTTGACTTTAGCAAAGCTTTTGATACGGTCTCCCACAGTATTCTTGCCGCCAAGTTAAAGAAGTATGGGCTGGATGAATGGACTGTAAGGTGGATAGAAAGCTGGCTAGATCGTCGGGCTCAACGGGTAGTGATCAATGGCTCCATGTCTAGTTGGCAGCCGGTTTCAAGCGGAGTGCCCCAAGGGTCGGTCCTGGGGCCGGTTTTGTTTAATATCTTTATTAATGATCTGGAGGATGGTGTGGACTGCACTCTCAGCAAGTTTGCAGATGACACTAAACTGGGAGGCGTGGTAGATACGCTGGAGGGTAGGGATCAGATACAGAGGGACCTAGACAAATTAGAGGATTGGGCCAAAAGAAACCTGATGAAGTTCAACAAGGACAAGTGCAGAGTCCTGCACTTAGGACGGAAGAATCCTATGCACTGCTACAGACTAGGGACCGAATGGCTAGGCAGCAGTTCTGCAGAAAAGGACCTGGGGTCACAGTGGACGAGAACCTGGATATGAGTCAACAGTGTGCTCTTGTTGCCAAGAAGGCTAATGGCATTTTGGGCTGTATAAGTAGGGGCATTGCCAGCAGATCGAGGGACGTGATCGTTCCCCTTTATTCGACATTGATGAGGCCTCATCTGGAGTACTGTGTCCAGTTTTGGACCCCACACTACAAGAAGGATGTGAAAATATTGGAAAGAGTCCAGTGGAGGGCAACAAAAATGATTAGGGGTCTGGAGCACATGACTTATGAGGAGAGGCTGAGGGAACTGGGATTGTTTAGTCTCCAGAAGAGAAGAATGTGGGGGTACTTGATAGCTGCTTTCAACTACCTGAGGGGGGGTTCCAAAGAGGATGGAGCTCGGCTGTTCTCAGTGGTGGCAGATGACAGAACAAGGAGCAATGGTCTCAAGTTGCAGTGGGGGAGGTCTAGGTTGGATATTAGGAAACACTATTTCACTAGGAGGGTGGTGAAGCACTGGAATGCTTTACCTAGGGAGGTGGTGGAATCTCCTTCCTTGGAGGTTTTTAAGGCCCGGCTTGACAAAGCCCTGTCTGGGATGATTTAGTTGGGAATTGGTCCTGCTTTGAGCAGGAGGTTGGACTAGATGACCTAATGAGGTCCCTTCCAACCCTGATATTCTATGATTCTATGATCTAGCCTGCCCTCCTACCCAACAGGTCAGAGAACTTTCTTGAAATAATTTCTGTCTGAACTAGAGCCTGTCTTTTAAATACTCCCTTATGGTATTCCTCCAGCTCAAGGGTGAACGAAATCACCACCACACAGAAAAGATTAAAGGCTTTGCTTAACCCACAGACCCCAAGTCACTGCTGCTGTTATTATTAATCAACAGATTCAAGGAAGCCCCTGTCCAGCACATTGCCCTTCAAATATCACAGCCTAAAAATAACACTCCCCTGTTCATTTGGATACCTGACTGCACATGCCAGCTGGATGCCGAGCTTTGCATTTCCTCAGTAGCAGAAGGCAAAACTGTGTTATTTAATATAAAACTTTAATGTCTGCTGGTGGGTGTGTGCACACACAAGCACACATGATGACCTCTCCTCAGCACAACCCAGGCCTTTAAAAGAGTCATCAGTTGAAAGGACGACTTAACTCCTTGTGTAGATTAATTGGCTAATCCCACCATTCTCCAGCCACCAACATCTACCATCTTTCTTCTCCTTTCTTGGGTTTTTAGAGATAGTGCCTAAGCACATTTGTTTGTGACTTGGAGGAGCACAGCTACGGAGACACCCTTTGTTGTGCTCTTGTCAGAGGCTGCATGTGCCCTTCTCCTAACACAGGAAGAGGGAACCAATGCAGGAGGAACTAGGGCAGGGAGTATGGAAGTGGGGAGCTATTCATTGGCTCTGTGGGAATCTTCTTCTGGTGTCTAAACCCACAGATGCTCCTCCACAGATTTGCTGGTTAGTCATTGTTAGGTCAGGAAGGCTGTGTCAGGGCAGGAGGGTCTTGGATGGGGATGAGCTTCAGGCAAAGGAGAGGAGAGATGCCAGCTGCATGGCTTCGTCAGGAGCACCGCAGAGGCCCCTTCTCTCCACCTGGCTCCCCAGGGTACTGTGAGAAAGAAACTTGCTTTCCATGTGTATTTCTGGGCTCGTCAGTATGGGTTGGTCCCTGTGTGAGGCCAATACCCCTCATCCTGAAGGACACTTCAGATAGACAACTCCACAAGATTCCCCTGGTGCTTATCTCCTTCCGGCAGGCTTTCCCACAGGCACAGACATTAGCACCCTGGCTCCCTGCTTGGCGCCTTAAGGTCTCAGCTGATAGAACATTCCATGCAGGGCTTAAAGTCTCATTATTTCCCATAGCCTTGGGGCTTGGGCCCTGCGGCATGCTTCAGCTCTGTGGAACGCGCCAGGACTCGGGGCTTCAGCCCGGCGGGAGGCACCTAGGGTCCTTTGTGTTTGAAAATATTTACCGGATCTCCATTCCAGACAGCTCTGGCTGAATTTAAGCCCTGATTCCATGGAATGTCTTCTGGTGGTGGATAACGGTGTCTTCTCAGTAGGCCAATTCCTCATGTCCTTACTGTGTTTTAAAGAATATAAGTGTTCATGCTTCAGGCCATTAGCCAAACACTAAGTACAGTAGGGAGGAGCTTCCCCCATAACACATAAGCATGTTATGGCAGAATTGTCCATTGTAGGGATTTCCTAGTTACTGCCAATGAGCTTGGTTGTAGTATCTACAGCTCATGCTGTATTCATGTGCACATGCACCTGGGGTGCAGGGATCACATAGCCTCCAGCTGGCATGCAGTTGCCATGTCTGCACATGCAAACGCAGCAGGAGGGGAGATTAAGAGCTTGTCTAAAGGAACACTTAGTTTGTGGCAAGGTGAGGTGTAAGTCTACCCCACACCAGCCTGCCACGCACTAAGTGTCCATGTGAACCCTACTGCTGTGCACTAAACATTCCATAGGGAGCTTCAATCTACCCCACTCAAATGGGAGTAGATCTAAGTGGGCTGTGGAATTTTTAGGGTGCAGCAGGAGCCACATGGGCACTTAGTGTACGGCAGGCTACCACAGAGTACATTAGCACCCCAGCCTGCTGCAAATGAGTGTTTGGGCAGACAAACCTGAAGACTGGCTGGAAATCTGGCCCAAGATACAGACATATATGCCTGAATGTGTGTATGCACACTCAGAGACAGCAGCCACTATATATATATGTGGTTTCTCAAAGGCAGCTGTCAGACTTCATCTGAAGCATCTGATCAAGACAGCCACATTGTATCAGGATTTGGCAAATAGACAGATCTCGCCCTTCTCCCCTTCACCTCTCCATCCTCTCATGTACCCTCCATTCCCATTGTTACAGCGCCTGTTATTAATGCTTCAAATCACCATGGTTTATTTCACTACTTGCGAGTTATTGAGCCCCTTTCCCTCACTCATGTGATGCATCAACTTCCTTCCAAGTTCAGTTTTCATACACCATGGACCTTCTCAACTCTACTACCCCCGCCTTCAATCCCCTTTGCCAGCACAAAGAACCTAACATGGTGTGGAGACTGCCACCAAAACCCCAGGAGAAACCACAAACCAAAAAATGCCAAAGAACTGACAGAGATAGGCCAGGATGACAAATGTGCACTCAGTGGCACCACACTGATAAAAATAAGTCTTGCACATGCACCCTGGTATTAAACACTTTGGTTATTTCCTAGATGTACTGCCAGCCTGGAAGAGGTATTTCCTGGTACGACATCTGGTATGTCATACATGGTATTTCCTGGTATGATATCTGACCAAATAGTTGATGGACACGCAAGTCAACCAACTACTTGGTCAGACACTTAACCAGATAAAATCATTCAATTATTAAAATTAATTAGACTATCTTATTTAGATTTAATCTTACAAAGCTTAATTGATTGACTGCCACTGTAGCCTTTATGGAAGGCAAAATTGTTTGAGTTCCTGAGTATCAAACTCTCACTCCAGCTGCTGACAGCTTAAAATAAAAGAGCAAACTATAGTTGCTATGCATAGTTATCCATCCATCCATCTATCACCATCTATCTATCCATCCATCACCACCATTGGACTAGATGACCTCCAGAGGTCTCTTCCAACCCTAATCTTTGATTATTCTATGATTCATTTGCAAGGACCTTAGTGGGAGGAGCACTGGTTGAAGGAAGGAAGAGTTTGTAGGGGCACCAGGAAGTCAGTCTGTGTGTACATGGTTGGAATGCTAGCTACAGCTGTAGCATCTCTGTAAATAGTTCTCTTGATCAAGAGATGGCAGACAAACTAATTTTAGAAACAGGAAGTCCTCTCATGTTATTATCGAGTGTTTCATGTCCCATATGGTACTATCTGTCTGTCTTCTGAATAGTTGACCAGCCAATTGACTGGCCTGCTGTGCCTAGAACCAGCCAATCAGAGTATGTCTACACTGCATTGTAAACCCATGTCTGTGGGACATGAACTTCTGGACTCAGTGGTTCCAAGCTCGGGCACGGTAAACCTGGGTTTACAATCGCTGGACCCTGGTCTCACAAGCATGATAATACTGTGAATCCCAGTGAAGGGGAGAGTCTCAGATCCTGAGCTCTAGCCCAAGCAGGAATGTCTACACCGTTGTTTTTAGCCCCATAGCACAAGGCCCGAGTCAGCTGACACTGGCTCTGAGACTTGCTGCAGTGTAGACATACCTTCAGTGTATTGATGCTGCAATGTCATTCCTGATTCTGCTACGTTCAGAGAGACAGGAATTCTGGGAATAACTATGCAGAGTAGTGACAGGCAGAAAAACACTTATCTTACAGGCTTGGTAATAGGTCAGCGTCTCATGCCATCCATCCACTGTCAGCCTTCTGCAAGGCAAAGGCCTCTCCAGCACAGCTCCTGCCCCTCCATAACAATATCCATAACTGCCTTTCTAAACCTATTTCAAAGCAAAAGTCTCCTCGGCACTGCTCCTGTCCATGCATCTCAGATATTCTTATCTCACAGCACAGAGAAGTCTCTTCAGCAAGGCTTGTGTCCATCCACCATTTCAGCCATTTCAGCTAATTGCAGGAGGAAGATCCTTCAGCACAGCTTCCATCCCTCCCTCCCTTCCTTCCTCCCTACCTGACATTGTCAGTCCCATTGTGGCACAATAGCCTCTTCAGCTCTGCTCCCATCCATCTCTATCCATCCAGTCCACTGCTGATGTCCATCTATACCACCCATACCCAATCTGTGCCAGGGCAAAGGTTTTTCTAGTTTTGCTCCTAGTCTGTAAAGTTTTGCTGGATCCTCACCATGCTCAACTAGCAAGAGAATGACACTGCGGTTGAACTTTCTGAGGCTTGTCTTTGGATTCATCGTTGATGGCATCATTCAGAAGCTTTTTGCCAGATTATTCATGCTGGCTCACCACCTATGAGATAGCGTCTGTGACTTCTGGGTCATTGTTTAAGGAGTGTGGGGGAGGTGTGGGTTATACACAACTTTGTGCTACTCCTAGTAGTTAGCAGAATATACTCAGGTGGGGTGAGGGTAATTACTTCCCTGTGGCTGAATCTTTATGACCACCCCTTATATTGAGGTAGCGTGGCCTAGTGGTCAGAGTCAGTGTGGCTACCTGGCTTGGCAAGGCTATGTGGCCTAGTGGCAATAGTCAGTAGGGCTGCCCTCTCTCAGGGCTGTATGGCCCAATGGCCAGAGTCAGCATAACTACCCACTGCCGTGGCTCAGGGCTCCGTGGCTCAATGGCCAGAGTCAGTATAACTGCCCTCTTTCAGGGCCTTGTGGCCCAATGGACAAAGTCGGTATAATGGCCCTCTTGAGTAGGGGCATTTGGCCTGGCAGCCGCTCAGGGGAGTGGGCCGCCACCTGGGGGCAGGGAGAGTGGTGGCCAGGTAGGGCGATCCGGGACCTCCCTGCTCTACTGGGTCCAAGCTCAGGGCCCTGTCAGTGGCAAGTTGACTTTACCTTGACTTTAGCAAAGCTTTTGATACGGTCTCCCACAGTATTCTTGACAGCAAATTAAAGAAGTATGGATTGGATGAATGGACTATAAGGTGGATAGAAAGCTGGCTAGATTGTTGAGCTCAACGGGTAGTGATCAACGGCTCGATGTCTAGTTGGCAGCTGGTACCAAGCAGAGTTTCCCAGGGGTCAGTCCTGTGGCTGGTTTTGTTCAACGTCTTCATTAATGATCTGGATGATGGGATAGATTGCACCGTCAGCAAGTTCATGGATGACACTTAGTTGGGGGGAAAGGTAGATTCACTGGAGACTAGAGATAGGGTCTAGAGTGACCTAGACAAATTGGAGGATTGGGCCAAAAGAAATCTGAGGTGGTTCAAAAAGGACAAGTGCAGAGTCCTGCACTTAGGACGGAAGAATCCCAAACACTGCTACAGGCTGGGAACCGACTGGCTAAGCGGCAGTTCTGCAGAAAAGGACCTGGGGATTACAGTGGACAAGACACTGGATATAAGTCAACAGTGTGCCCTTGTTACCAAGAAGGCTAATGGCATATTGGGCTGCATTAGTAGGAACATTGCCAGCAAATCGAGGGAAGTGAATATTCCCCTCTATTTGGAACTGGTGAGGCCACATCTGGAGTATTGTGTCCAGTTTTGGGCCCCCCACTACAGAAAAGCTGTGGACAAAATGGAGAGAGTCCAGCGGAGGGCAACAAAAGTTATTGGGGGGCTGGGGCACATTTTGAGGAGAGGCTGAGGGAACTGGGCTTATTTAGTCTGCAGAAGAGAAGAGTGAGGGGGGATTTGATAGCAGCCTTTAACTACCTCTCCCCCCAGCTTAGTGTCATCTGTGAACTTGCTGAGGGTGCAATTCATCCCATCATCCAGATCATTAATGAAGATGTTCAACAAAATCAGCCACAGGACTGACCTCTGGGGCACTCCACTTGATACCGGCTGCCAACTAGAAATCGAGCTGTTGATCACTACCCATTGAGGCCGACGATCTGGCCAGCTTTCTATCCACCTTATAGTCCATTCATCCAATCCATACTTCTTTAACTGGCTGGCAAGAATACTGTGGGGGACCGTATCAAAAGCTTCGCTAAAGTCAAGGTAAAATCAGCTTGCCACTGACAGGACCCTGAGCTCGGACCCAGTGGAGCAGGGAGGGCCCAGGTACCCCTACCTGGCCGCTACATTCTCCTCCCCCAGGTGGCGGCCCACTCCCCTGAGCGGCTGCCAGGCCAAACACCCCTTCTGAAGAGGGCCATTATACTGACTCTGTCCATTGGGCCACACGGCTCTGAAAGAGGGCAGTTAGACTGACTCTGGCCATTGACCACGGCAGCTATACAGACTGTAGCCACTAGGCCATACAGCCCTGCTGAACAGGCAGCACTACCGACTCTGGCCGTTAGGCCACACAGCCCTACGGAAGTAGGTAGTTATACTGACTCTGGCCATTGGGCCACGCAGCCCTGGGAGAGGGCAGCCCTACTGACTCTTGCCACTAGGCCACGCTGTGACATTCCCCTGGTGTTATCTGGACTGGTGATCTGCTAGGTCACTCCAATCCTCGACTCTGGGAACCAGCCTTACCCTGCTCTGCTGTGAGAACCCCCACTCCTGGGCTGTTCACGCACAGCCTCTAGCATGTAAGCTTCTCCCAGCTACGTGAGTGAGCACTTTTGGCCAACCGTTGCTTGGATTGTGCAACCAAACGACACTAGCCAATATCTCCGGTCCCAGACACAACCCTAGGAACCTCCATCTTGCAGTGTCCAGTTATGCCCACTGGACACTGCAAGCTTATATGAGTTCATCAATTTAACAAAGAAATTGATATGTACCAGGCTTGTTATCCCAAGGGGAGTCTCTGACATGCTTCAAACCAAGCGCTTCAGGTAGAATAAACAAACAGATTTATTAACTACAAAGATAGATTTTAAGTGATTATAAGTCAAAGCATAATGTGTCAGATTTGGTCAAATGAAATAAAAGCAAAACACATTCTAAGCTGATCTTAACACTTTCAATGCCCTTACAAACTTAAATGCTTCTCACCACCAAGGTTGTCCTTCAGCCAGGCTCTCCCCTTTGATCAGCGCTTCAGTCGCTTGGTGGTGGTGTCTGTAGATGGAGGTGGAAGAGAGAGAGCATGGCAAATGTCTCTCCCTTTTACCATGTTCTTTCTTCCCTCTTGGTTTTGCCCCCCCCCTTCAGAGTCGGGTGAGCATTACCTCATCGTAGTCCCAAACTGACCAAGAGGCGGGGGGGGGGTGACTCAATCGAGAGTCCAACAGATCCTTTGTTGCTGCCTAGGCCAGTGTCCTTTGTTCCTGTGAGGCTGGGCTTGGTTTGTCCCATACATGCCCTGAGTGAGGTGTGAACTGCCCCTCTGTTCCTGGAGAGTTTTGCCTGGGCTTGTTTTAAGCCACGAGGACACATTTTCAGCCTCATAACTATATACATGAAATTACAACCTATAATATTACTATAAAAACAATGCTCAGTGCATCATGAGCCTTCCAAAGACACACGACATGACAAACTTTGCATTGGATACCACACAATCATATGATAAGGATGAACATGGGGGTGCATGGTGTTCTCCCCGAGGTACAGAGCATCACACATGCTACCCCAAGATAAGGGGTGGTCGTAAAGACGCGGCTGCAGGGAAGTAATTACCCTCACCCTGCCCCAAGAGGAGACAGGTCATGCTTGCCCCACTACACCCCACCAGAGTATTTCTGTGTGTAGCTAACTACTAGGAGTAGTACAAAGTTGTGTATAACCCACACCTCCCCCACACTCCTTAAACAATGACTCAGAAGTCACAGATGCTATCGCATAGGTGGTGAGCCAGCATAAATAACCTGGCAAAGGGTTTCTAAATGACGCCATCAAGGATGAACCCAAAGATAAGCCTCGGAAAGTTCAACCTCAGTGCCATTCTCTTGCTAGTTGAGCATGGTGAGGATCCAGCGAAACCCTACAGACTAGGAGCAGAACTAGAAAACCCTTTGCCCTGGCATGGATTGGGTATGGGTGGTATAGATGGACATCAGCAGTGGACCGGACGGATAGAGATGGACAGGAGCAGAGCTGAAGAGGCTATTGTGCCCAATGGGACTGACAAAGTCAGGTAGGGAGGAAGGAAGGGAGGGATTGATGGAAGCTGTGCTGAAGGGTCTTCCTCCTGCAATTAGCTGAAATGGCTGACATGGTGGATGGACACAAGCCTTACTGAAGAGACTTCTCTGGGCTGTGAGATGAGAATATCTGAGATGCATGGACAGGAGCAATGCCGAGGAGACTTTTGCTTTGAAATAGGTTTAGAAAGGCAGATATCGATATTGTTACGGAGGGGCAGGAGTTGTGCTGGAGAGGCCTTTGCCTTGCAGAAGGCTGACAGTGGATGGATGGCATGAGACGCTGAGCTATTACCAAGCCTATAAGATAAATGTTTTTCTGCCTGTCGCCACTCTGCATAGTTATTCCCAGAACTCCTGTCTCTCTGAAAGTAGCAGAATCAGGAATGACATTGCAGCATCAATACACTGAAGGTATGTCTACACTGCAGCAAGTCTCAGAGCCAGTGTCAGCTGACTCGGGCCTTGTGCTATGGGGCTAAAAACAACGGTGTAGACATTCCTGCTTGGGCTAGAGCTCAGGATCTGAGACTCTCCCCTTCACTGGGTTTCACAGCATTATCATGCTTGTGAGACCAGGGTCCAGCAATTGTAAACCCAGGTTTACCGTGCCCGAGCTTGGAACCACTGAGTCCAAAAGTTACTCCCTTTTATACTTAGTATCCAGGTGGAGCATGCACATCAGGTCTGGGGTTTGTGTGGCCTCCTCAGCTCAGGGAGTAGAGTTAACCCTCGCAGTACCAGTAAGGGGCAAGCACATCCCATTACATGGGGGCAAACAGCCAGCCTATGGCATTTTAATTTATGGGACAAATTTGGAGTCAGATGGTCCCTTTCCTTATTATTAACCATGATCAGGCAAGATTTTCTACATGCATGTTTCTGGGCATCTCTCCATGTGGTGGAGGGCCTTGATTGGCTGGGGAGGGGGTTCATTTCTCACCTGATATAGCATCCCACTCTAGCAAGGCTGTTTGCCCCTTTAAGAAACGACCACTAGAAAATCAAGGAAACCGCAGACAGTACAAAATAGAGCTGGGGGGATTCATGAACAAGTCACTATGCACTTTCTGGGGAAATTCTCAAGGTATTGGGTAAGAGCAGCCTGCCATTGAGCCTAATCTTGGTATCCTCCTTCCTCTGTTTTGTAAGAATATCAACTCTCATGATCAGGGCACAAGGCAACCACTCACTGAGAGCGGTTAGAAAAAAGTGTCCCCTATGAGCAGGTCCCTCTGTAATGATCCACTGGAGTGTATATCAGTCACGCACTGCCAGGCGCCCATTGTGCCAGATGTGGAGTCAAAACTCTCTCACTGGGTTAACTGCCCCTGCCGATGGTGAGTCTGCTGCTGTAGCCATTTCTTTGCCTGGTAACATGGCCCTCTGGCTTGGTCACCATCTTAAGTCCACCCCTTCCGGTGTCACAGTTTTCCACGCTAAAAATCCCAAAATGTCTCACACAAAACAAATCCTTCTGCCCTCACTGTGGCTTTTTCTCAGCCTGTCTTCAGCTCAGCCTGCAGCCCGTTCCTGGGCTCGATAAACCTTATAGTGAACTTGTAGACCGCCTTCCTCAGGGCCGGTAGGGGAACCCAATTCCTACCCTCCAGTCTATCTACCTCTCCCCCCAGCTTAGTGTCATCACAAACTTGCTGAGGGTGCAATCCATCCCATCATCCAGATCATTAATGCAGATGTTGAACAAAACCGGCCCCAGGACCATCCCCTGTGGCACTCCACTTGATACCGACTGCCAACTACACATCGAGCCATTGTTCACTACCCGTTAAGCCCGAGGATCTAGCCAGCTTTCCATCCACCTTATAATCCATTCATCCAATCCATACTTCTTTAACTAGCTGGCAAGAATACTGAGGGAGACCGTACCAAACGCTTTTCTAAAGTCAAGGTATATCATGTCCACCACTTTCCCCATCCACAGAGCCAGTTATCTCATTATAGAAGGAAATCAGGTTGGTCAGGCATCACTTGCCCTTGGTGAAGCCATGTTGACTGTTCCTGATCACCTTCAGCTTTTTCCTCATCATCTGTCACTAGGTTGCCTCCCCCATTCAGTAAGTGTCCCACACTTTCCCTGACCTTCTTGTTGCTAACATACTTGTAGAAACCCTTCTTGTTACCCTTCACATCCCCAGGGCCACCCGGGGGGGGGGGCAAGTGGGGCAATTTGCCCCAGGCCCCGGGCCCCACAGGGGCCCCCACGAGAATATAGTATTCTATAGTATTGCAACTTTTTTTTATGGAAGGGGCCCCAAAAATTGCTTTGCCTCAGGCCCCCTGAATCCTCTGCACATCCCTTGCTAGCTGAAACTCCAGTTGTACCTTGGCCTTCCTGATTACACCCCTGCATGCTCGAACAATATTTTTATACTCCTCCCTAGTCATCTGACCAAGTTTCCACTTGTAAGCTTCCTTTTTGTGTTTAAGCTCACCGAAGATTTCTCTGTTAAGCCAAGCTGGTCACCTGCCATATTTGCTATTCTTTCTGCACATTGGGATGGTTTGTTCCTGCACCCTCAATAAGACTTCTTTAAAATACAGCCAGCTCTCCTGGACTCCTTTCCCCGTCATATTAGCCTCATAGGGGATCCTGTCCATCAGTTTCCTAAGGGAGTCTAAGTCCACTTTTCTGAAATCCAGGGTCCGTACTCTGCTCCTCTCCTTTCTTCCTTATATCAGGATTCTGAACTCAACCATCTCATAGTCACTGCTGCCCAGGTTGCCACCCACTTCTACTTCCCCTACCAATTCTTCCCTGTTAGTGAGCAGCAGATCAAGAGGAGCACGGCCCCTAGTTGGTTCCTCCAGCACGTGCACTAGGAAGGTGTCCCCAACACTCTCCAAAAACTTCCTGGATTGTCTGTACACTGCTGTATTGCTCTCCCAGCAGATGTCAGGTATGTTAGCAACAAGAAGAAAGTCAAGGAAAGTGTGGGCCCCTTACTGAATGAGGGAGGCAACCTAGTAACAGACGATGTGGAAAAAGCTAATGTACTCAATGATTTTTTTGCCTCTGTCTTCACGAACAAGGTCAGCTCCCAGACTGCTGCACTGGACAGCACAGTATGGGGAGAAGGTGACCAACCCTCTGTGGAGAAAAAAGTGGTTCGGGACTATTTAGAAAAACTGGACGAGCACAAGTCCATGGGGCCAGATGCGCTGCATCCGAGGGTGCTAAAGGAGTTGGCGGATGTGATTGCGGAGCCATTGGCCATTATCTTTGAAAACTCATGGCAATCGGGGGAGGTCCCGGATGACTGGAAAAAGGCTAATGTAGTGTCCATCTTTAAAAAAGGGAAGGACGAGGATCCGGGGAACTACAGGCCAGTCAGCCTCACCTCAGTCCCTGGAAAAATCATGGAGCAGGTCCTCAAGAAATCAATTCTGAAGCACTTAGAGGAGAGGAAAGTGATCAGGAACAGTCAGCATGGATTCACCAAGGGCAAGTCATGCCTGACTAACCTAATTGCCTTCTATGAGGAGATAACTGGCTCTGTGGATGAGGGGAAAGCAGTGGATGTGTTATTCCTTGACTTTAGCAAAGCTTTTGATACAGTTTCCCACAGTATTCTTGCCAGCAAGTTAAAGAAGTATGGGCTGGAAGTATGGACTATAAGGTGGATAGAAAGCTGGCTAGATCGTCAGGCACAACGGGTAGTGATCAACGGCTCCATGTCTAGTTGGCAGCCGGTTTCAAGTGGAGTGCCCCAGGGGTCGGTCCTGGGGCCGGTTTTGTTCAATATCTTCATGAATGATCTGGAGGATGGCATGGACTGCACTCTCAGCAAGTTTGCAGATGACACTAAACTGGGAGGCATGGTAGATACGCTGGAGGGTAGGGACAGGATACAGAGGGACCTAGACAAATTAGAGGATTGGGCCAAAAGAAACCTGATGAGGTTCAACAAGGACAAGTGCAGAGTCCTGCACTTAGGATGGAAGAATCCCATGCACTGTTACAGACTAGGGACTGAATGGCTAGGCAGCAGTTCTGCAGAAAAGGACCTAGGGGTTACAGTGGACGAGAAGCTGGATATGAGTCAACAGTGTGCCCTTGTTGCCAAGAAGGCTAACGGCATTTTGGGCTGTATAAGTAGGGGCATTGCCAGCAGATCGAGGGATGTGATCGTTCCCCTCTATTCGACATTGGTGAGGCCTCATCTGGAGTACTGTGTCCAGTTTTGGGCCCCACACTACAAGAAAGATGTGGAAAAATTGGAAAGAGTCCAGCGGAGGGCAACAAAAATGATTAGGGGTCTGGAGCACATGACTTATGAGGAGAGGCTGATGGAACTGGGATTGTTTAGTATGCAGAAGAGAAGAATGAGGGGGGATTTGATAGCTGCTTTTAACTACCTGAAAGGGGGTTCCAAAGAGGATGGATCTAGACTGTTCTCAGTGGTACCTGATGACAGAACAAGGAGTAATGGTCTCAAGTTGCAGTTGGGGAGGTTTAGGTTGGATATTAGGAAAAACTTTTTCACTAGGAGGGTGGTGAAGCACTGGAATGGGTTACCTAGGGAGGTGGTGGAATCTCCTTCCTTAGAGGTTTTTAAGGTCAGGCTTGACAAAGCCCTGTCTGGGATGATTTAGTTGGGAATTGGTCCTGTTTTGAGCAGGGGGTTGGACTAGATGACCTCCTGAGGTCCCTTCCAACCCTGATATTCTATGATTCTATGATTGAAGTCCCCCATGAGAAACAGGGCCTGAGATCTGGAAATTTCTGTTAGCTGTCCGAAGAAAGCCTCATATACCTCATCCTCCTGGTCTGGTGGTCTATAGCAGATGCCCACCACAGCATCTTTCTTGTTGCTCTCGCTTCCGAACCTAACCCAAAGACTCTCAACAGGCTTTTCTCCAGTTTCATACAGTAAGTCTGAGCAATCATACCACTCTCTTACATACAGTGCAACTCCCTCCTCTTTTCTCCCCTGCCAAGTCTCTGTTATTCCAATCATATCATAGTTCTTCGACTGTGCCAGGACTTCCAATTCTTCCTGCTTGTTTCACAGGCTTCTTGCATTCGTGTACAGGCACCTAAGATAACTAGCCGATTGCCCTACTTTCTCAGTATGAATCAGGAGGCCTCCCCTGTTGCACCCTCCTCCTTGTGTTTCCTCCTGGTATTCCACTTCCCCACTTACCTCAGGGCTTAGCTCTTCATCCCCTGGCGAACCTAGTTTAAAGCCCTCCTCATTAGGTGAGCAAGCCTGCCTGAGAAGATGCTCTTCCCTCTCTTCATTAGGTGGATCCCATCTCTTCCTAGCAATCCTTCTTCCTGGAACAACATCCAATGGTTGAAGAATCCAAAGCCCTCTCTCGGACACCACCTATGTAACCACGCATTTGTCACCACAATTCAACGATCTCTACCTGGGCCTTTTCCTTCAACAGGGAGGATGGACGAGAACACGACTTGTACCTCAAACTCCTTTATCCTTCTTCCCAGAATCATATAGTCTGCAGTGACCTGCTCAAGGTCATTCTTGGCAGTATTATCGGTGCCCACGTGGAGAAGTAGAAAGGGGTAGTAGTCCAAGGTCTTGATCAGTCTTGGCAGACACTCCAGTACATCCTGAATTCTAGCTCCAGGCAAGCAGCACACTTCTTGAGTTTCCCAGTCTGGACGGCAGATGGATGACTCTGTTCCTCTTAGGAGAGAGTCCACAACCACCACTACCCATCTCCTCCTCTTGGGAGTGGTGGTTGTGGAACCCCCATCCCTAGGACAATGCAGCCCATGCCTTCCAGTCGATGGAGTCCACTTGTAATCCCTTCCCTCAGCTGACTCTTCCAAACCATTCTCCACCATAGTACCTGTGCAGAGAGCCTGAAAATGGTTTCTTACCTCTATCTGCATAGGGGGTATATGGGTTCTCCTCTTTCTTCTTCTGGAGGTCACATGCTGCACTTTTCTTCCCAATTCTGCACTGCCCTCTCTGATTTTTCAGCATGCTGTGCTTGCAGTAACAAACGCTGACTTCTGTCCAGAAAGTCTTCATTTTCTCTGATGCAATGCAGGGTTGATACTTGGGTCTCTAGTCCTTTAACCTTATCTTCCAATATGGAGACCAGCTTGCACTTCATATAGACGAAGTTGCTTCTATCCTCTTGTAGAAAGACAAACATGGCACATGGAAAATCATGGGAGACAGGAGAGATTCCAGAAGACTGGAAAAGGGCAAATATAGTGCCCATCTATAAAAAGGGAAATAAAAACAACCCAGGAAACTACAGACCAGTTAGTTTAACTTCTGTGCCAGGGAGGTAATGGAGCAAGTAATTAAGGAAATCATCTGCAAACACTTGGAATGTGGTAAGGTGATTGGGAATAGCCAGCATGGATTTGTAAAGAACAAATCGTGTCAAACCAATCAGATAGCTTTCTTTGATAGGATAACGAGTCTTGTGGATAAGGGAGAAGCTGTGGATGTGGTATACCTAGACTTTAGTAAGGCATTTGATACAGTCTCACATGATATTCTTATCGATAAACTAGGCAAATACAATTTAGATGAAGCTACTATAAGGTGGGTGCATAACTGGCTGGATAACCATACTCAGAGAGTTGTTATTAATGGTTCCCAATCCTGCTGGAAAGATATAACAAGTGGGATTCCGCAGGGATCTGTTTTGGGACCGGCTCTGTTCAATATCTTCATTAACGACTTAGATATTGGCATAGAAAGTACGCTTATTAACTTTGCAGATGATACCAAACTGGGAGGGATTGCAACTGCTTTGGAGGACAGGGTCATAATTCAAAATGATCTGGACAAATTGGAGAAATGGTCTGAGGTAAACAGGATGAAGTTTAATAAAGACAAATGCAAAGTGCTCCACTTAGGAAGGAAAAATCAGTTTCACACATACAGAATGGGAAAAGACTGTCTAGGAAGGAGTACGGCAGAAAGGGATCTAGGGGTTATAGTGGACCACAAGCTAAATATGAGTCAACAGTGTGATGCTGTTGCAAAAAAAGCAAATGTGATTCTGGGATGTATTAACAGGTGTGTTGTGAGCAAGACACGAGAAGTCATTCTTCCGCTCTACTCTGCGCTGGTTAGGCCTCAACTGGAGTATTGTGTCCAGTTCTGGGCACCGCATTTCAAGAAAGATGTGGAGAAATTGGAGAGGGTCCAGAGAAGAGCATCAAGAATGATTAAAGGTCTTGAGAACATGACCTATGAAGGAAGGCTGAAAGAATTGAGTTTGTTTAGTTTGGAAAAGAGAAGACTGAGAGGGGACATGATAGCAGTTTTCAGGTATCTAAAAGGGTGTCATAAGGAGGAGGGAGAAAACTTGTTCACCTTAGCCTCTGAGGATAGAACAAGAAGCAATGGGCTTAAACTGCAGCAAGGGAGGTCTAGGTTGGACATTAGGAAAAAGTTCCTAACTGTCAGGGTGGTTAAACACTGGAATAAATTGCCTAGGGAGGTTGTGGAATCTCCATCTCTGGAGATATTTAAGAGTAGGTTAGATAAATGTCTATCAGGGATGGTCTAGACAGTATTTGGTCCTGCCATGAGGGCAGGGACTGGACTCGATGACCTCTCGAGGTCCCTTCCAGTCCTAGAATCTATGAATCTATGAATCCTGTGCAGGTCACAACAGCTGATTGCTCACTATCCATGTCTTCCTTCTAAGGCCCTGTCTACACTGGCAGGTTTCTGTGCAGTAAAGCAGCTTTCTGCATTTTAACTCCCGAGGTGAACACACTCCCAAGCCTCTTAGTGCTCAGAAACTTCACAGTTGCAGCACTGTAAAAAGCACCCCTACGAGAGGCGTACAGCTTTCTGCACCAGGGGTACAGCGCCACGGTGCCACTGTAGACACCCTGGTTGATTACAGTGCTGTGATTGGCCTCCGGGAGGTCTCCCACAATGCCTGTTCTTGTCTTCCTGGTCATCGGTTTGAACTCTATTGCCCTGCCCTCAGGTGACCAACCGTCATCCCCACCCCATAAATTCCTTTGGAATTTTGAAAGTCCCCTTCCCGTTTGCTCGGTGATGCGTGCAGTGATCTCAACACATCTTTCCAGGTGGCCATGCCTACTCCACGCACCAGGTGATTCCTTGCTTGGAGCAATGCCGAGCTGCTGGACCTCATCAGCATTTGGGGAGAGGAGATTGTCCTGTCCCAGCTGCGCTCCAGCTGGAGGGATTATGATATCTATGGACAGATTTCATGATGCATGACAGAAATGGGCCATGACCGGGACACACTGCAATGCAGGGTGGAAGTGAAGGAGCTGCGGAACACCTACCACAAGGCACGGGAAGCAAACCGCCGCTCCAGTGCTGCGCCCACGAGGTGCCGGTTCTACAAAGAGCTGGACATGATACTCGGTGGTGACCCCACCTCCACTGCGAAGGCCACTGTGGATACTTTGGTGGCTCGCGTGCCAGTCGAGAATGGACCAAGCCAGGAGGAGGAAATCTTGGACGAGGATGGGGAGGGGGACCCAGAGGCAGAGGATGACTCGGAGGTCAGAGATGCATGCAGCCAGGAGCTCTTTTCTACCCCGGAGGAGGCTAGTCAGTCACAGCTGTCAGATCTTGGCAAAGCGCAAACAGAAGAGGAGGTCCCTGATAAGTGGATTTGATTTTGAGAATCGCTGAAGCAAGTTGTTGGGGACAGGAGGGCTGCAGAAAGCAGGCTTGTGTCTGTATGATGTTCTCACCATCACATGCTTAGTCTGAGTGGCAGAACAGGGTGTTGATTGACTCCCTCACTTCACCGGAATCTGCCTCAGAGATCTCCAGGAAACTCTCATGGAGATACTGGGCAATCCACTGCCGCAGGTTCTTTGGCAGAGCTGCTTTGTTTCTTGCCCCATTAACAGTAACTTTCCCACACTACTGTGCCATCACGGGGGGCGGGGGGAGGGAAGGCGGATGTGGGGGATGACCATTGCTGCACACAGGCGAGCCACATAAGGGCCAGGGCGGAAACCGCCCTCTTGGAGAAGACCCTCCCTTGATTCCCTGCTCACCCTCAGCAGCAAGATATCAGCAAGATAATGTTACAGCCTGTGGAAAATGTGGGGACAGGAATGATTATCAGCCCCCCCCCCCACAGTGCTGGCTCTCCCCAAGAGCCACGTGCCCAGTGTACAGTAGGATCCGGGAACACTGATTTACCCTGCCCCTGCGGCTACTCACCATTTTGGGGGTCTTGTGGCTCATGTGTGCTTGCCTGGGGTCAGCCAGTTAGTGACAGGTGTGAGAGTACTGGCTGTGTTTTAAATCATTGAATCTGTGTGTTGCAAACAATACTGCTTCTCTAAAATGTTGTGTTTTGGCTTCACAGAGATGACCTTGAGAGCCCAGCCTCCCTCTTTGTTATTGGTGACTGAATGGCTGCGCAGAATTAGAAAGTGGACACGAAGAGCTAAGGAGGACTTTCTGCATGATGTTATGATGCACTCCGCGGCCGAAAAACAGGAATTTAAGGAGTGGCGAGACAGTGAGTAGAGGGACCGAAAGGAGAACGCGGCACACCAGAATGAAGCCATGGAGCGGTTCTTAAACATTATGGAGCGCCAAGCAGACATGCTCCAGGTGATACTAGCACTGAAAACCAAGCAGCTCTGTGCCCACCCTCCCCTGCAGCCACAAAACTCTTTCCCATGCACCCCCCAGACACCACTAACACACTCTTATTAACTTCCTAGCTCCAGTCTGTACCCGCAGCATTCCACTCCTGCCCGATCACAGTCCAGCACTGTGGACTCCCAGTACCCACTGCACTCAACACCCATCCCTCTGCAGTTTGGCCCTGCTGAAGTACAGTACTCACTGCACTGTACTCCAAAGGAGAAGGTTGGATATGATCCCTGGACATACACAAATCTTTAACTGTCCCGGGACCCCACCTCCTCCTGGGACCTTCCCTTCCCTTCCCTTCCCCCATCCCCCTCAGTGCTGATGTGTTTTTTTGTTTGAATCTCTCCTCCAGTTGTTGTTTTTTTAATAAAAGAATTGCGTTAGTTTGAAAGCAATTTTTATTCTATTAATTGAAATAAAACAGAGCCCTGCAAAACAACAGACAATTATCTTTAACCTTCATATTGCATCATCTGCACCAATCACAATCACCTCCGAGCATTACAAGCACTGCACTCCCAAGCATAGCAACAAATATTAGTGTCTTTCAGCTTCAAATTGCTGCCTCAAGACATCCCTGATCCTTATGGCCCCGCACTGCACCCCTCTAATAGCCCTTGTCTCTGGCTGTTCAAATTCAGCCTCCAGTTGCTGAGCCTCAGCAGTCCAGCCCTAAGTGAAGCTTTCACCCTTCCCTTCACAAATACTATGGAGCGTACAGCACACAGCTATAAGCATAGGAATATTGTCATCGGCCAGGTCCAGCTTCCCATATAGGCAGCACCAAATGGCCAAAAGCACACTCAACAGTCATTCTGTACTTGCTCATCCTGCTGTTGAACCACTCCTTGCTGCTGTCAAGTTGCCCTGTGTATGGCTTCATAAGCCACAGCATTAAGGGTAGGTGGGGTCTCCCAGGATCACAATGGGCATTTCAACTTCCCCTATGGTGATCTTCTGGTCCAGGAAGAAAGTCCCTGCTTGCAGCTTTCTGAACAGGCCAGTGTTCCAAAAGATGCGTGCGTCATGCACCTTTCCGGACCAGCCTGTGTTAATGTCTGTGAAACATCCGCAGTGATCCACAAGCACCTGGAAAACCATTGAGAAATATCCCTTTTGATTAATGTATTCAGTGGCTAGGTGGTCTGGTGCCAGAATTGGAATATGCATCCCATCTATCGTCCCTCTGCAGTTAGGGAAGCCCATTTGTGCAAAGCCATCCACAATGTCACACACGTTGCCCAGAGTCACGGTCTTTCGGAGCAGGATGCGATTAATGGCCCTGCACACTTCCGTCAACACGAGTCCAACGGTCGACTTTCCCCTCCGAACTGGAGTAGCCAGCTTCCACAGTGCAATCGCCACACACTTCTCCAATGGCAGGGCAGCTCTCATTCTCGTGTCCTTGTGCTGCAGCGCTGGGATGAGCTCATCACACAGTCCCATGAATGTGGCTTTCCTCATCCGAAAGTTCTGCAGCCACTGCTCATCATCCCAGATGTGCATGACGATCTGATCCCATCACTCAGTGCTTGTTTCCCAAGCCCAAAAGCGGCGTTCCACTCTGGTCAGCACCTCTGTGAATGCCACAAGCAATCTCGTGTCATAGCTAGTACGCATGGCGAGATCAATGTCACACTCCTCTTGCCTTTGTAGTTTAAGCAATAACTCCACTGCCACTCGTGATGTGTTAGTCAGAACAAGCAGCATACTGGTCAACAGTTTGGGATCCATTCCTGCAGATCGAAGAGGCAGAGCGCACAGTACACAAACCATTGAAAGGTGGTGCCAAATGCGGACAGAAGCACAGGGATTGCTGGGATGTGAAGCAATGCATCACGGGGCATTGGGACAGGAGCCAGGATGCTCCGTGACCCCCTCTGCCTTCCCACAACTCTTAGCGGCAGAAGAGGAAGAGGTGCTCTGTGGGATAGCTGCCCAGAGTGCACCACTCCAAATATCGCTGCAAGTGCCGCAAGAGTGAACACGCTATTGCGCAGGCAGCTGACAGTGTGAACACACAACAGCGGTTTCCCTTCAGTGCTCTCTGAGCAGCGCTGTATCTACCGGCGCTGCATCTCTGCCAATGTAGACATACTCTAAAAGCCTCTTCAGAGGTTGTAATTAATGCTCACAGAAGCCTGAAAGGCAAAAACTCTGTGGGAACTCCCCCCAGGCAAACTCCCTCTGTTGGCTTCTCTGTTCACAGCTTACTTGGTTCACAACTGGCTGCTTTTTTATAAGGCTGCTGGCCCGAAGCAGTTGCCCTGGCTCAAAGCCTTCCCTCCAATCAACCACTCAAGGCCCACCTGGAACAAAGCACTCCCAATTCACACTTTTCAAACAAGCAAACACACAGTCAATCACTCAAGACCTTCCATTACAAACTATCTGATAACAGACACAGTAGGTGCGGTCAGACAGGGAGGTTAATAACCTGATGGACAGAGCTCAAAATGTCCCAGAGTTTGGATAAACACCATGGGCGACAGGTGGAGTCCCCCTTTGGGAAGGCTAGCCCCTGTCTGTGCCCCTTCTGCCTCCCCCCACGTCCGGAGCCCCGAGATCTCTGCCCCCCACCCGTGGTTGGCGCCACACCCCCTCTGCCTGGAGAAGCCTCGAGCGCCCCCCTTCCCTCCCCCCGGACGCAGGAACCCCAGGTCAGCCGCAACCTGGAGCACCCCCCTCCCCTCGGCCAGAGGAGCCCTGGGCCGGCCGAAGCCCTGAGTGACCCCTCACCTGCCTGGAGGTGCCTCGGGCCAGCCGCAGCCATGCCGCCCTTCCCCTCCCCTCCCCTCTCCAGACCCAAGCCACCCCGGGGAAAAGCATCTCTTTGGAGATGCTTTTGATATGCCCCATGCAGGTTCCAGGGCTACTCAGTTTCATGGGTTCTTCAGTAATCTCTCTGGAGTCCAGGAAGATTACTGATGAACCCAGGAAGCTGAATAGCACATACCAGTTCCTCAGCTGCCCTGGAATCTGCATGGGGCATAACAAAGCAAAAACTTCACCTCCAAACCCCACAACAGGGAGTCCGGTAGCCTCCCCTGACCTATTATACGCACTGCCAATGATAAACACCCAAAAGTTTGATGCTTATTGTTACAAGAGGGCTGTGTATATGTAGTTACTAGATAAGGTGCCAATAGATGGCACTGAAGAACATGCAGCATAGTTCCTGTAGGACCAGTAAAACATCTTCTTGTGCTCCACAAATTGTGCAGGTCTTTATATCAGCTCTTAGCCTGATGTAAGAAGTGAGCTTCAAACCCACACCTCTGTTATTCATCATTAAGGTTAAGATTCCATCCTGGGTGTGACACCCTGATACCCCAATAGTCACCACATGACCTGATACCCCAATATTCACCACTGTCATGTAATTAGGATATGTTTTGTACAAAGTATATCTTGTGAGGTATCATTCGAAAAGTCTTGATCTGCTAGACATTAAAATCTTGTTGGGTTGTATGTGTTCTTGTCATATGTGAAGTTATGAAGTTTGGCTATGTATGTGTTACTGAAACATGTTGTAAGGTTGAAAGCACCTACATACAGCCTTTCAGGTATAACAGTAGAAAGGCCAAACAATGTTAATGGCTTATTGAGGAAATGCACACAAGCACAAGGATTACCCCAGGAACTGTGTATACTAGAAACCTCTCACAGATAGCACTTCACAATGGGAACTGTTTGACCCAGGTCACAGCAAAAGAGCTTTCCAGCAAGTGAGAAGAAGATGTAAAAGGGGGACAATGACATCATGATGGGACCTCACTCTCCCTGCAACAACAACCAATGTTATATATGCCATCATGTGCCAGCAATGCCCCGCTGCTATGTACATTGGCCAAACTGGACAGTCACTACGCAAGAGGATAAATGGACACAAGTCAGATATCAGGAATGGCAATATACAAAAACCTGTAGGAGAACACTTCAACCTCCCTGGCCACACAATAGCAGATGTAAAGGTAGCCATCTTACAGCAAAAAAACTTCAGGACCAGACTCCAAAGAGAAACTGCTGAGCTCTAGTTCAGTTGCAAATTTGATACCATCAGATCAGGATTAAACAAAGACTGTGAATGGCTATCCAACTACAGAAGCAGTTTCTCCTCCCTTGGTGTTCACACCTCAACTGCTAGCAGAGCACCTCACCCTCCCTGATTGAACTAACCTTGTTATCTCCATACTGATTTATACCTGCCTCTGGAAATTTCCATTACTTGCGTCTGATGAAGTGGGCATTCACCCACGAAAGCTTATGTTCCAATATTTTTGTTAGTCTTAAAGGTGCCACAGGACCCTCTGTTGCTTTTTACAGATTCAGACTAACACGGCTACCCCTCTGATACTTGACACCATGCAAGGCACTGCATTTAGCCGTATGGAATGGAAATCTATCAACCTCATGAAGAAACTTGCACAAATACAGACAGATATCATCTTCCTTTCTAAATGCAAACAGATGGACATCATACCAAATGGACTGAAGGTGAAAAATCCATTGCTATCTACATACTGCACAGACCACAGTGAGAGATTATGCCATACACTATCAAAGAAACTGAGGAACCACCTGATCAGCATCCTATACAGCAAACAGAAAAACATCAAGAAAGAGCTCTCCAACCTGGAGACTTTCATAAATAACCAACTCTCCACACAAATGGACTTTACTAAAATAAGACAGGAGATCTACATTACACACTTCACCTCTTTACAAAGGAAAAAGGACCATAAGCTGTCTAAAATCCTACCTGCCACATGGGGCCACAACAGGGGTACCCCTAACTCACCCAGCAGTATCGTCAATTTATCCAGCTACACACTCAACCCAGCAGAAGAGTCTGTCCTATCTCGGGAACTCTCTTTTTGCCCCAGCACCCCCACGAACATGATACAGTTCTGCGGTGATCTGGAAGCCTACTTTCGCCACCTCCGACTCAAAGAATACTTTCAAGATAACACTGAACAGCGCACTGATACACAGATACCCTCCCACCAACAACACAGGAAGAAGAACTCCACATGGACTCCTCCTGAGGGTCGAAATGACAGTCTGGACCTATACATAGAATGCTTCCGCCGACGTGCATAGGCAGAAATTGTGGAAAAACAACATCGCTTGCCTCATAACCTAAGTTGTGCAGAACGCAATGCCATCCACAGCCTCAGAAACCACCCTGACATTATCATCAAAGAGGCTGATAAAGGAGGTGCTGTTGTCATCATGAACAGGTCTGACTACCAGAAGGAGGCTGCCAGACAACTCTCCAATACCAAATTCTACAGGCCACTTTCCTCAGATCCCACTGAGGAATACACTAAGAAACTGCACCATCTACTCAGGACACTCCCTACATTAACACAGGAACAAATCAACATACCCTTAGAGCCCCGACCGGGGTTATTCTATCTACTACCCAAGATCCACAAACCTGGAAATCCTGGACGCCCCATCATCTCGGGCATTGGCACTCTCACTGAAGGACTGTCTGGATATGTGGACTCCCTACTCAGACCCTACGCCACCAGCACTCCCAGCTATCTCCGTGACACCACTGATTTCCTGAGAAAACTACAATGCACTGGTGACCTCCCAGAAAACACCATCCTAGCCACCATGGATGTAGAGGCTCTCTACACAAACATCCCACACACAGATGGAATACAAGCTGTCAGGAACAGTATCCCTGACGATGACACAGCACAACTTGTTGCTGAGCTCTGTGACTTTATCCTCACGCACAATTATTTCAAATTTGGTGACAATATATACCTCCAGACCAGTGGCACCGCCATGGGCACCCGCATGGCCCCACAATATGCCAACATTTTTATGGCTGACCTGGAACAACGCTTCCTCAGCTCTCGTCCACTCACGCCCCTTCTCTACCTACGCTACATTGATGACATCTTCATCATCTGGACCCATGGGAAGGAGACCCTGGAAGAATTCCACCATGATTTCAACAGCTTCCACCCCACCATCAACCTCAGCCTGGACCAATCTACACGGGAGGTCCACTTCCTAGACACCACAGTACAAATAAGCGATGGCCACGTTAACACCACCCTATACCGAAAACCCACCGACCGCTATGCCTACCTTCATGCCTTCAGCTTCCACCCCGGACACACCACACGATCCATCGGCTACAGCCAAGCGCTGAGGTACAACCGCATCTGCTCCAACCCCTCAGACAGAGACCAACACCTACAAGATCTTCATCAAGCATTCTCACACCTCAACTGCTAGCAGAGCACCTCACCCTCCCTGATTGAACTAACCTCGTTATCTCCATACTGATTTATACCTGCCTCTGGAAATTTCCATTAATTGCGTCTGATGAAGTGGGCATTCACCCACGAAAGCTTATGCTCCAATACTTCTGTTAGTCTTAAAGGTGCCACAGGACCCTCTGTTGCCCAAAACATTCCGTTAGTGGTTTTGACGGGAGAGGTATTCCCCGGGAGCGCGACCTCGGGCGGTCCAGGTGGTTGGAACCTGAGAATATGACCGGGCCTCAAGTGGCAGAGGCTATCACCCTGGAACAGTTTACACAGATCCTCCCACCGGAGGGGAAGGAATGGGTTCACTGACATTGACCGAGGGCTCTCGCTGAGGCAGTGTCCTTGATGGAAGGTTAGCTGGCCACAGAGGGACCCCGACTTCTAGATCCTAAACCAGGAGGGACCCAATTGAGAGACAGACCAAACCAGAGGAAGAAGGACCTCGGAGTAGGCTGGGGGCACGAGGGTCAACCTCCCACCCAGGAGTTACGCAGAGACCTAAGGTGAGACCCCGAGGGGAAGAGGCCCCAGCTGGTGGGCTGGGGCCAGTGCCACACTACTCTGAGGCAGACACATTGAAGGGTTATGAGTATGGCCAGGAGGCACACGTCAGACGTGACCGCCCTTTCATGGACAGCAATTATGGACAGGTCTGGGTAGCAGGTTCTCAGGCACAACAAAGAGGCTCACCAAAACTGATAGTCCCTATGCAGGTCAATGGCACCCCAGTATCCGGTCTTATTGACTTGGGTTGCAGCTAGACCCTCATATGAGCTGATCTGGTGAAGTCAGTGGATCAGACAGAGGCCCCTATATATCTCCAGTGCATCCACAGGGATGTACAACTGTACCCCACCACTAAGGTAAAGCTAACAGTGGGCGGTCATGAGAAGACATGCCGGGTCAGCCTGGCCAAAAAACTGTCATATCCCACAGTCCTAGGTCGCAACTGGTGCTGGTTTGGGGAAGTCATGCAAGAATGGGGGTGCCAGCCACCAGCAGAAACAAACCAAAGGCCATGGGCGAGGGGACTCCTAGGCCAAAAGGAAGAAGGATGAGAGGAGAGACCCTCCTGCCCTGCAGAAGGCCCCAGACCATGCCCTGCGGGAGGGGAGACGCTGGAAGTGAAGCGGGAATGGCTGATGACTGATGGGGACTTCCTGAGAGAGCAAAGGGAAAGCCTGACTCTGAGTCACACATGGGAGTAATTGACCCCAATCGAGGAGGAAGGGGATGCCAAGTTACGGACACCCCAAGGACCCCGCTTTGAGATGCATAATGCACTCCTATACTGGATGACCAAGGACCCGCAAACCCAAGAAGTGATCCAATAACTGCTGGTGCCACGTAAGTTCTGGTGTGACTTGCTGCGGTTGGCTCACTTGGTGCCCTGGGCTGGACACCTGGGGCAAGAGAAGACCCTACACCGGGTGGCCCTTAGGTTTTTCTGGCCGGCATCCATAAGAAAGTGAGTGACTTCTGTGCCTCCTGCCCAAAGTGCCAATGGGCCGGCCCCAAAGGAATACCCAAGGCACCCCATATCCCACTCCCAATGGTAGGAGTGCCATTTGAGAGAATAGGCATGGACCTAACTGGGCCCTTAGAGAAAAGCAGTTCAGGGTTCCACTACCTATTGGTGGTGGTAAACTATGCAACCCAATACCCCGAGGCAGTCCCCTTGCATTCAACGACTGCAACCGCCATAGCAAAGGAGTTCTTAGAAATGTTTGCCCGAGTTGGGATATCAACCAAGAGAGATACTGACAGACCAAGGCGCCAACTTTTCATCTCAACTAATGGCAGAGTTGTGCAAGCTACTAAACATCCAGGCTCTGAAGACTTCCGTCTACCATCCCCAGACCGATGGCTTAGTCGAGAGGTTTTATGGGATCGTGAAGAGTCCAGCAGAGGGCAACAAAAATGATTAGCGGGCTGGAGCACATGACATATGAGGAGAGGCTGAGGGAACTGGGATTGTTTAGTCTGTAGAAGAGAAGAGTGAGGGGGGATTTGATAGCTGCTTTCAACTACCTGAAGAGGGGTTCCAAAGAGGATGGATTTAGACTGTTCTAAGTGGTAGCAGATGACAGAACAAGGAGTAATGGTCTCAAGTTGCAGTGGGGGAGGTATAGGTTAGATATTAGTAAAAACTAAGGGCAGGGTCTGGGTGGAGAGGGGTACCCTCGGGCACCCACCCCGCAGCGCTCCCCTCTCCACCCACAGAACCTGCTCTGGGGAACCCGTCCCGCAGCATTCCCCTCTCCTCCCAGACCCTACCCTCGGGAACCCGCCCTGCAGCACTCCCCTCTCCACCCAGACCCTTCCCCCTGGAACCCGCCCCGCAGGGCTGCCCTCTCCCCCCAGACCCTGCCCTCGGGCACCCACCCCGCAGCGCTCCCCTCTCCACCCACAGAACCTGATCTGGGGAACCCGCCCCGCAGCGCTCCTCTCTCCCCACAGACCTTGCCCTTGGGAACCCACCCCGCAGCGCTCCCCTCTCCACCCACAGAACCTGCCCCTTAGCACCTATCTCTGCAGGCATCCTCTGCAACTGCGGGCCCCACCGCCTCCCTGCGCCGTGCCCCACATCACCGCCCGCCTGCGCCCCCCCCCCGCCAACTCAGAGCCACCTCCTCCCCGAGCCCCCGAGATCTGTGCTGTGATCCCCAAAACAGCCCTTTCCAGCTCCATGGGGGTGGGGGGGGAGCAGGAGGGACTCTAGCCATGTGCAGGAGACCCAAGGCCATTTATTTTCATTAAATACTGTATGTAGACTAAATAATGAAATTAATAAATTTTCAAGCCGAATGTGTATTAATTCTAACAAACAATGCCACATTATGCAGTATTCATTTTTGAAAATTTATAATAAGCGATGCTCCGGGGGAAGGGGAGGAGAAGGGGGAGGGGGGCACAAGGTGGAAGTTTTGCCTAGGGTGCAAAATATCCTTGCACTGGCCCTGGGACTAGATGACCTCTTCCAACCCTAATGTTCTATGATACTGTGAATGGCATAGTCGTAAATTGGAAGAGGCCGAACAATGTGGCGAAGGCTGTCTTCTCCCAGGAAGCCAGAGTCAGGGTAATTTGCCAGTATCCCTGTGTTAGATCAAGAGTAGATATGAACTCGGCATTCCCCAGCTATTCCAGTATCTATTTACCCATGGCATAGGGTATGCATCAAACTGGGAGATTACGTTTACTTTCCGAAAGTCTATGCAGTACCTCATGGATGATAGGACTTCTCCACTCACTATGGGACTCTTCCATGACCCCCAAGGCTAGCATTGCCTCAATTTCTTCCTTGATGATCCCCCACAGCTTCCAGGGCAACGGCTGGTGATGATCTCGCACCCTCTGTCCTGGGCTGGTAGCTATGTGATGGTACGTCATCTTTGTAGGTCCGGGGCAGGGTGATAGAACGGCCGGAAAGGACTGGGTCAGTTGTTGCAGTTTTTACCGCTGTTCTTCATTGAGCTCCTGCCTGATGGCGACGTTGTTGCATCAGGGGGATTCAACATGTCTGGCCCTAATTCAGAGTCAGCCATGTAAGGTGCAATTAGCATGCCCTCCTGGGCCTCCAGGCCTTTAAGGGGTTGACGTGGTACACTCTGGTATTGCATTGCCGTCCAGGCAACTGGACCTCGTAATCTACCGGTCCCAACCTTTGGACGACTTCAAATGGCCCCTGACATTTGGCTAACAGTTTGGACTCAGATGACGGGAGTAACAACAAGACACAATCACCGGGTTTGAAGGTCTGAGACGGGTGCCCTGGTTGTATCTCTGCTCCTGGGTCTGTTGGGCTTTCATTCAGTTTTCATGGGCAAACTCTCCAAGCCTCTTCAGGCGCTCTCACAGTTGTAATATATATGGAACTGACGCCATAACTCATGACTTTTGTTCCTCCCAGGTTTCTCAAAGGAAGTCCAGTGTCGCAAGTCATCCTCCACGAATTTATGGAGCATTGATTTCATAGAATCATAGAATATCAGGGTTGGAAGGGACCGCAGGAGGTCATCTAGTCCAACCCCCTGCTCAAAGCAGGACCAATCCCCAACTAAATCATCCCAGTCAGGGCTTTATCAAACCTGAGCTTAAAAATCTCTAAGGAAGGAGATTCCACCACCTCCCTAGGTAACCCATTCCAGTACTTCACCACCCTCCTAGTGAAAAAGTTTTTACTAATATCTAACTTATACCTCCCCCACTGCAACTTGAGACCATTACTCCTTGTTCTGTCATCTGCTACCACTTAGAACAGTCTAAATCCATCCTCTTTGGTAGTTGAATGCTGCTTCAGGTAGTTGAATGCTGCTCTCAAATCCCCCATCACTCTTCTCTTTTGCAGACTAAACAAGCCCAGTTCCCTCAACCTCTCCTCGTAAGTCAAGTGCCCCAGCCCCCTAATAATTTTCATTGCCCTCCGCTGGACTCTCTCCAATTTGTCCACATCCCTTCCGTAGTGCGGGGACCAAAACTGGATACAATATTCCAGATGTGGCCTCATCAGTGCTGAATAGAGGGGAATAATCACTTCCCTCGATCTGCTGGCAATGCTCCTACCTATGCAGCCCAATATGCCATTAGCCTTCTTGGCAACAAGGGCACACTGCTGACTCATATCCAGCTTCTCATCCATTGTAATCCCCAGGTCCTTTTCTGCAGAACTGCTGCTTAGCCAGTCGGTCCCCACCCTGTAGCAGTGCATGGGATTCTTCCATCCTAAGTGCAGGACTCTGCACTTGTCCTTTTTGAACCTCATCAGATTTCTTTTGGCCCAATCCTCCAATTTGTCTAGGTCACTCTGGACCCTATCCCTACACTCCAGCGTATCTACCTCTTCCTGCAGCTTAGTGTCATCTGCAAAGTTGCTGAGGGTGCAATCTATCCCATCATCCAGAACATTAATAAAGATGTTGAAGAAACCTGTCCCCAGGACTGACCCCTGGGCACTCTGCTTGATACCGGCTGGCAACTAGACATCAAGCCATTGATCACTACCCATTGAGCCTGACAATCTAGCCAGCTTTCAATCCACCTTATAGTCCATTCATCCAATCCATACTTTTTTAACTTGCTGGCAAGAATACTGTGGGACACCATATCAAAAGCTTTGCTAAAGTCAAGATATATCGCGTCCACCATTTCCCCATATCCACAGAGCCATTTATCTCATCATAGAAGGCAATCAGGTTGGTCAGGAATGACTTGCCCTTGGTGAATCCATGCTGACCGTTCCTGATCACCTTCCTCTCCTCCAAGTGCTTCAAAATGGTTTCCTTGAGGACCTGCTCCATGATTTTTCCAGGGACTGAGGTGAGGCTGACTGGTCTGTAGTTCCCCAGGTTCTCCTTCCCTTTTTTAAAGATGGGCACTATATTTGCCTTTTTCCAATCATCCGGGACCTCCCCTGATCGCCACAATTTTTCAAAGATAATGGCCAATGGCTCTGCAATCACATCAGCCAATACCCTCTGATGCATTAGATCTGGACCCATAGACTTGTGCATGTCCAACTTTTCTAAATAGTCCTTAACCTGTTCTTTCACCACTGAGGGCTGCTCACCTCCTCCCCATACCGTTTTGCCCAGGACAGCAGTGTGGGAGCTGACCTTATCTGTGAAGACCAAGGCAAAAAAAGCATTGAGTACTTCAGCTTTTTCCACATCATGTGTCAATAGGTTGCCTCCCCCATTCATAAAGGGTCCCACACTTTCCCTGACCTTTTTCTTGTTGCTAACATACCTGTAGAAACCCTTCTTGTTACCCTTCACATCCCTTGCTAGCTGCAACTCCAGTTATATTTTGGCCTTCCTGATTACACCCCTGCATGTTCGAGCAATATTTTTGTACTCCTCCCTAGTCATCTGACCAAGTTTCCACTTCTTGTAAGCTTCCTTTTTGTGTTTAAGACCTCTGAACAATTCACTGTTAAGCCAAGCTGGTCGCCTGCCATATTTGCTATTCTTTCTGCACATCGAGATGGTTTGTTCCTGTGCCCTCAATAAGGCTTCTTTAAAATACAGCCAGTTTTCCTGTACTCCTTTCCCCCTCATATTAGCCTCCCAGGGGATCCTGTCCATCAGTTCCCTAAGGGAGTCTAAGTCTGCTTTTCTGAAGTCCAGGGTCCATATTTTGCTACTCTCCCTTCTTCCTATTGTGAGGATCCTGAACTCAAACATCTCATAGTCACTGCTTCCCAGGTTCCCACCCACTTCTACTTCCCTTACCAATTCTTCCCTGTCTGTAAGCAGCAGGTCAAGAGGAGCACGGCCCCTGCTTGGTTCCTCCAGTAGTTGCACCAGGAAGTTGTCCCCAACACTCTCCAAAAACTTCCTGGATTGTCCGTGCACTGCTGTATTGCTCTCCAAGCAGATGTCAGGGTGATTGAAGTCCCCTATTAGAACCAGGACCTGTGTTCTGGAAACTTCAGTTAATTGTCCGAAGAAAGCCTCATCTACCTCATCCTCCTGGTCCGGTGGTCTATAGCACATGCCCACCATGACATCACCCTTGTTGCTCTCATCTCTAAACTTAACCCAAGGCTCTCAACAGGCATTTCTCCAGTTTCATACTGGAGCTCTGAGCAATCATACCGCTCTTTTACATACAGTGCAACTCCTCCACCTTTCCTCCCCTGCCTGTCATTCCTGAACAGTTTATACCCATCCATGACAGTGCTCCAGTCATGTGAGCTACCCCACCAAGTCTCTGTTATTCCAATCACCTCACAGTTCTTTGACTGTGCCAGGACTTCCAATTCTTCCTGCTTTTTTCCCAGGCTTCTTGCATTCGTGTACACGCACTTAAGATAACTAGCCAATTGCCCTGCTTTCTCAGTATGAATCAGGAGGGCCTCCTTGTGTTTCCTCCTGGTATCCCACTTCCCCACTTACTTCAGGGCTTAGGTCACTGTCCCCTGCGAACCTAGTTTAAAGCTCTCCTCACTAGGTCAGCAAGCCTGCCTGTGAAGATATTCTTCCCTCTTTTTTTGGGTGGATCCCATCTCTTTCTAGCAATCCTTCTTCCCGGAACAACATCCCATGGTCAAGGAATCCAAAGCCGTCTCTCCGACACCACCTGCGTAACCACGCATTTACCACTACAATTCGACGATCCCTACCTGGTCCTTTTCCTTCAACAGGGAGGATGGATGAGAACACGACTTGCGCCTCAAACTTCTTTATCCTTCTTCCCAGAGCCACGTAGTCTGCAGTGACCCGCTCAAGGTCATTCTTGGTAGTATCATTGGTGCCCATGTGGAGAAGTAGGAAGGGGTAGAGGTCCGAGTGCTTGATCAATCTTGGCAGACATTCCGTAACATCCTGAATTCTAGCTCCAGGCAAGCAGCACACTTCGAGTCTCTTGGTCTGGTCAGCAGATGGATGACTCCGTCCCCCTTAGGAGGGAGTCCCCAACCACCACCACCCATCTCCGCCTCTTGGGAGTGGTGGTCGTGGACCCCCCATCCCTAGGACAATGCATCTCATGTCTTCCGGTCGATGGGGTCTCCTTCTTATTACTTCCCTCAGAGGGCTCTTCCAAATCATTCTCCGCCATAGTACCTGTGCAGAGAGCTTGAAAAGGGTTTCTTACCTCTATCTGCACAGGGGGTACATGGGTTCTTCACATTCTTCTTCTGGAAGTCACATGCTGCCAATTTTCTTCCCCGTTCTGCACTGCCCTCTCTGATTCTTTGGCATGTTGTGCCTCCAGAACCAAACGCTCACTTCTGTCCAAAAAGTCTTCATTTTCTCTGATGCAACACAAGGTTGATACTTGCGTCTCTAGTCCTTTAACCTTCTCTTCCAATATGGAGACCAGTTTGCACTTTGTACAGATGAAGTCACTTCTATCCTCTGGTAGAAAGACAAACATGGCACATCCTGTGCAGGTCACAACAGCTGATCGCTCACTATCCATGTCTTCCTTCTAAAAGCATCCTCAGATGTTGTATTTACTTCTCACAGAAGCCTGAAAGGCAAAAACACTCTGTGGGAAGTCCCCCTAGGCAAAGTCCCTCTGTTTGCCTGTCCTTTGTTTGCTGCTCACTCAGTTCGCAACTGGCTGCCTTTTTATAAGGCTGATGGCTCAAAGCAGTTGGCCTGGCTCAAAGCCTTCCCTCCAATCAACTACTCAAGGCCCACCTGGAACAAAGCACTCCCAATTCACACTTTTCAAACAAACAAACAAACACACTATCAAACAGTCCCTGCAACTAGCTCCAGGCTATATTCAGGCTACATGGCAACTAGCTCCAGGCTACATGGCACTGTTGTGACCTTTCAGAGGCTTATGGACCAACTACTGCGGCCACATGAGCAATACGCGGCCGCCTATATCAACAATATAGTGATATACAGTACCAGCTGGGAGGACCATCTTAGACACCTCTGTCACGGAGTGTGGGGGGACACAAGGCCCTGCACCCCCGGCTTCCTGCGATTCACCATGACTCTCAGCCAGCCAGTAAAGCAGAAGGTTTATTTAGACGACAGGAATACAGTCCAAGACAGGTCTTGCAGGCACAGACAACAGGACTCCCCTCAGTTAGGTCCATCTTGGGGTCCCAGGGCGCCCCAGCCCCCTTGCGAGGTCAGAGCCCCATCTGCCTCCCAGCCAGCTCCCCAGCCAGCTCCTGAAACTCCGCCTTCAGCGACCCCTCCCACAGCCTTTGTTCAGTTCCCCGGGCAAAGGTGTCACCTGGCCTCTAACCCCTTCCTGGGTTCTCATGTTACATGCTCAGGTATTCTCCGTCGGTCAGTCTCCCATCCCGCAATGCAGACTATCCTAGCCACTCTCCCCTGTCAGCATTCAAAGACCACAGTAAGAACAGTCCCAGTTCGTCACATCTCTCCCCCCTTCGAGACCGAACTGAGCGGGGTCACTTTAGCCAGTGACCCGGGGAAGTTCGAATCTACCCCCGTTCCCGTGGATGCCCCAGCATCCCTCCCATTCCTTGGTGAGAACTACACCAGGCCCCTCCAGGTTCACACCCCCCCTTAGGTCGGGAGTGCTCGGTGGCACTCGTAGTTCGCATGTGGGAAGGTTTATGCGGCCTGTGCCCTTTCCCCACCCCAATACCCCTGGGGTTCCAACTGGGCTGGGGTCTTCTCCCAGCGTTCCAGTCTGGAGGTCGGTGATTCGGGCTCTCTTGGTTCAGAGCCCCCCTTTTAACCTTGGCCACCCTCTGGAAAGGCTCCTCTATGCTGGGCAAGGGTCCTAAAGCCATTTTCCCCTTGTCCCGGGCCTTCCTCCCCCTCTGACAGGGGTCACAGGATCGGCAGTACTGTCAGACAGTAACAAAGACCCCAGGCCAGTAAAAGCTCTGTAGCAGCCTCTGCTGGGTACGCCAGGTTCCCTGGTGCCCTGAGAGGGGAATGTCATGGGCCCAGTACAGCAGCTGGTGGCGATACTTCTGGGGTACCACCAGCTGCCTCCTGATCCCCCCTGACTCCATTTTCCCTGGGGGGGCTCATTCTCGGTACAGGAACCCTTTCTTCCACAGGAACCTTTTCCGGCCCCCTCTCCCCATGGTCTGTACCGCACTGAGGTCGGCCAGGTCCCTTATCTTCCGCAAGGAGGGATCTTTTTGCAACTCGGCCTGGAACTCAGCATCTGGGACAGGGATGGCCACCTGCTCTTTCTCGCCGGCTGGGTCTGAAGCCGTAGCCTCCCGGAGCTGTGTCCCTGGGCGTTCCCTCCCCACCAGGTTAGGGTCCTGCGCCTCAGGCAAGGCACCCTCCCCAAGGTCAGGGCGCAGTGCCCCTCGCTGGCTCTGGCTACAGGTCATGACCAGGGCATCCTGGGGGTTGCTTGGCCAGTCCTCCAGGTCCCCCCCCCATCAACACCTCAGTGGGCAAATACGGGTGTACCCCCACATCCTTGGGGCCCTCCTTGGCCCCCCACTTCAGGTGTACCCTCACCACAGGTACCTTGAATGGGGTCCCACCCACCCCCGTCAGGGTCAGGTAGGTGTCGGGCACCACCCGATCTGGGGCCACCACCTCGGGCCGGGCCAGCGTCACCTCTGCGCCCGTATCCCAGTATCCATTGACCTTCCTCCCATCCACCTCCAGGGGAACAAGGTACTCTCTCCGGAGGGACAGCCCCGCGCCCACCGTATAAACCAAAAACCCTGAGTCTGGAGCATCCAGCCCCCCAGAGGAGCTGGCCTGGAGCTCTCCTCCCTCCTTAGCAGGTGGTACTCTGCCAGCCCCCCTTCCCTGGGAAGGCTGCCTCTCGCCCGGCTGGGTCTCTACCCAGCCAACCCTCTGTGGGTTCGGTCTGCTCAGTCTGTCCCTGAGCCTGGGGCACTGGGCCCGTATGTGGCCTCTCTGGCCACAGTGATAGCAGCCCATGTCCCATGGGTTCCCTCGAGTGGGTCGGATGGCCCTGACGCCGGATGTTCCCCTTTGATGGGGTTTTTCCGTATTTTCCCGCTGGGAGGTCCCATGGTGACTCTCTCTCTGCGTTGTGGTGGGACTGTTCCTTTGGGACTCCTCCCTGTTATCCCCTGACCGGCTCTTTACAAACTCATCGGCCAGCCGCCCTGCGTGTCGCGGGTTCTCTGGCTTTTTGTCCCACAACCACAGCCTCAGGTCGGATGGGCACCGCTCATACAGTTGCTCCAGTACCAGCAGTTTAACCAGGTCCTCCTTCGTCTGGGCCCCATCTGCCCACTTGCTGGCATATCCCTCCATGCGGACGGCTAGTTGCAGATATGAGATCTCAGGGGTTTTATCCTGACTCCGGAACCTTTCCCAGTACATCTCAGGAGTCAGCCCAAACTCACGTAGCAGGGCCTTTTTGAATAGTTTGTAGTCCCCTTTCTCCGCCTCTTCCAGTTGGCGGTACAATGTCACGGCTTTGGGGTCCAGTAAGGGGGTGAGAACCCGGAGTCTGTCCACAGGATCAACCTGGTGCAGCTCGCAGGCCGTCTCAAAGGCATCCAGGAAGTCATCCATGTCCTCCCGCTCCTTATGTGGGGCCAGGATGCACTTATCAAGAACATAAGAACATAACATAAGAACAAAAGAAAGGCCGTACTGGGTCAGACCAAAGGTCCATCTAGCCCAGTATCTGTCTACCGACAGTGGCCAATGCCAGGTGCCCCAGAGGGAGTGAACCTAACAGGCAATGATCAAGTGATCTCTCTCCTGCCATCCATCTCCATCCTCTGACGAACAGAGGCTAGGGACACCATTCTTACCCATCCTGGCTAATAGCCATTTATGGACTTAGCCACCATGAATTTATCCAGTCCCCTTTTAAACATTGTTATAGTCCTAGCCTTCACAACCTCCTCAGGTAAGGAGTTCCACAAGTTGACTGTGCGCTGCGTGAAGAAGAACTTCCTTTTATTTGTTTTAAACCTGCTGCCTATTAATTTCATTTGGTGACCCCTAGTTCTTGTATTATGGGAATAAGTAAATAACTTTTCCTTATCCACTTTCTCAACATCACTCATGATTTTATATACCTCTATCATGTCCCCCCTTAGTCTTCTCTTTTCCAAACTGAAGAGTCCTAGCCTCTTTAATCTTTCCTCATATGGGACCCTCTCTAAACCCTTAATCATTTTAGTTGCTCTTTTCTGAACCTTTTCTAGTGCTAGAAGATCTTTTTTGAGGTGAGGAGACCACATCTGTACACAGTATTCGAGATGTGGGCGTACCATGGATTTATATAAGGGCAATAATATATTCTCAGTCTTATTCTCTATCCCCTTTTTAATGATTCCTAACATCCTGTTTGCTTTTTTGACCGCCTCTGCACACTGCGTGGACATCTTTAGAGAACTATCCACGATGACGCCAAGATCTTTTTCCTGACTCGTTGTAGCTAAATTAGCCCCCATCATGTTGTATGTATAGTTGGGGTTATTTTTTCCAATGTGCATTACTTTACATTTATCCACATTAAATTTCATTTGCCATTTTGCTGCCCAATCACTTAGTTTTGTGAGATCTTTTTGAAGTTCTTCACGATCTGCTTTGGTCTTAACTATCTTGAGTAGTTTAGTATCATCTGCAAACTTTGCCACCTCACTGTTTACCCCTTTCTCCAGATCATTTATGAATAAATTGAATAGGATTGGTCCTAGGACTGACCCTTGGGGAACACCACTAGTTACCCCTCTCCATTCTGAGAATTTACCATTAATTCCTACCCTTTGTTCCCTGTCCTTTAACCAGTTCTCAATCCATGAAAGGACCTTCCCTTTTATCCCATGACAGCTTAATTTACGTAAGAGCCTTTGGTGAGGGACCTTGTCAAAGGCTTTCTGGAAATCTAAGCTCCGTGCAGTCCTGGGTCCCCCCTCACTCACCGCAGCCGGGGGCTCACGGCCCCTCAGCCTCGCCAGCTCCAGTTCAGGATGCCTCTGTTTCTCACGATCCTCCAGTTCTCTCAGTTTTAGCTCTTTCTCCCATTCCAGCCACTTCCACTCCATGGATGCTGAGCATCGCCGGGAGGATCCCCTGCTGGCCGGGGGGGGGGGGTCACGGTGCCCTCGGTATTTGCTGGGCTCCTCCCCACCCTTCCCCTAGGCATAGGAAGGAGGGGTCTCGGGAAGCCCTCAGCAGCCGGCTGACCACTCCCAGATGGGACAGACACTGGTGCCTGCGCTGCATTTGCCAGGCTGCTTCCCTCAGAGACAGGAATCAGTTCATTCGAGCGATCTCCCTCCTCCAGCTGGGCAATGAGCTGTTCTTTGGTGAGCCTCCCACTGCGCAGCCCCCTCTGCTTGCACAGCTCCACCAGGTCGCTCTTAAGCCGCTTGGCATACATCTTCCTGCTGGCCACTCACAGGCCTGGGTGCTCACTGCTCCCCACAGTTTCCAGGGAGACCCCTAGTGTGCCAGCCCTTCTCGAGGTCACCACCTCTCTGCCAGGGTCGAGCTGCAGACTCCTCCACCCCTGGGACCACTCGCTGCGATCCCCCAGGGGACCCTGTTACTGCAAAAGTCCTTCTCGCTGGTCACACATTCCCAGGGGTGATAACCGTCTCTCTCTGACTCTTCAGCATGCCTGGTCCCCGTCAATCCCCCTTCGTTTTACTGCTCCCCAGTCACTTACTGCAGGAAGCACCATCCACGGGGTGCAGTAGATCCCACCTCTGCCACCAGTTGTCATGGAGTGTGGGGGGACACAAGGCCCTGCACACCCGGCTTCCTACGATTCACCATGACTCTCAGCCAGCCAGTAAAGCAGAAGGTTTATTTAGACAACAGGAATACAGTCCAAGACAGGTCTTGCAGGCACAGACAACAGGACCCCCCTCAGTTAGGTCCATCTTGGGGTCCCAGGGCGCCCCAGCCCCCTTGCGAGGTCAGAGCCCCATCTGCCTCCCAGCCAGCTCCCCAGCCAGCTCCTGAAACTCTGCCTTCAGCGACCCCTCCCACAGCCTTTGTTCAGTTCCCCGGGCAAAGGTGTCACCTGGCCTCTAACCCCTTCCTGGGTTCTCATGTTACATGCTCAGGTATTCTCCGTCAGTCAGTCTCCCATCCCCCAATGCAGACTATCCTAGCCACTCTCCCCTGTCAGCATTCAAAGACCACAGTAAGAACAGTCCCAGTTCGTCACAACCTCACCGCAGTGCTGTAAGCCCTTGGAGAAGCTGGGTTGATGGCCAAGCGCTCCAAGTGTCACCTAGGGCAAAAGGAGGTAACATAGCTGGGATACATGGTGGGGTGGGGCAGCTACACCCACTGACAGTTTCTGAGCCTGGCTGGCTACTACAGACGCTTTGTTCCAGAGTTTGCCACATTAGCAGCACCGCTAACAGACCTGACAAAAAGCTTCCAACCCAAGAGAGTACAGTAGTCCAGGGCCTGCAAATACACTGCCCAGACCTTGAAGGAGTGGTTAAATCAGGAGCCAGTCCTTTTTCACCCAAATTTTTCAAAAAGGTTTATACTCATAAGAACATAAGAACGGCCATACTGGGTCAGATCAAAGGTCCATCAAGCCCAGTATCCTGTCCTCTGACAGTGGACAATGGCAGGTGCCCCAAAGGGAATGAACAGACAGGTTATCATCAAGTGATCCATGCCCTGTCACCCAAGCCCAGCTTCTGGCAAACAGAGGCTAGGGATACCATTCCTGCCCATCCTGGCTACTACCCATTGATGGACCTGTCTTCCATGAATCTATCTAGCTCCCTTTTGAACCCTGTTATAGTATTGGCCTTCACAACGCGCTCTGGCAAGGAGTTCCAGAGGTTGACAGTGCGTTGTGTGAAAAAATACTTTCTTGTGTTTGTTTTAAACCTGCTACCTATTAATTTCATTTGGTGGCCCCTTGTTCTTGTATTATGAGAAGGAGTAATTAACACTTATTTACTTTCTCTGTACCACTCATGATTTTATAGACCTCTAGCATATCCCCCCTTAGTCGTCTCTTTTCCAAGCTGAAAATTCCCAGTCTTATTAATCGCTCCTCATACGGAAGCCGTTCTATACCCCTAATAATTTTGGTTGCCATTTTCTGAACCTATTCCAATATATCTTTTTTGAGATGGGGCAACCACATCTGCACGCAGCATTCAAGGTGTGGGCATACCATGGATTTATATAGAGGCAATGTGATATTTTCTGTCTTATTCTCTATCCCTTTCTTGATGATTCCCAACATTCTGTTCACTTTTTTGACTGCTGCTGCACATTGAGTGGATGATTTCAGAGAACCATCCACTACTCCAGACCGATGCTTCAGAGGTAGGCCTTGGAACGGTCCTGTCGCAAGAGCATGAGGGGGAGGAGCACCTGGTGTTCTGAGTAGAAAGTTATTCCCTTGAGACAAGGTACTCCACAACAGAAAAAGAGGCACTGGCTGTGAAATGGGCTGTTGAAGCCCAACGGTACTACCTGCTGGGGAACCACTTCCAACTTATCACAGATCACGCACCCCTCTGATGGTTCCATTCTATGAAAGACACTAATGCCAGGATTATGAGATGGTACCTTGCCCTCCAACCCTACGAATTGAGGTTCTTCACCACCCAGGCTGAGCCCACATAAATGTGGACTTCTTTTCCGGGGTAGGGGGAAAGAGGATGGGGCGGGGACCACCGTCTGGTCCAGACTTGAGAGGGAGGGTGTGTACCAACCCTACACTGGGCCACCACGGATGGGCCAATCATTGTGGGCACAGGCAGCCATGCCCCCTTTCCCCTGCTGCACATGCTCCAGGTGGAGAAGCCAGATAAAAGGAGGCAGCCCGGCTCAGTTGGGGTGGGCGAGAGAGGAGGAAGGATGTACACTGCTGGTTCCTGCGACACTCTGGGTGGTAGAGCCTGAGGACCCGGACTACACTCCAGGCGACTCGCCAATGGCAGAGATGTCTGGGGAAGCCAAGCCGCCACCCGCTGAGGAGGCTGCTGCCTTCTCTATGTCCCAGCCCAGAGGGAAGTAAGGCCCATAGACTGTTTGTTTGTTTTGCCCCACCCATGGGCCATAGACTGATTGATGTTTTGCCCTAATTCACCAAGTGCCATTGTTGCTTCAGCCGGGAAGCTGCAGGACTCAAGACTATTTGCTTACTTTGTCCTGCCCAGGGGCTGCAGCGTGCTTGCTGCTTTGCCCCATCCAGGGAGCTAGTCCCCCAAGTACTATTGCCTGCCCCAGCCAGGAGGCTGCAGGGCTCCAGGCTGTTTGTTTGTTTTGTCTGCCCAGAGACCCCGGACTAGTTGTTTAAGTCACCCCGCTGGGGGCCGAGACCCACTTGGCTGAAATCACCCACTTAACGGGGAAGCCCGATGACAGGGTGATGGGATGTACCAACCCTGCACTAGACCAACAGGGGCGCCCCAGCTTGACACGCAGGGCCCCCATCACACAGCGCTTGAACCCATAACTTACATCCATGAATCAGAGCTTCAGAGGATCTATTTAGATAAAAAAGCATCTTCAAACCATTGCAAAATAATGGCCCCCATCTTCAATCTGGACTGAAACAGGAGGAAACCACCTGCCTGGGCTTCCTGGCAAGCATGTCCCTGGAAATGTCACTGTGTCATGAAGCAACATCATCACAGGTGCAACTGTTGCATCAGCCCTGAAGATATTTTGGGACATTCTGAGCTTCACCAGAGGAATATGGAACAACCACAGCCAATATAGGGACCTTCCCCTTTCAATGTCCCTCTCAAAATATCCTGTCCCCTTTCTGTGAAGGGAGCCTGCATCTTTCCCTGAATGCTGATCCCAGTTTATGAAATGCAAAACATATGCTGCTTAATTTTGACACTTGCTGCTGCTAAGCGATGTCAGGGATGGCAGCTAAGTGACTCAGTGTGTGTCTTGGCGTGGGAGCAGCATCATGATATGCTCTCACTGGTGGCAGCTGTTCAGCTTTTTCTGATTTTGGAGAGTTCTTTTATTTCTTTTTTTCCCCTCTAGCTTTTTCTTTTTCTTTTTCGCCTCTGTTCTTCATCCATTATTTAGGCCTCTCTGACTGTAACAGAAACATTTGCCTTGTATACCTTGTGTGGGGTTTAAAAAATAGATAAAAGCAGAAGGTCGAACTTGAAACAGATTCTGACGGTTGCTGCTGACTTTGTCTCGAAGCTACAAATATGGAGCTGTCCATGCTCAATGATTGTAGCTGCATGTTTTTTTTCCCTCCACTTGCTGCTGTTGCAAAATGTCTTGGTATTTGATGAGTTCATTCATCCTTTAAATTTCTAAAAATTCAGAGGACTGGATGGCTCCAGGAATTGGGCGTGGGCTTTCAGGAACTCTTGCTTCTAGACTACTTGTTCAATTCTGACCCATTTCAGAATAGCTGTTGCTGTTCAGTGGCCCCTATATGAATTTGAGGATAGCAGACAGGTGTCTCCGTCAGAGGAAGCAATGGTATAGCTGGTTCTTATTGACATTTCTCATGGCAGGCTCAGGAAAGCTAAGGACCTTCTCTTTAATTTTTAAATGTTTTTGCTTCAGCTAGGCCAGCGCTCCTTTTATGTCTGCTTTCGGCAAACATCCAAGTGATCAAGTTTTTCAGTACAAATGTCTGCAGGAAGCAAATTTTAAAGTCTGTGCATGAGTAGTCCCAGATAATGTATTTGAAATGTGAATGAGTAAGTATTCACACCAGAAGAGCTAGTGTGTTCATCCAGTCAGAGAACAGAAATAATGCTATAAAAACAACGAGGAGTCCGGTGGCACCTTAAAGACTAACAGAGTTATTTAGGCATAAGCTTTCGTGGGTAAAAAAGCCACTTCTTCAGATGCATGGAGTGAAAATTACAGATGCAGGCATGAATATACTGACACATGAAGAGAAGGGAGTTACCTTACAAGTTGTGAACCAGTGTTGACAAGGCCAATTCAATCAGGGTGGATGTGATCCACTCCCAATAATTGATAAGGAGGTGTCAATACCAAGAGAGGGAAAATTGCTTTTGTAGTGAGCCAGCCACTCCCACTTCCTATTCAAGCCCAAATTAATGGTGTTAAATTTGCAAATGAATTGTAGCTCTGCAGTTTCTCTTTGAAGTCTGTTTTTGAAGGTTTTTTTGTTGAAGGATGGCTACTTTAAAATCTGTTACAGGATGTTCAGGGAGATTGAAGTGTTCTCCTACTGGCTTTTGTATGTTACCATTCCTGATGTCTGATTTGTGTCCATTTATTCTTTTTTGTAGAGACTATCCGGTTTGGCCAATGTACATGGCAGAGGGGCATTGCTGGCACATGATGGCATATATCACATTAGTAGATATGCAGGTGAATGAGCCTCTGATGGTGTGGCTCATATGGTTGGGTCCTGTGATGGTGTCGCTAGAGTAGATATGGGGACAGAGTAGGCAACGGGGTTTGTTACAGGGATTGGTTTCTGGGTTAGTGTTTCTGTGGTGTGGTATTTAGTTGCTGGTGAGTATTTGCTTCAGGTTGGGGGGCTGTCTGTAAGCGAGGACTGGCCTGCCTCCCAAGGTCTGTGAGAGTGAGAGATCGTTTTCCAGGATAGGTTGTAGATCGTTGATGATATGCTGTAGAGGTTTTACCTAGGGCTATACGTGTTGGCCAGTGGTGTTCTGTTATTTTCCTTGTTGGGCCTGTCCTGTAGTAGGTGACTTCTCGGTACTCATCCTGCTCTGTCAATCTGTTTCCTCACTTCCCCGGGTGGGTATTGTAGTTTTTAAGAATGCTTGATAAAGATCTTGTAAGTATTTGTCTCTGTCTGAGGGATTGGAGCAAATGTGGTTGTATTTTAGGGCTTGGCTTCAGACAATGGATCCTGTGATGTGTCCTGGATGGAAGCTGGAAGCATGTAGGTAAGCATAGCGGTCAGTAGGTTTCTGGTATAAGGTGGTGTTTATGTGCCCATCATTATTTGCACTGTAGTGTCCATGAAGAAATAATGCTATGTGACTTAGCCAACCAATTGCAAAGGAGCTCAAATTTGGAATATTCATGATCAATTCACAGATTTAAAAATGAGATTTAATAACAAGTAAATTGCAAATCAACCAATGATTGATTGACAAGCAGAAAAAAAGGCTAAATTCATTGAATCCATTCTTTGTTGTGTCCTCTTCACCCAACTCGAATGACAACTCAGTTCAGGTCTATAATATACCTCATATCCAAGGACTGGAAGGTCCAATCTCAAAGCAGTTCAAATATTTTTATAGATATAATATTACTAATGTCATTGATGGATGAACATTAGAACTATGAAAGAAGTGTGCCTTCTGGAGGAGTTTGCCCAATTATCAAAATGTAGAATCTCCTCATTCAATGTCCTAAATCTGGAAATCATCTCATAACCACTATCTCAAACCACAAGTTATCCCCACCACCGACCTGTCAAAATTTCAGTGGGAGAACATTACCATGAATGGCAGTGAGTGACAACACTGTAATGCACTAAGTAAAAGTTGCAGTTACTAAGCACATGCCAACTGAAATTAAACTAGATCACCTTGATATTTTGTCTATGATATTGTAATTTTGCTGTATGCAGTGTCTATGCTGTTTTTCTTGTTCTATCCTTCCTGAATTTATAACCGTATAAAAGCTTCTTCCATAGCTGGAGATTGACTTTTTTTAACAAATAATTTATCAGAGAAATTTAGCCCTTTTTTGTGATCACAAATAGTTTGTGAACAGACTCTTATTTGTTCATATGTACTCACTGCTCAGAGGTTTTGATGAAAAATTTGTTTTGACAAAAAAAAGTTATGAAGTATTTGCAAACTATTCACTTAGGCAGCTCACTGTTAATTATTCAGGTTGCATGATTGGTTGTCTATGTCACATGGTGTTGCTTCTGTTCCCTGACTGGATACCTGTACAAAAGAAGGTATTTAGATACCGTGGTGGTGAGATCCGTGTAGATTAGACAGAATAATAATGACTAGCACATGCTCTTGTTTGTGCATGTATACCCACATATGCCACGTAAGGGTATTAATACAAAGAACAGTCATTCCCCAAACAAGTGTGTTGTCAAAACACAGTTGCATGAACACTGGAAAATAGCAAATGAAAATGAGCATGAACAAGGCCGAACCAAACAGCCATTGAGAATTCCAATGCATGCTTACAAATTCTGATTTTGCAATATTTGCACACCTCTCCATGCATCTCATCTTTTAGGATAAAATTCATCCTCATGTAGAAGGCCAGCACAAGGGTCCTCCTAATTGGACTTAAGCTGTGAAAAGGCCTAGTATGGGTTCTCTGCCCAAGGGTGAATTTCCACCTTGAAGCATTTAGGTATATACCAACAATCAGATAGCTTGGTTGGCTGAGCACACTGCACATTAAACATTTAAATGGTGGGTATTGTTAAGATGTTTCCATCATCCATCTGGTGTTTTCAAAATGATGTTTTACTAGCACTGTATGCTCCTGAGATTAATCAGATAACATCTTTTGTCTCCCAATGTTGCTTGAAAGTGAATTTATCTGTCAGGACAAAATTGGGGCATGATCCTACAAATCTTTACACACCGGAACAATCCTTGCACACCTTAAGGACTGATTCAAAGCCCTCTGAAAGCTGAGAAGGACTCCCATTGATTTCAATGGGCTTTGGATCACAGCCCACATGCAGGGTTACCGTTCGTCTTGGTTTTCCCAGACATTGCCTCTTTTTTGAGCCCCCGCCTTCTGTCCAGGTGGGTTTTTCAAACAAGAGGCAATTTACGCGATTTTTGCAGAGCGGTCATTGCATCTCAGAAAGAGCCCCGATTGGTTTGCTTCCTGTTTGGTCCCTCCCTGCATCTGTAGCTGATTGGTCCAGTCCCCTGCAGACACAGCTGCTGGATCCCGCCCACCCAGGCCCCCACTCTGAGCCCCAGGGAGGGAGTCCCGCAGGGAGGTGCTGACGGACAGCTGTCACTGTGTCCTGGGCTTGCACCAGCCACCCTGTCACCATGACAGGAAGTGATACTGCCCCCCTCCTCCAGTGAGTACCCCGCTGCAGCTACCCTCTCTAGCACTCCTCAAATACCCCTCCCACTACACACACCCTTCCAGCACACCCCAAATACCCCCTCAACCCTCCCTCCCCCCACCACATTGCAGTGTCCTCTTTTTGGTAGCCTGAAATATGGTAACACTACCCACATGTAGTACCATTGACTTCAGTAGGACTGCTATCCTGAGTCAAGACTACTCAATGAATAACATCTGAAATTCTTACTTCTTAAAGGAAAGGTCAAAGAATGGCACCCTTGCTTCTTAAAGGGAAGGGTTCTTTGGATTGTTTAGTTAGTACTTCATTTCTCAAAGCTACATTATAAAGTGGATATAGGCCATCCTGAATTTGGATCATCCCAAACTGGGTGGTTATTAGCGCATAGTACTTCTTGGAATTTCTTAAGTGTCTTTCATGCTCCATGAACCACTCCTATCACACAGCTGCACCCCTCCTTTTTCCCTGAACTCATTAAACACAGAGCATCATAATAATAATCATAATGTATAATTGGCAGTCACAGCACAGCTAATAATGCGTTATTAAAACAGTTGAACATAGACTAAGGCAGTTTAAGGTTGAGATTTTTAAGAACATAAGAAGATAGGAATTGCCAGACTGGATCAGACTCAAGGTCCATCTAGTCTAGCATGCTGTCCCTGACAGTAGTCAGCACCAGCAGCTTCAGAAGAGATAAGAACCTCAGAGTAGGTAGATGTGGTATAATCTGCTCCCCCCCCCCCACATTAAGACTCATTCTGACCTCTAATAGTTAGAGATTGGCTTAAAACCCAAAGGGTTTTATATCCCTTCCAATTCTCTGCCCCTCCCCCACATTAATTAGGATAACTCTGAGTAATCTTGTTATCCAATCTCATGTTGAATCGTATTCAGTCCTTGGTCTCAATGACATCCTGTGGCAATGAGTTCCACAGTCTAACTACAGATTTTCAATGAGCCCTGGGGAGTTGGGCACCTAACGTCTTTACACTCCTTTGAAAATCACAATCTTTAGGTGCCTAAAGTTATGCTATTAAGTCCATTTTGTGTAGCTATTAGGCAGCTACACAAAAAGAGCCTGATTTTCAAAGGTCATGAGCACCCAGTAGCTCCCATTAAAATTGATGAGAAGTGCAAGTACTCAGCACTTCTGAAAATCCGGCCAAAATTTATATGTAGGGACTTAGCTATTGTTTTAGTAGCCTAACTTCAGCCCCCATGTTTGATCTATAATTTTTCTTTGGGCCCAGTCCTGTCTGGTGCTGAGTTCTGTATAATCCCTCCAATGTCAATGGGAATTGAGGGCACCCAGCATCCAGCCCACGTTTTGTAATAACTTCTTAGAAGCTTGATAATTGCATTTCTTTTTTTACCTCATTGGTAAGGTCCATTTTCCCTTTGGCAAGCACTGATATTCCCACAATTCCCACAGGCCCTTCTAAAGCATTAGCCAACATGGCTCCCTTGTGGGCTACTTCCTTTATTTGCTGAACAAAAGGATCATTGACATTGCCTTCAGTTGTTTGCCAGGTTCTGGGAGTAGGATTCTGAGCTCCCTCTAGGGGCTGTCATGGAAGCTCCAGACCAGATATTGGTGAAATCCATCCTTAGTGATTTTTAAGGCCCGGCTTCACAAAGCCTTGGCTGGGATGATTTAGTTGGTGTTGGTCCTGCTTTGAGCAGGGGTTGGACTAGATGACTTCCTGAGGTCTCTTCCAACCCTAATCTTCTATGATTCTATGATCTCCGGTCCCAGACACAACCCTAGGAACCTCCATCTTGCAGTGTCCAGTTATGCCCGCTGGTCGCTGCAAGCTTATATGACTTCATCAATTTAACAAAGAAATTTATATGTACCGGGTTTGTTATCCCAAGGGGTGTCTCTGACATGCTTCAAACCAAATGCATTCCTTCAGATAGAATAAACAAACAGATTTATTAACTACAAAGATAAATTTTAAGTGATTATAAGTCAAAACATAACAAGTCAGATTTAGTCAAATGAAATAAAAGCAAAATGCATCCTAAACTGATCTTAACACTTTCAATGCCCTTACAAACTTAGATGCTTCTCACCACAGGCTGGCTGGTTGCTCTTCAGCCAAGCTCTCCCCTTTGATCAGCGCTTCAGTCACTTGGTAGTGGTGTCTGTAGATGTAGGTGGAAGAGAGAGGGCATGGCAAATGTCTCTCCCTTTTATCATGTCCTTTCTTCCCTCTTAGCTTTGCCCCCCTCCCCTTCAGAGTCAGGTGAGCATTACCTCATTGCAGTCCCAAACTGACCAAAGGAAGGGGGGTGACTCACTCAGAGTCTAACAGACCCTTTTGTCATTGCCTAGGCCAGCGTCATTTGCTCCAGTGAGGCTGGGCTGTGTTTGTCCCATACATGCTCTGATGAGGTGCAAACTGCCTCTCTGTTCTTGGAGAGTTTTTGCCTGGGCTTGCTTTAAGCCATGAGGATACATTTTCAGCCTCATAACTATATACATGAAATTATAATTTATAACATCACTGTAACAATTACTATAACATCACTATAACATCCATGCTCAGTGCATCATGAGCCTTCTGAAGACACCCAACATGACAAACCTTGCATTGGATACCACACACTAATTTTATAAAGATGAACATGGGGGTGTAGGGTGTTTCCCCGAGGTACAGAGCAGCACACCCCAGGATAGAGAAATAACTCAGTTCTTAGAGCTCTCCTGGAAAAATCCAAGTGGGGATGTATCTCTACTCTGGGGTTTTAGCCATTGGTGTAGCTGCACTACTGCAATCTAGGGCTAGCCAGGAAATCTTTGTGAGATTTTGAAAAATGTCACCATCCCAAATTGGGATGAAAAGTTGAACTCTCCAACATTTTTGCAAACTGACAAACAAATGAACTAAAAATGGCTTAGGTAGGTCGAAACATTGCAATGCTGACTTTTTTTTATTTTTCTTAACCATACTTTAGTCTAAATTTACTAAAATTTCTACAAGAATAGTCATATTTACTGGAAAAACTGAAACTTTTAATTCTGAAAATGGCAAAATGGAACACCTCAACAGGGCAAATGTCGAAATGGGACCCTTCAAATGTCGAAATGGGACCCTTCAATAGTTTAGTTTTTTTTTTTACCAAAAAGAACTTTTGAGTCTGGAGATTTGTCAGCACTGAAGCTGCCTTGCAAACAGTTTCAACGAATCAACATTTTTGGAGAAAAAACTGTCGGGAAATTCCCGAGCAGCTCTAGTGCAAACCCCTAGTGAAAACATGATTTACCCTGTGCAAATGGCACTGGGCTAGTATGCAACATGTTTCTGCTAGGGGGTTGCATGGGGTTGGCTACCCAGGTGGCTAAAATCCCCCACCTTGCACATTTAGCAACACCTGTGCAAAGCGTGTGTTAAAGGTAACTGATCAGAATATGGACCCTGGACTTCAGAAAAGCAGACTTTGACTCCCTCAGGGAACAGATGGGCAGAATCCCCTGGGAGAATAACATGAAGGGCAAAGGGGTCCAGGAGAGCTGGCTGTATTTTAAAGAATCCTTATTGCGGTTGCAGGAACAAACCATCCCGACGTGTAGAAAGAATAGTAAATATGGCAGGTGACCAGCTTGGCTTAACAGTGAAATCCTTGCTGACCTTAAATGCAAAAAAGAAGCTTACAAGAAGTGGAAGATTGGACAAATGACCAGGGAGGAGTATAAAAATATCGCTCAGGCATGCAAGAGTGAAATCAGGAAGGCCAAATCACACTTAGAGTTGCAGCTAGCAAGAGATGTTAAGAGTAACAAGAAGGGTTTCTTCAGGTATGTTAGCAACAAGAAGAAAGTCAAGGAAAGTGTGGGCCCCTTACTGAATGAGGGAGGCAACCTAGTGACAGAGGATGTGGAAAAAGCTAATGTACTCAATGCTTTTTTTGCCTCTGTCTTCACAAACAAGGTCAGCTCCCAGACTGCTGGACTGGGCAGCCCAGTATGGGGAGGAGGTGACCAGCCCTCCATGGAGAAAGAAGTGGTTCGGGACTATTTAGAAAAACTGGATGAGCACAAATCCATGGGGCCGGATGTGCTGCATCCGAGGGTGCTAAAGGAGTTGGTGGATGTGATTGCGGAGCCATTGGACATCATCTTTGAAAACTCATGGCGATTGGGGGAGGTCCCGGATGACTGGAAAAAGGCTAATGTAGTGCCCATCTTTAAAAAAGGGAAGAAGGAGGATCCGGGGAACTACAGGCCAGTCAGCCTCACCTCAGTCCCTGGAAAAATCATGGAGCAGGTCCTCAAGGAATCAATTATGAAACACTTAGAGGAGAGGAAAGTGATCAGGAACAGTCAGCATGGATTCACCAAGGGGACGTTGTGCCTGACTAACCTAATTGCCTTCTATGAGGAGATAACTGGCTCTGTGGATGAGGGGAAAGCAGTGGATGTGTTATTCCTTGACTTTAGCAAAGCTTTTGATACAGTCTCCCACAGTATTCTTGCCAGCAAGTTAAAGAAGTATGGGCTGGATGAATGGACTGTAAGGTGGATAGAAAGCTGGCTAGATCGTCGGGCTCAACGGGTAGTGATCAATGGCTCCATGTCTAGTTGGCAGCCGGTTTCAAGCAGAGTGCCCCAAGGGTCGGTCCTGGGGCCGGTTTTGTTTAATATCTTTATTAATGATCTGGAGGATGGTGTGGACTGCACTCTCAGCAAGTTTGCAGATGACACTAAACTGGGAGGCATGGTAGATACGCTGGAGGGTAGGGATCAGATACAGAGGGACCTAGACAAATTAGAGGATTGGGCCAAAAAAAACCTGATGAGGTTCAACAAGGACAAGTGCAGAGTCCTGCACTTAGGACGGAAGAATCCTATGCACTGCTACAGACTAGGGACCGAATGGCTAGGTAGCAGTTCTGCAGAAAAGGACCTAGGGGTCACAGTGGACGAGAAGCTGGATATGAGTCAACAGTGTGCTCTTGTTGCCAAGAAGGCTAATGGCATTTTGGGCTGTATAAGTAGGGGCATTGCCAGCAGATCGAGGAACATGATCGTTCCCCTTTATTCGACATTGGTGAGGCCTCATCTGGAGTACTGTGTCCAGTTTTGGGCCCCACACTACAAGAAGGATGTGGAAATATTGGAAAGAGTCCATCGGAGGGCAACAAAAATGATTAGGGGGCTGGAGCACATGACTTATGAGGAGAGGCTGAGGGAACTGGGATTGTTTAGTCTGCAGAAAAGAAGAATGAGGGGGGATTTGATAGCTGCTTTCAACTACCTGAGGTGGGGTTCCAAAGAGGATGGAGCTCGGCTGTTCTCAGTGGTGGCAGATGACAGAACAAGGAGCAATGGTCTCAAGTTGCAGTGGGGGAGGTCTAGGTTGGATATTAGGAAACACTATTTCACTAGGAGGGTGGTGAAGCACTGGAATGCTTTACCTAGGGAGGTGGTGGAATCTCCTTCCTTGGAGATTTTTAAGGCCAGGCTTGACAAAGCCCTGGCTGGGATGATTTAGTTGGGAATTGGTCCTGCTTTGAGCAGGGGGTTGGACTAGATGACCTCCTGAGGTCCCTTCCAACCCTGATATTCTATGATTCTATGATCAGAAGAGTGGTGTTTTACTGCACTGGCATAAGTGACTACAGAACATGCAAGGCAGTGGAGAATCAGGGCCAGAGTGGAGACAGGGCCTATACAAACTACTATCTTCACTGTCATCTGTTCAGGAGCACCCTTTACATAGGAAGCAATCGGTGTGAATTTTCCACCATTAAATTCCTTGTATGCTCCACTCCCTTCCCTCTGTCTCTCTTCTCCCCAGAGATAGGTTTTGTCTTCTGCTGATTGTGCTACATGTTTCAACTTTTGTCATCCCCCAGATTGCCTGAGGCAGTGTAGGTGACCTTGTTGCTGAGCTTTCATTTTCCTTTTCATACGAATTCTCTCCGTTGTTGGATCAGCTTGTCATTTCACTGTGAAGTGCCTTTCCCCATTGTCTTGTCTTAACAAGTCTAGCTAAAGCTGCCTTTGGCCATGAAATACACCAGAGAGGGCTTTGCTGTATGGGAATAATGCCCCATCCCCTGGTGCCCCAAATCCCTGCTAGGGCTGGGAAAAGTGAGAATGGGCACAACCCTTCACCAATCTCCCATACCCAACCCCAGAAATGGGTACGTATCCCTCCTCCTGACTCCACTCCCTAACTCCCACCTGTGCCAGGGCTCCCTTAGAGCCCATACAGGTGGATGAGGGGGAAGAAGAAGGATGCTATGGAGGTAGAGGGTTGCAGTGAGGGAAAGAGAAGTTGGGGGAGAAGGGATATTGGAAAGTCTCAGTCATCATGGGGTATTGGATAGAGGGTCACAAGGATAGAGGAAGGGCAGGGGACTATTGGAGGATCTCAAGCCTAACATTACTATAGGGTCACAGAGACGGAGGCTATTGAAAGGTCATAGAGAGGGAAGAAAGCTAAAGGACTTTGAAGGGTCATAGAGAAGGAAAGAAGCTGGGGGCAGAGCTCCTGGAGCAGTAGAGAAAGGGAAGGGAGCCGGGGACAGAGGTACTGGAGGGTCTAAAGGCACTAAACAAGTGGCCTGATTTTCAAAGGTGCTGAGCAACTTCTTTAGGGCCTAAGTACTGATTTAGAGGTAGGTGTATAACTTGAGGCCCCCAAGTATGAAAATGATGACCGTAATCTCTCCATGACGTGTGTGTGTGTGTGTACACACACAGAGGGGGGGAGAGAGAGAGCACAATTGTGTATGGGCAAGACAAGCAAGGCTATACTTAGAAAACTGCTAAATAGTCTTGAGCCAGTTAATGGCCTCTGAATCTGCAGTGTTCAGCTGGAGAAGACCTCCAGGGAGTCCAACACACACAAAACAACCATCCAGCATGTGCGCAGCATCCTTCATAGCACCAAAGAGGCACAGTGGGCTGTCCTGGATGTCCCAGGCATGGGTGGTCTTGATATAGCGAGCCACACCACACCTGGTAGCCATTCATCTGGCCTAGTGATGCTTTGGGAGTTCCTGGGAGTGGCATTGGCTCTCTTGCATTCTGTCTGCCACAGTGTGCTGATGATGTTCTCAGCTGGATGAAGAGTGGGTAGCACTGTCTGTGGCAGGGAGCAGTCCATAGATCCTTAAACAGGGGCAAGTGTGGCATCTGCTGAATGCTGGCTGCATTCAGATGCTGGATGTTAGGCAGAGGAACATTGATTAGGACTGGTAACTATACAGATTGTGCCTGTGATAATTCTCTTGATATGATTAAGCTGTGTGTCTGCTAATCTAGTGTGAGCAGAGTTTAATCAAATTGGGGCACACTATTCACCAGCTGAATAACAGAGAGCGAGCCCTCAACTACACAGTGTTTGTGCATTGGCTTCCCAGGTGGACTCTACTCATTTGTTCAGGAGACAGTTTCTGCTCTTGATCTTTTGAGCTACTTAAGTGAGATGGCATTTGTATGTGTGTGTACAATCTAGGGTACACTGGCTTTGGATTGTGTGCCAATCGCTGACCATTCAAAAAGATGTGAAGCTCTAGTGAGCTCTGTGCATGGTGAAAGTGGATGCATGTTGATACAGTCTTTGATTATACTTGGTTTCAGTTTCCATTTCTTTCAGTAGTCATCTATTGGCACCCATATCACTAATCAGGGTCTCTACAATCTTTTAGAAGTCACAGTTCTTTAAGGCCAAGCAAATATCATTGGTGTGCATGGACTGACTGGGGATGGTGTTTGGTAGGTCATTGGTGAATAAATTAAATAAAGTTGGTGCCAGCACTGAGCCTGTGGGAGTCTGGTCTTCTGGAATCTTCAGATGCTGAGGTTGTGGCCCAAAGACAGTTGAAAATGTCTGCCTTTGGGGCATCAGTTCAGTTGCCATGACAACACATCTAGGCAGAGCTCTTGATATCTTGTATGGCAGACTGGTCTACCAGATGGTGTCATAGGCTGCTATAAGGTCAAAAAAGACAGCTCCAGTTTTCTTCTTCTCTTGAAATGTATTCTCAATGTATGTAGTAACTACTAGCACTTGATCACAGGTGTTTCAATATGGTCGAAAACCTGCCTTGTTGATGTCACTAGGCATAGCTACCAGGTAACTCGGGGGAATGGAAGGCCATAAGTGCTGATGAAACTCCCCTGCTCTGGGTCTAAGTGAGCCACAGTAACTCCATCTTGTGAACCTTGACCAACCTCCATGCTCACAGCCTAAAGGCTATTAGCAGAATATGTAATGGTCAGCTTTTTTTTAGCAGACAGCTGCAGTTTCGCTCGCACTAGCAGAAATGGTAGTGATAAGAGGGGGGGAAAGGGGGAGGGAAAGGCCTACTGCGTAGAGCTTGCAAGGCCGAAGATAAGCATGCGAATGGGAATGTTTCTAACATGCACAATGTGTACCTGCTGTAACTGCTATCGGGTAGGGAGGGGTAGGAGGGAGAAACCAGAACAAAAGGCTTACTGAAAACAGCTTGGAATATAAAAGGGAAAACTTGCTTGTATTTGCTGTGCTTGATTTGAGACGTGCCTGTCTGCCTGCACCACTTTGAGATCTCAAATAAACTTGGTTTGCTTCTCCACCCTGGTGTATCTATTGGTGCGGCGCACACCGGGCAACGAACCCTGTTGCCCCCTCGGGGCCCTCTGGGCCGGCAACAGTTTTGGCGCCCAACGTGGGGCTCGAGGCTGAAATTTAGCCTTGCCCGGATCCCTCCTGGTGGCAGATGGATTACGGCGACGACCGACGCCCAGCGCGCACCGGTGACTTCATTGGGGGCCTCGGCTGAGACGTGGTGTGATCGACCCCGGAGGGCACAACGGTGCAACGCACTCGAGTAGTGGAGAAGCAGTTGGGGGCGATGGTGAGGAACCGGACCCTTGGATAAGGTAGGAACAATCCAGTGGGGACTTTTTGCCTGCTAGAGTATGGGGCAGGGACAGAGTACAGCCGGCGGGGCACAGTGTACGCCCTTAGAATGCGTTCTAGCAAATTGGGACGTGTTTGGGTCAGATTCGATGCTTAGAAGTAAATTGAAAAGATTCTATACAGTTGACTGGCCTCAATACCAGCTAGAGTGCCAGGAAAGGTGGCCACCGGAAGGATCACTTAATTACAACACAATCCTTCAGTTACTTTTGTTTTGTCAGTGAACAGGTAAATGGAATGAACATCTCTATGCGTATACGTTTATGCTGTTAAGAAATAGGACTGATATTTTGCACAAGTGCCATTTGACTCCGACAGACTCGGTAGTAACTGCTGCTAATCCCCAGAACCCTCCCACAGTTGTAATGGCAGAATCGGTATCCCCTTCGGCTCCAGCACCCCCACAGGCTCTAGAGAGTACCCCCTCGGTGGGATTGTATCCGTTGATTACTGAGACTGTGGTAGCCCGTCCAGGAACACAGGATCGTGCAGCCCAGATTGTGCCAGTGTATTCTCATGTGCCTTTTAACCCAGTGCACCTAGCTGCCTTTAAGGCAGAAGCAGGGGAATTCTCAACGAATCCAAATCGGTTTATTTCAATCTTTGAAGGGTGTCTAGCAAGCCATAAGCCTGACTGGGATGATTGCAATATACTTATGAGAATCTTGTTGTCTGAAGTGGAGTGGAATCCTCAGAAGTGTGTGTGCTCGTCCTGGTTTGTTGCTCCAAAGCTCTGTATAGAAGTTACGTTACTGGAAGGGTGTATAATGGCAATGTGTATGTGTTCATTGTTGGGAAAAGGTGTATGAGTGAAGAGTGGAAGGTTTCTTTGGAGGTTAAAAGAAGCCAAGAAAGGAGGAAAAAGAACAGAACGAGTTAACTGGAAAATATAGCTAGCAAGCTCAGTCCAAAGATAAGATGCTGGCCCCATCCAAGGACATTGTTCACAGCTAAGACTTGGCTGACAACCAAGAAAAGGGGGGCCTGAATGTGCCCAAGCAACTATGAGATCTGCAAAATACTGCCAGGCATAAGAAGGACAACAGAAGGGTTAAAAAGCAGCTTTGCTGGACAGTATTGGCCCAGGGATTTAAAAATTCCCCCACTCTGTTCGGCCAGGCTCTGGCCAGAGACTTGGAGGAGTGGAATAATGCAGACAGAGTCCTGCTCCTGCAATATGTAGATGACTTGCTAATTGCTGCCGTGGGTCTAATCCCTTGTCTCAAAGCCACTGTGAGTCTCCTGAACTTTGTTGGACTCCGAGGATACAGGGTAGCTCGGAGCAAGGCTCAAATTGCTCTCTCAGAAGTACAGTATCTGGGATTTCACATAAGACAGGGGGAGAGGCAGCTCTCAAATGAAAGAAAGGAGGCTATCTGCCAAGTTCCTATCCCTAGCAACTGTAAACGGCTCAGGGCATTTTTGGGCATGGCAGGTTTTTGCAGAATATGGATCCCAGAGTATGGACTGTGGGCTAAACCTCTGTATGAATGTGTTACGGGAACGGATCATGACCCCTTTCACTGGTCCCCAGAAGCGGACAGGGCATTTAAAATCTTGAAAAGGAAGCTGATGGAAGCCCCAGCCCTGGGTCTGCCGGATCTCTCTAAGTCGTTCCAACTGTATGTGCATGAAAGGAAAGGGATAGCCCTGGGAGTGCTTACTCAGTTACTAGGCACCTGGAAATGTCCCGTGACATATTTCTCTAAACAACTGGATCAAGCTGCAAAGGGGTGGCCAGCATGCTTGAGGGCAGTCGCAGCCACTGCCCTAGTGCTTGGGGAAGCTGAAAAACTGACACTGGGAGGAACTGTGCAAGTGTATATTCCCCATATGGTTCAAGCCCTGCTGGACACTAAGGGTGGTCTCTGGCTCACACAGGCTCGGGTTGCTCGGTACCAGGCCAAACTGTTAGAGAATCCTGAAGTTACCCTGCAAACCTGTCCCTCCCTTAATCCAGCTACCCTGCTACCAGAGACAGAAAAGCAGGAACATGACTGTCTGGAAATCATAGATGCACAATATTCCAGCCGCCCAGATTTAAAAGATCAACCACTCCCAAATGCTGACTTGGAATGGTATACTGATGGCAGTAGTGTTGTTGTGGATGGGCAAAGGAGGGTGGGTTATGCTATTGTGACACTCCATGATACCGTGGAAGCTGAGAATTTATCTGCTGGGACATCTGCCCAGCTTGCTGAACTAGTGGCCCTGACTCGTGCACTCGAGCTGGCAAAAGACAAACGCGTTAATATCTTTACTGACTCAAAGTATGCTTTTGGGGTATTGCATGCTCACGCTGGTCTGTGGAAGCAAAGAGGGATGCTAACAGCCCAAGGTTCCCGGTTAAGCATGGGTCTCAAATTCTCCGGCTGTTAGAGGCAGTACAACTCCCCTCAGCAGTAGCAAGGGTGCATTGCAAAGCCCATCAAAAGGAATATCAAGATGTAAGCAAGGGCAATGCCAGAGCAGACAGGGAAGCCAAGCGTGCTGCTACCCTGAAATCACCAACAGAGGAGAATGCCCAAATGCATGCCCTCATCCCATCAGTAGGTGAGCTTGCAGCTCCTCAGTACTCCCATGATGACAGAAACCTGGATGACAGTCTCAGTCTCCAGGAAAAGGAGGGATGGCTTTATTCCACAGAGGGAAAAATCCTCCTGCCCAAGGGCCTGATCCGACCAGTGTTGCAGAAACTGCATCAAACCACCCACGCAGGCAGAGAGGCTCTTACCCAGCTTATGAATAAATATTTTCTGACCTCTGGACTTAAACCCCTAGCATCACAGGTACAGGCTGAATGTTTAATCTGCCAAAAGAACAACCCTCGACCAGGAGTAGCAGTGTTGCCAGCCACTCTGGAACCTACCCAAGGCCCAGGATTGGTGTGGCAAATAGACTTTACTGAGTTTCCCAGGACCCAAGGGTACAGGTACCTCCTCGTCTTGGTGGATCGATTCAGTGGATGGCCCGAAACCTTCCCATGTCGTAACAATACTGCCAAAACGGTGGCTCTTAAGTTTGTCAAGGAGATCATTCCTCGCTTCGGACTCCCCCAGTGGATGGAATCTGATAACGGAACACACTTCACATCTCAAGTTGTTCAAAAGGTATCAAGTGCTTTGCAAATCCCGTGGAAGCTCCACACACCATGGCGACCACAAGCCAGTGCAGTAGTGGAACGCACAAATCAGACACTTAAGCGACACCTCTCAAAGGTCTGTCAGGAGGCCTCTCTTAGGTGGCCTGATGCTTTGCCCCTTGTGTTACTCCGTATTCGTGCTCTCCCCAAGGGCAGGTTAGGATTTAGTCCCTTCGAAATCATGTTTGGAAGGGCATGGCCTCTGAATGGTACACCGGTTCTGGCAGGAGAGTGGGAAATGGGGTGTGGGTTCTTGTCTCAGTACATGTGCTCTCTGTCTGCTGTTCTTTCTTCTCTTCACAGATACACCAAAGATTCACAGCCTCTTCTGCTGGATGCCCCGGTCCACTCCTTACAGCCTGGTGACTCCGTTCTCGTTCGGACCTGGAAGGATGAACCTCTCCAAGAGAAGTGGAAGGGACCCTACACCGTCCTGCTGGTCTCCCACATGGCAGCAAAGGTCGAAGGGCACAAGAACTGGATTCATCACTCTCGACTGAAAGCAGTACCCACTCCTGAACAGTGGACTGTCCAGCCTGCAGAGAAGACTGCCAGCGACGATTTGGGACTTAAGCTGTTGTTCAAAAGACAGTAAGGATAGCTGGGAATGCCTGGTGATCTCTCTGAACAGCCACAGCGCATTCTCCGCAAAAACCCTGAGCATTGGTTCTATCTATTCACAGGAGGCCGACCTAGCCTATGGTCCTGGTCCTTTTATTTTTTTGATTTGTTTGGTGTCAATAATTCTTATCTTCTGGGCATTTGGGTTGTTGTAATCACAATATGGGTTCAGGTTTAGGGTCTCTCACAACATTCCTTTTTGTCACAGAAGTAATCCTTCTGTTACCTACTGTTTCACCCACATCGCATGCAGGATGGGGAGCCATCCCTGCAGACATGGCTACCAATACCTATGAGGCTCTAAAAATTGCCTTTGCCCGTGAGTTCAATCTCTCCCACTGTTGGATATGTGCCCAGACTCCCCACCATTCGGCTGGATTGCCCTAGAGAGTAGTTCCCCAAAATTGGTCAGACTATTGTCAAAGGTGGATGGTTACCAGCAGCAGCACCTCTGACAATTTAAGTTTGCGATCCAACTGTACTGCAGAAGCTCCTTATGGCCTACACAATGGCTCTTGGACTTCCCACTATAGTAGCACTCTTAAGCCCCAGCCTATTCGTCTACGCTCTCCACCCACTGGTCTCATATGTTTTCAGCAAGCCAGTACAAGTAATCATACCTGGTTTGTCGGTATTAGTACATGTAGATTTTAGATTGGTCCTGGTATAAGTCTCACTATCCCTTTACTAAATGCCACCGGTTGGCAAATCGGCACTGCATTTTTTGCCCTTTCCCCACAAGCCACCCTATGGGACCTACAAGGTAACAATGGAAAGGCTAGTTATGATGAAGCATTCTGGATCTGTGGTAATAGTGACTATAAATGGCTTCCTCATGGTTGGCATGGTAGCTGTTACAAAGGCTATCTCGCTCCTCCCCTCCGTGTTTTAACCCAGGCTCCCTCAGGTCGCCCTAGGTACTATCGGTCCTTGAGAGCTACCATTGAACCCATCGGAGAAGGAGACAGGTTTGGAATGATATTCCTCCCTACTTATGGGGTGGGACGGCTAGCCCAACTCTACAGGAGACGGTCTAAATTTCTCACCCAGTTTGCCAATGATACCCTAGCCATAGAAAAAGGCATAAGCTCTGAGCTGTACCAGCTTCGATTGCTGGCTCTACAAAACCGCCAGGCCCTAGATTATGTGTTAGCCTCACGGGGCGGGGTCTGTGCCCTTATTGGAGAAGAATGTTGTACCTATGTCCCAGAGTTTTCACAGGATATTAACAAGCACATCTTGTCAGCCGAACAGGCCTTGAACCAGTGGAAGGCCCAGGAAGGAGAACCCACTATTTTTGATTCCCTTTGGGGTTGGTTACCTGGTCTAAGGGGACTAGGGGGAGGCATTGTTCGCATCTTGCTCACAGGTGTTGTGATATGTTTTGTTCTTTTCCTTTTGCTCGCTTGCTGTAAAGTGCTCATACATAAGATTTGTACCTCCCAATTCCCCAGAAGTTCCTTTATACTCTCTCATTGATGATCCCAATTGCATGGAGCTTAATCGCATTTTGTCTTTAGAGTATGAGAAAACTCTGCCAAAGGTTTGTTGAGTGTTCTCAAAGGAGGGAATTGTTGACGACACTAGGCATAGCTACCAGGTAACTCGGGGGAATGGAAGGCCATAAGTGCCGATGAAACTCCCCTGCTCTGGGTCTAAGTGAGCCACAGTAACTCCATCTTGTGAACCTTGACCAACCTCCATGCTCACAGCCTAAAGGCTGTAGCAGAATATGTAATGTCAGCTTTTTTTTAGCAGACAGCTGCAGTTTCGCTCGCACTAGCAGAAACGGTAGTGATAAGAGGGGGGGGAAAGGGGGAGGGAAAGGCCTACTGCGTAGAACTTGCAAGGCTGAAGATAAGCATGCGAACAGGAATGTTTCTAACATGCACAATGTGTACCTGCTGTAACTGCTATCGGGTAGGGAGGGGTAGGAGGGAGAAACCAGAACAAAAGGCTTACTGAAAACAGCTTGGAATATAAAAGGGAAAACTTGCTTGTATTTGCTGTGCTTGATTTGAGACGTGCCTGTCTGCCTGCACCACTTTGAGATTTCAAATAAACTTGGTTTGCTTCTCCAACCTGGTGTGTCTATTGGTGCGGCGCACACCGGGCAACGAACCCTGTTGCCTCCTCAGGGCCCTCGGGGCCGGCAACAGCCTGATCATCACTCAGAAGTTGTTCTGTCATAGGCTTGAGTCTCTGTAGGATCATCCACTACAGGAGTTTGTAGCTACAACTCTGGAGTGATATTGACTGATAGCTGGCTGCTAACAAGTGGTCTTTACCTGGCTTTGGTAAAGCTATCACCTTAGCTTTTCACCAGGCCTTGAGTATCATGTTCTCCTGTATGGCGCAGGACATGAAGATGTTCAACCAGTGTTGCCTTTTCTTCCCATTTTCTTGTAGTAGTTCAGATGGCACTTAGTCAAAGCTGCAAACTTTCCCTATTTTCATTGATTTCAGTGCCTTTTGTATTTCTTCCCTAGACAATGGTTGGAAGTTTTCATCTTGATCAAGCTGCTTGTATTGTTGCCACTGTTTTTTGATTGACACCTCAAAAAAATCTTTATCTGCATTAGCGATGTTGGTCAGATGTGTGGCAACACTGTTTGGGGAGACCTTCCACTGCCGTGTATCTGGTGGGTTTTGTACTGCTCTGAACTTCCTGATGAGTGTCCATGCTTTCTTGGTAGATCATGACATGTCCATTTCTAAAACTGCTTTTTCCCAGCATGTTCTTTGAGCTGCATTCAGGCTCTAGATCACTGGCTTTTTCATACTGTTTAAGGAGATCAGCACATTTTTCATCCAGACATGGTATATAGATTTTTGGCAGCTATGTGGGGTGGACTTGGAGGCGGCCTTAAAGATTGCTTTGGTAAACCTTAAGTATGCTCAATCTATTGAAATGTTATAAAATCATAGACTCATAGAAGATTAGGGTTGGAAGAGACCTCAGGAGGTCATCTAGTCCAACCCCCTGCTCAAGCAGGACCAACACCAACTAAATCATCTCAGCCAAGGCTTTGTGAAGCCGGCGTTAAAAATCACTAAGGAAGGAGATTCCACCATCTCCCTAGGTAACCCATTCCAGTGCTTCACCACCCTCCTAGTAAAATAGTGTTTCCTAATATCCAACCTAGACCTCCCCCACTGAAACTTGAGACCATTGCTTCTTGTTCTGTCATCTGCCACCACTGAGAACAGCCGAGCTCCATCCTCTTTGGAACCCTCCTTCAGATAGTTGAAGGCTGCTATTAAATCCCCCCTCACTCTTCTCTTTTGCAGACTAAACAAGCCAAGTTCCCTCAGCCTCTCCTCGTAAGTCATGTGCCCCAGCCCCCTAATGATTTTCGTTGCCCTCCACTGGACTCTCTCCAATTTATCCACATCCTTTCTGTTGTGGGGGGCCCAAAACTGGATGCAATACTCCAGATGTGGCCTTACCAGTGCTGAATTGAGGGGAATAATCACTTCCCTCGATCTGCTGGCAATGCTTCTACTAATGGCTAGTGTCATTCGGTTGCATAATCCAAGGAGCAGCTTACATGCCAGAGGCTGTGCGTGAACAGCCCAGGAGTGGAGGTTCTCACAGCAGAGCAGGGTAAGGCTGGCTCCCAGAGTCAAGGATTGGAGTGACCTAGCAGATCACCGGTCCAGATGACACCAGAGGGGAATGTCACATGGGGATTTGTCTTTTTTCTCTCTCACAGATTCATCAATTTTAAGGCCAGAAGGGACTACGGTGATCATCTAGCCTGGCCTAGAGAATGAGGGAGGCATGAATGACTTACAGCCCACCCCACGTACCAGCTAGGTGACTTGGTGATGTGGAAGAAATACAAAGTTGGCTTTATCTAGGGCTGTAGGAAATGTATGAAGAAACAAGTGGACACATTTTAACCTTCCTTGCTTGATTTTGTAGGTTCAAGTACAGCAGACTCCTGAAAATTAATGACCACTGAATGCAATGTACTTGGCATATTTTATATGGGATTATTCTTAATGTTCTTTATGGTTCGTATGCCAGTACTAGGTGTACCATCTGAGATCAGGACTCCAGACAAAAGGAAGGATTGTCACCCTGTAATGGGACCGGACTCACCACAACAGCACCTCCTGCTGGCTGGTTAGGGAATTAGCTCTTTCAGTGGTGTGCCTTCGCTAGTGGTGTCTCACCCTCCGTTACTTTCTCTGCCTTCACCGTCCTCACAGTCGGACCCACGTCACTCCTGGACCGTGGTGGCTGCTTCTGGACACTGCTCTCCGGCTGTGCCCACTCCGCTGGCTTTCCTCCCCTTCTGGGGAACCATCAGCTTCTGGTTCTGTCACTCGCCTCAGTGGCTCACTGCAGTCCTCAGTCTAGCCCCTTCCTCCAAGGGCAAACTGCAGTCTGGCTTAGCCACTCTCATCACTGGCAAGTGGGGGGGGAAAAGGTGGGCCCAGGCCCCCCAACTATTCTGGGCCCAGACCCAGGGACCCTCTAGCGGCAGCCACTTACTGCCCTCCTCCAACTCTCCTCTACTGCCTGCTTCCCTGGGCCACTTCCCCGTAGCCCCAGCACCTTCTCTGCATCTTTGCGTCAGGGCCCCAGTCTGGCAGTCATCAGCCTAGAGCTCTCCCAGCCTCTGCTGACCCTGCCCAGCCCTGTTATGTCTTAGGTGCTTCCCTCTAAGAGCCAGTTCTTCTCCCTTTGCTCTCCAGGGAGAGACTGCCCTCCTCTCTGCCCTGCAGCCTTTGTATAGGGCCCATCCTGGCCCTGATTGGCTGCTTTCAAGCCTCCACTTGATTGTCTCCCAATAAGCCCTTCCATGATGGGCTGGGTTCTGCGCAGCCTCTCTGGCTTGCGCCAACTCCTTCCACACCAGAGTGGGGCAGCTGCCCCACTACACACCCCCATTTTAAAGATGGGACGTTGAAGGAGATGGGGTTTCCAAGCCCCCTCTCAATCTCTTGGTAGAGGTGATTGAATGAGTCCTACAAGGTTCTTCTGATCACTCACTTAGCAGCTAGGACCACACTCACATAAGCAGGGTGCTCCTGAGATGAGGGATAAGTGAATTTAAACTCTGCAGTCAGTCAGTAAATCTTTCACTAGCCTCACAGATCTAGGAATGATGAGACTGTGGGAGAGGTCATAGTGGCTCAGAAAGAAAATGGGTTAATTCTCAGTAAACTTGTGGTGTAACTCAGAAGAAATGAAGCAGCAGGAATGTTCTAGCAGGAGCAAATCTTTATAGTTGAAATTCATAAAAATCACTGGGACACTATGCCTCATATTCTTCATAGAGATATTATTATGATATGATTATGGCATAACTATGATGTATTTTATGCAAGATAGGTCATGTGAGATATTATTGAAAAGTTTATGATTTACTGAATATGATTGTCCTATTTGTATGCATGTATAATTTTGATATCTGAAGTTAGGAATATTGTCTATGCATCTATTACAAATGTGTTTATTCCTGGGGAATGCCCACTAGGCAGAATGCAATCAGTCTAGATCAGGGGACTCAAACCAGCTGAGCGGCGAACAGCGGAGGCTAACAGAGGGAGTTTGCCTGAGATCTGTCAGAGAGGAGGTACGCTAAGTGCTGCATTAGGGGGGCTGTGTTGGTGAGTATCTGAGTGTCTGTTGCAGGGGCTGTGTTGGTGAGTATCGGAGTGTCTGTTGGAGGTACGCTAAGTGCTGCATTAGGGGGGCTGTGTTGGTGAGTATCTGAGTGTCTGTTGCAGGGTACAGTTTGTCAGTTTGACCGTGTGCTTGATTGTTTGATTGTTTGTTTGTTTGAACAGTGTGAATTGGGAGTGCTTTGTTCCAAGTGGGCCTTGAGTGGGCCTGACTGGTATAAAAAGGCAGTCAGCAGCGAACCAGCTGAGCGGCGAACAGCGGAGGCTAACAGAGGGAGTTTGCCTGGGAGTTCACCTGCGGAGAGCCCACTGAGCCTTACATCTCACGGGCTTCTGTGAGTTGCTGCAACAGCTGAGGAAGCTCTTAGAAGGAAGGTAATATGGAAGGTGAGCATTCAGTTGTTGTAACCTGCACAGGTTGTGCCATGTTTGTCTTTCTTCCACAGGACAGAAACGACTTTTTCTGTACAAAGTGCAAGCTGGTCTCCATATTGGAAGAGAAGGTTCAAGGTCTGGAACAACAAGTATCGACCCTGCGTTGCATAAGAGAAAATGAAGATTTCCTGGACAGACGTCAGTATATGCTTCTACAGGCACAACATTCTGAAAAATCGGAGCAGGTTGCACAGAGGGTACTGAGGGATGGTGTAGAAAATTGGCAGCATGTGACCTCCAGAAGAAGAAAGAGGAGCATCCATATACCATCATTGGAGATACAGGTGAGCAACCGTTTTCATGTTCTCTCCACAGGTACTAAAGCGGAGAGTGGAGTAGATGATACATCTGAGGGAAGGGAGCAGAAGGAGACTCCACCGATTGGAAGGCATGAGATGCACTGTCCTAGGGATGGGGGTTCCACGACCACCACTCCCAAGAGGAGGAGGAGGGTGGTGGTGGTCGGGGACTCCCTCCTCTATCTGCTGCCCCAACCGAGAAAACCGAGAGGTCTGCTGCTTGCCAGGAGCTAGGATTCACGATGTGACGGAGAGACTGCTGAGACTCATCAAGCCCTCGGATCGCTACCCCTTCCTGCTTCTCCACGTGGGCACCAATGATACTGCCAAGAATGACCTTGAGCGGATCAATGCAGACTATGTGGCTCTGGGAAGAAGAATAAAGGAGTTTGAGGCGCAAGTGGTGTTCTCGTCCATCCTCCCTGTGCAGGGAAAAGGCCTGGGTAGAGACTGTCGAATTGTGGAAGTCAACGAATGGCTACGCAGATGGCGTTGGAGAGAAGGCTTTGGATTCTTCGACCATGGGATGGTGTTCCAAGAAGGAGGAGTGCTAGGCAGAGACGGGCTCCACCTAACGAAGAGCGGGAAGAACATCTTCGCCAGCAGGCTGGCTAACCTAGTGAGGAGGGCTTCAAACTAGGTTCACTGGGGGAAGGAGACCAAAGCCCTGAGGTAAGTGGGGAAATGGGATACCGGGAGGAAGCACGAGCAGGAGAGTGCAAGAGGGGAGGACTCCTGTCTCAGACTGAAAAAGCAGGACAATCAGTGAGTTATCTAAAGTGCCTATACACAAATGCAAGAAGCCTGGGAAACAAGCAGGGAGAACTGGAAGTCCTGGCACAGTCAAGGAACTATGATGTCATTGGAATAACAGAGACTTGGTGGGATAACTCACATGACTGGAGTACTGTCATGGATGGATATAAAATGTTCAGGAAGGACAGGCAGGGCAGAAAAGGTGGGGGAGTTGCATTGTATGTAAGAGAGGAGTACGACTGCTCAGAGCTCCGGTATGAAACTGCAGAAAAACCTGAGTGTCTCTGGATTAATTTTAGAAGTGTGAGCAACAAGGGTGATGTTGTGGTGGGAGTCTGCTATAGACCACCAGAGCAGGGGGATGAGGTGTACGAGGCTTTCTTCCGGCAACTAGCAGAAGTTACTAGATCGCAGGCCCTGGTTCTCATGGGAGACTTTAATCACCCTGATATCTGCTGGGAGAGAAATACAGCGGTGCACAGACAATCCAGGAAGTTTTTGGAAAGTGTAGCGGACAATTTCCTGGTGCAAGTGCTGGAGGAACCAACTAGGGGCAGAGCTCTTCTAGACCTGCTGCTCACAAACCGGGAAGAATTAGTAGGGGAAGCAAAAGTGGATGGGAACCTGGGAGGCAGTGACCATGAGATGGTCGAGTTCAGGATCCTGACACAAGGAAGAAAGGGAGCAGCAGAATATGGACCCTGGACTTCAGAAAAGCAGACTTTGACTACCTCAGGGAACTGATGGGCAGGATCCCCTGGGAGAATAACATGAAGGGCAAAGGGGTCCAGGAGAGCTGGCTGTATTTTAAAGAATCTTTATTGAGGTTGCAGGAAAAAACCATCCCAATGTGTAGAAAGAACAGTAAACATGGCAGGCGACCAGCTTGGCTTAACAGTGAAATCCTTGCTGACCTTAAACGCAAAAAAGAAGCTTACAAGAAGTGGAAGATTGAACAAATGACCAGGAAGGAGTATAAAAATATTGCTCAGGTATGCAGGAGTGAATTCAGGAAGGCCAAATCACACTTGGATTTGCAGCTAGCAAGAGATGTTAAGAGTAACAAGAAGGGTTTCTTCAGGTATGTTAGCAACAAGAAGAAAGTCAAGGAAAGTGTGGGCCCCTTACTGAATGAGGGAGGCAACCTAGTAACAGAGGATGTGGAAAAAGCTAATGTACTCAATGCTTTTTTTGCCTCTGTCTTCACGAACAAGGTCAACTCCCAGACTGCTGCACTGGGCAGCACAGTATGGGGAGAAGGTGACCAGCCCTCTGTGGAGAAAGAAGTGGTTCGGGACTATTTTGAAAAACTGGACGAGCACAGGTCCATGGGGCCGGATGCGCTGCATCCGAGGGTGCTAAAGGCGTTGGCGGATGTGATTGCAGAGCCATTGGCCATTATCTTTGAAAACTCATGGCGATCGGGGGAGGTCCCGGATGACTGGGAAAAGGCTAATGTAGTGCCCATCTTTAAAAAAGGGAAGAAGGAGGATCCGGGGAACTACAGGCCAGTCAGCCTCACCTCAGTCCCTGGAAAAATCATGGAGCAGGTCCTCAAGGAATCAATTCTGAAGCACTTAGAGGAAAGGAAAGTGATCAGGAACAGTCAGCATGGATTCACCAAGGGCAAGTCATGCCTGACTAACCTAATTGCCTTCTATGAGGCGATAACTGGGTCTGTGGATGAGGGGATGTGTTATTCCTTGACTTTAGCAAAGCTTTTGATACAGTCTCCCACAGTATTCTTGCCAGAAAGTTAAAGAAGTATGGGCCGGATGAATGGACTATAAGGTGGATAGAAAGCTGGCTAGATCGTCGGGCTCAAAGGGTAGTGATCAATGGCTCCATGTCTAGTTGGCAGCCGGTTTCAAGTGGAGTGCCCCAGGGGTCGGTCCTGGGGCCGGTTTTGTTCAATATCTTCATTAATGATCTGGAGGATGGTTTGGACTGCACGCTCAGCAAGTTTGCAGATGACACTAAACTGGGAGGAGTGGTAGATACGCTAGAGGGTAGGGACAGGATACAGAGGGACCTAGACAAATTAGAGGATTGCGCCAAAAGAAACCTGATGAGGTTCAACAAGGACAAGTGCAGAGTCCTGCACTTAGGACGGAAGAATCCCATGCACTGTTACAGACTAGGGACCGAATGGCTAGGAAGCAGTTCTACAGAAAAGGACCTAGGGGTTACAGTGGACGAGAAGCTGGATATGTGTCAACAGTGTGCCCTTGTTGCCAAGAAGGCTAACGGCTTTCTGGGCTGTATAAGTAGGGGCATTGCCAGCAGATCGAGGGACGTAATCATTCACCTCTATTCGACATTGGTGAGGCCTCATGTGGAGTACTGTGTCCAGTTTTGGGCCCCACACTACAAGAAGGATGTGGAAAAATTGGAAAGAGTCCAGCGGAGGGCAACAAAAATGATTAGGGGGCTGGAGCACATGACTTATGAGGAGAGGCAGAGGGAACTGGGATTATTTAGTCTGCAGAAGAGAAGAATGAGGGGGGATGTGATAGCTGCTTTCAACTACCTGAAAGGGGGTTCCAAAGAGGATGGATCTAGACTGTTCTCAGTGGTACCTGATGACAGAACAAGGAGTAATGGTCTCAAGCTGCAGTTGGGGAAGTTTAGGTTGGATATTAGGAAAAACTTTTTCACTAGGAGGGTGGTGAAGCACTGGAATGGGTTACCTAGGGAGGTGGTGGAATCTCCTTCCTTAGAGGTTTTTAAGGCCTAGCTTGACAAAGCCCTGGCTGGGATGATTTAATTGGGAATTGGTCCTGCTTTGAGCAGGGGGCTGGACTAGATGACCTCCTGAGGTCCCTTCCAACCCTGATATTCTATGATTCTAAACATGCGGCGGAGTTATTTCCTGCAGCCCACCATAGACACCGACTCCACCAGCAGCAAAGCTCCCCTTCCCCCCAGGCCTTCTCTTCTCCCCCGAGCATGCTGCGTCCCTGCTCCTCCACCTACCTCCCAGCGCTTTCCGCTGCCAAACAGCATGGACTAGATGAGCAGTCTGAGGTATGAAGTTCAGATTCTTTGCTGTGAGTATTTGGGAAGAACGTTTGTTAAAAGTGGCAACGTATTTTGTATGAATAGTTACTTTAAAAAGTTCCTGCCGTTGCAGCTATGTTGATAGACTGTTAGTGTAGATCATCATCAGTGTTACTGACCACATAAGGAATAGTTACAGGTGTTTATATTATATTAAAACCCCTTTTCACATTACAGTTTTAAAAAAGTTACTACATTGACTTTTAATAGCATACTATATTACTCTTCTTTTTTTTTCATTTTTGACTATACTTTTGTATCGTTGTATGAAAAGGTTTCAGTGATGCGGCCCTCAGGCCAATGTACTAGTCCTCATGTGGCCCTCGTGGTGATTTGAGTTTGAGATCCCTGGTCTAGATGGCTGGCTGGGAAGGGCCATTAGAGAAAACAATAGGTCTTAGAAGAAGTTTATCTCCCACCGGGGAGCCTTCCTGAGGACGCTACAACCAGCCTCCAAGTCATAGCTGCTATGGCCCTACACAGACATGACCAAGTCACCTGGTACTGGGCTCCATCTTGGAATACCAGTGTTTTTCCACTGAAAGGCATGGGATCCAAGCTTAGAGACAAAGGGTTCCCACCATATGCAAAATCTATTTAAGGCAGGGGAGTGACATCATTGTGGTTCTTCACTGACTCCCTGCCCAAAGGAGACTCTTGGAAACACCTGAGGAACAAAGACTGGACTGAGGGGAAGGACTGGACCCAGGCTAGAGGGATTTCTAGCCAGACCCAGACCAGTTGGGTGCAGGAGTCTGGTCCTGTTGGGATCCTGGAAGTGGGCAGGCAGAAGCCCAGCCACTGCTAAAGGACCTCCCCCAGTCTAAGGAGAGGATCCACAAAGTCCAGGATCTCAATTAAGTACGGGGGACAACTAAAGATATAACAGGGACAGGAGTGAAGTCACAGGGAACCTGGCTAAACGAAGGGAACCTGATGGGGACACTGAGCAGAGAACCCCGGACAGCACTCACTGCTCCTCGAAGGTGTCAAGGAAGCCAGTGGACACCGCCCAGAGGAACTCTGCCCAGATGTCTGAGCAGACGGAGGATCAGAAATAGGCCCCGCAGTTGCAGGAAACCCTGTCAGCCAACCTCCTCTCTCTGGTCTTGTAGATGGCCATTTTGGCCAGTGCTAGGAAGAGATTGACAAGGAGGTCCTGTGACTTTGTGGGGCCATGGATACGGAGTGCATAGATAAGGAGGTGATGGGAAAAGTGCAGCCAAAAACATAACAGGATATCTAAGAGGAGCCGGAATAGGGGCTGCAACCTGGCGCACTCCACATACATGTGCGCCAGGGTATTCCTCATGCTGCAAAAGGGACAGGTGTCCAGGACGGGGTTGAACCGCACCAAGAACACGCCCATGCTCATGGCTCCGTGAAGGAGCCACCAACTAATATCCCCGGCGGGTTTCGGGACCAGGGTGGAATATAGGCTGACCCACTGGGGTTTCTCACCCTCCAGAGGTGGTAGGAGGCCCCACCACTTTGTGGCAGGGTGGGATGCGAGGATGAGGACATGAAGGGTGTGGAGCACGAGCGTGTATAGATGTCTCCTTGGTGCAGTCCGGAAATAAGCCAGTTGTAGTTCGTGCAGCCAGCTCACAGTGAAGGGGTGGGATGGTCGGGTGGGGCCATGGAGCAGGTGCCCAATGAGAAGGTCCAGAGGGCCTGGGTGTAGGCTGGGCAGGGGGTGCCCTCCTGCAGGACCCAGTCAAGGTAGGCCCGAGCAGTGGGCGGTAAAGAGGCTCTGACCTCCTGAAATACGCATCGGGGAGTATGAAGGCTGGAGATCCCCATGCGCTGAACGAGCGTCAGGGGATCCAGCCAGTCTCAGCGGTCGTACTCCAGGAGGTCTCCGAGTCTGGTGACTTCTGCCAGGACCAGCCTCTGTCGCACCGAGGGGGACTCCACCACCTGCACACAGAGCTGGGGGTTGTGTAGCAGGGGCTCTGTGAGGAGATCCGCCCCCTCAGTGGCTGCCACAGACCTGGTCGCTGAGATGAGTTTCCAGGTCAGGAGGAGGTCCTGGTAGAAGACCAGCAGCCCAGAGTGGTCTCACAGAAGACCCCTCAGATGAAAATAAAGGATCTGCGGATCATATCGGAGTCTTCAAAAGCGGTACAGGAAGGCGTGAGCCAGTGTGCTCCATGCCGGACTACCTGCACCATAAAGGAGCCTCTGCAGGGCCTGGAGGTGGAAAACGTGGACCTGAGTGCACATGCACTTCAGGCCCTGCCCTCTCTCCTCCAGGGGCAGCTGGTTGAGCACCAGTGCCCTCCCTTTCAGGGAGCGGCACCGGAGTAGTCCCGTCCACCTCCGCAGCTGCTCAGACACCATGCCCTCCAACCCCAGCCAGTTCTCCAGTGGAGAAGGATGTGTGGCAGAAAGGTAAATGCCAAGATAGAGCAGCGGACCTGCACTCACCAGAGCGGGTGGGAGGGAGCTCGTCTGCCACCTGTCCCCAACCACCAGGCCAGAGCTCTTGACCCAGTTGACCTGGGCAGAGGAGGCCCCCAAGTAGATGGCCTGGCAAGCCTCCACCTGCACCAGGTCACCCGGGTCCTGGACCACGAGGAGCATGTCTTTGGCATACACTGACAGGACGAGCTGCAACTCTGGCTCACAGAGCACCAACACAGTCAACCTCCGACGGAGGAGACAGAGGAAGGACTTGATCGGCAGAGCATACAGCTGGCCTGACAGCGGACACCCCTTATGCACCCTGCACCCAAAGCTGACCGGTTCGGCCAGGGTCCAGTTGAGCTTGACCAGACACTCCATGGGGGCATACAGCACCTGGAGAAAGCCCACGAACTGGGGTCCAAAGCCAAACACCCGTAGAGTGCCCAGGAGATACCCATGGTCCACCCTGTCAAACGCCTTCTCCTGATCCAAGGACAGAAGGGCGAACGACAGACCATCCCTACACCCAAACTCCAAGAGATCCCAGACCAAATACAGATTGTCAATATGATATGACCCGGGACGGTGTAGGTCTGGTCGGGGTGGACCACGTCCACCAGCATGGACCCCAGCCGCAGTGAGATGGCCTTCGCTACAACTTTGTAGTCCGTGCTGAGGAGCGAGATGGGACGCCAGTTCCAAAGGTCGTGGGGGTCTTCCCTTCTTTGGGAGCAAGGCGAGCACGGCTGACCTACACGACAGGGGGAGGACCCCACTCTCCAAGGACTCGGCCCAGACGGTGACAAGGTCTGGGCCAAGGATGTCCCAGAACACGCGGTAGAACTCCACGGTCAGCCCGTCCATGCCCGGAGATTTATTGGTGTGCGTGCAGCGGAGGGCTTCCGATAACTCGGCCAGAGTGAGATGCAGTTCTAGCCGGTCTCAGTCACCCGCGCTGACTGTCGGGAGTCCATCCCAGAGCATTTTGCAAATGTCAGGATTGGTCAGATCTGGGGAGAAGAGGCCTGCGTAGAAGGCGCTGGCCCTCCCGCACATCTACGCCGGATCCGTGAGGGGGGTGCCGTCTTCTGCCAGGAGGTAGGTGACGTGCTTCTTGGCCCCCCTCTTTTTCTCCAGGGCGTAGAAGAAGTTGGAGTCGCAATCCATCTCCCGAAAGAGGCAGATGCAGGATTGAACAAAGGCACCCCGGGCCCGATGGTCCTCGAGGGCCCGGAGCTCCTCTCGCTTCTCCCGGCACGCTCAGCAGAGGGATGGATCCTTGGGGCTGGTGGCTAGATGCCTCTCCAGCTCTAAGACCTCCCTTTCCAACTGTTCTATCGCCACATCTCTCCATCGGCTGGCGCCCCGGGTGTAGTCGCGGCAGAAGAACTGGGCACGCATCTTCCCCACATCCCACCACCGCCGCGCCGAGGGAAAGGCACGCCTCTGCCCTCGCCAGGCCAGCCAAAACTCCCGGAAGGATGCCACATCCTCGAACAAGCTGTTATTAAAGTGTCAATAGGCTGGCCCCGGCCTCTCCGCGCAGAGAGAGGCCATCACGGTCACTAGGTGGTGATCTGAGAACGGGGCCGGCCAGATGCTGGAGGAGTGGGCCTGTGAAAGGTGGCAGCATGAGAAGTAAATGCGGTCCAACCGGAAGTGGCGTGACCGATGGGCCTCCACCCGGATGAAGGTGAACGTCGAGACGTGGTCTGGGTGGTGGTCGTGCCAGACGTCCACCAGGGAGTGACGGTCGACAATCTCCCGGAGGACATCCGCAAAGGCCGGGCACTGCTCGGTCCCCGAGCGGTCCCACTCCTTGAGGGTGGTGTTAAAGTCCCCGCCCAGGACCAGGCTCTCACGACGATCCAAAGAGCCAAGGAAGGCAGACGCCTGCTGATAAAAGTGCAGCCGCTCCGGGCCCGATGTCGGGGGTAAATGTTGACGAAGTTGACCATTAGCCCGTCCATACGGACCCGGAGGTGCAGCAGGCGACCCAGCACAGCCATGGCGACCCCAAGCACCTCGGGCCGTAGGTCAGGGGAGAACAGGGTAGCCACTCCAGCTGTACGAACTGTGAGGTGGCTAAAATAGACTCTGTCCCCACACTCCAGCCACCAACTTGCTTTGGCGGCTGGATCAGTATGGATCTCCTGCAGGAAAAACCACAGAGTAACCCCCCCTCCGAAGGAAGGAGAGCACCTGGCACCTGCGGAGACCCATCCTACAGCCCCGGGTGTTTAACGTTGCGAAGATGATGGGTGCCATGTGGAGGTCTGGGGGGGATCCTCGCCGGCAGGGACACTCACGGCCCCCGTTGGGCCGCGCAGCAAATCATGACCTACCCCATAGGTGAGCAAAGAGTCACGGAAGCTGCCTGCCTCCCGGTCCCTTTACCCTCCCCCAGAATGGCCCTTACGGCCCAGAGGATTTGATAAAAGTCCTCCCAGAGCTGGAGAGCGAGCTGCACCTTGTTTCGGGACCCACGGGCGTCCTGGAAAAACGCTCGCCGCTCCTCTCACAGCCTATTGGGGGGCAGGGTTACAGGCCCCTGGCCGTCCTCTACTGGGGCCCCTGTCGAAGCCCCATGGGCTACCAAGATGGGCAGGCAGGGGGCGGACCCCCGGCGTGGCGCCCGATGTGCCGGCGCCACGCAGCCCACCTCAGACCCCGGCTCACTGGGGGGCAGTGGAGGGAAAATAGCAGCCCCTATGGGGTCGGAACAGGAGAACATGAAGGCCGCTCCCTGTGGGTCATCCTCTGGGAAGGGGAAGGAGACGGCCCCTGGGACAACAATAGCAGCACGGGAGGTGGAGGGGAGGGGGCCGGGGTCGGCATCAGGGGCAGGGCAGGGGTCAGGAGCAGGGTTGGGGAGAGGGGCAGAGTTGGAACCAGGAGCCCCGGCAGCCGAGCTACCGGGGGGTGGCATTTCTCAGTCAGGCTCAGGGGTCTGTGGAGTGGGAAGAGGGCCCTCGACGATACCGGGCTCGCACTCCAAGGCAGGTGTTGTGGCCACGGCATCGATAGGTGGGGATGCAGCAGTGGGGCCCCCACCCGGGAAGGAGGTCGGCTGCTCCGCATCAACGAGGGATGCCCCTGATGATTCAGGTCCCGGCCGCGTGGCACTGGCCATCGCCTCAATAGGCTCGGCGGCCATTAGCGGGGGCTCATCTGCGGCCGGGCTGGTGGAAGAATCCAGGGGTTCCTCAGAGGCGGGAGCAGAAGCAGCAGTTAGGGGGAGAGAGCATGGGGAAGGGGGGGCCAGGGTGATGTCGCCCAGATCGAGGCCCACTGGCAGAAGGTCGTCCTCCCCCTGGTTCACTGGGGTCAGACCCAGGGCCTCGATCTCCTCAAAGATGGAGGGGAAATCACCACCCACCACCCTGGGGACCTCCTCACCGGTGCCTGAAGTGATTTGTGCCTCAGAGCATGCAGGGAGGTCAGGTGGCAAGGGGGCAGGAGGGGTTCCATTGGGGGACCCCAGGGAGGGACTCTGGAGGAGGGGCAGTGCTACCCTCCATTGCTGCCACATCATCCCCAGCCGGCTCTAGTAGATGGGATACACCCGGGGGCAAGGCAGAAGGCTCGGTGTCGGTGGCTCCCTTCCTGGTCTTTCGGGGGGCCTCCGCATCAGATGGAAGGAGCAGAGCTCAAGCCTTCCACTTGCCCCACTTCACGTGTACTTGGACCCAGCCTTCCATGGCATCATCCGTGGGCTGGTGGACAGGAGTCGGGCCGGGGGGTACGGGTGGTGGCACTGGAGCTCGGGGAGCTAGTGGTGGGGAGGCATGGGGGAGGGAAGATTCACCTGGGGTGGGCCCTCTCCCACGCCTGGTGGTAATCCTGCCACACCCTCCTCCATAGGCTCTGCCAGACTACATGCAGCAGGCACGAGGCTCTCCAGCTTGTCTTGGAGCACTGGGGGAGGTGCCCCCAGCACCTAAGCGGGAGCAGTGGTGGGCTGGAGAAGAGGAGACCGTGCTATGTTGCAGGAACTGGTAAACCAGGTGAAAGCCCTTACAGAGATGAACCATAGCCATGATGGGACGCGGGTCATACAGGCCAGCAATTGGCCACAGAAAATGACGCGGAAGGATGACATAGCTGCATTCCTCCTGGCCTTTGAGAGGATAGCCCTATGGGAGGCTTGGCTTTGAGATCAGTGGTCTGGCATCCTCGCCCCATTCCTGTGTGGGGAGGCCCAGAAGGCCTACTATGATATGTCTGAAGAGTCTGCGGCAGACTACCCACAGCTGAAAGCAGAGATCCTGGCCAGATCTGGGGTAACAAATGCAGTGTGGGCCCAGCGGTATCATGAGTGGAGGTACCAGGAAAACAAAACCCCACGGTCCCTGTCATAAACAGACAGTTAAGGATTAATGCCTCTTTTACCTGTAAAGGGTTAAGAAGTTCACCTAGCCTAGCTAACACCTGACCCAAGGAACCAATGAGGGGACAAGATGTTTCAAGAGGAAGGAGGGAAGTTTTCCTTTGTCTCAAGTTAGTTTCAGTTTTGTGCTGGAGTGAAAAGACCCAGGAATCAAACAGGGTAGTGAGTATTAAAGAAGGAATAAATTAGTTTATGTTTATTTTCTTTTGTGACTTGTCTTGTGCATTAGATGAATAATCAAATTGGGTCTTCTTTTGTGTAACTAAGGTTTTGCCCAGGGGAACAGCCTCTGTGTTTTAAATCTGTTGTCTGTGAGAGTAGCTTGTATGCTAATCTCACAGAGGTATTTCTTTTACCCCTTTTCTTTAATTAAAAGCCTTCTTTTTAAGAACCTGATTGATTTTTTTCCTTATTTTAAGATCCAAGGGGTTTGGATCGGTGTTCACCAGGAAATTGGTGGAGAAGTCTCTCAAGGTTACCCAAGGAAGGGTTACCGTACTTGGGAGGGAGAGATTTTTTGGGGGGAAGACAGAGTTTCCCAAATGACTCATAAACAGCTGTTTAAAACTATTTGGGTGGTGGCAGCATACTGATCTAAGCTGGTAATTAAGCTTAGGGGTTCTCATGCAGGTCCGAACATCTGTACCCTAAAGTTCAGAGTGGGGGTGAAACCTATGACAGTCCCAGTTATATGACCTCATCTATCTCGCACGATTACGAACCGAATTTCGGAGTCCAGAAGAGATACTAGAGGTTCTGGTCATAGACCGGTACATGAGAGGACTACCACCAGACCTTCACACCTAGGTAAGCCAGAATTACCCCTCCACCTACGACGAGTTGTTGCACTGGTAGAGAGGCGAAGGACGGTGAGGGAACTGACCCAACCAGTTAAAGAAGAGGTAACCCGGGTTAAACTAGTGGCACCAACCCCCAGAGCTCAGGCAACTGAGCCCCCAGGAAGGCCCAGGTGGAAAAAGAGAGGGGCTGAAGGCCCACCAGGGCCACCAAAATCAGAGCACTGAGGGTGAAGAGAATTGTGATGTTAGACTGCGCAAACTGAGAGACTGCGGAATGCCTAGGGCCCATACAGATGTTATGCCTGCAGGGAGTGGGGACACATAGCTGCACAGTGCCCCAATGCCGAGGAGTCTATGCAATGTAACCTAGGAAACTGGGAAAATCCATGCTCCCTAATTCACATTGTGGGGGTTGCACTAACCCCACACAAATATACCAGGACATTGAGGTTAAATGGAGTGGAGACCACAGCACTGATAGATTTGGGGAGCACCATCACGCTCATCTCAGGGAAGCTCGTGAAATGTAGTCAGTTACTACAGGCAAAATGCACAGGGGTGACATGCGTCCATGGGATGGTTAGTTACTACCCCCACCATCCCAGTAAAAATTGAAATCCAAGGGAACGCTACAGAGGTAGCAGCAGGTGTAGTGCCTAAACTCCCTTTCCCGGTGTTCATAGGGAGGAACTTCCCAGGATTTGATGACTTACTTTCAGTAGGGGGATAAGAGAAAGGGGAGGACCCTGAAGCTAGTGAGGTGTCCACAGTAGACTGTCAACCCCCAATCTTCTCCGAAATATCCCCAGGTTTTTTTCTCCACTCCCAGGCGGGGCAGAAAGACAAAAGGGGAATGAAGGGCAGCTAAGGTCTTGGGAACCCGAATACTGACCCAAAGCTAGAGGGTCGCTCTCATAGGTAGGCAGAGCCGGGCAGCTGAAAAGGAGGCCGCCCAAGAGGGAGAAGCACCTGAGCCAGACCCCAACCCTAATGCCTCCTAACCAGCAGAAGCAATAGAGACCAGTCCCCTAGAACTCAGTCAGACCAGCCCCGGGAGGGAAAATTTCGAACGGGACCAAGCCGAAGATCAAAGGTACGACAACATTAGGAAGGAGGTAACAGAAGTAGATGGGGTCCCCATGGAAGGGAAAACCCAGGGACCCGGCCCCTACTTAATCATAAAGAAGGATCTCCTGTAACGGGTTGCACCAGTACAGGGACAGAAGGTAGAGCAGCTCCTAGTACCTCAAAAACACCAGAACGCTGTATTAAGTCTTGCTCATAGACATCTTTTTGGGGGGCATTTAGGGGTAGAGAAGACCCTGGCAAGGGTCCTACGAAAGTTCTTCTGGCCCGGGATGCACGAAGAAGTGAGGAGATACTGTGCCTCCTGCCCAAAGTGTCAGCTGCACAGTCCCTGTCCCCACTTGAGGGAACCTTTGGTACCCCTTCCCATCATAGAAGTCCCGTTTGAGCGAATAACCATGGACCTAGTGGGACCCCTAGAGAAGACTACCTGGGGGCCCCAATATATACTCGTCATTCTGGACTATGCTACACGGTATCCAGAAGCCGTCCCCCTGCGGAACACTACCTCTAAAACAATAGCCAAAGAGCTAGTGGGGATCTTTGCCTGAGTGGGGCTACCAAAGGAGATACTGACGGACCAAGGAACTCCATTTATGTCCAAACTAATGATGTCCTACTTATGTGTCCTACTTCATATACATACCCTGAGGACTTCGGTCTATCATCCACAGACCAATGGGCTGGTAGAAAGGTTCAACCGAACCCTGAAGGCTATGGTAAGGAAGGTGGTAAGTCGAGATGGGAAGGATTGGGACACCCTACTACCATACCTTATGTTTGTCATCTGGGAGGTACCTCAGGCCTCAACTGGGTTTTCTCCCTTTGAGCTATTATATGGGCGCCACCCCTGGGGCATCTTGGACATAGTCAAGGAAATTTGGGAGGAGGAGCCCAATGAGGGGAAGAATTGTAACATGTGTTTGATTACAATGAGGGATCAGATAGCACGGGTCACTCACATTGTGCGGGAGCACCTAGAGAAGGCCCAAGAAGCCCAACGAGCTCATTACAATCACCAAGCCAAAGTTCAGCAGTTCCAGCCTGAGTAATGGTGTTGGTACCCACAACAGAGAGTAAACTTTTGGCCCAGTGGCAAGTACCCTACGAAATAGTTGAACCCATAGGGGAGGTAAATTACTAGGTGTGACAACCGGGACATTGGAAACAAGACCAAATATATCATCTCAACCTTCTGAAACCCTGGCATGCACAAGAGGCATGCACAGCTGTCCAAAAAGACCTACCCCAGGAAAACAAACCCTCCGAACAGGTGAGGGTGTCTCCCGATTTAACGCCGGACCAGAAGAATGAGGTGTCTGAGATGATCTTCTGGAACCAAGACGTGTTCTCGACAAAACCAGGTCGAACAACCAAGACATAGCACCACATCATCACAAACCCTGGGGCCAAAGTAACAATGAGGCCCTACCAGGTGCCAGTGGCCAAAAGGGAGGAAATAAAAGCATAAGTAAAAAAAATGCTGGAGTTGAGAATCATCGAAGAGTCCCACAGTCAGTGGTCCAGCCCAATCGTGCTGGTGCCCAAACCTGATGGCACCACAAGATTTTGCAACGACTTATGGCGACTAAACGAGGTAACCCAGTTCATCTATGCGAGATATGGGGTACCCATCGAACTAGTGGATCATCTGGGCAATGCCCGGTGCTTGACTACCCTGGACTTGACAAAGAGGTACTGGCAGATTCCCCTTGCCAAAGACGCGAAGGAAAAGATTGCATTCTCTACACCACAGGATCTTTTTCAATATACTGTCCTCCCTTTTGGACTACATGGGGGCCCCAGCTACCTTCCAGTGCCTCATGGACTAGCTATTATGCCCCCATACCAATTATGCTGCTGCCTACCTGGACGATGTGATCATTCATACCCCAGACTGGGAAACCCACTTAGAGAAGATGGAGGCAATCCTCGATACCTTCAGGTGAGCTGTCCTTACAGCAAACCCTGCCAAGTGCACCATAGGGTTTACGGAGGCCAAATATCTTGGCTACATTGTGGGAAAAGGTCTGGTAAAACCCCAACTGAATAAGTTAGAGGCCATCCAAAATTGGCCCTGACCAAGTCACAAGAAACAAGTCTGGGCATTCCTAGGTGTGGTGGGGAATTACCAACAATTTATCCCCCACTTTGCCATAAGGGCAAGCCCCCTGACAGACCTAGTGAAGGCCCGTGGATCTGATCTGGTGAGATGGTCTGACACAACAGAGAGCTTTTACAGACCTACGGACTGCCTTCTGCAGTAACCCCGTACTGATAGCCCCAGATTTCACCAAGGAATTTATCCTGCAGATGGATGCATCAGAAGTAGGGTTGGGGGTCGTCCTATCACAGATGGTCGGGGAGGAGGAACACCCAATTCTCTACCTCAGCAGGAAACTCTTTCTGAGGGAACAAAAATATGCAGTGGTGGAGAGGGAGTGCCTTGCCGTAAAATTGGCCATGGAAACGTTGTGCTACTACCTGCTCTGGCGCAGATTTGTCCTCATGATAGACCATGCCCCTCTTCAATGGATGCAGTGGAACAAGGAGAAGAACACAAGGGTGACCAGGTGGTTCTTATCTCTCCAACCTTTCCAGTTCCATGTGCAACACAGAAGAGGGAGCTCAGACAAGCCTACCAAAAGACAAAGGAGGCAAACGGTCGCTCTGGGTCAGAGCCCCATACATGCTGCTTCTATGAACAGCTGCATGGCATTCTAGGGGGGACCCTACCACTATCCCACCACTGTCCATGGACACCTGCAAGGGGGGAGTCTCACGCAACATGGAGGAGGATTTTGTGGATGAGGAAGAGGAGGAGGAGGAGGAGAATGCGCAGCAGGCAAGCGGTGAATCCGTTCTCCCCGGCAGCCAGGACCTTTTCATCACCCTGGAGCCAATACCCTCCCAAGGCGGGATCCCCGACCCTGAAGCTGGAGAAGACACCTCTGGTAACTACAATACGGGGTTTAAAAGCAATAGTGTTCATGGTCACCTGGTTGAAATAGGGGAATTTTTGTAAGGGAACAGTAAAAGGACCCCGTTCATGCTGGGCTGTTTGCGCTTGGCTAAAAGGGATCATCCCAGAGAATAGCCACACGGCGGGGGGAGGGGAGAAGGGATCATCCCGGAGAATAGCCACACGGCGTGGGGAGTGGAGAAGGGATCATTCCAGAGAATAGCTACGCGGTGGGGTGGGGGTAGGTGTGTGCTGCACATCTACCTGAATACTGCAGTCCCTCCTTTTAAATGTGAAACCCAACCCATTGCTTGCTCTGGGAAAGGGGGGCACTGCAGTTTGAAAACATTCCCACACATTATGAAGGCATAAGAAGCCAACCCAATTTTACTCTCCCTTTTTATCTCCCCCCAGGTGCAACTGTTTCTACGCTCCCCCATCATCTCCGTCTCTGCGGTTATCGCAGATTAGAAGGCGAAAAAAACACACTTGGGATGATATGTTTTCCGAGCTCATGAAGTCCTCCCGCACTGATAGGGCACAGCTTAATGCATGGAGGCATTCAGTGGCAGAGGCCAGGAAAGAATTTAGTGAGTGCGAAGAGCAGAGGCAGGACGCGATGCTGAAGCATCTGTTGGGGGAGCAAACTGACATGATGAAGCGTCTGTTGGAGCTGCAGGAAAGCCAACAAGAGCACAGATCCCCGCTGCATCCACTGTATAACCGCCTACCCTCCTCCCCATGTTCCATAGCCTCCTCACCCAGAAGCCCAAGAACGCCGGGGGGGGGGGGAGGCTCTGGGCACCCAGCCACTCCACTCCAGAGGATGGCCCACGCAACAGAAGGCTGTCATTCAAACAGTTTGATTTTTAGTGTGGCTACAATAAACAATGTGGCCTTGTCCTGCCCTCCTCCCCCACCCCACCTGGGCTACCTTGACCGTTATCTAATTTTTTTAATTAATAAAGAAAGAATGCATAGTTTCAAAACAATAGCTACTTTATTTCAAAGCGGGGAGGGTGGTTGGCTTACAGGGAATTAAAATCAACAAAGGGGGCGGGTTTGCATCAATGAGAAACACACACAACTGTCTCACCGAAGCCTGGCCAGTCATGAAACTGGTTTTGAAAGCCTCTCTGATGCGCAGCGCACCTTGCTGTGCTCTTCTAATTGCCCTGGTGTCTGGCTGCTCAAAATTGGACGCCAGGCAATTTGCCTCAACCTCCCACCCACCATAAACGTTTCCCCCTTACTCTCACAGATATTATGGCGCACACAGCAAACAGCAATAACAATGGGAATGTTGGTTGCACTGAGGTCTGACCTAGTCAGCAAACAGTGCCAGCGAGCTTTTAAATGTCCAAAGGCACATTCTACCACCATTCTGCACTTGCTCAGCCTATAGTTGAACTGCTCCTTAGTACTGTCCAGGCTGCCTGTGTAAGACTTCATGAGCCATGGGAGCAAGGGGTAGGCTGGGTCTCCAAGGATAACTATTGGCATTTCAACATCCCCATTAGTAATTTTGTGGTCTGGGAAGTAAGTCCCTTCTTGCAGCTGTTTGAACAGCCCGGAGTTCCTAAATATGCGAGCGTCATGCACCTTTCCCAGCCATCCCACGTTGATGTCGGTGAAACGTCCCTTGTGATCCACCAGTGCTTGCAGCACCATTGAGAAGTACCCCTTGCAGTTTATGTACTGGTTGGCAAGGTGGTCCGGTGCCAAGATGGGAATATGCGTTCGATCTATCGCCCCACCACAGTTAGGGAACCCCATTGCAGCAAAGCCATCCACTGTGACCTGCACATTTCCCAGAGTCACTATCCTTGATAACAGAATGTCAATGATTGCATTGGCTACTTGGATCACAGCAGCCCCCACAGTAGACTTGCCCACTCCAAATTGATTCCCGACTGACTGGTAGCAGTCAGCCGTTGCAAGCTTCCACAGGGCTATCACCACTCGCTTCTCAACTGTCAGGGCAGCTCTCATCTTGGTATTCCTGCACTTCAGGGTGGGGGAAAGCAACTCACAGAGTTCCAGGAAAGTGGCCTTACGCATGCAAAAGTTTTGCAGCCACTGTGAATCATCCCATACCTGCAACACTATGCGGTCCCACCAGTCTGTTCTTGTTTGCCTGGCCCAGAATCGGCGTTCCACTGTATCAACCAGCCCCACTGCCACCATGATGTCCCAATTGCCACAGCCCGTGCTTTCAGGAACGGCTGTGTCCATGTCCTCATCAAAATTCTCCTCGTGCTGGCGTCTTAGCCCGGTTCTGCATATACTCCAGGATAATGCGCAAGGTGTTTACAATGCTAACAACAGCAGCGGTGACGGTGAGCTGAGTGGGCTCCATGCTTGCCGTGGTGTGGCGTCTGCAGGAGAGCAGAAGAGCAGAGTTGCAGCGGAAGCGATGGATGATGACTGTTAGCAGTCGTACTGCACCGTCTGCTGACAGCAGCACCCAGGAGGACCAGAATGGATCCCCCAAGCTCATCGCTGGGGAACAGGAGAGCAGGAGAGCAGAGTTGCACTGGAAGCAGTGGATGACGACGGTTAGCACTGCGCACATTTCAGACAACATGGAGAAATTTGCTATTGAGACTGAGCTCATTTACAAGACCAGGAGAGCAGAGTTGCAGCGGAAGCTGTGGATGATGATGGTTAGCAGTCCTACTGCATGGTCTGCTGACAGCAGCACCCAGGACACAACAGCAGCGGTGACGGTGATCTGAGCTGAGCGGGCTCCATGCTTGCCGTGGTATGGCGTCTCCATGGAAAAAAGGCGCGAAACGATTGTCTGACGTTGCTTTCACGAAGGGAGGGGCGACTGACAACATGTACCCAAAACCACCAGCGACAATGTTTTTGCCCCATCAGGCATTGGGAGCTTAACCCAGAATTCCAATGGATGGCGGAGACTGCGGGAACTGTGGGATAGCTACCCACAGTGCACCTCTCCGTAAGTCGATGCTAGCCACGGTAGTGAGGACGCACTCCGCCGACTTAATGTGCTTAGTGTGGACATACGCAATCGACTGTATAAAATCGATTTCTAAAAATCGACTTCTATAGAATCGACCTAATTTCGTAGTGTAGACATACCTTAAGACACTTAGAGACAATTAAGAACTTGCTAGAATCAATTATAGCAGGCAGGCTAATCAGGACACCTGGTTTAAAAAGGACCTCCCATCAGTTAGTGGAGGGCGCGCAAGGAGCAGGGAGTGAGAAGGCGTGCTGCTGGAGGACTGAGGAGTACAAGCATCATCAGGCTTCAGGAGGAATGTCCTGTGGGGAAGATAAAGAAGGTGCTGGGGGAAGGCCATGGGGAAGTAGCCCAGGAAGTTGTATCAGCTGCATGACAGCTACAGGAAATGTTGTAGACAGCTGCTATCCACAGGGCCCTGGTCTGGAACCCGGTGTAGCAGGTGGGCCCGGGCTCCCCCGCATTCCTATCTGACACAGGAGGAGTTGACCTGGTCTGTGAGACACACCAGAGGGGAAGGTCTAATTTGGAAAGGGATCTGGCCTGTCCCTGACCCACTAGGTGGGACAACAGAGACTGCGGAGATTGTTCTCCATTCCCCCCATGCTGGCCAGTGATGAGGTTAGCTGAGTGAATGGTAGGTTTGAGCCTCTAGCGAAAGCGGTCAAACTGAGGGCTGCCATGAACCTCTGAGGCAAGCAAATCCGCCAGAAAGTGCAGGACCCACCAAGGCAAAGGAGGAACTTTGTCACACCTGTGAAAGGAATACCTGGGTTTTTTAAGCTGCAATCAAGTGCAGCTTGGCCTCAAGAATCTCTGCAAAGTGCCTATATCAACAATTAGGGTAAGAATTTGCTACTCATATCCAATCTCTTTAGTATATTAAGATTAGATTGTGGTTTTGTTCATTTGCTAGGTAATCTGCTTTGATCTGTTTGCTATCCCTTATAATCACTTAAAATCTATCTTTTGTAGTTAATAAATTTTGTTTTTGCTTTATCACAAACCAGTGTGTGGAAGTTATAACCTGGGGTAAAAAGCTGTTGTATATTTCCTCTCCACATTGAAGGAGGGGGCAAATTTCATGAGCTTACACTGTACAGTTCCCTGTGCAGTGCAAGATGGTATAATTTTGGGTTTACACCCCAGAGGGGGGTGCGTGCCTAAGTGGCTGGGAAGTTCCTTAGCTGAAGCCGTCCCATGCATAGCTGATCACAGCATCTGTATGTTTCCGCAGCTGGGTGTGTCCCTATCTGTATGTGTGCTGGAGGAGGCTTGAGGACGTGTCACAGCAGTATAGTATAAAGGGAGCCCAGGCTGGTGGGTCAGGTGGGCTCAGTGGTACCCCAGTTCCAGGTGGCACCCCGGGGGGAAACCTATCACAATGACTATACTGGGTCAGACCAATGGTCCATCTAACCCAGTGTCCTGTCTTCCGACAGTGGACCGTATCAGAAGCTTCAGAGAGAATGAACAGAACAGGGCAATTTATTGAGTGATCCATTATGTTGTTCAGTCCCAGCATCAGGCAGTCAGAGGTTTAGAGACACCCAGAGCATGGGGTTTGCATCCCTGATCCTTCTTGGCTAATAGCCATTGGCCACTATCCTCCTTATTTAATTCTTTTTTGAACCCAGTTACACTTTTTTCCTTCATCATATCCCCTGGCAATGAGTTCCATAGGCTGACTATGCATTGTGTGATGAAGTACTTCCTTCTGTTTGTTTTAAACCTGCTGCCTATTCATTTCACTGGGGACCCTAGTTCTTGTGTCATGTGATGGGGTAAATTACACTCCCTTATGTATTTTTCTCTATATGAGTGGTTCCGAAACTTTTTTTTCTGCAGACCACTTGAAAATTGCTGAGGGTCTCGACAGACCACTTAATGATCTTTCCAAATGTTGTTTGTACCGTTAGCTAACTATTGTAAAACACGTTTCAGAGTAGCAGCCATGTTAGTACAGACAGTTTGATAAGATACTCCTCATGTAAGTATTCTCACACTTCTTATCAAACTGTCTGTACTGGGCTATCTTGATTATCACTTCAAAAGTTTTTTTCTCTTACTTAATTGGCCTCTCAGAGTTGGTAAGACAACTCCCACCTTTTCATGCTCTCTGTATGTGTATATATATCTCCTCAATATATGTTCCATTCTATGCATCCGAAGAAGTGGGCTGTAGCCCACGAAAGCTTATGCTCAAATAAATTGGTTAGTCTCTAAGGTGCCACAAGTACTCCTGTTCTTTTTATTGTAAAACACTTTGGATTAAAGCACTATATAAAAGAAACTTAATAATAATGAATGCTTTTTTGTTCTACAAATAAAAGCACACAACTCATATTTTAATATCAGCATCTTACCTTTCTAATGCGACGGATGTGCCTTCTCTCCCCCACCGCAGCAGCCCCCAGCCTGGGGCTGGAAAGGAGCAGGGTTTCTCCGTCTCTCCCCCGCTGGGGCTGGGAAGAAGGGGGGTCTCCCCCACTGTGGCAGCCCACAGGGCTGGGAAGGAGGGGGGTGTCCCCCACCATGGCAGCCCCCAAACTGGGCTGGGAAGGAGGGGGGTCTTCCTCTCTCCCTCTGAGCTGGGCCTGGGAAGGAGGGGGTGTCTCTCCCCCACCACAGCAGCCACAGAGCTGAGGCTGGGAAGGAGGGCCATCTCTCCCTGCAGCCCTGGAGCTGGGGAAAGTCGCCTCTTTCTCTGGCCGCTGCAGCCCTGCACGTCCCAAATTCCCTCCACCCCCTCTTCTCGACCCACTGCCCCCTCCCACCTACCCCGTATTTCCCCCTCCCCCCCCCCCGCCCCAAGACCACCACCTCACCTTACATGTGCGTCTTTTCCAGGGTCCAGGCATCAATTAGTGGAGCCATGCCTGCGCGGCTCCACTAATTAGGTGGCTGGCCCTTTATTCTTTTGTGTGCGGCCACTCAGGCGCGCACCTTAGAGGGAACTATCCGCGGAATACCTCATTAGAGCTCACGAACCACTGGTGGTCTGCGGACCGCAGTTTGAGAATCTCTGCTCTATACCATTCGTGGTTTTATAGACTTCTATCATATCCCCCCCTTAATAGCCTCTTTTCTAACTTGAACAGTCCTAATCTTTTTTCTCTCTCCTCATATGGAAGCTGTTCCAAACCCCTAATAATTTTTGTTGCCCTTCTTTGTACTTTTTCTAATACTAATATATCTTTTTTGAGTTGGGGTGACCTGACGCACACAGTATTAAAGATGTGGGCGTACCATGGATTGATATAGTGGCATTATGATATTTACTGTTTTATTTTCTATCCCTTTTCTAATGGTTCCTAACACTCTGTTAGCTTTTTTAACTGTCACTGCACATTGAACAGATGTTTTCAGAGAACTATCCATAATGACACCACTGTCTCTTCCTTGAGTGGAAACAGCTAATTTATACCCATCATTTTGTATACATAGTTGGGATTATGTTTTCCAATGTGGATTATTTTGCATTTGTCAGCATTGAATTTCATTTGCTATTTTGTTGCCCAGTCATCCAGTTTTGTGAGATCCCTTTGTAACCTTTCGCAGTCAGTGGAGTTCTTCCTCCCCACAAGCACTTCTGTCTCCTCTCCAGCAACCCCTTAACCCCAGTGCAAGGGGAGGGGAAAGCAAAGCTGGAATTAACCTTTGTGCCCCTGTCACATTGCCAAAGGCCAAATAGCTTCTTCATGCCATCCTCCTCATTGTAAGAATTACGATCATTTACACAGGTGACAGAAATGATACCACGTAACTTTGGAGATCAGTCACAACTAACCAGCAAAGCTCCGATTTGGAAGCCTGAATATTAATCCGTAGAATGAAAAACAAAAAACTTTGAAGGAATCTGTTGTTTTGGTTCAATAGCACCTATATCTTAAGAAGTTGTGAGAATAAATTATTTGTGGTGAGCTATTTGCTCAGCTCTGATTACAATCAAGACAATTGATGATCATTAACTAATTAGTTCCTGTTTGTGTAGCACCTTCAAAATGAAAAGCAACATACTCTGCATTAATAGTTAGCCAGTGTCAGTAATTTAATGTTGCCAAGTCTAATGTCAGGTGTCAACTGCACTCACAGAAGTAAGACTTCCACTGGAGCTGACAAACCCAAGCTGGCTTTTGTCTAGTTAGCTGGGGTCCTGGACCAGTGAAGCCACAGCAATGCTTGGTTTAGCAAGGGCTGTACAAACCCATCTGGCACTCCAGGTCATTACTAGTGTGGCAAGTTTGTGTTGCCAGGGGTTCAACGTTCTGGTATCTGAGCTATCTGGAGTAAAGATAGCTCTTGGGTATGGCCGTGTGAGCTAATCAGTCTGGAGACATACCTGAGCTAATTGCCTGCATGAGCAGGAAGGAAATACACATGATCCCAAAGTGTAGCACTGCATAATGACAGACAATGCACAGTTGCCCCAGGTATGTACCACTGGATTGGATCCTGGATTAGCTGAGCCATTAGACCCCCCATAACAGAGCACATCTCCCAGTCTTGTCTTTGGCTTAGAAGAAGCTCAGTGAATTTCACAGTAAGTTTGAATCTTCAGCTTGATCTGAGCCACTGGTGGTGTGCTGTGGGGGCAGGGCATAGCAAATGTTGCAATAGTGGCTGTGTCACAACCAGCCTGGTGTTGATCTAGCAATCATAGAATCATAGACTATTAGGGTTGGAAGGGACCTCAGGAGGTCATCTAGTCCAACCCCCTGCTCAAAGCAGGACCAATCCCCAGACAGATTTTTGCCCCAAATCCCTAAATGGCCCCCTCAAGGATTGAACTCACAACCCTGGGTTTAGCAGGCCAATGCTCAAACCACTGAGCTATCCCTCCCCCTAAATCCCAGGATGGTTGATTTTGAGTTGTACTTGCTTTGCCCTGTCCATCCCTCTATGCTGGAGAACAGCAATGGTGACATGAGGCCTGTGCACAGCACAGGCAGGTGGGGCTATTATACACAGGAAGACACAAGAACATCACAAAGGTGCAGGGCAAATGAGAGGGGAACTCTACTGGATGCTGACTCCTGCCTGAAGCAAAGGGAGAGTACCGGGGGTGGGAGGTTTACACCACAGAAGATAGAGTATGGAGTGGTGCACGTGTTATACAAAACTAGGTAAAGGTCGGGGGATGGGGAGTTTATATTCCAGTAGAGAGAGGATGGTTGGGGTGGGGATATGGCAGAGCCAATGGCAATAGAAAGACAGAAAGAAAATCCAAAGCTATGAAAAGAGATTGTCCTTTAACAAAGTTAGAGGCAGCTGTCCCCAAACAAGGGACTGCTGGGTGTGGACTTGGAGCTGGGCTGGGGGAGCACAATGAGATAAAAGATCTCCAGGCTCTGGGCCACATCCGCAGCTGGTGTGTATTGGTGTAGCTCCACAGACTTCAGTGTGGGAGATTGACTGCAGTGGAGTGATGCTGATTTACGCTAGCTGGGGATCTGACCCAGTGATTCCAATGGAGTGACACCAGTTTAAACCAGAGGGTATATGATCCACTGACTGCAATGGAGCCATGCTGATTTACACCAGATGGAGCTCTGGCCCATTGACTCCAATGGTGTGACACTGATTTATACCAGCTGGGCAATATTTGCAGGGGCTTTCTGGGTGATCTGAGCCCTCCCCTCCCCTCAGACCGCAGGGAGAGTAGCATTACTTTGTCTTTCAGCAAAACATTTGAGCAGATCCTGGTGATTTCCTTGGTACTCCAGCCGCTGTGGAGCACAAACCCAGGAGCCTGGTGTTTCCCATTAGCTATTTTCCCAGCTCTATTTCTGGTTTCTCAGTTTTGAGGTTGCAGGGTGCACTGGGAAAGCTGCCAGCAAGAAAGGAGATAAAGCAGAGCTCCTTTTGCCTGTCAGACAGGCCCAGTGTGCGGCTGGGTCAAGAGAGGGTTGGAAATTTGAGGCAGAGACTATCTTTTTGTTCTGGGTTTGAATAGCAGCTAGGACCATGGGATCCTGGCCCAGGACTGGCACTTCTAGGTGCTGTGATAATACACATAAATACTAATAACAAACAGGAAATCACAGGAGATGTTCTTCAAGAATTTTAAACAAAATCATGTATGGTGCAGTTCAGCCCTGCACAAACCAGTACACCACTGATGTCCCACTTGGGCCCCTAGGCCTTGTGCTGTCTCTGCACAGGGATGCCATGCAGCCTTCCTGAATCTGGTGCCTTAGAGAGCAAAGTTCTCTGTTTGCCCACAGAACAGTGGCATCCCAGTTCTCAGCTGCACAAGCATCCCAACAGTGACCACCCAATTTTATCTCAACCCTAGTCTAGAGGGACCCTCTACGGGTGAGAAGGGAGTTCAGTTTTCGATCTCTGTAGTGTGGTCTGTTTGCACCTTACAAAAGAATTGCTTTGTGAAAGGAAAATACACTGCATCCCACACCAGAGGCTTGAGAGCCTTTTGCATTGCAGTAGCCTGGAGTTCCCCTCTTCCCAATATCAAGTAGCTAGCCATTCTTGAGCAGGTGTCTGAGCAGGTCTATGCGTTTCCTTTGCTAGAGAGAGGGAGAGTCACATACCTTCGGCATGGCCACTGTGTGACTGATTGTGCACATTGGATGCATTCATACACCTCTGAAATGACAATCCTATGTTGTTTCCTTCATGTGACCCCCCCAGGACCTCAGCAACTCAATGTCAAAGACAAGAACAGCTCCTCACCGGACAGCCTCTTTCATCCCTTCGTGTCTCAAGTGTGCCAAGTGCTGAGTTCCACTGCACCAGCAGGGTCAGCTCGTTTGGATGTAGCCACTAGAACGGAGGGTAGGAAATTTGCTATGGATTTGATGGTTGGTGCCAAATATTTCCTGGACTGCAAGATAACTGCATAAAGAAGGGCTGCCATGTGTTCTAACCAGAAGGACGTAGGCCATGGATTCCAAGAGGAGATATCCCCATCCAGAGATCAGCTACTGGCAGCCCCAGGACTGGCATTAGCAAGGAAGCCAAAGCAGTTAGATGCCCAACTCTCACTGAATTTCAACAAGATTTGGAGATGGGATCTGTAGAAGCACATGGGGTGATTAGGAGCACATACCCCATTGAAAGTCACTTGGATTTGTGCACCTAAATCAGTCAGGGTCCTTTGAAAATCCTAGCCAGGGATGATACTAAGCAATCAAATGTCTCTGGTCCCACCCCCCATAAATGAAGAATCAAAGCAGTATATTGAGGGGCCGGAGGCAGGTTATTATACAAAAGTTTCTAAATGAGGCAGCTGTATTATTTTCCCCCTCTCACAAGCATTTAAAAGCTTTTAAATGAACAGAACATCCCCTCCGCTAGCAAGCCCAGTGTTGGCCTGCTTTTTAGATGGCTCCTAAATCATATTAAAATATATAGCACCAGTGTCCTAAAAGGCTTTGGCTCTCTCCTGGCCACATAAAACCTCAATCTGGCTTGGCGACGTTCCTACGGCTAGTGAGGCCCTGCTCAGGGACTTTCAAGGAATTCCATTACAGGCAGGAGATCAAAAGCACACGGCTATGTCTACACTGCAAAAAAAAAAAAAAAAAATCCTGCAGTGCCAAGTCTCAGAGCCAGGGTCAATTGACTCAGGCTCAGGCTGCACGGCTAAAAATAGCAGTGTACGCGTTGGAGCCCAGGCTCTGAAACCCAGCGAGGGTCTGAGAGCCTGGGCTCTAGCCCAAGCCTGAACGTTGACAATTCTATTTTTAGTCCCACAGCCTGAGCCCTGCAAGCCCAAATCAGTTAATTTGGGCTCTGAGACTCATCACCGCGGGTTTTTCTTTGCAGCGTAGACATACCTCGTGGTAGGTGGCTGCAAATTACAAGGCCTTGATACCATCAGGGATTTTCTTACTACAACATCACTAGAAACATCAAGTTTACTAGATCTTTAATCTAGACCTTGCTTTTTCTTGCTTAATCTGTTAGATCTTTAATTAGAGCTTGTATTCCCCCTCCCCCGCAAGAGGCTTATATTTATGAGTTGCAAAATTCAGCCAGAGAGTGTGAACATTCCGATATTCACGGTAGTTCAGACTGGGGTTTGGCTGATAGGGGCCCATTTTCAAATTTTGGATGTGGATTCTGATTTTAAATACCCCCCAAATTCAGGACTGTTTGGATCCCAGGTATTAGTTCATAATATATTGCTATGCTTCTTGACTTTGTTGAAAGTTAGTTATTGGTAACTGCAACTCATTACAACTCACAGGCAGAGCCTTCTCCCAATTCCCAGAGGAACTTTTCAGAGCAACAACAAAGCTTGCAAAGAAGACTAGAGTTTGGGAATAACATAAAGACATAGCACCACCTATGATGGAAACAGTGAACATCTTTATTATTAGAGGGGTAGCCGTGTTAGTCTGTATCCACAAAAACAACGAGAAGTCCGGTGGCACCTTAAAGACTAACAGATTTATTTGGGTATAAGCTTTTGTGGGTAAAAAAGCCACTTCTTCAGATGCATGGAGTGAAAATTACAGAAACAGGCATAAATATATATTGGCACATGAAGAGAAGGGAGCTACCTTACAAGTGGAGAACCAATGTTGAAGGCCAATTTAGTCAGGGTGGATGTGGTCCACTCCCAATAATTGATGAGGAGGTATCAATCCCAAGAGAGGGGAAATTGCTTTTGTAGTGAGCCAACCACTCCCAGACACTATTCAAGCCCAAATTGATGGTGTTAAGTTTGCAAATGAATTGTAGCTCAGCAGTTTCTCTTTGAAGTCTGTTTTTGAAGTTTTTTTGTTGAAGAATGGCTACTTTTAAATCTGTTATTGAGTGGCCAGGGAGATTGAAGTGTTCTCCTACTGGCTTTTGTATGTTACCATTCCTGATGTCTGATTTGTGTCCATTTATGCTTTTATGTAGAGATTGTCCGGTTTGGCCAATGTACATGGCAGAGGGGCATTGCTGGCACATGATAGCATATATCACACTGGTAGATGTGCAGGTGAATGAGCTTCTGATGGTGTGGCTGGTGTGGTTGGATCCTATAATGGTGTCTCTAGAGTAGATATGGGGACAGAGAAGGCAACGGGGTTTGTTACAGGGATTGGTTCCTGGGTTAGTGTTTCTGTGGTGTGGTGTGTAGTTGCTGGTGAGTATTTGCTTCAGGTTTGGGGGCTGTCTGTAAGTGAGGACTGGCCTGCTTCCCAAGGCCTGTGAGAGTGGGGGATCATTTTCCAGGATAGGTTGTAAATTGTTGATGATGCGCTGGAGAGGTTTTAACTGGGGGCTGTATGTGATGGCCAATGGTGTTCTTTTATTTTCCTTTTTGGGCCTGTCCTGTAGTAGGTGATTTCTGGGTACCCGTCTCGCTCTGTCAATCTGTTTCCTCACTTTCCCAGGTAGGTATTGTAGTTTTAAGAATGTTTGATAGAGATCTTATAGGTGTTTGTCTCTGTCTGAGGGATTGGAGCAAATGCAGTTGTACCTTAGGGCTTGGCTGTAGACAATGGATTGTGTGATGTGTGTATGGAAGCTGGAGGCATGTAGGTAAGTATAGGGGTCAGTAGGTTTCCGGTATAGGGTGGTGTTTATGTGACCATCACTTATTTGCACAAACACCTCCATATCTATGCCAAGTGCGGCTCAGACTGTTCAGAATCCAGGCCAGAAAGTCTACATATCCTAAGAACCCATCAAACCTGCCATCTCATACAAGAAATTTCCTAACTGATCCATCACCTTGGGTCTTGTATACAGTCCAAGAAAGGCTATGGCCTGTGTTATTATAATAATACATTTTTGGACACAAATACCTGTCCTCTGGGATCAGAGTAGCAGCCGTGTTAGTCTGTATCCGCAAAAAGAACAGGAGTACTTGTGGCACCTTAGAGACTAACAAATTTATTAGAGCATAAGCTTTCGTGGGCTACAGCCCACTTCTTCGGATGCATAGAATGGAACATATATTGAGGAGATATATATACACTGTGACAAAGTTCCTCCTCTATCTTGGTGGGTCCTGCGCTTATTGGCGGATTTTCTTGCTGCAGCGATTCACCATGTGGGTTGGGGAACAGCCCAGAGACCTTCCCCTCTGGAAGAACCCACAGTCCAGGTCAATTGGGAGGTTTGGGGGGAACCCGGGCCCGCCCTCTACTCCGGGTTCCAGCCCAGTGCCCTGTGGACTGCAGCTGTCTATAGTGCCTCCTGTAACAGCTGCATGACTGCTACAACTCCCTGGGCTACTTCCCCATGGCCTCCTCCAAACACCTTCTTTATTCTCACCACAGGACCTTCCTCCTGGTGTCTGATAACGCTTGTGCTCCTCAGTCCTCCAGCAGCACACCCTCTCACTCTCAGCTCCTTGTGCCTCTTGCTCCCAGCTCCTCACACTTGCACCACAAACTGAAGTGAGCTCCTTTTTAAAACCCAGGTGCCCTGATTAGCCTGCCTTAATTGATTCTAGCAGCTTCTTCTTAATTGGCTCCAGGTGTCCTAATTAGCCTGCCTGCCTTAACTGGTTCTAGCAGGTTCCTGATTACTCTAGTGCAGCCCCTGCTCTGGTCACTCAGGGAACAGAAAACTACTCATCCAGTGACCAGTATATTTGCCCTCTACCAGACTCCTGTACCCCACTGGTCTGGGTCTGTCACATATCCCTCCCCCTTGCTCAACGCCAAGGGGTTGGGCAGCTTGGGACGCCAGACAGTGCACACATGACAAGCCATTGGCGTTGCCATGACGGCTCCCTGCTCTGTGTTGCACATGGAACTGGAATGGTTGGAGGGATAAGAACCATCTGGTCACCCTTGTGTTCTTCTCCTTGTTCCGCTGCATCCATTGAAGAGGGGCATGGTCGGTCACGAGGACAAATCTGCGCCCGAGCAGGTAGTAGCGCAATGTTTCCATGGCCCATTTTACAGCGAGGCATTCTCTCTCCACCACTGCATAGTTTTGTTCTCTTGGAAGGAGTTTCTGACTGCGGTATAGAATTGGGTGTTCCTCCTCCCCGACCATCTGTGATAGAATGGCCCCCAACCCTACTTCCGATGCATCCGTCTGCAGGATAAACTCCTTGGTGAAATCAGGGGCTATCAATACGGGGTTACTGCAGAGGGCAGTCCGTAGGTCTGCGAATGCTTCATCTGCTGCATCAGACCATCTCACCAGATCAGGTCCATGGGCTTTCACTAGGTCTGTCAGTGGGCTTGCCCTTGTGGCAAAGTGGGGGATAAATTGTTGGTAATACCCCACCACACCTAGGAACGCCCGGACTTGTTTCTTGCGACTTGGTCGGGGCCAATTTTGGATGGCCTCTAACTTGTTTACTTGGGGTTTTACCAAACCTTTTCCCACAATGTAGCCAAGATATTTGGCCTCTGTAAACCCTACAGCACACTTGGCAGGGTTTGCTGTAAGGCCAGCTCGCCTGAAGGTATCGAGGACTGCCTCCACCTTCTCCAGGTGGGTTTCCCAGTCTGGGGTATGAATGACCACATCGTCCAAGTAGGCAGCAGCATAACTGTTATGTGGGCGTAATAGCTTGTCCATGAGGCGCTGGAAGGTAGCTGGGGCCCCATGTAGTCCAAAAGGGAGGACAGTATATTGAAAAAGACCCTCTGGTGTAGAGAACGCAGTCTTTTCCTTTGCGTCTTCTGCAAGGGGAATCTGCCAGTACCCCTTTGTCAAGTCTAGGGTAGTCAAGTACCGGGCATTACCCAGACGGTCCACTAGCTCATCTATGCGAGGTATGGGGTACGCGTCGAACTGGGATACTTCGTTTAGTCACCGGAAGTCATTGCAAAATCTTGTGGTGCCATCAGGTTTGGGCACCAGCAAGATTGGGCTGGACCACTGACTGTGGGATTCTTCAATGATCCCCAACTCCAGCATTTTTTTTACTTCTGCTTTTATTTCCTCCCTTTTTGCCGCTGGCACCCGATAGGGCCTCATTGTTACTCTGGCCCCAGGGTTTGTGACGATGTGGTGATATGTCTCGGTTGTTCGACCCGGTTTTGTCGAGAACACATCTTGGTTCCGGAAGATCATCTCAGACACCTCATTCTTCTGGTCTGGTGTTAAATCAGGAGACACTCTCACCTGTTTGGAAGGCTTGTTTTCCTGGGTTAGGTCTTTTTGGACCGTTGTGCATGCCTCTTGTGCATGCCAGGGTTTCAGAAGGTTAACGTGATAAATCTGTTCTTGTTTTCTGCGTCCTGGCTGCCGCACCTTGTAGGTTACTTCCCCCACAGGTTCAACCACCTCATAGGGCCCCTGCCATTGGGCCAGAAGCTTGCTTTCTGCCGTGGGTACCAACACCATAACCCGATCCCCTGGTTGGAACTGTCGCACTTTTGCCTGGCGATTGTAATGGGTTCGCTGGGGCTCCTGTGCCTTCTCCAAATGTTCCCGTACAATAGGGGTAACCCGGGCAATCCAGTCTCGCATCTGCATTACATGCTCTATTATATTTCTCCCCTCATTGGGTTCCTCTTCCCAGATCTCTTTGGCGATATCTAGTATGCCACGGGGGTGACGCCCGTATAATAACTCGAAGGGGGAAAACCCAGTTGAGGCCTGAGGTACCTCCCGGATAGCGAACATAAGGTAGGGTAGTAGGGTGTCCCAATCCTTCCCGTCCCGACTTACCACCTTCCTTATCCTAGCCTTGAGGGTTTGGTTAAACCTTTCTATCAACCCATCAGTCTGCGGATGGTAGACCGAAGTTCTCAGGGTATGTATATGGAGCAGCATACAGAGGTCCTTCATTAACTTCGACATAAATGGGGTTCCTTGGTCAGTTAATATCTCCTTCGGTAGCCCCATTCGGGCAAAGATCCCCACCAGCTCTTTGGCTATAGTTTAAGAGGCCGTGTTCCTCAGGGGGATGGCTTCTGGGTAGCAAGTAGCATAGTCCAAAACAACAAGTATATATTGGTGGCCCCGAGCCGTCTTCTCCAGGAGTCCCACTAGGGTCCATGGCTATTCGCTCAAAGGGGACCTCTATGATGGGAAGGGGTACTAAAGGTGCCCTCAAGTGGGGACGGGGACTGTGCAGCTGACACTCCGGCCAGGAGGCACAGTACCTCCACACTTCTTCATGTACTCCGGGCCAGAAGAACCGTCGTAGGACTCGTGCCAGGGTCTTCTCTACCTCCAAATGCCCCCCAAAAAGATGACTATGAGCAAGACTTAATACAGCGTTCTGGTGTTTTTGAGGTACTAGGATCTTCTGTACCTTCTGCCCCTGTACTGGTGCAACCCGGTATAAGAGATCCTTCTTCATTATGAAGTAGGGTCCTGGTCCCTGGGTTTTCCCTTCCACGGGGACCCCGTCTATTTCAGTCACCTCCTTCCTAATGTTGTCATACCTTGGGTCTTCTGCCTGGTCCCGTCCAAAATTTCCTCTCCCGGGGCTAATCTGCCCAAGATCTAGGGGCCCAGTCTCTATTGCCTCTACTGGTTCAAAAGCATTAGGGTGGGGGTCAGACTCAGGTGCTTTTCCCTCTTGTGTGGCCTCCTTTTCAGCTGCGCGGGTCCGCCTACCTACAAGAGCGACCCTCTGGCTTTGGGTCAGTATTCGGGTTCCCAAGGCCTTAGCTGCCCTTCTTTCCCTTTTTGTCTTTCTACCCTGTCTGGGAGTGGAGAACAAATCAGGGGATATTTCAGAGAAGATTGGGGGTTGACAGTCTGCTGTGGATGCCTCACCAATTTTAGGGTCCCCATCTTTCTCCAATACCCCTACTGGGAGTAAGTTTCCAAACCCTGGGAAGTCCCTCCCTATGAGCACCGGGTATGGGAGTTTAGGGACTACACCTGCTGGTACCTCAGTAGTGTTCCCTTGGATCTCGATTTTTACTGGGATGGTGGGGTAGTAACTAACTGTCCCATGGACACATGTTATCCCCGTACATTTAGCCTGTAGCAGCTGACTACGCTTCATGAGCTTCCCTGAGATAAGCGTGATAGCACTCCCCGAATCAACCAGTGCCGTGGTCCCTACCCCATTTAGTTTCACTGGTCTGGTATACATATGTGGGGTTAGTGAGACCCCCACAAGGTGGAGTAGGGAGCATGGATCTGCCCAGTTCCCCAGGTTACACTGCATAGGCTCCTCAGCATTGGGACACTGTGCAGCTATGTGTCCCCACTCCCCGCAGGCATAACATCTGTATGGAGCCTTAGGCGTTCCCCAGTCTCTTGGTTTGGGCAGTCTAACATCACGATCCTCTTCTCCCTCAGTGCTCCGACTCTTTGTGGCCTCTGATGGGCCTTCAGCCTCTCTCCTTTTCCACCTGGGCCCTCCTGGTGGCCCAGTCACCCGAACTTTAGGGCTTGGTGCTGCTAGTTTAACCCGGGGTGCCTCTTCCTTAACTGGTCGGGTCAGCTCCCTCGCTGTCCTTCGCCTCTCTACCAGGGCAACAACCTCGTCATAGGTGGAGGGTTCGTTCTGGCTTACCTAGGCACGAAGGTCTGGTGGTAGTCCCCTCATGTATCGGTCGATGACCAGAACCGCTAGTATCTCTTCCAGACTCCAGGACTTTGTTTGCAACCACTTTCGAGCGAAATGGATGAGGTCATACAATTGGGACCGCGGGGTTTTGTCTTCCTGGTACCTCCAACCGTGATACTGCTGGGCCCGCACTGCTGTCGTTACCCCAGATCTGGCCAGGATCTCTGCTTTCAGCTGGGGGTAGTCTGCCGCAGCCTCTTCAGGCAGATCATGGTAGGCCTTCTGGGCCTCCCCACACAGGAATGGGCAAGGATGCCAGACCACTGATCTTGAGGCCAGGCCTCCCTTAGGGCTGTCCTCTCCAAGGCCAGAAGGTATGCCTCTACATCATCCTCCCGTGTCATTTTCTGCAGCCAATGGCTGGCCCGTATGAGCCGCGTCCCATCATGGCCGCGATTCAGCTCTGTAAGGGACTTTACCTGGTTTACCAGTTCCTGCAACATAGCTCGGTCTTGAGCAGCCTGGTCCATCAGCAGGCGATTAGTCTCTTGCTGCAGCCACACTGCCTCCTGTTGGGCGGCTGCCTGGACATGGGTAGCCTCCTGCTGGGCCGCCGTAGCTTGTATCAGTGCCCGCACTACGTCATCCATTGTGGTGAAAAAAAATAAACCCTCTCCCTTTTTTTGTTTTGTTTTGTTGTTGTTGTTGTTGTTTTAAATCACCCTCCTTCTTCCGCCGCGCTGTGCACCCCAAGATCCCACTCCTAACACCAGTGTGACAAAGTTCCGCCTCTATCTTGGTGGGTCCTGCGTTTATTGGCGGATTTTCTTGCTGCAGCGATTCACCATGTGGGTTGGGGAACAGCCCAGAGACCTTCCCCTCTGGAAGAACCCACAGTCCAGGTCAATTGGGAGGTTTGGGGGGGAACCCGGGCCCGCCCTCTACTCCGGGTTCCAGCCCAGGGCCCTGTGGACTGCAGCTGTCTATAGTGCCTCCTGTAACAGCTGCATGACAGCTACAACTCCCTAGGCTACTTCCCCATGGCCTCCTCCAAACACCTTCTTTATTCTCACCACAGGACCTTCCTCCCGGTGTCTGATAACGCTTGTGCTCCTCAGTCCTCCAGCAGCACACCCTCTCACTCTCAGCTCCTTGCGCCTCTTGCTCCCAGCTCCTCACACTCGCACCACAAACTGAAGTGAGCTCCTTTTTAAAACCCAGGTGCCCTGATTAGCCTGCCTTAATTGATTCTAGCAGCATCTTCTTAATTGGCTCCAGGTGTCCTAATTAGCCTGCCTGCCTTAACTGGTTCTAGCAGGTTCCTGATTACTCTAGTGCAGCCCCTGCTCTGGTCACTCAGGGAACAGAAAACTACTCATCCAGTGACCAGTATATTTGCCCTCTACCAGACTCCTGTACCCCACTGGTCTGGGTCTGTCACAACACATACAGAGAGCATGAAAAGGTGGGAGTTGTCTTACCAACTCTGAGAGGCCAATTAAGTAAGAGAAAAAAACTTTTGAAGTGATAATCAAGATAGCCCAGTACAGACAGTTTGATAAGAAGTGTGAGAATACTTACATGGGGAGATAGATGCAATGTTTGTAATGGCTCAGCCATTCCCAGTCTCTATTCAAGCCTAAGTTGATTGTATCTAGTTTGCATATCAATTCCAGCTCAGCAGTTTCTCATTGGAGTCTGTTTTTGAAGCTTTTCTGTTGCAAAATTGCCACCTGCAGGTCTGTCACTGAGTGACCAGACAGGTTAAAGTGTTCTCCTACTGGTTTTTGAATGTTATGATTCCTGATGTCAGATTTGTGTCCATTAATTATTTTGCGTAGAGACTGTCCGGTTTGATACTGTAGAACACACCTGGGGCCTTATCTATACAGTTTTTCCGACGTAACACAGGTGCCCAACATTAGATTGCAGATTTGAGTTTGCATAACTTGAACCCACATCTCAAGAACTTAAAGCCCAGTTCATTAACCCATCTGAAGGAGACAGCTGATGTCGGTCTTCCCATTGAAGTCAATGGAGCTATATGCTATATTTTTAAGTTATGAAAAGTTCACCAATGATTTTATTTCAATGACAAAAGTTGCCTTTCAGAAGACAGTGATTGTCCCTGCTGGAAAGCCAGTATAATGAAACAGGCTTGAAACAGTCTATATTTAATCTACATGTTCCTTTCCCAGATTTTCAGAGGAGATCTGTACAGGCCATAAAGGAAACCCAGATTTTTCAGCAAGCAAAGTGCAGCCTAGGGTCTGAAAATCAGGCTGTGTTCATTTCCATTTTGCTTCCTACATCACCACCAACCATAAAGCATCTGGGTTCAAAGCCTTGTGGATGGAGGGAGGCAGAACAGAGCCCAGTTTTCTCTTCAGGAATGATACTGACTCTGGTTCTGAGAGAAGTAAGAAAACCATGTTGTTTTGTAAGTAAGGTAGGCAGGATTGACTCAGAAGCCAAACAGGAAGCAGATCTGGGAATTAGCAAGAGGCTGTTCTTATAGTCACTTCTCTGGCCATAATTGCACTTATGAAATGCACTTGGATTCACTGCTGGTGTGGAGAGACAAACCCTGCTCTCGTACCAACCTACTGACGTCAATGGGATCCAGATAGTCTCCCATGGCAGTTATTTATATGCAGCTTTTAAAACACCTGACCCAGGTTGGCTGCTCAGCTTTAGGAAGTACCTAAAATGTGTCCAGTCTGGGTCTCCTCACCTCTCTTCCCATCCTGGAGTCATATAACTTTCCTTGTGTTCAACTCCGCTGCATGGAGGAAACTCTTGCCAGTTCACTTATCTGCAGGATCAGTTGTAGCTGTATTGATTTTTTTCTCTCCCTCTCCCCTCTGTGTTTGCTTTCTGAATTATGCAATGGTGCAGTTTTTCCTCCTCACAAGAAGCAAGTGAATTTCGGAGGAAGATCAATTGAGCCCTGCCTGCCATAGTTTAGTGAGGAATCCCCAGTAGGGGCCAGAAGAGAGAGAGAGAGAGGGGGGGGGGGGGGAGGATAATAAGGCTGGAGATGATCAATCCAATCCTGATGCAAAACAATGAGAGAGAATGGGGCTGGCGTAATCAGTCAGTTCTCCTCATGTCAGTCTCAGATCCCCTAGTCTCAATCAATAATCTACTTTGAATTGCTTCAGAAACTCACACAGCCTCTCTCCCTTCCCCCTGCAACTCAAATAATACTGTGCTTTATAGCATGAGAATATCCAGTGATGGCTCAGTAAAGATAAGGATTGTGTGTAGTTTTTTTTCTTTTTCCCCTTTAAAGTACCCATTATGAGGGCCGGTTAGATCTTGCGTGAGCTGAGATGAAAGGGGTGCAAACAGGGCTGTTAGCAGTTTTGTTGTTGCAATTATTTTGCCAATAAAATGATTTCAAGATGGGATGTGGGATCTTTGATGCCGCATGTTCTGACGGGGGCAGAAGGTGGAATTGCTACAGTGGTGCATGCAAATTTGGGAGGAGAGGAAACGCAGCGGGATGCAGCCTGAGATTTGCTTTACTCCAGCTAGAACTCACAAATGATGTCTGGAAATCGGCCTTGATCTGGCCTGGCACCTTACAATCTGCTCGGAGTATGGGGCTCTCAAAATCACAATTCAGTCCTGGCTTTCCTCTCACTCCAAGAAGGTAGTAAACAGCCCCCATTTGTTCCTGGAGCAGGTTACTACCCCACGGTGCCCACTCAGCTGGCTCTTCTGAACAGTGCATTGTGATGTGGGAGCAGACTCAAAACTCCACCCAGGGCCGGTGCAACTACTAGGCGAACTAGGCGGCCGCCTAGGGCGCCTAGTGGTTGAGGGCGCCTAAAAGCCCGCTCAGGTGAGGAGGTGGAGTGGAAGTGAGCTGGGGTAGGGGGGGCGCGGGGAGGGCAGCCCGCAGTAATGGGGGGGGAACGCAGAGGGGAACCACTCCCCGCCCCAGATCACCTCCACTCTGCCTCCTCCGCTGAGCACACAGCCCCCGCTCTAATTCTCCTCCAGTCAGCGCCGCAAGCCTGGGAGGGGAGGAGAATTAGAGCGGCGCTGGTGTGCTCAGTGGAGGAGGCGGAGCGGAGGTGAGCTGGGGCGGGCTCCCCGGGCAGAGTTAGCTGCCGCGGGGGGGCTCCCTGGGCGGGGTTAGCTGCCACGGGGGGGGCAATGGGCGGGGTTAGCTGCCGTGGAGGGGGGGCTCCCTGGGCGGGGTTAGCTGCGGGGGTTAGCTGCCGTGGAGGGGGGGCTCCCCGGGCGGGGTTAGCTGTGGGGGGGGGGAGAGCTGCTGTGGGGGGGCGGCGGGCTCCCCGGGTGGCGGGCTGGGTTAGCTGCCGCGGGGGGAGGGGCACGGCGGCCGGGGTTAGCTGGGTGTGGGGGTGGCGCAAGGTGGCCTTGCACCGGCCCTGACTCCACCTACTCCCACCCCCTGCCCATTCCCCACCTACCTAAGTGACCAGAGATCCCTTAGGGTGTGCCTTCACTGCAGAGTTAACTTGCGTGATCCGCATCCAGGGCTGAGCACCCATGTTAGCCTCGCCCAGGTCTGAGCAGACCTCATGTGAGTTATTGTGTCCTCCTTGGTACTGCACTCACCCGTGTTTGTCCCTAGGTCTTTAGGGGTCTAGCCCATGGCTCTTAACATTGCATTTAGCTGACTGCTCAATTATTCTTTTCCAGAGAGCAGTGGGAAAACTTGCCTGTCCTTCTGGCTGCATGGGGGGAAATGTGGGAAGACATTGGAGGACTATCAGCACTCAAATTGTTTAGCCTGTGGACCGCACCAAAAATTAGGCAGGTTACCAGCCTGAGTGAAAGGCGCTCTCAGACTTCAGTCTATTGCCCCAAACAAGCCAGTTAACCCTGGCTGGAGGCACCACACTCAGGGGAGAGGGTTTGTGTGTGGATGGGAAGGGGTTAAGGGCAACACCCAGGAAGAGCCTGGGCTAGCTCTACAGTGAAGTCATAGTCTATGGGGCTGCTCTACCCACCATCTTGTGATCCATGATGCAGGTATTACATGAAAGGGAGTAAGGGGCACCTCACATCATGGGGTGTAGGCCAGCTGACGATCAACCTCTGTGTTTGACACAATCATTCTTCAGAGGACAGTTGAATTTCCATGTAAATTTTACATAAGAATGGCCATACTGGGTGGGACCAAAGGTCCATCTAGCCCAGTGTACTGTCTTCCAACAGCGGCCACTGCCAGGTGCTTCAGAGGGAATGAACAGAACAGGGTAATTACTGAGTGATCCATTCCCTGTCATCCAGTCCCAGCTTCTGGCAGTCACATGTTTAGGCACATCCAGAACATAGGGTTTCATCTCTGACCATCTTGGCTAATAGCCACTGAGGGACCTATCCTCCATGAACTTATCTAAGTCTTTTTTGAACCCAGTTATACTTTTGGCCTCCACAACATCCCTCTGACAGTGAGTTCTACAGGCTGACTGTGCGCTGTAGGAAGTCATACTTCCTTTTGTTTGTTTTAAACCTGCTGCTAATTAATTTCATTGGGGGACCCCTAGTTCTTGTGTGATGTGGTGGGGTAAATAATACTTCCTTATTTACATTTTCTTTGCTGTAAAAGATGTGATAACTTTTCGAGAGGAAACATTATGAAATTTGCCCAGGTTTCTTCACATCGTTGGGTTTCTGTAGCTAAACAACCACAGACCCCACAACCACCAGCCTTCACAGACAGAGTCAAGCAGACACACACAATATCTCAGGCCTAAACAACTTCTGAATGTTTAAAATTAAGCCCATTGATTTATTCCCCTTCTTTAGGGCAAACTACCTCAGTCCTGCCCGGATGTAACCGATGGAGCTGCCTAGATATTTCTGCTACTTCTGGTTGGGATGAAAAGCAAATATGACCTTTTCCAGAAGGTTCTTTTCTGTTTTCTGCCATCATCTTGTCATTTTTGTCAATTTTTCCCAACCCGCTCACTGAAAACTGGGGGAGGAAAGGAAGAACGGCACAAAAAACAAAACAAAAACAAAAAACCCCAAACCCTCAGAAATTCTAATTCTTCCTTTTCCCCCTTAGCATTTTTGTTTTTGGCATTTCCTGACCAGCTCTATTGCTGACCCCCCAGCGGGGCCCTGCACATCCCTGGTGAGCCAGAGAGGCAGGCTGGGCAGCAGCAGCTATGGAGGGGTGATCTTTGGGCAAGGAATGAGGCTCCTGAGGTGTGGGAATAGAGATGTGGTGGATCAGGAAGAATGAACAGGATTTGTAAGGGTGTGAGTGGGACTTTTGCAGGGATACTGTCCCTTTAATCAGAAAGCGTCCTCCCAGAGGGGCCATAGACTGATCTGAGGCAACCACCTCCAGGGTAGTACAAGCCACTGGAAGCATCCAGATCAGAATTAGAGTTGAGCTCAAACCAAAACATGGATCTAAACAACCTCCAGACTTTGGGGGAAAGTTTGGATTGGATATAAATTTGGTGGCTTCTCGTCCCTTTGTCTCTAACAGCATGAACCTGAATCTCAGATTGGAGAACACAACAATCCTCCAAACTTTCAGAGCCACTTTCAGAGCCAAAGCATGCAGCTAAGGCCTGGTCTACACTAGGAGGTTATGTCGAATTTAGCAGCGTTAACTCGAATTAACCCTGCACCCGTCCACACAACGAAGCTATTTATTTCGACATAGAGGTCTCTTTAAATCGATTTCTGTAATCCTCCCCGACGAGGGGAGTAGCGCTAAATTCGACATGGCCATGTCGAATTAGGGTTAGTGTGGATGTAATTCGACGCTAATAGCTCCGGGAGCTATCCCACAGTGCACCACTCTGTTGGCGCTCTGGACAGCAGTCCGAGCTCGGATGCTCTGACCAGCCACACAGGAAAAGCCCCGGGAAAATTTGAATTCCTTTTCCTGTCTGGCCAGTTTGAATCTCATTTCCTGTTTGGACATCGTGGCGAGCTCAGCAGCACTGGCAACGATGCAGAGCTCTCCAGCAGAGGTGACCATGCAATCGCTGAATAGAAAGAGGGCCCCAGCATGGACTGATCGGGAAGTCTTGGATCTGATCGCTGTGTGGGGCGATGAGTCCGTGCTTTCGGAGCTGCGATCGAAAAAACGGAATGCGAAGATCTACGAGAAGATCTCCAAAGCCATGACGGAGAGAGGATACATCCGGGATGCAACGCAGTGCCGCGTGAAAATCAAGGACCTGAGACAAGGGTACCAGAAGACCAAAGAGTCAAACGGACGCTCTGGATCCCAGCCCCAGACATGCCGTTTCTACGAGGCACTGCATTCCATTCTAGGTGCAGCCGCCACCACTACCCCACCACTGACCGTGGACTCTGACGATGGGGTATTGTCGACGGCTGCTTCCTCGGAGATGTTCGCGGACAGGGAAGATGAGGAAGGAGATGAGGAGGACGAGGCAGTCGACAGCGCTTTCAACGCTGATTTCCCCGACAGCCAGGATCTCTTCATCACCCTCACGGAGATCCCCTACCAACCCTCCCAAGGCCGTAACCCAGACCGTGATTCAGGGGAAACCTCAGTAGGTAAATGTTTTAAACATTTATTTTGAACAGAATAGTAATGGTATCTTAACAATGGGTTTTTCATGATTAGTTTGCCCTAGGCGCTTTATTTTCTAGTCCTTGCCAGTGCAGCTACTGGAAAAGTTTGTCAACATGTCCAGTTTTTCACGATTAGTTTGCCCTAGGCGCTTTAGTTATTTGTCCTTGCCAGTGCAGCTACTGGAAAATTCTGTCTATATGTACGGGGATAGAGCAGAAATCCTCCTGGGACATCTCCACAAAGGTCTCCTGGAGGTATTGTGAAAGCCTTTGCATTAGGTTCCTGGGGAGAGCGGCCTTATTGCGTCCTCCATGGTAGGAAACTTTTCTGCGCCAGGCTAGCAGCAAGTACTCCGGGATCATAGCCTCGCAAAGCATGGCGGCATACGGCCCTGGTGCTTGCTGGCATTCACGCTGCTTGGACTAATGAGGGAGCAAATGGACACGCTCCGGCGCCTTGTAGATGTTCTGCAGGACCGGAGGCAGGAGGACAGAGCCCCGCTGCATTCTATCTCTAACCGCCCTCCCCTGCCACAAAGTCCCATCCCCCCCTCACCCAAAGTCCCAAGAAGGAGGGGCGGCAGGGGCTGTGAAAACAGTCACTCCACCCCTGCAGACTGCTCAAGTAACAGAAGGCTCTCATTCCCAAAGATTTGATAAGTCCTTTCCTTCACTCCAAAAGCACCTCACCCAAGCCCCCGTCCCACTTTCATCCCCTAACTGTGTAGTTGTTAATAAAAAAATACGTTTCTGTTAATTACTGTTTCTGTCATGTTCTTTTAGAGGAGAGTGTGTTTGAAGGGGGGGAAGGGGGTTGGTAATTGGAGAGGACAGTCACCTTTACCAGGGTACAGACACGGGGGCAGGTTCAGCAGAAGGTCACACACATTGCAGTCACTAGGCACCCTGGTCAGTCTGGGAGGTGGTTTTCATGTTCTGTGTGGGGGGGCTCTGTGAGTTTGTGGTGGGGGAGGGCGGTTACAGATCTTATGCAGCGGTCCTTAGCCTGGATGACAGAGCCACGCAGCAGGGGATCTGTAACCGCCCTCCCCCTCCCCAAAGTCACATAGCCCCCCCACACAGAGTCCCGAAAAGGAGGGGTGGCAGGCTTCGTTGAAACAACCAATCCACCACTGCGGACCACTCTAGGAGCAGGAGCCTGTCATTCCTCGAGTTTAGAAGCGTCCTTTCCATCACTACACCCGCTCCCCATCACAGTCTGCATCCCAGTTTCAACACTTTACCGCAAAATCCTTAATAGAAAAAACGGTGTTAATGAACAAAGTTTCATTTATTTTATTTTTAAAGGTGTGTTGGAAGGGGGGAAGGGGGTTGGTAACTGGAGAGGATAGTCAACATTAACTGGGTAAAGAAACGGGGGCAGGTTCAGCTTCTGAATAAACAAACTTAATAGTCACAGGTTACCCTGCTCACTGTGGAACCTAGCTTTCAAAGCTTCCCGGATGCACAGCGCGTCCCGCTGTGCTCTTCTGATCGCCCGGCTGTCTGGCTGGGCATAATCAGCAGCCAGGCGATTTGCCTCAACCTCCCACCCCGCCATAAACGTCTCCCCCTTGCTCTCACAGAGATAGTGGAGCACACAGCAAGCTGCAATGACAATGGGGATATTGGTTTCGCTGAGATCAGAGTGAGTCAGTAAGCTTCTCCATCTCCCCTTGAGACGTCCAAAAGCACACTCCACCACCATTCTGCACTTGCTCAGCCGGTAGTTGAAGAGTTCTTTTTCACTGTCCAGGGCGCCTGTATAGGGCTTCATGAGCCAGGGCATTAGTGGGTAGGCTGGGTCCCCGAGGATCACTATAGGCATCTCCACATCCCCAACAGTTATTTTGTGGTCTGGGAAGTAAATACCTTCCTGCAGCCGTCTAAACAGACCAGAGTTCCTGAAAACGCAAGCATCATGAACCTTGCCCAGCCATCCGACGTTGATGTTGGTAAAACGTCCCCTATGGTCCACCAGTGCTTGCAGCACCATTGAAAAGTAGCCCTTTCGGTTAATGTACTGGCTGGCCTGGAGCTCCGGTCCCAGGATAGGGATGTGAGTTCCATCTATAGCTCCACCGCAGTTTGGGAATCCCATCGCAGCGAAGCCATCTATGATCACCTGCACGTTTCCGAGGGTCACTACCTTTGAGAGCAGTAGCTCAACGATTGCGTTGGCTACTTGCATCACAGCAACCCCCACGGTAGATTTGCCCACTCCAAATTGGTTCGCGACTGACCGGTAGCTGTCTGGCGTTGCAAGCTTCCAGAGGGCTATGGCCACTCACTTCTGGACAATCAGGGCTGCTCGCATCCGGGTGTCCTTGCGCTTCAGGGCAGGGGACAGCAACTCACAAAGTTCCAGGAAAGTTCCCTTACGCATCCGAAAGTTTCGCAGCCACTGTGATTCATCCCAGACCTGCAGTACTATGCGGTCCCACCAGTCCGTGCTTGTTTCCCGGGCCCAGAATTGCCGTTCCACAGCATCAACATGACCCATTGCCACCATGATGTCCACGGTGCGGGGTCCCGTGCTTTGTGAGAGGTCTGTGCCCCTCTCAGACTTAATGTCCTCACCGCGCTGCCGTAGCCTCCTCGCCCGATTTCTCAGCATCTGCCTCTGAAAAAGGTGGATGATAAGGTGCGAGGTGTTGACAACGGCCATAACTGCAGCGATGATCGCAGCAGGCTCCATGCTCGCAGTGCTGTGGCGTCCGCGCTGTCAATCACCAGAAAAGTGCGCGAACTGATTGCCCGCTGGCGCTTTCACGGAGAGAGGGCGGGAGTGACGGTTGAATGACGACAGTTACCCAAAACCACCCTCGACACATTTTTTGCCCCAGCAGGCATTGGGGGCTCGACCCAGAATTCCAATGGGCAGCGGGGACTGCGGGAACTGTGGGATAGCTGCCCACAGTGCACTGCTTCCAATGTCGACGCTTGCCCCATTAGTGTGGACTCCCAAAGTCGAATTACTGTCCTTAGTGTGGATACACACGTTCGACTTTGGAATATTGGTTCCACAAATTCGCTTTAAGTAAAATCGAACTAATCTCGTAGTGTAGACATACCCTCAGACTCATCTGTAGTGAGGAGCAAACTGGCAAGGAGGGGACAGGCCTAGAAGGCTCAGAGCTATTACAATCTCTACTAACTAAACAAATGTAAGCAGAGCTTTGTCTGCAGCTTGGAAAAACTCAGACCATAACAAGCATCGGTATCCTGATTTGCAGGATCTTCAGCTGGGGGATAGAGTTCTGCTGCAAAATTTGGATATTGCTGGCAAACACAAGATAGACAACAGATGGAAAGCAATACCTTACATGGTGGTGAAAAAACTGGGAGCTCTGCTGGTCTACAAGATTAAACAAGAAGTGGGGCCAGGGCAAATAAAGACAGTACATAGAAACCTTTTATTCCCTGTGGGGGAGTTGGTAGGCACCCCTTACGAAGTGGACCACAACATGGCACCTGGGCAGAACAAATGTGCTAGACCAAAGCCACCATCCAACATGGACAGTAGGCCCCCTGCGGCTAACCTACCCCTACTCAGCACATCTGAGAGTGAGTCTGAGGAGGAAGACACTACCATGGTGTATCCTAGAATGGAGACGAGATTTCTGTCTCGATCAGCTGAACCATGCCACCACTGAGACCGTCCTGCGATGACACATCTAGATTATTGGACAGTGGAGACATACAGGTGGAAGGTGTCCCAGATGCCTTGGACCTTTCATTAGAATCAGAGATGCAGGGGCCTATGCCCATAGCCAAGGGATCCTCAGAGGAACCCTCACCATCCCTTGCCCAAGAAGATGTCCTCCCCTGCCCGTGCAATGCCCACTCTCAATAGGCGGGACAGGGTCATAAGGCCAGTAAGTCGGTTAACTTATGATGCACCTGGGGTGGCTAGTGAAGAACCAATACACTTAGTTCACAGGCTTGTGGAAGCCATAGTGGGTTTCCTGAGGCCCTTTGGGGAGAACTAATGAATTTGGTATAATATGGAGTGTGATTTGTTGGGACGACAAATTCTTGGCTGGAGGGAGGATGTAAGCAGAGTCTGAATGAGCTCTCCCCTGACATTTAGTGGTGAGCTGTGGAAAAAGACTTCAGAAGCTGATCTCGTTTGCATGGACACACCCACTCTGCCGAGGTGCTCAGCATGATGGGATTGCTTGCCCAAATGATCATTTGTGGCTGGTGTTGGATCCCCAGTCTCCTTGTTATTGGGGCAGGAGTAATAAAGGGTTGTTATCCTTGTTGTGTGAACTGAAGGCAGCAGAACTGTACCTGTACGATGGAGGGACTCACCCTCAACTGAATGGCACTTGCTAGGCAGAGGACATGGGTTCCAAAGCCCAATGAGTGAGTAGGGAAGATATAGACACTTGCACCTGGGTGCTGCTTAAGGGTCTTAGACATTAGCCCCTCTCCTCTTCATGGTATAATAAAAGAGCTAATTTAGATTCAATTGAGAGTCTTGTTACATACTGCAGAGCTGAAATCACTGATAACTAGGTCTAAGTATTACATCTGCTTTGGGACAGTGTTGCTATTGCAAGAGACTACCCAGTATGCACCAGCAGTGAGGCTCCCCCACTAACAGCTGAAATCACTGAGAGCTGTGTTAAGTAGAGCAGGGGCCCTGAAGCCATCTTGGTGAGTGGGCAGCTGGTAGAGCAATGCAGCAAGTGGCTAGGAGGGCACCTGGCAGAGAGGCATGGCCAGCAGGGTAGCTGGTGGAGAGGGCCAGAACAGAGACCCGTAGAGGGCAACAAGCAAGTGCCTGAGCAGTAGAGCATGTAAGGTGCCTCCTTGTCCTTCCCCCCCTCCCCACCACAGGGTGGGAGGTGAACTCTGCGGATGAACCTCTGAACTCTGGGGCTGCACTGGCCAAGGACAGCAACTGTGAGTGGGGTGCAGAGAAGGGACGGGCACGTTAAAGGGACCTTTGGGTTGCTGGACTTAAGAACCTGAGGGGAAAAGGACACTGCCCAACTTACTTGGGGGTGGGTCTTTTGCTCATAGTTTATGTTTATGAACCCTAGTTGCGGTGTTTTCCAAAATTAATGCTGAGTTCCTTCCCTCCTTTTATTAAAAGTTTTGCTACACTCAGACTCTGCTTGCGAGAGGTGAAGTATTGCCTCTTAGATGCACCCAGGGGGTGGTGTGTAATTGTTCCAGGTCACTGGATGGGAGCTCAAGCCAGTTTTGTGTTATATTGTTGAAAAGGAACACCTAGATACTGAACCCTTGTTGCTGCTGGCTCCACTTGGCAGAAGGGTTACACAAATTAATTCAATATGAGTTCTGATATCATGTATTATGTGTATTCTAGCAGCACATAGAGTCCACCTTGTGTTAAGCAGAACATACCTCTAGTGAGAGACAGTCTCTGCCCTGACCTATATAAATGACAAAGATGGGAGAATTATTACTATCCTCATTTTCTATATAGGGAACTAAGGAGCAGAAATTAAATGATTTGGCCAAGATCACATAAGAAAATCAGAAGCTGAACTCACATCTCTTGAGTCCAAGTATAGGACCTCAACCACTACACTATTCTTCCACTCATTCATTTTGCCCAAAACGAACAGTTTAGACTTTATATTAATACACACTTGTTGCAACTCTGCAGGCAAAGACTGGACATTGAGATGTTTTAAGACTTGTAAAGAGAAAGCTCTTCTCCATATCAGTTTACAAACAAGATTATTAATTAATGTTATTCATTATTCACTAGTCTCCTGGTTAAAAAAAGCTTCCATCACCCAATCAAGTAGCAGATGACTTATGTGACCACCAGCAGCACCCGAGATAGCAAACAGTAAAAGCAAGCACCACATAAGCAGAAATTTGTTTGCACAAACTGCTGGTTGAACAGCTATGGATAACAAATGCATTTATAAATGCAGTGTCTGTTTGTGGGTAATTTGCAAAGAGGGAAAAAAAGAGCTAAATGTGTCAAATAAATTATTCACTAAGAAACATTTGATGAGCTCTGCTGGGAGGAAGTAACTACAGCTCACCAGTCTTGGAACAACTGTTTGCTAGAGCCTTTTAGGCAATGGTACCACTTCACCAGATGAAGATCATGGCTGTACCAGTCAGAGCCTGCTGCTTTCTATTCAGTTGTACATGCTGTACGCCACATTGAAGTTTGTGCTTCTTTGATGGTGAGAATGTCTTTGGAGCAACCCACGAGGAGCAGAGCACATGCAGATGAACAGGAGGCAGATCACACCAACTGCACTAGAGCCCAGGAACAGAGTTCTAGCCATTAATGCCACAAGTCTCAACACTGGTCTGCCTAGTAGGGGTTGGGGCAACAGCCAGGTCCTGTGCAAATGACCCCAGACTGATCCTCTACTGCCCTGAATCATAGAATCATAGAATATCAGGGTTGGAAGGGACCTCAGGAGGTCATCTAGTCCAACCCTCTGCTCAAAGCAGGACCAATCCCCAACTAAATCATCCCAGCCAGGGCTTCATCAAGCCTGACCTTAAAAACCTCTAAGGAAGGAGATTCCACCACCTCCCTAGGTAAACCATTCCAGTGCTTCACCACCCTCCTAGTGAAAAAGTTTTTCCTAATATCCAACCTAAACCTCCGCCACTGCAACTTGAGACCATTACTCCTTCTTCTGTCATCTGGTACCACTGAGAACAGTCTAGATCCATCCTCTTTGGAACCCCCTTTCAGGTAGTTAAAAGCAGCTATCAAATCCCCCCTCATTCTTCTCTTCTGCAGACTAAACAATCCCAGTTCCCTCAGCCTCTCCTCATAAATAATGTGCTCCAGCCCCCTAATCATTTTTGTTGCCCTCTGCTGGACTCTTTCCAATTTTTCCACATCCTTCTTGTAGTATGGGGCCCAAAACTGGACACAGTACTCCACATGAGGCCTTACCAATACCGAATAGAGGGGAATGATCACGTCCCTCGATCTGCTGGCAATGCCCCTACTTATACAGCCCAAAATGCCATTAGCCTTCTTGGCAACAAGGGCACACTGCTGACTCATATCCAGCTTCTCATCCACTGTAACCCCTAGGTCCTTTTCTGCAGAACTGCTACCTAGCCATTCGGTCCCTACTCTGTAGCAGTGCATGGGATTCTTCCATCCTAAGTGCAGGACTCTGCACTTGTCCTTGTTGAACCTCATCAGATTTCTTTTGGAACAATCCTCTAATTTGTCTAGGTCCCTCGGTATCCTATCCCTACCCTCCAGCGTATCTACCACTCCTCCCAGTTTAGTGTCATCTGCAAACTTGCTGAGGGTGCAGTCCACGCCATCCTCCAGATCATTAATGAAGATATTGAACAAAACTGGCCCCAGGACTGACCCTTGGGGCACTCCGCTTGATACCAGCTGCCAACTAGACATGGAGCCATTGATCACTACCCGTTAGCTGTCTACATCATCAGGCTCATCTATTCACCTTATAGTCCATTCATCCAGCCCATACTTCTTTAACTTACCGGCAAGAATACTGTGGGAGACTGTATCAAAAGCTTTGCTAAAGTAAGGAATAACACGTCCACTGCTTTCCCCTCATCCACAGAGCCAGTTATCTCCTCATAGAAGGCAATTAGGTTAGTCAGGCATGACTTGCCCTTGGTGAATCCATGCTGACTGTTCCTGATCACTTCCCTCTCCTCTAAGTGCATCAGAATTGATTCCTTGAGGACCTGCTCCATGATTTTTCCAGGGACTGAGGTGAGGCTGACTGGCCTGTAGTTCCCCGGATCCTCCTTCTTCCCTTTTTTAAAGATGGGCACTACATTAGCCTTTTTCTAGTCATCCGGGACCTCCCCCGATCGCCATGAGTTTTCAAAGATAATGGTCAATGGCTCTGCAATCACATCCGCTAAGTCCTTTAGCACCCTCGGATGCAGCGCATCCGGCCCCATGGACTTGTGCTCGTCCAGCTTTTCTATATAGTCCTGAACCACTTCTTTCTCCACAGAGGGCTGGTCACCTCCTCCCCATGCTGTGCTACCCAGTGCAGCAATCTGGGAGCTGACTTTGTTCATGAAGACAGAGGCAAAAAAAGCATTGCGTACATTAGCGTTTTCCACATCCTCTGTCACTAGGTTGCCTCCCTCATTCAGTAAGGGGCCCACACTTTCCTTGACCTTCTTCTTGTTGGTAACATACCTGAAGAAACCCTTCTTGTTACTCTTAACATCTCTTGCCAGATGCAACTCCAAGTGTGATTTGGCTTTCCTGAATTCACTCCTGCATGCCTGAGCAATATTTTTATACTCCTCTCTGGTCATTTGTCCAATCTTCCACTTTTTGTAAGCTTCTTTTTTGTGTTTAAGATCAGCAAGGATTTCACTGTTAAGCCAAGCTGGTCGCCTGCCATATTTACTATTCTTTCTACACATCGGGATGGTTTGTTCCTGCAACCTCAATAAGGATTCTTTAAAATACAGCCAGCTCTCCTGGACTCCTTTGCCCCTCATGTTATTGATAGTTAAGTCTGCTTCCAGGGTCCGTATTTTGCTGCTCTCCTTTCTTCCTTGTGTCAGAATCCTGAACTCGACCATCTCATGGTCACTGCCTCTGAGGTTCCCATCTACTTTTGCTTCCCCTATTAATTCTTCCCTGTTTGTGAGCAGCAGGTCAAGAAGAGCTCTGCCCCTAGTTGGTTCCTCCAGCACTTGCACCAGGAAATTGTCCCCTACACTTTCCAAAAACTTCCTGGATTCTCTGTGCACTGCTGTATTGCTCTCCCAGCAGATATCGGGGTGATTGAAGTCCCCCATGAGAACCAAGGCCTGTGATCTAGTAACTTCTGTTAGTTGCCGGAAGAAAGCCTCGTCCACCTCATCCCCCTGGTCTGGTGGTCTATAGCAGACTCCCACCATGACATCACCCTTGTTGCTCACGCTCCTAAACTTAATCCAGAGACTCTCAGGTTTTTCTGCAGTTTCATACTGGAGCTCTGAGCAGTCATACTGTTCTCTTACATACAATGCAACTCCTCTACCTTTTCTGCCCTGCCTGTTCTTCCTGAACACTTTATATCCATCCATGACTGTACTCCAGTCATGTTATTTATCCCACCAGGTCTCTGTTATTCCAATCGCATCATAGTTCCCTGACTGGGCCAGGACTTCCAGTTCTCCCGGCTTGTTTCCCAGGCTTCTTGCATTTGTGTATAGGCACTTAAGATAACTCGCTGATTGTCCCGCTTTCTCAGTATGAGACAGGAGTCCTCCCCTCTTGCGCTCTCCTCCTCGTGCTTCCTCCCGGTATCCCACTTCCCCACTTACCTCAGGGCTTTGTTATCCTTCCCCCGGTGAACCTAGTTTAAAGCCCTCCTCACTAGGTTAGCCAGCCTGCTTGCGAAGATGCTCTTCCCTCTCTTCGTTAAGTGGAGCCCGTCTCTTCCTAGCACTCCTTCTTCTTGGAACACCATCTCATGGTCAACAGTGGGATGTTCTTCTGGGACATGGTCAACATGTTCTTCTGGGAACACCATCGCACTGTTCTCAGTGGTACCAGATGACAGAACAAGGAGTAATGGTCTCAAGTTGCAGTGGGGGAGGTTTAGGTTGGATAGTAGGAAAAACTTTTTCACTAGGAGGGTGGTGAAGCACTGGAATGGGTTACCTAGGGAGGTGGTGGAATTTCCTTCCTCAGAGGTTTTTAAGGTCAGGCTTGACGAAGCCCTGGCTGGGATGATTTAGTTGGGGATTGGTCCTGCTTTGAGCAGGAGGTTGGACTAGATGACCTCCTGAGGTCCCTTCCAACCCTGATATTCTATGAATCCAAAGCCTTCTCTCCAAAACCACCTGTGTAGCCATTCATTGACTTCCACGATTCGACGGTCTCTACCCAGCCCTTTTCCTTCCACAGGGAGGATGGACAAGAACACCACTTGCACCTCACACTCCTTTATCCTTCTTCCCAGAGCCACGTAGTCTGCAGTGATCCACTCAAGATCATTCTTGGCAGTATCATTGGTGCCCATGTGGAGAAGCAGGAAGGGGTAGTGATCCGAGGGCTTGAAGAGTCTCGACAGTCTTTCCATCACATAGTGAATCCTAGCTCCTGGCAAGCAGCATACTTCTCGGTTTTCCCGGTTGGGATGGCAGATAGATGGCTCAGTCCCCCTGAGGAGGGAGTCCCCGACCACCCGCCTCCTTCTTTACCTCAGTTTTCCCAGCTGTAAAAAGGGAATAATGATACAGACCCACCTTTGTAAAGTTCTTTGAGATCCATGAATGAAAGGCACCACATATGGCCTATGTATTATTACCATGACATGTACTGTGTTACAAAAGCACAAAGTCAGGCAATTTAAACATAAGCATTTAAACAATATTGACATTTTCACTGAGGCAAATAAGGAACAAATCCATTGAATTCTATGGAGTTACACCGTGTCAAAACACTTTGAGTTCAGAATCAGGCCTAGAAGTTCAGCTAAACCATTTGGACTAGTGCGGGAATCCACTCTACATTCTCAATAGGTTTTACTGAGAAATGAAAAGGACAAATATAAATTTAAAATGCCCCACCGTACATGTCTGGGAGATTCCTACCTCAGACCTATTCTCTTCAGATAATAAAGTGTCAGTGAATGCAGCATGAGCTGATGAGCATCAGTCCGGCTGAAGGAGCTCTTCCAATAAAGTAACAGTGGATCTACTTTTGGGAAGTATTAAACAAAAGCCCTCGGAGAGGTGGACTGAATTACACTTGCAATGGGAATGGATAAAATGATAACACTTGACACACATTAGTTACATCTGCTGCAGCAATTATATTGTTTTCAGAACTAAACACAGGGAATCCCACCAATACTGGCCTAATGGGAGAGAGGAAGGATGGTACAGTGGTTAGGGTGCTACTTTGAGAGACCTGCGTTCAATTCCTTGCCCTGTATCACCTTGGGCAAGTTACTTAGCCTCTCTGTGCCTCAGTTCCCCAGCTGTGCAATGGGGATAACAGAACTGCCCTGCCTCACAGGGATGAAGTGAGGAGAAACACATTGAACGTTAGGAGGTACTCAGGTACTGCAGTGCTAGGGATCAGGTAATTATAAAAGTTAGAAGTCCAGTATTGCAACCCAGTAAATGCCGGTTCTTACTAGCAACTCTGGCACCATTATCACACACCCATATAACATGAACTGTGTTGAGTGGCATTTTGGTGATCAGGGCATCATTGGAAGTCACAGCCCTGTGACCTTTACAAGGAGTCCAGTGCACCAAAAATAATAATAAAAGAAAAGTTGTAATTAAAGTTGTGTCCCATTTCCTTGGAGTCTGATGCAAAATTGACTCATTTGTGTGACGAAAACAAAATAAAAAGTAGTGTAGAATCTACATGAGGGTTAGACTGAGGCCCTGTTTCAGCAATGCACTTAAGCCTGTGCTTAACTTTAAACATCGACATCAATGGGAGTTAAGCTCATGCTTAAGCGCTTTGCTGAATTGGGGCCCAAATGATTAACCAAACTCAAATAGCCTTAGTTTGGTGCTCGGGAGATGTAGGAGGCTCCTTAAAACTCAGATTGCCATTACTCTGGATGGAGTTGCACTGTAGGACAAGGTCATCTGCCCAGGAGAGCTGGGTTCTGTTCACACTTCTGCCACTGACTTTCTGCATGACTGTGGCCAAGTCAACTGGTCTTTCAGATCTAGTCTATCTTAGGACATTCTAGCAGGAGAACTGCCCTGGTGTTAGCACTGCTGGGAGCCGATAATAGGCAGGGATCTGTTGGCTTTGGGTATTTTTACCACCAGGTCAATTAAACCGCAGCTGGCAGAAGCAACAGGGGGAATCTTCTGCTGAAATTCCCCACTGTAGGTGAGACCCCCCCATGCCAAGGGTTGGCTGAAAGAGGAGGCAGTCTGCCCAGCAGACATTCTTCAGGGAGAGAGGGGAGACAGACAGGAGGCTTGGGGGAAGGAGGGGGAGATGGGAAAGCCAAAAGACAAGGAGTCTCAGACCCAGATCCACAAAGGTATTTAGGATCCTAGCTTCCATGGATTTTGATGGTAGTTACCTTTATGGATCTGGGCCATAGAATTTAAGGTGTGAAAGGATACCCAGATCCTCCAGTCTGACCTCCTGTATCTCACAGGCCACCAGCACTGCCCAGCACCTGCACACCAAGCCCAACAACCAGAACTGGACCCAAATGTTACAACAATCAGGAGACTAAGCTACTGTGTGCCACAGGCAGAGAACAGAAGGGACCAAGGTGCACCAAGGCCCCTGCGAAGGCAGCAAGTGATTAAGTAAGCTATACCCGGACTCAGAAAGAATGGAGAACTACCACTGTGTGGAGACTGTAAGAACAGTGTTTATTGACTATCATGCTAAGGATTTCCAAACAGCTGTTCCCTTCAGTCATCTTTGTGGCCTTTATTAGCCACTCTTCATGGACATTTGTTCCAGATGCTTTTTGTTTGCACTGAAATTTGGGGAATGGCAGCTCTGTGTAGGAACACTAGCATTGCTAGGTCAGCAAAAACAGCACCATGGGATGACCAGTCTCTTGCCTCACATCATAAAAGCAAGTGGCCAGAATGAACAGCTCACGAGTGCCCCATGAGCTGAGGTTCAACTAAGTATGAATAATGAACATGTTTGCAGGATCAGGATCACCATGCAAACAGTCTGGAAGAAGGGATACAGCTGATAGATAATTTATTCGCAAGGAATAATTCAGTCTTTGCCAAACTTGCCAATACACCCAGGACTGGGCCCTGATTTTCATCAGCTCCAAATCCCAGAACTATCATTCTGAAGAACATGCCATTTTGGGTCTCATTTTTAAGAGGGTGGATATTTCTGGGCCCCTCCCTGGTATGCGCCTTGGGCCTGTGGTGTGGTTCACCATCTCCAATGTGTCAGAAGGCCCATGCTAGGGATTCTCAAAATGACACCCCTATCACTTTTCAAAAGAGATAATCTCTCTTGGCTTATCATCCTTCCCTCCTTCCCCATCAACCCCGCCAGCCAGCCTATCCTGGGAGCATCAATCACAAAGCCTTGGCGGGGATGATTTAGTTGGGGTTGGTCCTGCTTTGAGTAGGGGGTTGGACTAGATGACCTCCTGAGGTCTCTTCCAACCCTGATATTCTATGATTCTGTGATCACTCGGTTACAGCTGCCTGATGGAGGTGGGAGGGCGGCTGAGACCTTGAATGACAGAAGGGAAGTTACTTTTCTCTCCTCCTCCAAGAACTTGTTCCACATTTTCTATTAATAAGAGAATGGTGGGGGAGGGAGAAGAGAGAGGAGAAAAATGCTTTAAATTATTCATTGACAATATCATTATGTGTCATAACAGTGTGTCTGTGATGGGAGAAGAGAGTTAGCGTGGCAGGGCCTCAAGTAGCACAGCCCGGGCTGCACAATAGCATAGATCTGATTAAATATTGATGTGCACTAATTGGCTACAGGGTTTCAGGACAGCTTGGGCTTTGTTGGGATCATTTGTATTCCTGCTTTGGAAATGGAAAAAAAACCCCACACAAACCCAGCATTTTCATGTTTCAGTGTCCTCCCTCCTCCTCCTCCTCCTCTCTCATATACCTTCTCTTCCTCCCACTTCCTAATTCCTGCAATCCCCTTGTGTATACAAATTAACATGGTCTTAACCTCTCCGGATTTTTTACAGTGCTGACATGCTGCCAACACTCCTGCGCAATTAGGCTAAACTTGCAGAACCACATTTCATGGCAGAAAGGAGGCCTTGCCCTTGCAAACGGTCCTCTCCTTACTTCACTGTCCATCCCGGGCTCTTAACCCTTTATTTGCCCTCTCCACCAAGAGCCAGTTGACAAGTCTTCTCAGGAACTTTTTGCTAGATGAGGTCAGGTTCTTCTGTTCTGGAATGTTCTTTGGGTTTTGTTCATGTGCTGAGCTAGCTCTAGGTGAGCTTAGCTCATATCTACAAAATAGTCTATTTTGAGCCTTAATCTTCTGTGTCTGAAGCTACAGGCTAATCTGTTCCATAAGGTCATCTGCAAAATTGTGGAGTTTCTGGTATCAGACATTGTCATCACATGTTCCTTTGGTTATTCTCACCATATCCAGCACACCCATCATTGATTGGGGACTGGCAGCCTCCACCACCCCAATCACCCCACTTAGCCACAAATTGGCAGGTTGCTTCAACTTCAGAATAGCCAGTCTACCCATGAGCTCATCCAACTACCAAGCTCCCTTAGTTAATATTAGCCCATCTGCCAAGTTGCAGATTCCACCGTGGCTATGTCTACAACCTACCTATTCACATGCCAAACTTGTTGGGTTCCACCACCATCAAATACCCGCCTTAGGATACAGGTTGGTGCCCACAGGTCACTCTCAGAAGAACAACCAACAAAATTGATACGTCCTGTAATAAAATCATCATGTCAACCATTCCGCTTCTCTGCTCCATTTCTTCATCCAAACTTTTAGCATCATTCTCATCAGAGGAGCCATTTGCAAGGCAGAACGTCCAAGGGACAACATAAGCAACATAGCAGAGGCAGTACCTCAGCTAAGGAATTAACTAGGGCTGGCTAAAAATTTTCCATCTAAACTGTTGTTTGTTTGTTTTTAAACAGAAAATGGGATTTCCGATTAAATCAAAAACATTTTACAGTGATTTTCGGCCAAAAAATATTCAGTTTGCTGGTGTGGGGGTGGTTTTCAATTAAAAGTTGAAATTTTCCATGAAAAAAACAAAACTAAACTCATTTTCCATCCAGTTCCTGGAATAATCAAGTGGCAGTGACTAATATGAGAACTGGGAGGAAGCACATAGGCCTGGATCCTCAAAGATATTTAGGCATTTTACTCCCATTGAAAGCAGTTTGGGCCCTAGTGTGCTTTGTTAACTGGTTCAGCTCACCTCTGTTTGGTTTATTGTAGAGGGGGAATTTGATAGCTGTTTTCAGCTACCTGAAAAGGGGGTTCCAAAGAGGATGGATCTAGACTTTTCACAGTGGTACCAGATGACAGAATGAGGAGTAATGGTCTCAAGTTGAAGTGGGGGAAGGGGTTAGGTTGGATATTAGGAAAACCTTTTTCACTAGGAGGGTGGTGAAGCACTGGAATGGGTTACCTAGGGAGGTGGTGGAATCTCCTTCCTTAGAGGTTTTTAAGGTCAGGCTTGACAAAGCCTTGGCTGGGATGATTTAGTTGGGGATTGGTCCTTGTAACGAGGTGACTCACCGGCGCGGTGCCTCCTGCTGGTTATCCAGGGAATTATCTTTTCCAGCTCCGACGCGTCCTCTGCTGGCCGATGTCCCACTTGCCGCTGGCCCCCGTGTCCCTCACAGACCCCAGTGCCCCTTTACGTTGGGTGCTGCCCCCTGACAGTACCCCCAAAGATCTCGGTCTCCCCTCCCAGGGAACTCCCAACCCCCTATCCCCACCTCGCCTCAGTGGCTACTGCCAGTCACCATCTAGCCCCCGTTCGCTGGGGCAGACTGCAGTCTGTAAAAGCCACTCATCTTTGGCAAGGGAGGTTTGGACCTGCTGCTTTGGTCTACCCTGGGCTGCACCTCTGCAACCCCAGTACCCTTCCTGGCCTTTCATCAAAGGCCTGAAGCCTGGGGGTTTTCCAGGCTGGAGCTCCCCCAGCTCCTCTAGCTTTCCCCCAGCCCTGCTCCACTCTAGGTACTTTGCTCTGCTCCCAAGCAGCCAGGCCCATCTCTCTCTATTGCCAGAGAGAGACTCTCACTGAGCTCCTGGCCCACAGCCTTTTATAGGGCCAGCTGTGGCCTGATTCGGGCATGGCCCCAGCTGAGGCTGCTTCCCCAATCAGCCTAGGGTTTCTCTCTTCCTGGAGCAGCCCTCTCCCCGGGCTGTTTTAACCCCCCCGGGCAGGAGTGGGGTGACCACCCCGCTACAATCCTGCTTTGAGCAGGGGGTTGGACTAGATGACCTCCTGAGGTCCCTTCCAACCCTGTTATTCTATGATTCTAAGAGAGGAGAGAACTTCCTGGTGGAACCTGATGAGTCCAACCAATGCAGCAAAACCAAGAAAGAGGATTTACCTGGCAAGTTAAAAAGATGACAATGGGCTAATGTGAACATTGTTATTATAGGACCAAACCTTGAGGTCCTAATGTCACGCTGCCTGGTAAGAGTGCCAATTTCAGGTCAAAATTGGTCAGACCAATGATCAGTAATAAAAATGAGATCTTGTATCATTACACGGAGAGCCACACAAAAGCCCCTTAGGCACTCCAGCCCCTGCTTATCATCCAGACAACCAGACTTAGTGATGAAAGATTATTAAAACAAAAGTTCACCACACATTAGGTTCTTCCAATGCCAAAGGATTGGACACTTTCCCCCAGGTCAACATGCATTTTCAGGGTCTCACCAAATATCACACTGCAGCCAATCCTTTAGTAACGAAAAACATAAGGTTTATTAATATAAGAAAGAAAGAGTTATTAAGAGATGAAAATGAATCATATACATTACAATCAATTTCAGAGTTTGTAGATCAGGTTAATAGCAGTGATGTTAAATCTCCTAGCTTCCGATAGGATCACCCAAAAAGATTGGGGGTCATCAGTCCTGTGTTCAAAGCTTTCCTTTTTATAAAATCACAGTCCAGAGATGGGGAGCAGGAATAAAGACAAATAATGATGTCAGTGTCTGCAATTTATGCATCCAGTTTTTGTCCCCCCACTACAGAAGGGATGTGAACAAATTTGAGAGAGTCCAGCAGAGGGCAACGAAAATGATTAGGGGGCTGGGGCACATGACTTAACAAGGAGAGGCTGAGGGAACTTGGCTTATTTAGTCTGCAGAAGAGAAGAGTGAGGGGGGATTTGATGGCAGCCTTCAACAACCTGAAGGCGGGTTCCAAAGAGGTGGAGCTAGGCTGTTCTCAGTGGTGGCAGATGACAGAACAAGAAGCAATGGTCTCAAGTTGCAGTGAGGGAGGTCTAGGTTGGATATTAGGAAACACTATTTCACTAGGAGGGTGGTGAAGCACTGGAATGGGTTACCTAGGGAGGTGGTGGAATCTGCATCCTTAGATGTTTTTAAAGCCCAGCTTGACAAAGCCTTGGCTGGGATGATTTAGTTGGTGTTGGTCCTGCTTTGAGCAGGGGATTGGACAAGATGACCTCCTGAGATCTCTTCCAACCCTAATATTCTATGATTATACCTCTTAGTCCAGGTGCATGGAAAGTTACTGGCACAAATATGGAGTCCCGGGTCACATGTGCCTTGCTGTGTCATGAGGCATTCATTGCCTATATACTGCCTGAAGAGACCATGGGAGGGGATCCTGGAGCTGATTGTCCTTAATGGGCCATCAAGCAGGAAAGTTGCTAGCCTTAATGTAAATCTGTTTTGGGGTGTTACCCAGAAACACAACAGGTTGGAGATACAAACACATAGCAAAGTTTTATAACTGCATATACAATGATGATACATGCATATACACAGGATAATCATACTTAACAGACTATTACTTTTCCAATGATACCTTATGCTGTAGGCCAAGGCCTTTCTTCTGTAAGAAGCAGCAGCCATGAGCTAAGGAACAGGGTGTCATGTCCCTTTAAACTGCACCAAAACAATATAATATTGGGTTGTTAAGAAGCATTTCTGCCCTAATAGCACCAATAGTAACCAAACAAGCAGACAAATCTTAAAATGCAACAGAAATCTTAAAATGTATACAGAAAACTTTGCAAGATAACACTCTGTCTGGCAAAACCACTAACCAGCAGTTTCGGTTGAAAAGATATTATTAATTGTTTTTGTCTGTTCTTTAATTTTTAATACTTCAATTTGTTTACCTATAGTTATCACTGTCCTTTAATTTGTTTTTGTCAAAATGTAAATTAACTCTTAGGTGGCAGGCTAAGATTGGTGAAAAATATGGTTTTGTAGTACTTTAGTTTTAAATGATTGGTTAAGGTATAGCTAAATAGGACCCAAGTTTTAACTATATAAACTGGAGTCCAAAGGGAAGTTCTTTGGAACCTAACTCCAGAAGAGAGCCTAAGATCAGAGCTGCCAGACCTCAACACCCACACTAACCATACCGTGCAGAAGCTGGAGCCCTGGCCAACCTGATTCTGACTGACCATCAAGAAAAGTTCATCTGCTTTATTGGGAGTGGTGAGCATTGTACGCTTAGTGTGTGTATTCTGTTGATCAATTGTTAATAAAGCCCAGGGCGAGTAAGGGTGGGTACTTAAATTGACCAGGTTTTGCCCTGAGCCCAGGATGGGTTTGACAGGATGCTGGGTAAGAACTGCTAAGTAGCCCTCTGTCAGGCCAGCTCCAGTTAAGGGAGTTAAATTAGAGTTGGTTAGAGAAACCTGTGCCTGATTGGCCAAGGGGAAACAGCTGCCAGCCTGATTAGCCTGGGGCTGCATAAAAGCCTCGGGGGAGAGGGGAGACAGAGAGTGGTAGCTCTTCTCTCCTGGCTGTGAAGTTCTTCAGACTGAAACCCATAAGCGGTATGTGGTGAGAAGATGTTGGGATTGCACCCTGTAAATAAACTGCACCAGTGATTGCTGAGCCACAAGATCTCTGAGTGGTATTTGGAGCAAAGGGGGCCCTGCTATGCCCTATTACAGTGGATAAGGATGGAATGCCTGAATTAACCAGATTATGCCTTGAGCCCATGGTAGGGTAATGGTGGGGTGCCCTAGATTGTGTGGGTAACACCACAACATACCTTGTACAAGATTTATCACAATTGTGCAACAGTGATGATACATCAGGATGATAGATTAGTGTAAACATGGTCACCTTTTATACAGTGTCACATCTTACTTCGCTTTTTACTCAGTCCTTCCTATGTGAATTTCCACTGAGGTCAAAAGAGGCCAAATTAATAGAGCACTAGTGTAGGATTCAGGAAACCAGGGCTCCATTCCTCTTCAGTTGCAGAGCTAGTTGCAAACCCTCATATCAGTGGCATGCTGAGTAGTAATATTACAAACTAATAATAAATAAGGAGCCAGATATAATAATCCACCAGGATGGAGTTTCCTTATAGTACACATTGTTGAATGTTTCTCATGCTACACAATGAGAATTATTCTATTGGAAACATCTCTTTTATATTGCATATCCCCCAACCCATTTTAATATTGATACCTGTGTGAGGTTGTATGGGGAAACCATATGAAAAGCAACTTTCCAGCTGAGAGGAGCTCAATATAGACCATACTGGCTTAGCCAGAAGGGCACACCTTTTCAGTTTACTTGCCACAGCTACTGCCTGACCAAGGGGGTGCCAGTTCATGTCTTGACCGCTGGAATGTGCAAGAGACACACATGACTGAGTCAAACTGCAGAGAGAATGCTCTGCTAATTGGTTCACCTGCCTCAAGTGTGTAAACTAGTGTATGGCTGGCAGCCAAGAGTAAGAGTGATATCTTTGGGATGATATATTAGTGTGAACATGGTCACCTTTTATACAGTCTCCTGGAAAAACAGCCAACTCTCTTGAATTGTTTTTCCCTTAGACATGCTTCCCATGGGATCTTACCTACCAACTCCCTGAGTTTGCTAAAGTCTGCCTTCTTGAAATCCATTATCTTTATTGTGCTGTTTTCCCACCTACCATTCCTTAGAATCATGAACTCTACCATTTCATGACCTCTTTCACCTAAATTGCCTTCCACTTTCAAATTCTCAACCAGTTTCTCCCTATTTGTCCAAATCAAATCTAGAACAGCCTCTCCCATAGTAGCTTTCTCCATCTTCTGAAATAAAAAAATTGTCTCCAATACATTCCGAGAACTTGTTGGATAATCTGTGCCCTGATGTGTTATTTTTCCAACTGATATCTGGGTAGGTGAAGTCCCCCACCACCACCAAGTCTTGTGCTTTGGATGATTTTGTTAGTAGTTTAGAAAAAGCCTCACCCACCTCTTCTTCCTGGTTAGGTGGTCTGTAGTAGACCCCTACCATGACATCACCCTTGTTTTTTACCCCTGTTATCCTTACCTAGAGATTTTCAACCAGTCTGTCTCCTATTTTCATTTCAACCTCAGTCCAAGTGTATACATTTTTTATATATAAGGCAACACCTCCTCCCTTTTCCCCCTGCCTGAGCAAGCTGTACCCTTCTATACCAATATTCTAGTCATGTGTATTATCCCACCAATGAACCTAGTTTAAAGCTCCTCTCACTAGGTTAGCTAGTCTGTATTCAACTATGCTCTTCCACTTTCTCGATAGGTGGATCCCATCTCTGCTTAGCAGTCCTTCTTCTGGGAACAGGATCCCGTGGTCAAGGAAGCCAAAGCCTCCTGGTGACACCATCCTCACAGCCTGGCATTCATCTCTAGGATGGATCTGTCTCTGCTTGGGCCCCTACCCTTGAACGGAGGGGAATAGCTTTGGGGGGATAGCTCAGTGGTTTGAGCATTGGCCTGCTGAACCCAGGGTTGTGAGTTCAATCCTTGAGGGGGCCATTTAGGGATCTGGGGCAAAAATCTGTCTGGGGCTTGGTCCTACTTTGAGTAGGGGGTTGGACTAGATGACCTCCTGAGGTCCCTTCCAACCCTGATATTCTATGATTCTATGACCGGAAGGATCGAAGAGAACACCACCTGTGCCCTAAACTCCTTTACCCTTACTCCCAGAGCCCTTCAGTCACTTCTGATCTGCTTAGCTTCATACCTTGCAGTATCATTAGTGCCCACATGGATGAGTAGGAGGGGGTAGTAATTAGAAGGCTGGATGATCCTTAACAGTCGCTCCATAATGTCTCAGATATGGGCCCCTGGCAGGCAGCATGCCTCCTGGGATGTCATGTCAGGCCGACAGATGGGTGCCTCTGTCCCCCTCAGAAGAGAGTCACCAACCACCACTACCCTATGTTTCCTCCTGGAAGTGGTGGCTGCAGTCCTCCCAGCCTTGGGGGTACATGGGTTCTCCTCCACTACCTTTGGGGGCAATTCCTCATGGCTTGTTCCCATTGCAACATAATGATTCATCACTATGGTGGGTGGGTGCGTTGGAGCACTGCCTGCTGCCAGAAGTAACCAGCAGCCAGTTTCCTCCCTGTGACTGAGCCATATCCTCCTTCCCCGGTAGCATGACAGCAGTCCTTTCTAGCTGGATAGCTTCCTCGGCCTTGGATGTCTCCATTTGAATACTCTCAATGAATTCCACATGGACATGGATGCACCTCAGCCTAGCCACCTCCTCCTGTAGCTCTCCCACCTGCTTCTGAGAGATTCCACCAGCAGACACCTCTCACACTGAACGGTCCCCCCAGCCTGGCTTTCTGAGAATGGGAAATGCAAGCCATAGTCTCTGCAAATCCACACCTGGATCTGGGTAGAGGCATCCATGATCAGGTTCTCTGTCTGGTGGAGGTTCAGGTGGAGGACACAGCAGCAGTGTTGGCGCTGGTGATGCAGCCCTTTCTAACCGTAACAATTATATTACAACTCCCTCTTACAAACTCCTGCTCAAATTCCCTTGTTTGCAGTCTCCTGTTCGCTAGCTCCCCTTGGTCACTTAGCCTCTGGCTTTTAAGGCCTTCTCTCCTAGGTCAGCCCTAACCCCTTGCTAATCACATGGGGGAGGGTGATCACAAGGCTGATTGAGGCTGATCAAAGCAGATCCAGGGGACAAAGGCTCGGATAGTCACAAACACACAATTCTAACTGACCCTGTAACTTTAAATAACCTGAAAGAGAAAGAAAAACACACACAGCCAAACAAACACATTCTCCCAAGATTACTACTTGCACCTTATTCATTCAGCAGGGAATCTCCTTCTTTCCCTCTTAAACTCCCCTGTTTGCTAGTTCCCCTTGGTCGCTAGCAGTCCCAAGAGAGGCCAACATGGAATGGGCCATGGAGACTGAATGCCCCATGCCACTCAATAGTCCAGATTCAGGCCCCTTGGTGGAGCAGTGTGAGAGAAGCTTGCCCATGCTATACTTGCTCTCTCTAGATAGAGGCCTTCAATTTCCACTGCTCACAATCGCACACATTTAATAACAGCTAAAAGTCATTAAAGAACTAAAACTTCAACAGTGTTTGGAGCAACCACATCAGAACCATGTCCTGAGAACAGCAACACAGGCAAAACAATAGGTGAATTTGTCTCCTCTCCATCAGCAGGGCTCACATTGTTGCCAACTCATGTAATTTACTTGTGCTAATTGGTGTTTTTCTTAATGGCACAGCTCCTGCAGACTGGGGATTATGGGAGAATCTCAGCCTTTATTAGGCAAAAGTTTCTAGCTCTCATAGTTGCTGAGAAATGTGACCCCTGGGAACCTTAAAGACTCAGAAACCTGAAGGCCAAGAAAAGCCAATCTCATGATGGGGTGGGCATGAGACGGGCATGACTCATAATTTTTGAATACTTGGGGTTGGCATGACTGAGGCTGTTGTCTATAGAAAGCTCATAGCTGTCAAGTTAAGAGTTCACACATAAGTACCTACCTAGGTATTTATATGGCCCTCTCCACTCTCATCTCTGAGTGCCTCACAATTAATTTAGCCTTGCAACACCTCTGAGAGGCAGGGAAGCAGTATCCCCAATTTACAGATAGGTAACTGAGGGAGGCAGCCCAGAGTTATCATTATTTCTGTTCTGGTAGTGTCTACACACACTGAAGTCAATTGAAGACTCCTATTTACTTCAAAGGAAGTTGGCTCAAGCCATCTGTGCCTGCAATGAAATTACTTTTGTGAGTAAGAAGTTCTTGTGGAAGCAAGGGCTGCTGGGTTGGACCCTACTTATGTTAGTACTATGGTTTTATCACATTTATTTCAGTTTTTTTTATAACACAAGGGAGGATGCAATATCATTGAAGCCATTTCGGAGAGATCTCATCCTACTAGATCTCCAGTAGAGCTGGCTGTTTTTTTTTTTATTTTTTTTTGTACAAAAAAATGCTTTTAGACCCAAATGAAAATTTTTGCAGAACATTTTCATATTGGTCAAAATATTTTAGTTTTTCTTAGAAAAATCAGAAAACCTTTTTTTTTTTTTTTTTTAAATATTGATTTTTGGTAAAACAAAAACCAAACTATTTTTAGTAATCATTTTTTGGTTTTGAAAACCAAACTTTTTACTAAAACATGAACATTTTTATTGAAAGATTTTGGAATACCAAAAGTGTTCTGGGTTTTGTTTTTACATTAAAAAAATCATAAGATAAATCTGAGAAACGTAAGTTTTTAATTTTAAAATTTCTCACAAGTTTTTTGGGAGAGGGCATTTTTCAACCAGCTGTAATCTCTAGTCATTCTGCCAGGCACACCTTTAGTTGTTAGTTTCAAATTTATGTCCTAGAAAAAATAAAGAAGTCTTTCTCCCTCCTTAACTGCTTCTTGTTTCTTCTTCAAGTGCTCCATAACGGGGCATCTCACACTATGGAGAATACATGGTTTCTGAGCTCTCCCAAAGAGACATTATTAAGGGCACAAGAGCAAACTATCCCACTGCATAGGAAAGATAGGAAGTATGGCAAGAGATCCCCTTGTCTTAACCAGGAGATCTTCAATGATCTGAAACTCATAAAAGAGTCCTGCAAAAAGTGGAAACTAGGTCAAATGGCAAAGAATTAATATAAATAAATAACACAAGTATGTAAGGACAAAATTAGAAAGCCCAAGGCTAGAGACATAAAGGGTATCAAGAAAACCTTCTACAAATACATTAGAAACAAGAGGAAAACCAAGGACAAGGTAGGTCTATTACTCAATGAGGGGGGAATAATAACAGAAAATGTGGAAATAGCAGATGTGCTAAATCACTTTTTTGTTTCAGTTTTCACAAAAAAGGTTAGTAGCAACTGGGCATCTAACATAGTGAATGCCAGTGAAAATGAGGTAGGATCAGAGGCTAAATTAGGGAAAGAACAAGTTAAAAATTGGACAAGTTAGATGTCTTCAAGTCACTGGGGACTGATGAAATACATCCTAGAATACTCAAGGAGCTGACTGAGGAGATATCTGAGCCATTAGTGATTATCTTTGAAAAGTCATGGAAGACAGGAGAGATTCCAGAGGACTGGAAAAGGGCAACTATAGTGCCAATCTACAAAAAGGAAAATAGGGACAACCTGAGAATTACAGACCAGGCAGCTTAACATCAGTACCCAGAAAGATAATGGAGCAAATAATTAACCAATCAATTTGAAAACTCCTTGAAGATAATAGGTGATAAGTAAACAGTCAACATGGATTTGCCAAGAAGAAATAATGTTAAATCAACCGAATAGCTTTCTTTGACAGGATAACAAGCCTTGTAGATTGTGTGTGTGGGGGCGGGGGGGGCGGGAGGAGTGTCGTGGTGGGAAAGCAGTAGATGTGGTATATCTTGACTTTAGTAAGGCTTTTGATACTGTCTCACATGACCTTCTCATAAACAAACTAGGGAAATACAACCTAGATGGAGCTACTATAAGGTGGGTGCATAACTGGTTGGAAAACTGTTCCCAGAGAGTAGTTATCAATGGTTCACAGTCAAGATGGAAGTGCATATTGAATGGGATCCCACAGGTATCAGTTCTGGGTCTGGTTCCGTTCAATATCTTCATCAATGATTTAGATACCAGCACAGAGAGTACACTTATAAAGTCTGCGGACAATACCAATCTGGGAGGGGTTGCAAGTGCTTTGGAGGATATTAATCCTATTCAAAATGATCTGGACAAATGGGAGAAATGGTTTGAAGTAAATAGGATGAAATTCAATAAGGATAAATTGCAAAGTATTCCACTTAGGAAGAAACAATCAGTTGCACACATACAAAATGGGAAATGACTGCCTAGGAAGGAGTACTGCGGAAAGGGATCTGGGGGTCATAGTGGACCACAAGCTAAATATAAGTCAACAGTGTTACACTGTTGCAAAAAAAGCAAACATCATTTGCAGGAGTGTTGTAAGCAAGACACAAGAAGTAATTCTTCCATTTTACTCCATGCTGATTAGGCCTCAACTGGAGTATTTTGTCCAGTTCTGGGTGCCATATTTCAGGAAAGGTGTGGACAAATTGGAGAAAGTCCAGAGAAGAGCAACAAAAATGATTAAAGGACTAGAAAACATGATCTATGAGGGAAGATTGAAAAAATGGTTTTGTTTAGTCTGGAGAAGAAAAAAGTGAGAGGGGACATGATAACAGTCCAGCATGGCAGGGTCCAGGGTCGGCCTCGGGGCCTGGGATTGGGGCTGCTGCACAGCAGGGTCTGGGGTCCCTGCTACCCAGCTCTGCACCTGGGGCTCTGCTCCTGGCCCCACTGTGGAGGGGTCTCTGGGCGGGAAGTGCTGGGCATAGGGGTCTGTGGGCGGTCTATGGGCATATGCAGCCCACAATGATAAATAAGTTGAGAACCACTGGTGTAGATAATACTTAGTCCTGTTTTGAGTGCAGGGGACTGAACTAGATGACTTCTTGAGGTCCCTTCCAGTCTTACAATTCTATGATTCTACGAATTTCAATGGGTGTCAGCAAAAGCCTAACCACTGGAACAAACTCCCAAGGGAAGTGGTGGATTCTCAGTCTCTTGATGTCTGGACACCTTTCTGGAAGATTTGCTTTAGCCAAACACAGATATTGTGCTCAGTACAGAGTGAGCTGGGTGAAATTGAGATATACAGAAGTTCAGACTTGATGACCTATTGTTCCCTTCTGCCCTTAAATATTTGTTAACTCCCTTAGTTGCCATTGAAAATTCTAGTCCTAGTTTTTTTTATTCAGATCTTTGTCCATGATGAAATGGTTTGATCCCAGCACAAAAGCCACATTAAGTTCTAGGCTGTTATCCACCACATTTGTGAATTGCATTATCCCACACAGCGCTATGTACTTGGGAAAAAGTTTGGCTTGTTTGTTCTCTTTGCCTTAATAATCCTGCACAAAACATTATTCCTGGTAGTAAAAAGTGTGTGTGTGTGGGGGGGTTATTAGTGTGTTGGTTTGTTGGTTTGTTTATTTATTTAGAAGTAACTCTTCAGCTCACTCCCTGCCCTCTGGCATCAAGTGCAACCCACTTCACAGGGAACCTGGGAGAGAATGTCTCTGGAGGAGACCATGATATAGGGGGAACAGAACAAATCGTTGATTGATTAGCAGTGAGGAGCTAAAGCAAGATGAAAAATAGAACGATGGGATTCATTTTAAAGGGGAATGGGCTGCTCTCAGAGAGTAAAATGCCTTAAATTTTTTATTAAACAGAATCTTTTCAATAGACAAAATAAGCCTTTCCATCTTCTTTCTTTGTCTGTTCTTGGTCTCTCTCTCTCTCATATACACACAGAGATTTTTATTTTTCATTTCTTAGAGATTTCCTTTACCATACTTTACTTTGAAAATAATCACCGGCCTAAAGACAGCATAAAGGCCCCAATTCAAGAGAGCATTTAAACATATGTCTATTCAGCCAAACACTTAAGCATGCAAGGAGCTTAACATGGGACTTAAGCATGTGTTAAAAGTTAAGTGCATACTTAAGTGCTTGGCTGAACCGGGGTGGACTGCTGAACTGAGGCTTGAAGAAGCAAACCCCCCGGGTAAGTACCCACAGCATCAGTATTGAATAAGGCTGAGGGTAGTTTTACTGCAGTAAATGAAATCCAGGGTGTAGTGGTAACTCCCAAATGCAAGAGCTCAAAATTTACCTGCCAAATGTAGCTAGGAGGAAAGTGGGGTGAGTGGATGGCACTTAATTCTCATGCCTTGATCCCTTTCCAATAAGATCTGGCATCAAGATTGCCACTAGCACTTAAAGAATTAAGGCAGAGATTTTGAAAAGATCTGGAAAGTTAGATGCCCAGAACTCCCATTGAGTTTCAACACAAATGTGGGGCGGGGGGGGGGGGGGGGGGGCTTCACAAACGTATTTAGTTTGTGAATCCCTGCCTTCATGACTCCCACCCTTGGTTCCTAATTCTCTTAGGCCCTTTTGAAAATCCCAGTTTAAATGAACTAGACTAGTTCTAAATGAACTAGACTAGGGAAAGACACCAAGTGTGTGTGGCGGGGAGGAGTAGGGGAGTGGAATTTGCTAGAGGTTTTGCATCTAATCTCTACTTGGGAGATTGGAAGCATATTTGTAAGTAGGGTTGCCAATTCTGGCTGGATGTATTCATGGAGGTTTCATCACAGGACAATCCTGGAGGATTGGCAATCCTATTTGTAAGGATTGTGAGTCACCTCTGGAAGAGCCAAAGCACTGTAACTCCCAGTGAAAGAACACCACCTAGTTCCTTCCATCAGCAGGACTCACAAAGGGAAGTATCATTATCCCCCTTTCTACATATGGGGAAACCGAGTCACGGGACGGTGAAGTGATTTGCCCAAGATCACCCAACAGGCCAGTTGCGAAGCAAGGAACTTGGAAGGTTGGAGCTCTGGCATCCCAGTGCAGCATGCTAGCCTGTAGGCCATATTCCCGTTTCCACTACTTGCCTTCTCCTTTGGTCATTTATTTTCAACATGGTTATTTTCTCCAGTTTTCCTGCATTAAGTTGAGTGATTCATCTTGTCACCAAGCTATCACCTGGTGAGCTAAGGTAGCCTGATCACCAGAGAAAAAGAGGGCAGAGGGACCCCAAAAAATGGAGCCAGAGAATATGTGGTAATAGACATGGATGGGTGGATCAAAACGTACTTTATCATCAGCTAGTCCCAAAGTCTTTTAGTCCTGTTTCCCTACAGGCCTCTGACCTCGACGGCAAGTCCACAGTTTCCCGGGGAAGGAAGCCTGAGCCTGTGCCCAACTCCCCAAACTCAGTATCTTTTCCCAGCAGGTGTTTGTCTCTTCTCCTGCCCCTTTTTGGCACTCTTCTCCAGCACTCCTAGGTACTGCTTCAGACTGCTAGAGTGCTACCTCACCCATCCATCCTTCCATCCGTCTGTCCCTCCCATGGAATGAGCTGGGTCTGGCTTAGACAGCCCAGACCCTTTCAGCTCTCAGCAGCCTCTGAGAAGGCTGCTTAGCTGGAGTCAGCTGTTTTCTTTACCTCTCTCCCTCTTTCCCCCCAACAGTTCAGTCTATCACACAGTCCTTCCCTATTGCCCTTGTCATTTCTTGGTGCCTAAAAGAGACTCATCTTAAGGCAGCACCTTCTAGCTGTGACTACCAAGAGGAGTGGTGTGTGGCAGGATGGTTTTGCAGAGCTGTAGCACTCCCTGTTCTTTTAGTTCTTGCGTTGCCATCCCCAGCTCTGCCAGATGCACCTCAGGTGCAAGTGACCTGCAGCCCACTTCTATTCCAGCTCTGGGTTCCCCCACATCCCCTACTCTGCCAGTGCACTTTGCCCAGGACCTGCAGCACCCCCTGCTGTTCCAGCTCTAGACCTCTCTCGAAGCTAGACTCAGTCCTACTATGAATTTACCGTATGAACAAAAAAGGCAACTAGGAGGGAAGCATGTAATTGTGTAACCACAGGTAGGAGCTGAACTCAGCTCTCCATGCAACTACCCATGGTGTCACTAGATCCTTCTGTCTATCTATAGTGTCCATCACCATGGTATTGGGCGCCTCATCTTATCTGGGCTGGAGAAAGCAGTATGGGTGTATTTCTTTTCCCTTTCCTGTACCTCAGTTTACCTCTCTGAAGGGGCACAGGCCAGAGTTTAGTGTTTTCAGGATTTTGATATCTCTCACTATATCTATTATGCAGAGATAAATCTCTGAGAGAATGAAAGTGACACATAATTTGTAAAGGCAAAGTTTACTGTATGTATATAACCATTTGCTTATAATACTTGAAACAGTTGTGACTGTTACCAATAACAACTCTTTAGAGCTAACACTTCCAGGGGTTTCTCCCCTAGTTTTAGTACTTGTTACTACCACAGGTTCAATTATGCACATGCTTACCCTCTCCTAGGCCTCTTCTCTGGCAGGATTTACCCTTCTCCATGGAATGGTGTCCAAATCCTCTGTAGGGCACGCCAGCTCCTTGAAGTCTGGGAAACAAGTCATAATCTAAGTGTCTCCCCTTAAGCCTTTGCAATGGCCATCTTCAGTTTGCACAGCCTGCAGCAATTCTCATCCTCTTCTTTTCCAGTGTGGTAAGGGAATCTGCAGTCAAGCCAACAAACTAGTAAAGTCCCTGGAACACTTTCCTTCCCACCGACCTTTCTGGTCCTTGCATTGCTCTGCCACTGAGTCCTCCAGTGGCTGCCACTCCTCTTATTTATAAACTCCTCCCCCTCCACTTGAGTTCCCACTGGGTCCACGCTCAGAGAGTGACTGTGAGTGTGCCCTGCCAGGCTGCTTGCCCACAATGGAAATCATCCACCTACCTTCAAACATCTAATGAGCATGCCTTGTACCCAATACACCCAATTTCTGTATGATACTGGCCCTTCCAGCAGAGTCACCCTGCCCAGCTCCAGCAAGACTGTAGGCCCACAGGGTCCGCCAAAACAATAACAAGAACTATGAGTCCTCCCCATTGTTTTTTTCCCATATTCAATGCAAGCATGTAGTTTATATTAGCATCACAAGTGCTTGTTGCTTTGTTCCCTATGCTTCTGGAATTTTCCCTTGTGCTGTTATGAGTACAGATAGCACCTGTTTTATTTTTTTTTCTTCCTGAAGCAGGTTAAACAGTCAATTTAAATAACACAATAGCAACTGGGTGAATAGGCAAACCTAAGAGTTTAAAACTGACATTCTTTGGCTTTAATCATGGAAAACATGGAATGGATTTTCACAGTTAAATATATTGCTGAAATGAGTGGATGTGCGTCGTCATCAGCTGCCTCTTTGGTGCATGCTCCAGTCTGTTTCTCTCAGCATGATAGAAGTGCGAGAAGAAGCATTCTAGATCCCTATATTTGTTGGAATGGCAAGAAGGTCTGCAGCTCCTTGAACCAGGAAGGAAACATCTTCTTTTCAGGAGTGTCAACGGTGGAGGAGTTTGACGGGGTGTGTTCCCCATGCTGGTCCTGAAAGGGTTGAATTAGGCCAGGCAGGCCCAATCAACCAATTAAGCAGCAAGCAGGGGAGAGATTTAGGCTGCAAAGCGGCCACTAATTGGAAGCCAGGCTCAGCTGGGCAGAAGCAGGAGGGTCCTGTATAAAGCCCAGAGGGTGAGCACAGGAGGAGGCTGTAGGGAGGTAGGCTTTAGGCACTCCCTGGGTGAATGGAGATGTGCTGAGGACCACAGAGGGCCATGGTTACTCTCTGGGAGGAGAGAGATGGGAGGTTGACAAACAGAGAGGGGGGAATCCAGGAAGGTAGGAGAAGGCTCAGGGGAAAAGCAGCAAGTGATAGGAGTGCATACTTTGACTGCTGATTAGAGGGTCCCTGCACTAGACCCTGGAGTAAAGGGTGGGCCCAGGTCTCACTACCAGCCACTGGGGATGTGACCTTTACCTGGTAAAGGACAATGGACTGCCTGGAGGATTTTTTCTAGAAAGACTTTGTTGCCCCCATCCTGCGGAAGAGGGAACCATGTAGTGACTGGGCTGGAGGGTCAAGTCACAAAGAGGAGGCTGCAGTTCCTGGAGTGAGAGGGGCCCTCAGGGTGAAAAGAGATGATGGGTAGGGGCACTGCCAGAGGAAGGCAGCACCTGGAAGAGCTAATCCCTAGGATGCCTAAGAGGAGGCACTGCAAATCATGAGTGGACCCCATGACATGGAGGGTGCAGAAACCTGGTAGAAGTGGGTACCACCTTAAGTAATGGTGGTTTGGCAGCATGGTGACTGGCACACCAATGATGCCTAGGCTAGCTAGATCCTGATGATTCTCTCCATTTCTGTGAATGGAAAGCACCTTGCTCCTGTGGAGCCCTTCTGGGAGGAGACAAAGTGATAGGAATGTCACCTTCATTGTACCATTCCCCCCTTCTTTGGGCTCCAGAAGACACTGCATGGTTGATGCTGTGATGGGTTGCCCCCCTCCTCTGGGGTGCCACCTGATGTATTGAGGTACCACTGAGCCCACCTGTTCCATGAGCCTGGGTTCCCTTATACTGTCCTGCTGAGCCAGGCCCTCAAGCCTTCTCCAGCACACACAGGTAGGGACAAACCCAGCTGCAGAAAGACCCAGACACTGAAATCAGCTCTGCATGGGAAGACTCAGCTAAGAAATTGCCCAGCACACCCCCTCTGGGGTGTAAATCCAAAATTGTATTGTCTTGCACTGCACAGAGAACTGTACAGCATAAGCTCATAAAATTAGCCCCTTCCCTCAATGTGGAGGAAGATATCCACAGCTTTCTGCCCCCCTTATGAATTCCACAAACTGTTTTTTAGAGAAAACAAAAACAAGTTTATTAACTACAAAAGATAGATTTTAAGTGATTATAAGGGACAGCAAACAAATCAAAGCAGATTACTGAGCAAATAAAACAAACACACAAACTAAGCTTAATACACTAAAGAAACTGGTTACAAGTAGTAATTTCTCACCCTAAATGTTGCTTAATGGCAGATTGCAGAGGTTCTAGAAGACAAGCTGTCTTGCTTGCAGCTTAAAACTCCAGATATTTCTTTCACAGGCCAAACACCTTTTCTAGCTCAGGCTCAGCTCTTCTCTTCCCGCCCCGTCTTTGTTTCTAAGGGCTTGTCTACACTGGCACTTTACGGTGCTGAAACTTTCTCACTCAGGGGTGTGAACCCCCCCCCCCCCCAAGCACTGCAAGTTTCAGCACTGTAAAGTGCCAGTGTAGATAGTGCACCAGCACTGGTAGCTATTCCCCTCATGGAGGTGGTTTTTTTACATTAGCAGCACTGGTGCTGCGACTACACAGCCATGTTAAAGCACCCTTTGTTTTCTGGTATGGTTGTCTCCACCCCTCCCCCCACACACACCCAGTAGAAAAATACTGGTATTCTATCATGGAATCCAGTACTAGGTGACTTATGGCATGTCTGCACTTGCCATTTAAAGTGGAAAAAGTCCCTTTTTTGCACAAAAACCATGGGAGCGTCTACACTTGCCACGAGAGGCATACAGCTCTTTCCGGTGATGCTTTTGCAGTGATGTGCAAGAGAAGACACGTTCTTCCTGTTTAACACAGCTTTTAGCCTCCAGAGGAAATCCCACAGTGCCTAGGTGACCATTCTATCCAGCAGCTCTGCTGCTCTGTTGCCAGGTAAACAGACATCCACCCCTCCCCCTGTAAAGCCCCGGGAACTCCCCTTCCTGTTTTCTTGGCAAGTGCTCACTTATCTGGCCAGATGACAATGCCTGTTCCATGGAGCAAATGATTCCCTGCTTGGAGCAATGCTGAGCTACTGGAACTTATCAGTGTTTGGGGAGAGGAGGCTGTGCAGGGACCCAGGATGCCACGCGATCACACCCCACTCCTTTCCCACAAGACCCATCGTCAAACTGGAGAGAGCTGCACTGTGGGATGGCTGCCCTAGAGTGCTGCTCTCATCAGCAATGCAAGTGCTGCTAATGTAAACACTCTCTGATGCCTGAGGAATTACGTGAGTACAAAAACCAGCACTTTTCTTTCACCAGTTCCCTATCACCAGTGAAACTTACAGGGCAAAAACTCTGCAAGTGTAGACATACCCTTAATCACATAACCCTGTTGTGTCAAAGCAGCCAAAGGTCGTTTGTAGCATCCCAGGAAGCTTCTCAGGAAGGTGGGAGATTAGCATCTTCAAAGTCCTATTGTTCTCCCTAATGGCCCATCCAGACTGATTGCATTCTGTCTGGTGGGCATGCCCCAGGTGCAAACACTTTTGTAATTGATACGTAGTCAATATTCTTAACTTCAGATACAGAAATGATACATGTATACAAATAGGATAATCATATTCAGCAAATCATAACTTTTCCAGTGATATCTCACAAGACCCATCTTACATAAAACACATCTTAGTTATGCAATATTCACATCATACTAATATTTCTATGAAGAATATGGGGTGTAGTGTCACAGACACTCTGCAAGATTGTGGGCAGGACAGGAGGGCTTAGAGCCAGGGACCACCTGCTTTCTGCAGAATCATCCCCCACTGATTCCAGCTAGGAGTGAATGCTGCTTAAAGATACTCTTACTGGATCTCTCTGCGGTCACTGCTATTGGAGCAGTGCAGATCAGCTGCCTGGAGGAAGAGCCATTCCACAAGAACTGGGACTTTTTTCCCCACAAATCCTGAGATCTGTGGGGTTGGATAGCTGTATTCCCTGCATCCTCCTTAGTGGCCCCCTAACCCCTCACCTTGGGGGCTCTAATCATAGAAATGTAGGGCTGGGAGAGACCCAAGAGGTCACATAATCTAACCCTCTGTGCTGAAGCAGGACCAAGTAAATCTAGACAATCCCTATGGGTGTTTGACCAAACTGTTCTTAAAAACCTCCAATGATGGGGAGCCCACAACCTCCCTAGGTCACTTGTTCCAGAGCTTAACTATCCTTATAGCTAGAACGGTTTTCCCAATATCTAACCAAAATCTCCCTTGTTGCAAAACTAAGCTGATTATTTCTTGCCCTACCCTTGATGGACATGGAGAACAATGGTTCATCATCTTTCTAATAACCTTTTACGTATTTGAAGATGATCATCAAGTCCCCCATCAGCCTTTTCTTCTCTTGACTAAATAGGTCCAATTCTTTTGACCTTTCCTCATAGGTCAGGTTGGCGAAGATCTTATCATTTTTGTTGCTGTCCTTTGGACTCTCTCCAATTGGTTCACATCTTGTGCCCAAAACTGGAAACAGTACTCCAGCTGAGGTGTCACCAGTGCTGAGTAGAGTGGGGCAAATATCACCTGTTTTACTTCTGTCAGTACACCCCAGAATTGCATTTGCCTTTTTCACAACAGCATCACATGGTTGACTTGTATTAAATTTTCAATCCACAATAACTGCCAGATCCTTTCCAGCATACTACTGCCTAGCCAGCTATTCCTCATTTTGTAGTTGTGCATTTGATTGTTCTTTCCTAAGTGTAGTACTTTGCACATATCTTTACTGAATTTCATCTGATTGATTTCAGACCAATTCTCCAATTTATTATTCACCCTGGGATGGTATTTCCACAGGTGGGAAGGAATGTCTTTTCAAAGATTTGCATTCAGGATTTCCCAGGTTGAAGCCAGGAGTCCTGTCTGTAGTTGCAAATGGTGCAACAGAAGTAGCCCTGGGCTTCCCCCACCCTTCAGGAAATTAAAAGAATTAAACCAAACAAACAAACCTAGTTGTCTTCCCCAAAAATGAGAATTGCTACTGAAACACTTGCAGACTCCAGCCAGACTGTGTGAGATTTCCATGGTCGAAATGTGCCATCTTTCCCAAATTGTTACTCAGCATTTGTCCTTTGTTGGCTCTCCCTGCACCCTATCTCCCACTGGGTTTCTATGTCTCCTTCCCCATCTCTACTCTCCTTCCAGGTTGCAAACTATTCACCACCTTCTTCCAGCAGCTGATTCTACTCTCTCAAAGCTCCTTCATGTCACCCCCGCCTTGCTTAGCACATGTATCACAGGGGCACCATTTCAGATTTTGTATGGGGGGATGGGTCAACTTTAACCGTGATTCCAGGGACTACTTAGGCACTTGAAAACTCTAGTTTTTTGGCAGATAACTTAGCAATTAGCTGACAGGAGCACTTTATCTAATTCCTATATAAAAGAAAGAAAATTAAATAAATATTAGACCCACTCAGCTCTAATACTAACACGTTCTGACATCTTGTGACAAGTCACTTAAGGGACAGTGGTTAGGTTTAAAATTTTAATGTATATTCTTACTTTGTTCAGGGCCGGCTCCAGGCACCAGCGCAGGAAGCATGTGCTTGGGGTGGCCAATGGAAAAGGGTGGCACATCCGAGTCTTCGGCGGCAATTTGGCGGCGGGTCCCTCAGTCTCTCTCGGAGGGAAGGACCGGCTGCCGAATTGCCATCGAAGAATGAAGCGGCGCGGTAGAGCTGCCGCCGAAGTGCCGCCGATCGCGGCTTTATCTTTTTTTTTCTTTTCTTTCTTCCTTTCTTCGCCGCTTGGGGCAGCAAAAAAGCTGGAGCCGGCCCTGACTTTGTTACTAACTCTGTGGAGAGAATGAGGAGTACTTGTGGCACCTTAGTACTCCTCGTTCTTTTTGCTGATACAGACTAACACGGCTACCACTCTGAAATCTGCGGAGAGAGAGACCCTGTGAGGACTCCTGGGTTCTATCTCAGTTCTGGGAGGGGAGTGAGATCTAGTGGATTACAGCAGGGGGGCAGTTATATCTGGGTTCTATATAAGAACATCAGAATGGCCATACTGGGTAAGACCAATGGTCTATCTAGCCCAGTATCCTGTCTTCCAACAGTGGCCAATACCAGATGCATCAGAGGGAATGAACAGAACAGGCAATCATCAAGTGATCCATCCCATGTCGCCCACTCCCAGATTCTGGCAAATGGAGGCTAGTGACATGCAGAACATAGGGTTGCATCCCTGCCCACACTGGCTAGCCATTGATGGACCTATCCTCCATGAACTTATCTAGTTTTTATTGGAATCCTGTTATAGTTTTGGCCTTCACAACATCCCCTGCAAAAAGTTCCACAGGTTGACTGCAAAGAAATACTTCCTTTTGTTTATTTTAAATCTGCTGCCTAGTAATTTCATTGGGTGACCCCTAGTTCTTGTGTTATGTGAAGGAGTAAATAACATTTCCTTATTCAATTTTTCCACACCAGTCATGATTTTATAGACCTCTATCATATCCTCCCTTAGTCGTCTCTTTTCCAAGCTAAAAAGTGCCAGTCTTTTTAATCTTTCCTCATACGGAAGCTATTCCATACCCCTAATCATTTCTTTTGCCCTTCTCTGTACCTTTTCCAAATCTGTTATATATTTTTTGAGATGGGGCAATCACATCTGCACATGGTATTCAATATGTGGGTGTATCATGGATTTATATAGAGGCAATATATTTTCTGTCTTATCTATCCCTTTCCTAATGATTCCCAATATCCTATTAGCTTTTTTGATAGCCGCTGCACATTGAGCAGATGTTTTCAGAAGAGCTATCCACAATGACTCCAAGATCTCTTCATTGATGGGTAACAGCTAATATAGACACCATTATTTTGTATGTATAGTTGGGATTATATTTTGCCATGTGCATTAGTTTGCATTTATCATTATTGAATTTCATCTGCCATTGTGTTGCCCAATCACCCACTTTTGAGAGATCCTTTGCAGTCTGCTTTGGACTTAACTAACTTGAGCAGGGGTTCTCAAACTGGGGGTTGGGACCCCTCAGGGGATCATGAGGTTATTACATGGAGGGTCGCGAGCCGTCAACCTCCACCCCAAATCCCGTTTTGCCTCCAGCATTTATAATGGTGTTAAATATATTTAAAAGTGTTTTTAATTTATATGGGGGGGGGTCTCACTCAAGAGGCTTGTTATGTGAAAGGGGTCACCAGTAAAAAAGTTTGAGAGCCACTGATCTTGAGTAATTTTGTATCATCTGCAAATTTTGCCACCTCACTGTTTACCCCTTTTTCCAGATCACTTATGAATATGTTGAATAGGACTGGTCCCAGTACAGACCCCTGGGGGACACCACTGTTTACCTCTCACCATTCTCGCTGTTTATTCCTACCCTTTGTTTCCTGTCTTTTAAAGGAAGTGCCTGGCAATGCTTTCAGGATCATCTAACAATCCTTAATTTACTTTAATGGCAAGCCTTTTGTTATCTTAATCACCCTGCTTCTGTTTATAAACAAACTCCCTGCCCCAAAGGCAGAAGCTGGAAGCAGCACAGAACTCATTACAGGTTTCAGAGTAGCAGCCGTGTTAGTCTGTATCCGCAAAAAGAACAGGAGTACTTGTGGCACCTTAGAGACTAACAAATTTATTAGAGCATAAGCTTTCGTGGGCTACAGCCCACTTCATATATGCATCCGAAGAAGTGGGCTGTAGCCCACGAAAGCTTATGCTCTAATAAATTTGTTAGTCTCTAAGGTGCCACAAGTACTCCTGTTCTTTTTGCAGAACTCATTACATATCACACTCAAGCGGTGCTGCAGTTAAGAGCTCAGTCTGGGGCTAGGGCATGCACTGTGAGCAGACCTCAGGTATGAAACTGCGGGGGGGGGGGGAAGCCCCCAAATGGCACCCCTAATGTATCATGCTGCATGGGGAGAAAAGGGAGAGAGAGCCACAGAGCATTTCCACAACAGCAGCACACCCCCAACAGAGCCTGTACTGGGAAGAAAGTTCCATGGCCTCCCCTCTCGCCACTGCATCACAGAGCAACTCCAACAACCGGGGTCCTCTCGCTGCCCTTTTTGCTCTTCCCACATCACAGCAGACAGCAGATCAGTGATGTTGCCCCTGCACACAGTCACACATGCTGTCTGCAGAGCAGCTGAAAGTGCTACACGGAGTAGTCCCTGGGCCTGAGTCTCTCCTGCCTTGCACGCTGTGTTGTCATTTACACCTATGCAAACACTGCTGGTGGCAGTTGGGGGGGAGTGAGTGAGTGAGTGGAGAATCAGCAAGGGCAGATTTCCATCTGCTCTGGGGCAGAGACAGAGCGGAGGCAGCCAGGGCAGCACTGTAGTCCCCACAACAGACTCTGCTTCTAGGTGCATTCCAGAGGGGCAGAATTGCTGCAGGGCAGTTCCATCTTGGCCACGCTTCCTCCCACCCCTACGTTCCCCCTGCCGCCCCGCCCCCACCCCTACCCAGCCCCCATTCCATCCCTCTGGAAGCGATGCACAAGCCTCGTCCTCTGGGGGTGTTCCCCCAGCAGAGGGAATCAGGCCCTGATTTGTAGCATTTTATGCACTGCCTGTAAAGGTCTCCATGTGGTGTGAGGCAGCTCCAGGCCCCATGCCTCCAGCCCTTGGGAGAGGCAGTGTTAGAACACCAAGCAGGCTGTGCTGTGCAACTCCAGGCTGAGCTGTTGTTTCCTTCTGCTTAATTCAGGTGAGGGACAGAGTGCAGGGTGAATCGATAAAAGGCCTTTTATTTAAACACAAACCGTTCTGCTCAGGGCCCCCCGTACAATAGGAGAGAGGGAGCCTCTACTTCTTGGGCTCCCAAGCCTTCTGGGACTCTCCCTCTTGGCCCCTTAAAGGTACATTGCCCCAGTTAAGGAGCAAGTTAGTATGAGCTGGGAAGCCAGATCAGATTATCTTAATTAGGTGTGGAAGGCTTAGATTTTTATCACTAAGTGTCTGTAAACTTTGATGTCATCACACACACAAGCTGACAAAAAATATTTCCATCAATAATCAAAATTTACAGATAGGCAAAGTAAGAAAAATGCGGTTTGAGAACTTATTAGAGTCAAACTGAATTACCCTTTAATGGTGGTGAGAAAAGATTTGGGGTGAAATCAGGCACTTGGCACCCTTAAGGACACTGAAGGAAAAAGGAAGAAATCTCACACTTGGAATTCCAGGTGAGCCAGCCTGACTTACTTCTCCTGCATCCCAGGCAGTGCACATTAGCACAGCAGCTACACCCTGGAGCGGGCGCAGCCTACTCCTTCATTCTCACCCCCTGCGTCCCTGTGCTAGGAGGGAGCACCTTCTGACCTTCTCCCGCTGTGGCTGGCCCTGTGCAAGGGTGTGTTTGTGGAGAGGCTCCTTCCATACTCCCCCACACCTGTGACCCTGCAGAAGGTCCTGCAATAATGTATCCCTGGCCCAGTGAAAGATTTCACAAAGTTCTGCGGTATAGCCACCTCCTGCAGGCAGGATTGGGTTGCACTGGGATAGACCCTACAAAAATCTTTATGCTGTTAAAATCTGGCTCTGTTGCCACATGTTTTTTAAGTAAGCCCCAGAAATGTCACCATGATCTGGCTTAAAATCAGGTCCAATTGGGAAGCTGCATTGAGTTACCTCATGTTTCAAGTGTCCCTGAGAAAACTACAACCATAGCCTTTACTCTGTCAGTGGACAAACATTTTAGAGATTAAGGGCTTGTCTACACTGGCACTTTACAGCGCTGAAACTTGTGCATTCGGGCGGGGGGGTTTCACTCTCCTGAGTGAGAAAGTTGCAGCGCTGTAAAGTGGCAGTGTAGACAAGCCCTTCAACTTTCTCACTCATGCCTGTGAAAACACACACACACACACACACAAAGTTTCAGCACTGTAAAGTGCCAGTGTAGACAGTGCACCAGTGCTGGGAGCTATGCCCCTCATGGAGGTGGTTTTTTAAGAGCGCTGGGAGAGAGCTCTGTTGCAACTACACAAGCCACATTAAAGTGCTGCCACGGCAGCGCTTTAACGTTTCCAGTGTAGACTAGCCCTGAGTCCTTTCTAGTTCAGGTTGGAAAATTTGCATATGCAAATTAGCATCATTCTTTCAGTGGCAACTGGCTGAGGGGCACAGGCAGGTCTGCACAGATACAAACATTTGCAGTCAGGGATCCAGCTGCAGGAATGAAATCAAAAACTGTGATTAGGGCTATACAACTAGATAAAAAGTTACGTCAAATTATATACAATAAGATAGATACATAGAGACAAGGTGGGTGAGGCAATACTTTTTATTGGCTCAGGTTCTGGTGGTGACAGACAAGTTTGGAGCTACACAGAGCTCTTCAGGTCTCAGCTCTTGAGGCCGGAAGAAGAACTCTCTGTGTAGCTCAGAAGCTTGACTTTTTCACCAACACAAGTTGGTCCCATAAAAAGGTGTTACCTCACCCACCTTGTCTTTCTTATATCCTGGGACCAACACATCTACAATAAGACTGTAACAGAAAGATAGATACCATAGTGACTGGGACTGGATAGACAGACTCAGTCTGAATTTTCTATTTATCTTTCTTGAGGTTCAAAATAATCTGGTTGATTTTTTTTATTGCTTAGCATTGTATTTCTCTCTCTCGCTCTCTCTCTCTCCAGCTGTGACTCCTCTCTTTTGGTGAGATTCCATTGCACTTCTGCAGATCCAAGAGGCTGATATAAGCATCTCACCCTTCAGATCCTTATCGAGATTGGATGCTAACTCCAAACACATTGTGATTTGACTATTGCTACTCATTATACACCGCACAGACAGCTAGCTAGCTAATCTTACGATTTTATGCTGCTACCCATTGTCACCTGAGTATCTGAGCATCTTCCATGTAAAATCAATAGCAGTAGTGCAGTCCCTATTGACTTCATGGAGTCTCCCTTTTTGTGGTAAAAACTTAGGTAGAAATTTTGATTTTTAAAATTGTATTAACTTTTTCCTGGCAGTTGTTTTGATTCAGAGTTATTATCTTTCCTTGGGCTGGTAGGGTTTTGATTACTCCTGTTGAGCTTGACAGAGAGCACTTGACACACTCATTGGCTTGAATGAGGTTTGATTGTGTTTGGATCCACGACTCATCTGCTGACCACCATTAGCGTGCCTAACCATAACACAGGATTTCTTTGGAAAATTACCCCCCCCCCCCCGACACACTGGAAAGCTAGAAAGGAGCAATTCCCTCCACGTATTGTGCTACATTCTCCATCCAGAGAACTGTCCATAGCAAATTTTATACCTTTACCCAAACTCCTAGGCTGTTGTGTTTACATCTTCCTCAGTGGTCGTCTATGATTTCTCTGTACATTGTATACATGTTAAAAAAATCTTTAATTTGGGGCTGGATTTCAAAAGGAGAATCTAATATATTTTCAATTAATGTAACAGTACAATCATTTCACCTACAAAGTTAAAACGTGAAATTCTGAACATAACATGAATCATCATAATTAGTGTTATTTGCACACCTGCTTGTTTCTAAGCTGATAATCACTGCAGTATCTGGGCACCTTTTCTATTATTGAGAGCAAAACAGTACAGCATTTTCTCAGTGGTAGGAGTGTCCGAGAATCTGATGCATTCCCCTGAGCTGAGCAAACCTCTTTCCCTTAATGGCAGAGAGCTGGCAGGGGGGTCACCCATCAAGGGACTGTTTCCCAAAGAGAGCCTAGCTTTTACAGTTAGCCGAAAGTCTGAGCAAGGAGATGGGGCTGTCATGCTCGGAAGGTGACCAGGTGTGACCCTAAGCACCCTTGTATTCACACCCCACACACTATTGTAAGAATCTTTGTACAAGGTATCATTTGGAAAGTAATAACTCACTGATCATTAATAGTCTTGTCATGCATGTACATGGTGTGTATTAAGAGTTATGGATATATGCTTTAATTATGACTAAAGTGTGTTTAAACCAGGCACGTCAGGGGTGAGTTGGTAAGCAGGTCTGCCCTAGACAAAAAAATGTGTTTGCTTCTCTGTCCAGCCCTGTCATCAGGCAGCGACAATCAAGGTACATTTACATATCAGGTAAAGAAAGCTATTGAGCTAACAAGTGGGGAAAGAGACAGAAGAGAGAGGCTTGGTCTGGGCTTTACTTTTTAAAGAATACCTTGAAAAGGTTGACTGGTCTATAAAGCCGGGGGGTGAACCTCAAGTGACAAGACTGGTGTTATACAATATCACTGTATTATAGAAGTGTGTAGAATGAGGTCTTTTCTGAAAGCTAATGATTCACTGCTGATTAGAATCATTGTGAAATATATGTATTAACATTTCATGAGGAAATATGGATACTTAATGATATTACGTTTTAAGTCTCTGGCCAAACAGGAAGAAATAGGTTCCCTCCCAGACAGGAGAGAAGGCAGCTATCTACCAGTCTCCAATGAGATTAGGGAAGGTGTGATCCAACCCAGTTGCAGCCCATTTACATAGAAATCTCCAAAGTGATAGGAAATCCACAGGAAGGGAAGGGCAGCATGAGGTCATCCTGCCTCTTGAAACAAGGTCATTGAACTTTGGAAATCATAAACAAAGACAGAAGCCGTCTTTGGAATCCATCACTAGACAGACACAAGGGAACCAAGCTCTTGCAAGCTGAGAAAGAGGGGTCCTTCAACTGAGGGTGGGGGGCTGAAGTCTGTGGGAACTGACTATAGTGAGAAACCTGCATAGAGGAACCAGCACTTTAGGGCTTCTGGAAGAGACCCTGATTGAGAGGTGGCAGGGGGCCAGCCACCATCTTGCTGGAAGACCATGGGTAAGAAAAGCCATCTTGAACAAAGCCCGTACCTTGCTAGATTAAGTTTTAGACTCTTAGATGTGTGGTTTTACTTTTATTTGCTTGTAACAATTCCTAACTTTATCCCTTATACTTGAAGTCACTTAAAAGCCTCTCCTTTTGTTAACAAACTTGTTTTATTTAATCTAAACCAACAGTGCTGTGTTTAATTTAAAGTCTTAGTTATCTTCAGCTACTGGGCAAGTTGTTGGATTCTATTATTCTTCTGAATGTTGCAGGAGAGGGCTGGACACTGCAGAGCATGTGGTGTTGGGACATATCGGGACTGGGAATATGTTGGTCATCTTGCTAGTTGAAACCAAAGCTGATAGAGACCAGGGAGTATGACTGGTGTGTTGCTGGCAGGCTGCTGGGGTCAGAGCTGGACCAGTACATGGACACTCAGGGTGTGACCCACCTGCTTGTTACTACCTAAATATCCCAGGCAGGGAGTTACAGTAGCAAAGCATTGTAAGGCGCCCAGAGTTACAGGGCAAGAGGTGATAGAACCCCTCACTGGTCTGGATTACACCTCCCAGTGCCATAACACCAGGCTCCAACATATTTCCTGCAGGAGAGAACTCTGAAGCTGAGGGGCTACTATTGAGAATACCTTGCCTCCAGCCCCTGTGGGCTCAGTCCTGTGGCTCAACAGCCAAAATGTCCTCTGAATGCAGGAGAGAGAGAGGAGGTCATATTTGAGATTACTGAGATCTAGACCGTCTTAAGCTTTATAGCGAGTAACCAGCACCTGGAGGTGAACTGGAAACTAATGCAGGAAGCAGAGCAGAGGTATATTGTGTCTATAAGTTGGACAGCTGCATTCTGTACTAAGTGAAGCTTTCCAGAGACCTTCAAGGGTTGCTCCAGATAAGGAGCATTACTGAAGTCCAGCCTAGAGGTGATAATGGTACATATCACTCTGGCAAGATGTGTCTAAGAAGAATGGCCAGGAATGGTTATTAATACCTGCCATGATTCTGACAATCAGAGGACTGGTACCTTTTATGGTGATCAGGAGCAAGGCCTTAGGGAGCTCCTGAAAGGAGACTGCTTTCCTTATCAGCATCCTTTCTTGGGTTGAGCATCAGCCAACTGTTTCTTCTAGGCAGTGATTTATCTCTTGCAGGTACAGAGTGTAATGGGGTGCACTTACCTCTCATGAGTGCCCCCTTGGCCAAGTGCATGTGCCTGCACTTTCTCTTTGTGGTGAGTCTTCAGTGACCCAGCCTTCTGGCCAAATCTCCCAGAATCTGTATGTGAAATAAAACCCCCTTCCAGGGAAACAATCCAACATGGGGGGCCTATCCCCAAACCCACCAGTTGGCTTTGCTTTCCCTGTAGTCCTCCCTGGGCTCAGGCCCTTAATTAGTCCAGCGGTCTTTAAAATGGCCTCGGCCCTGGTATTGCACCATACTCAAGGGCTGCCTCCCCAGAGGGAATGTCCTTGCCCTCTCTGGGCCTTTCAGGCCAGCTCTCCTGCTGTGCCACTAAAAGAGTTCAGTTCCCCTTCTGGGGTGCATCAAAGTCTAGGCCACTTTGCCAGTGGGTGGTGGTGTGGGGGATGACCCAGGCCTGCCCTCTACTCCAGGTTCTAGTCCAGGGACCCTAAAGATAGCAGCCATCCACCACGTCCCTTTAACTAAGCTGCATTGCTGCTATGATTCCCTGGGCCATTTCCCCATGGCATCAGCACATTCTTCACCCTTACTTCAGGGCCTTGTGCTGGCTGAGTTCCAGCAGCCAGCCTGTAGCTCCTTTTTGTTCCCTCCGTTCTCCACCAGCACTGCTCTGTCCAAGGTCCTGTAGCTCCCTCAGCCAGGCACACCATCCACAGTCCTGCAGCTCTAACAAGGAACTGATCTCACACTGGCCCTGCAGCTCTTTTTATACTAGCCCACTGGACTCTGGCTGGCTGTTCCCTGCAGACCCTTTCTGTCTCTATGCAGCCTGGAAGACCCTGTCCACTTCCATTTTCTGGGGTGGGGTGTGGCAGGGCCACAAGGCCTCCAGCAGGGATCCTCAGCGCCTGGTCCATCCCATGACACAGGGTCATTTGTGTGAAGGTGCAGGACACACAGCTGGATGCCAGCTGCACAGCGGTAGCAGTGGGATTCCTGCTATCACGTGATCTCTGCCAGGAGCCTCAGGTGACGAGCACTCAGATACTATGGTGATGGGCAGCAGTATAAAGTTCCAAGATTGATTTTTATGAGACTCCACATGTGAGGTCTCAGGAGGATGAGGAGCAGCTGCCCACCACTGGTGTCAGGATCTGTTTGAAAGGAATGGTCAGAGCTGACACTGCCCACCCTGGTTAGGTCTTCTGTGCAGCATGGCTGCACTTCAGATTGTTAGCAGCTTTCAAGATAGTCAACCTAGAACAATGCTAGCACTGAGGCCTGACTCCTCTCTATGCTAATAGAGGGGCCATCCATTGGTACTATTAAAGGTATCTCTGGGCCACTGACCAGTCCAAATCCCAAGTGTGAAGGCTGTAGGATTTTGGTTAGTTGTTGTTGGAGTCTGCTCTTTCCATACTTTTAGTTAGCAAGGTCATTAATGTCAAGCCATTTTCATTTGAGCTTGTGTTGAGCATGTTTAAGGGGTTGCAAGCAGCTTGCTTTCAGTCCCCATCAATACAGGAACCAGGTTTTCCCCACTGTCTGTCACTAGGCATCACGGGCATTGATCCAACTGGTAAGTGTGTGAGCGCACATCTCCCTGTCCCGGTGCCCATAGGCCATCCGAGGAAACTCAGGTAGGCAGTGCATTTGCTCCCTTCTGCATTGACACTGCTTCTTTCAGGCCAGAGAGGCTTCTCTGGGATATATCCTATCTGCAGTGTAAATGTCTTGCAGTGAGATATGTGAGATTTTGATCCCTAGTGAGGGACCTATGTGCTGATCAGGCAGATCACTACCTGGAACAGCTTAACTAGTCAGATGCTACAATGCAGCGTGGAGGAAGAAAAGCCATACGAATCTCCATCACAGCCCAGTATGGTAGTGCAAGAGCTCCTTAGTGTGCAAGTGCAAGAGCTCCTTAGGGTGCAGGTGACTGGATTTGGGGTTTGTCTTCTGCCACTGGCATCCCACTTCCCCTGTGGTGGGTAATCAATATCCACAGTGACCTGTGAGGACAATGCAGTGGAGAGTGCCATAGGGGTGAGAGAGTACATGGACATAGTCAGCAGATGATTGTAATGTCCCGCTGTAGTGCCAACACTAGTTCACAAGCAAGATCCATCTGTGTCTGAGGACACACCACCACAGCAGGCCCACTGGAAGAATGAAGAGTCACTGATAGGTGCCTGGAGGAGATGAGTGGATCATGACAAAGGTGATACATTATACATCATAGAATCATAGAAGATTAGGGTTGGAAGAGACCTCAGGAGGTCATCTACTCCAACCCCCTGCTCAAAGCAGGACCAACACCAACTAAATCATCCCAGTCAGGGCTTTGTCAAGCCGGGCTTTAAAAACCTCTAAGGATGGAGATTCCACCACCTTCCTAGGGAACCCATGCCAGTGCTTCACCACCTTCCTAGTGAAATAGTTTCCTAATATCCAACCTAGACCTCCCCCACTGCAACTTGAGACCATTGCTCCTTATTCTGTCATCTGCCACCACTGAGAACAGCCAAGCTCCATCCTCTTTGGAAACCCCTTTCATGTAGTTGAAGGCTGCTATCAAATCCCCCATCACTCTTCTCTTCTGCAGACTAAATAAGCCCAGTTCCCTCAGCCTCTCCTCATAAGTCATGTGCCCCAGCCCCCTAATCATTTTCATTGCCCTCCGCTGGATTCTCTCCAATTTATCCACGTCCTTTCTGTAGTGGGGGGACCAAAAATGGACACAGTACTTCAGTTGTGGCCTCACCAGTGCCGAATAGAGGGGAATAATCACTTCCCTCGATCTGCTGGCAATGCTCCTACTAATGCAGCCCAAAATGCCATTAGCCTTCTTGGCAACAAGGGCACACTGTTGACTCATATCCAGTTTCTTGTCCACTGTAATCCTCAAGTCCTTTTCTGCAGAACTGCTGCCTACCCAGTCGGTCACCAGCCTGTAACGGATATATACATTATGAAAATCAGAGCTGGGGTGTGCTCACCTGTAAGAGTAGAGCCAGTATCACTGGATCAGACTGTGGTTATTGTGATGTCCATGAGATCCTGAGCCAACAAACTTGAAATGTCATCTGCACGGTCACTGATGCCCACCAAAATAATCAGTCATGGAAACCTCAGCACCAGGCCATACAACATCTCTAGAAGCCTAAGGAATAAGCTGGTGTACCTGTGAGATGACCAGTGCGCCTGTAGGATCCCCACTAGCCTTCATCTTGGATTCACATGCAAAGCACTCATGAGAGTTAATTTGTACTCAGGTGAATCCACTCTTCCAGCAGAGTACCTTCTCCATCTGAGGTCACATGAATCCAAAACCCCATGGCTGCTGCCCCTTCCCAGACCCCCTCAATGCTGACATTGCAGCTGGAGGGAGATGCCACAGAGGAATCTTTCAAGCAAGTCTCAGTGATACAAGCAAGACTGGGTGTTCCATCCATCTTTAAGAGATGGGATGCTGGGTGCAGCCAAATGGACAGTCAGTAAATATTTATCACTGAATGTACACCAAGGCAGTAGTATCTTCTGCTGTGTCTTGTCATGGTGGTCAAGACAGGGATGGTGAAAATGTGACAAATGGTCAGTATATTTCAATCCTTAATTTCCTTTATTTTACCAAGCTAATGTTACATTAGGTCTCATCCTCTGATGTGTGCACCCCCACAATTCCCATGGACTTCCATAAAGGCAGTGGCAGGTTGGGGGGATGTGGGCTGCAGGACTGGGACTGAGAGAGATGAGTCTGACTTCAGATGGGGAGTATGCAGCAGGACCCAATGTTCTGTTTTTATACAAAATTTCCTAGCAAAAGTTGGAGAGAAGAAACGTACGAGGCCAGATCCTCAGCTGGTGTATATGGAGGTTGCCTCGATGGCTTCAATGGAGCTGTGCCCATTTACCCCAGCTGAGGGTCTGGCCCCGAACTCTGTACTTTGAATTGTTTTCCTAGAGCACGTGCAGGAAAGTTCTCCAGGGCCCCAGCCATGACGGCTTTACTCAATGTTTACACAACTCTTTCCCTATTGATGGCTGGGACTGCATATGGATTGAGTCCTTTAGGACTTGGCCCTGTGTGAATATATATTAAACAGCACAGAAAGGTGCCTGTGAGTTGTGTTCTCTCCCACACAGTGGCTGCACACTCTTGGGAAAATGGCATTGCTAGGTGACACTTGCAGAGCAAGGAAATCTGGAAGAGACAAAGGTGGGGTGGGATGTGGGGGGGAGGGTAAGCAGCAGAAGATGAGGTCTGTTGGGGTAAAACAGCAGGAGAGGTTGCCCCGGGAACAGGGCCGGCTTTAGGAAGTGCAGGGCCCAATAGGAACATTTTCAGCGGGGCCCCGGCAGGGATGACTTAAAAAAAATAAACCACATAAAAAAAACCCTTTCATTTCTTCCATGTATTATTTACTTTCCATAACTATATAAATAATAACAAAATTATATATTACGTACACTGCTGGCTGGAGGCAGGGGCAGGGGCAGGGCTGGGGCTGACTGGGGGTAGGGTCTGGCTGGAGGCAGGGCAAGGGGTGCGGGGCTGGCTGCGGGCAGGGCAGGGGGTGCGGGGCTGGCTGGAGACAGGGACTGGTGCGGGCAGGGCAGGGGGTGCAGCAGGGGCTGGCTGCGGGCAGGGCAGGGGCTCCCCTGCTTCTACCGCCCTGGCCCTTTAAATAGCCCCCAGAGCCCTGGGGAAGCGGCAGGGCTCCCGCGGCTATTTAAAGGACCGGGGCGGCAGAGGCAGCTGGAGTCCCGGCCCTTTAAATAGCCCCCGGAGCCCCCTGTTATCCCAGGGCTCAGGGGGCTATTTAAAGGGCCTGGGCTCCCCTGCTTCTACTGCCCCGGCCCTTTAAATAGCCGAGGGAGCCCTAGGGAAGCAGCGGGGCTCCAGCAGCTATTTAAAGGGCCAGGGCGGTAGAAGCAAGGGGAGCCCCGGACTTTTTAAATAGCCCCCAGAGCCCCGCAGCCCTACCCCAGGGCTCCAGAAGTGGAGCTCTGGTGGCAATTTAAAGGGCCTGGGGCTCCAGCCCCTGCTGGGAGCCCCAGGCCCTTAAATTGCCCCCTGTGGAAGCCGGGCCGCCCCGGTACGGTGTACCAGCGGCAGCAAGAGCGCGGGGCCCGATTCAGGGGAATCGCCTGAATCGGCCTAAAGCTGGCCCTGCCCGAGAAGCAAAGCAGCTGGGGAGAGGTAGAGAGGCAGGAAAGGATGTGGGGCAGGGAGGGAACGGGGAGGGAACAGGGACTACAAATGGAATAAATTAATTAATTTCCACACCACTCAGGGTAACGGTGACTGAGGTTCTAAACAGCTTCAGGTGCAGATGGTGTCGCAAATCACTTGAGATTCTCTAAAAGTCATTTTTCATGTTCTATAAAATATATATATAGTGCAGCCTGAGGATCTAGCCCCCACTTTAACTGACACTGCAGTGACTCGTGGTTACAACCTGCACAGTGACTCCTGCACCCACCTGCTGCCCCAATTATATTTATTTATTTAAAAGGTTTATAAATGGGTCCCCTTGTGTCAGCATTCTGATCATCACTACGGCAACAGAATTCTTACACTCTGGTAATAATTGTGAAATCTCCTTGTGACAAGAGAGGCTTTTTGCTTGTTTATTTTTTTTAGATATCCCAGAAACATGCTGGAGAACCTGGGCAAAAGTTACACCTAGGCTTGGAAGAATTAGATTTTTATTGGTAAGTGTTAGCAAATGTCAATTTTACTGAACACATACAAACCAGCAAAAAAAAAATGCCCATCTGTATTAATAGAAATGTACAGACAGACACAGTAAGAAAAATGCTGCTTGAGAACTCATTACAGTTTGATGTAAGGGTATTAACTTTGTACATTTTGATATGTGGTGGTGCCAATTTGTGTTTGAATAATTATAAAGCTTCAAATTTTTGAATAACGTCTGTCATTAAATTATTTTCTGACACACACACACACAGTGAAATTTTAAATTGAAAATTTTTTTTTTGCTAATCCTGGTTACAGCATTTCTATCTGTCTGTATAGATATGGATTTATCCACCTGTAGACAGACCAATGCATCCATCTGTATAGACAGATGCATCAATAGCATTTTGTCTGTCAGAAACAGAGGGGCAAAATAAGACAAATACAATATTTTCTAAAGTCCAGATTCTGTCACCCTTATTTATACCGTATAGTCCTTTACTATGCAAGCAGTCCCATTGATTTCAATAGGACTACGTTTATACTAAGGCACAACCTATCACTGCAGAATGCATCCCTAAGACTGCAAAAACCTATGCACAGATTACACCCGTTTGCAATGCATTATATTCAATTCAGTATCAATTACTGCATAATGACGAATGGCTTGATCTGATTGTGTTACAGTTAGTATAAAGGAACAGAAGATGTTTCTGTATATGTGACCATGTGTGTGTGTCAGGAGTCTTATGCATGTGTATTTGTGCTGGTCTACAGTGAGTGCACTTCTGTGTGAATGTGTTTGTGTATTTGTGTTTGTGAGGGCAATAGCTATTTTAAGCAGCTGATATTTCTAACAGCAGCTGCATTTTTGGGTACGTTACAGCTTGAGGCAGAGCGCTCTATGCATGTAGATATTGCTACACCACCCAAAATGTGCCAAGGAAAAAACCTACTGACAACAATGCTTAGTTAGACCCATTTGCCGAGAAAGATTCCCCCTTCCCTCCCCCATCGCTTAATCCCTCATGAGCCGAGAGAATGAGAGCAAAGGAACAAAAAGAAAACACAGAGAGAGGATTTCCTTCAAATCTGCTCTTTATTGCTGTGGCGGAGACTCATTCCCATAATCAATTTGACAGGTGTGCAATGGTTGAAAAGTTGGGGGTGCAAGGGCGAGCGTGAAAGGGGGGAGTGGCAGAAACCCGCTTTCTTCCAGCAGGCTGCCAAGTGCACCCAGCTTGCTGATTAGACATGACAAGCACACCTGCTGTCTCCGAGGCCCTGCAATTAAAGCCTCTTTGAGGTCCCAGGAAGTGACCGCATTAGAAAAGCCCCTTGCAGTCAGCTCCTTAGCATATTTCCAGTGTCATTAGCGGAGCGGCAAAGGCAAGGCACATCGGCGGAGGGCTCTGCCATGACCCATGCTCCCTTCCCGCTTGGGGAGGGGATGCAAGGTGACTTTTAAAGAGCCTTCCTCCCACCCCCAGCTCCCCCTTCTTGGAAGCATTCTTTGCAGGGGTTGGAGAAGAAGGGAGGGGGAAGGGACTCAGAATTCATTAGCGAGAGAAAAGAACTTTGCTGGAAGAAAGCCAGTCCTGGATTCCATTGTTGTTTCACCAGAAGTCCCCTCTCAGATAGTATTCTCTTCTTTCCTTTCTCCCTCAGTTTCTTCATCCTCTTGTGCACTCTCATTCTTTTCTCCACTCTCCCTTTTCCTCTCCCACATTCTTTCCAGCCTCAGGTGGCCTGTAACAGCTCTGGCTGTGTGTCACTAGTGCTGCCAGCTATGGGCACTGGCTTATGGCTGTGTCACCTGTAGTGACATCGTGAGCACACTTGTTGAGACCAGGGGATGTGACTCTTGTTCATGTGCAGGGTGAACACAATGCCCCATTGCTATGGGCATCCCAGTCTCCTGGGAATCAGCCTCCACAGCAAGGCCAGACTTAGGCTCCATTACAGGAGGGTGCAGGCCAGATTACAACTTAATTCTGAATAAGGTTTCCAGGCTTGAGGGCCCATCCTGCTCCAGAGACCCAGCTCTCCACATCCATGGGCTGTTCTTTACTGGTCCTGCTCAGAGGATACTTTACCATTATATTATGCAGTGCATCAACATGTCCATGACAGTCACCCCTGTTCTCCTGCAGTCCTCCCACTCACTCCTCAGACCATGCCATATTCATGTTCTTCCCTTCCACCTCTCCCATCTTGCTCCATACACTTCACAGAATATCAGGGTTGGAAGGAACCTCAGGACGTCATCTAGTCCAACCCCCTGCTCAAAGCAGGACCAATCCCCGAATAGCCACCTCAAGGATTGAACTCAGAACCCTGGGTTTAGCAGGCCAATGCTTAAACCACTGAGCTGTCCCTCCCCCCCCCCTCCACTTCTCTCCATCCCTTTCTCCCTGCTTCTCTTTTGGGACTGATCCAAATTCCTTTCCATTCATTTCACCAGGCTTTGGATCAAGCTTTGGCCTTGCTATCATGCTACCACCTCCACATGCAGAGTCTTTTTCTCTTCCACCATGCCCCCTCTCTCTCCTCCTTCAACCCCTGTTCTTCCAGCAATCCTTCCCTCCCTCCTCCATCATCAGTATTCCCCACAGCATCCCTCAGCTGAACAGCACCTTGGGTTGTCTTCTCCAGTTTAGGCCCCAGTCCTGGAATCAAGTCTTCAAGCCTGGACCAATGGTGTCCAGATTAGCATCTCTGGCAGCAGGACTAGTGCTGTAGATCAGGGCAGGCAAACTGTGTTTGTAAAGCACTGTGTCAACGTACAGTGCTGCAGTATATACTAATAATTAATAGGGCTGTCAATTAATCGCTGTTAACTCATGCAATTAACTCAAAAAAATGAATTGTGATTAAAAAAATGAATCGTGATTAATCGCACTGTTAAACAATAAAATATCAATTGAAATTTATTAAAGATTTTTGGATGTTTTTCTACATTTTCAAATATATTGATTTCTATTACAACACAGAATACAAAGTGTACAGTGCTCACTTTATTATTTTTATTACAAATATTTGCACTGTAAACATGATTGAAAAATACTATTTCTTTTATCTATTCGCCTCATACAACTACTGTAGTGCAATCTCTTTATCGTGAAAGTGTAACTTACAAATGTAGATTTTTTTGTTTCATAACTGCACTCAAAAACAAAACTTTAGAGGCTATAAGTCCACTCAGTCCTATTTCTTGTTCAGCCAATTGCTAAGACACACAAGTTTGTTTATATTTATGGGAGATAATGCTGCCTGCTTTTTGTTTACAATGTCACCTGAAAGTGAGAACAGGCATTCACTTTTGGCGTGGCACGGCACTTTTGTAGCCGGCGTTGCAAGGTATTTATGTATCAGATATGCTCAACATTCGTATGCCTCTTCATGCTTCAGCCACCATGCCAGAGGACATGCTTCCATGCTGATGATGATCGTTAAATGTAATTAATGCATTTTTTGTGTGTGTGTGACTTAACTCCTTGTTCTGTTTTACCCACATTCTGCCATATATTTAATGTTATAGCAGTCTCAGATGATGACCCAGCACATGTTTGTTTTAAGAACACTTTCACTGCAGATTTCACAAAATGCAAAGACGGTACCAATGTGAGATTTCTAAAAATAGCTACAGCACTGGACCCACGGTTTAAGAATCTGAAGTGCCTTCCAAAATCTGAGAGGGATGAGGTGTGGAGCATGCTTTCAGAAGTCTTAAAAGAACAACACTCCGACGCAGAAACTACAGAACCCGAACCACCAAAAAAGAAAATCAACCTTCTGCTGGTGGCATCTGGCTCAGATGATGAAAATGAACATGCATCAGTCCGCTCTGCTTTTGATCATTATCGATCAGAACCCATCATCAGCATGGTCACATGTCCTATGGAATGGTGGTTGAAGATGAAGGGACATATGAATCATTAGGACATCTGGCATGTAAATATCTTGCGATCCTACCTACAACAGTGCCATGCGAATGCCTGTTCTCACTTTCATGTGACATTGTAAACAAGAAGAGGGTAGCATTATCTCCTACAAATTATAACCAAACTTGTTTGTCTGAGCAATTGGCTGAAGTAGAACTGAGTGGACTTGTAGGCTCTAAAGTTTTACATTGCTTTATTTTTGAATGCAGTTAATTTTTTGTACATAATTCTACATTTGTAAGTTCAACTTTCATGATAAAGAGATTGCTGTACCCCAGTGGCCTGGGTCTATCATACAAGTACAGTAATGCAGAGTTGTCCTGTTGGGATCCAGAAAGAGGGATCAGAGCCTAAGGGGAGGATCCACCAGTCCGGGATACCAAATAATTGAGGGGGACAACTAATGAGATAACAGGAACGGGAGTGAGGTCATAGGGCTAAATGAAGAGAAGCTGATGGGGACACCGAGCAGAGAACCCTGGACAGCACCCACTACTCCTCAAAGGTGTCAAGGGAGCCAGCGGACGCCGCCCAGAGGAACTCTGCCCGGATGCGTGAATGGACTGAGGAGCTGAAATAGGCCCCACAGTTGCAGGAAACCCCGTCGACCAACCTCCACTCCCTGGTTTTGTAGATGGTCATTTTGGCCAGGGCTAGGAGGGGTTGACAAGGAGGTCTCGTGACTTTGTGGGGCCATGGATAGGGAGTGCGTAGATGAGAAGATGAGGGGAAAAGTGCAACCAAAATCGTAATAAAATATCTAGGAGGAGCTGGAATAGGGGCTGCAACCTGGCACACTCCAGGTACACGTGTGCCAGGGTCTCCCTCACGCTGCAAAAGGGGCAGGTGTCTGGGAGGGAAATGAACCACGCCAAGTTCATGCCCATTCTCACCCTTTACCCTCCCCCAGAATGGCTCTTACGGCCTGGAGGTTTTGATAAAAGTCCCCCCAGAGCTGGAGAGCAAGCTGCACCTTGTTCTGGGACCCACGGGTGTCCTGGAGAAACTCTCACAGCTCCTCTTCCAGCCTATCAGGGGGCGAGGTTACAGGCCCCAGGCCATCCTCTAGTGCGGCTCCCAGGCAGCAACAGCAGCTCCAGTAGGTAGTCCAGTGACCAGGCAGGAAGGACCCCTCAGGTGGTGGTGATGGTGATGGCGTGCACAGCAGCAATACCAACAGCTGGGGCCCCTCACTCCCCTCCTCTGGGGAGTGGGCCAGCAGGCCCCCCCCAGGGGCTGCAGCAGGAGCAGCAACAACCTGGGGAATGGTCCAGCAGCCAGGTAGCAGAGAAGGGGGAGTTGTCTGGCCCAGCCAGGGGAGCAGCTGGAGCAGCAGCAGCAAGAGCCCAGGGCCTAGCAGCAGCCCCAGCAGAAGCCTCCCACCTCCCTCCAAGCCAGAGAGCTATAGGAGAGACATCCTGCTGGTATTCAGGAAGTGGGCGGGCAAAGCCTGCCCGCTACTAAAGGACCCCCCCCCCCCAGCCTAAGGGGAGGATCCACAGGTCCGTAATACCAAATAATTGCGGGGGGGGGCAGAAAGGTAAACGCCAAGATAGAGCAACGGACTCGCGCTCCACCGGATGGCCTGAAGCGCAGGTGGGAGGGAGCTCGCCTGCCACCCATCCCCAACCACCAGGACAGAGCTCTTGACCCAGTTTACCCAGGTGGAGGAGGCCACCGAGTAGACGGCCTGGCAAGCCTCCACCTGCACCAAGTCGCCCCGGTCTTGGATCACGAGGAGCACGTTGTCAGCGTACACTGACAGGACCAGCTGGAACTCCGACTCCTGCAGCACCAACCCCATCAGCCTCCGGCAGAGGAGACAGAGGAAGGGCTCGATCACCAGAGCATACAGCTGGCTCGAGAGGGGGCACCCCTGCCATACTCCCCCTCCAAAAACTGACCGGCTCAGTCAGGGTCCAGTTGAGCCCGACCAGACACTCCGCGGAGGCGTACAGCACCTGGAGAAAACCCACAAACTGGGGTCCGAAGCCAAACGCTCACAGAGTGCCCAGGAGATACCTGTGGTCCACCCTGTCGAACGCCTTCTCCTGATCCAGGGACAGAAGGGTAAATGACAGACCATCCCTACACCTGAGCTCCTAGAGATTCCGGACCAAATAGACATTATCAAAGATGGTACGGCCCGGGATGGTGTAGGTCTGGTCTGGATGGACCACGTCCGCCAGCACGAACCCCAGCCACAGTGAGATGCCTTTCGCTACGACTTTATAGTCTGTGCTGAGGAGCAAAACGGGACGCCAATTCCGAAGGTCGCGGGGGTCCCGCTTCTTTGGGAGCAAGGCGAGAATGGCTCACCTGCACGATAGGGGGAGGACCCCGCTCTCCAAGGACTCAGCCCAGATGGTGACAAGGTCTGGGCCGAGGATGTCCCAGAACACGCGGTAGAACTCCACGGTCAGCCCATCCATGCCCAGAGATTTATTGGTGGGCATGCGGCAGAGGGCTTCCGAGAACTTGGCCAGGGCACAGAAGAAGCAGGAGCCGCGATCCATCTCCTGAAGGAGGCAGATGCGGGATCGAACAAAGGCACCCTGGGCCCAATGGTCCTCGAGGGCCCGGAGCTCCTCCCCTTTCTCCCGTAACGCTCCACAGAGGGATGGATCCTTGGGGCTGGCAGCCAGACGCCTCCCCATCTCTAAGACCTCCCGTTCCAACTGCTCTATCGTCGCATCACTCCTTCGGCTGGCGCCCCAGGTGTAGTCGCGGCAGAAGAGCCGGGCGCATACCTTCCCCACGTCCCACCACCGCCGCGCTTAGGGAAAGGCGTGCCTCTGCCCTCGCCAGGCCAGCCAGAACTCCCGGAAGGATGCTATGAAGCCCACATCCTCCAACAAGTTGTTATTAAAATGCCAATAGGCCGGCCCCTGCCTCTCCGCGCAGAGACAGGCCATCACAGTTCCAAATAAGTCCAGGGGACAACTAATGAGATAACAGGGATGGGAGTGAGGTCAAAGGGTCAAACAAAGGGAACCTGACGGGGACACCGAGCAGAGAACCCTGGACAACGCCCACTGCTCCTCGAAGGCGTCAAGGGAGCCAGTGGATGTCGTCCAGAGGAACTCTGCCTGGATGCGTGAGTGGATGGAGAATCGGAAATAGGCCCCACCGTCACAGGAGACCCCATCGGCCAACCTCCTCTCCCTGGTTTTATAGATGGCCATTTTAGCCAGGGCCAGGAGGAGGTTGACCAGGAGGTCCGTGGCTTTGTGGGGCCATGGATGTGGAGTGCATAGATAAGGAGGTGAGGGGAAAGTGCAGCCAGAAGCGTAACAAAATATTTGTGAGGAGCCGGAATAGGGGCTGTAACCTGGCGCAGTCCAAGTAAACATGTACCAGGGTCTCCCTCACGCCGCAGAAGGGGCAGGTGTCCGGGACGGGGGTAAACCGCGCCAAGTACATGCCCGTGCTCACGGCTCCATGAAGGAGCCACCAACTGATATTCCCGGCGGGCCTCGGGACCAGGGCAGAGTATAGGCTGGCACACCGGGGCTCCTCACCCTCTAGAGGTGGCAGGAGGTCCCGCCACTTTGTGTCGGGGCGGGATGCGAGGGTGAGGAAGTGAAGGGTGTGGAGCACGAGCATGTATAGATGTTTCCTTGGCGCGATCTGGAAATGAACCGGCTGCAAGTCATGCAGACGGCTCACAGTGAAGGGGCAGGGAGGCCAGTTGGGTCCACGGGACAGGGGCCAGATGAAAAGGTCCGGAGGACCTGGGGTGGAGGATGCGCGGGGCATGCCCTCTCACAGGACCCGGTCGAGGTAGGCCCGAGAAGCGGGCGGCCCTCACCTCCTGAAGTACAAGCTGGGGAGTACGAGGCCTGGAGAGCCCCATGTGCTGAGTGAGTGTCAGGGGATCCAACCAGTCTCCCCGGTCATAGTCCAGGAGGTCTCTGACTCTGGTGACTTCTGCTAGGACCAAGCTCTGGCACACCAAGGGGGATTCCACCACCTGCACACAGAGCTGGGGGTTGTGTAGCAGGGGCTCCGTGACCGCCACGGACCTGGTCGCTGAGAACAGCTTCCAGGTCCGGAGGAGGTCCTGGTAGAAGACTGGCAGCCTGGAGAGGTCTCACGAAAGACTTCTCAGATGGAGATAAAGGAGCTGCCGGTCATATCAGAGCCCTCAGAAGTGGCGCAGGAAGGCGTGCACCAGCACTCTCCATGCCGGACTACCTGCACCATAAAGGAGCCTCTGCAGGGCCTGGAGGTGGAAGACATGGACCTGAGTGTGTAGACACTTCAGGCCCTGCACTCTCTCCTCCAGGGGAAGGTGGAGGACCCCTGCAGAGACCCAGTGCAGTCCTGGCCAAAAGAACTCCAGAATCACCATCTGGAGGTGGGCCAGGAAGCCTGGGGCTGCGACCAGGGTGTTGAGTTGGTACCAGAGCATGGACAGGACTAGTTGATTGAGCACCAGTGCCCTCCCTCGGAGGGAGAGGCACCGGAGTAGTCCTGTCCATTTCTGGAGCCGCTCCGTCACCCTGCCCGTTAAACCATACCAGTTTTCGGGCAAAGACGGATGCGTGGCAGAAGAGCAGTGGGCCCATGCTCCACTAGATGGCCTGAAGTGCGGGTGGGAGGGATCTCGCCTGCCACCCATCCCCGACCACCAGGCCAAAGCTCTTGACCCAGTTGACCAGGGCAGAGGAGGCGGCCGAGCAGACGGCCTGGCAAGCCTCCACCCACGCCAAGTCGCCCGGGTCCTGGACCACGAGGAGCACGTCGTCGGCATACGCCGACAGGACCAGCCGCAGCTCCGTCTCTCACAGCACCAACCCCGTCAACCTCCTGCGGAGGAGGCAGACGATGGGCTCAATCGCCAGAGCGTACAGCTGGCCTGAGAGGGGGCACCCCTGCCGCACTCCCTGCCCGAAGCTGACCGGTTCGGTCAGGGTCCAGTTGAGCCTGACCAGACACTCCGCGGAGTGTCTAGAGAAAACCCACGAACTGGGGTCCGAAGCCAAAACGCTCGCAGAGTACTCAGGAGATACCCCTGGTCCATCCTGTTGAACGCCTTCTCCTGATCCAGGGACAGGAGGGCGAATGACAGACCATCTGTATACCCGAGCTCCAAGAGGTCCGGGACCAGATACAGATTATCAAATATGGTGTGGCTCGGGATGGCGTAGGTCTGGTCTGGGTGGACCACGTCTGCCAGCATGGACCCTAGCCGCAGCCAAATGGCCTTGGCTATGATTTTTTAGTCCATGTTGAGGAGCGAGATGGGATGCCAATTCTGTAAGTCGCAGAGGTCCCCCTTCTTCGGCAATAAGGCGAGCATGGTTCACCTGCATGAAAGAGGGAGGACCCTCGTCTGCAAGGACTCGGCCCTGACGGTGACTAGATCTGGGCTGAGGACATCCCAGAACACATGGTAGAACTCCACGGTCAGCCCGTCCATGCCCGGAGATTTATTGGTGGGCATGCGGCGGAGGGCTTCCAAGAACTCTGCCAGAGTGAGAGAGAGAGAGAGAGAGAGAGGCCATCACAGTGGCTAGATGGTGATGTGAAAACAGGGCCGGACGGATGCTGGAGGAGTGGACCCATGAAAGGTAGAAGCGTGACAGATATATGCGGTCTAACCGGGAGTGGCACGACCAATGGGCCTCCACCAGGACAAAGGTGAACGTCGAGACGTCATCCGGGTGGTGGTCTTGCCAGACGTCCACCAGGGAGTGACAGTTGATGATCTTCTGGAGGACGTCCGTGGTGGCTTAGCACTGCTCAGTCCCCGAGTGGTCCCGCTCCTCGAGGGTGGTGTTAAAGTCCCCGCCCAGGACCAGGCACTCGCGAGGATCCAAGGAGCCGAGGAAGGCGGACGCCTGCTGATAGAAACACAGCCACTCCGGACCCGATGTCGGGGCGTAAACATTGACCAGGTTTAATGTCAGCCCCTCCACACAGGCCCAGACGTGCAGCAGGTGACCTGGCACGACCTCGGTGACCCGCAGCACCTTGGTCCGTAGCTCGGGGGAGAACAGGGTGGCCACCCCAGCCGAGCAGGCGCTGAGGTGGCTAAAATATATCCCGTCCCCCTACTCCAGCCGCCAGCTAGCCTCAACGGCTGGAGCCATGTGGGTCTCCTGCAGGAAGATCACAGAGTACCCCCCCTCCCGAAGGAAGGAGAGCACCTGGCACCTGTGGAGACCCATCCTACAGCCCCGGGTGTTTAATGTTACGAAGATGATAGGTGCCATGTGGAGGGCTGGGGGAGATCCTCGCCGGCAGGGGCGCTCACGGCCCCTGTTGGGCCGCGCAGCAAACTGTGACCTACCCCGTAGGTGAGCAAGGAGTCACGGAAGCTGTGGGCCCGCTGGTAGGCCGAAGCGGCCTGCCTCCTGGTTCCTTTACTCTCCCCCAGAATCGCCCCAACGGCCTGGAGGATTTGATAAACGTCCCCCCAGAGCTGGAGAGCGAGCTTCACCTTGTTCCGGGACCCACAGGCATCCTGGAGAAACTCTCGCAGCCTATCGGGGGGGCAGGGTCACAGGCCCCTGGCCGTCCTCTAGTGGGGCCCCTGTCGAAGCCCCATGGCCTACCGAGACGGGCAGACAGGGGACGGACCCCCAGCGTGGTGCCCAATGTACTGGTGCCATGCAGCCCACCTCAGACCCTGGCTCAGTGGGGGGCGGTGGAGGGAAAATAGCAGCCCCTAAGGAGTCAGGACAGGGGAACATGAAGGCCTCTCCCTGGGGGTCATCGTCCGGAAAGGGGAAGGAGATGGCCCCAGGGGCGGCAATAGCAGCACGCGAGATGGAGGGGAGGGGGCCGGGGTCAGCATCAGGGGCAGGGCCGGGGTCAGGAGCAGGGTCGGGTAGAGGGGCAGATTTGGGAACAGGGGCCCCAGCAGCCAAGCTACCGGGGGGGGCACCTCTCAGAGGCTCAGGGGTCCATGGAGTGGGAAGGGGACCCTCGACGATACCAGGCTCGCACTCCAAGGCAGGTGTTGTGGCCACGGCATAGATAGGTGGGGAAACAGCAATGGTGCCCCCACCCGGGAAGGAGGTCGGCTGCCCTGCATCAATGAGGGATGCCACTGATGATTCAGGTCCCGGCCGCGTGGCACTGACTGTGCCTCAATAGGCTTGGCAGCCGTAAGCGGGAGGCCATCCGCGGCCGGGCTGGTGGAAGAGTTCAGGGGTTCCTCAGAGGTGGGAGCAGAAGCAGCGGTTAGGGGAAGAGAGCATGGGGAAGGGGGACAGGGTGAGTTCACCCAGATCGAGGCCCGCTGGCAGAAGGTCATCCTCTCCCTGGGTGACTGGGGTCAGACCCAGGGCCTCGATCTCCTCAAAGATGGAGGGGAAATCACCACCACCCACCCCGGGGACCTCCTCACCGGCGCCTGAAGTGATTCTCGTCTTGGAGCATGCAGGGAGGTCAGGTGGCAAGGGGGCAGGAGGGGTTCCATTGAGGGGTCCCCCAGGGAGCGACTCCGAAGGAGGGGCAGTGCTACCCTCCATTGCTGCCGCGTCATCCCCAGCTGGCTCTAGCAGATGGGATACACTTGGGGGCAAGGCAGAAGGCTCGGTGTCAGTGGCTCCCTTCCTGGTCTTTTGGGGGGGCTCTGCATCAGATGGAAGGAGTAGTGCTTGAGCCTTCCACTTGCCCCGCTTCCCCTGTACTTGGACCCAGCCTTCCATGGCATCATCTGTGGGCTGGTGGACAGGGGTCGGGCCGGGGGGCAGGGGCGGTGGCACTGGAGCTCGGGGATCTAGTGGTGGGGCAGCATGGGGGAGGGAAGATTCGCCCTGGGGAGGGCCCTCTCCCATGCCCAGTGGTAATCCCGCTGCACCCTCCTCCACAAGCCCCGCCAGACTACATGCAGCGGGGGCGGGGCTCTCCTGCTCATCTGGGTACGCTGGGGGAGGTGCCCCCAGCACCTGAGCGGGAGCAGTGGTGGACTGTGGAGGAGGAGGGGCGGCTCCGGGCGCAAGGCAGCCAGGGGTGCCGGCGATGACGGGGCCGGCACCCTGCCAGGGCTCAGGGGTCCCGGACACTCCTCCGTGCCGGGCCAAGGGGCAGTCCCTTCAGACGTGCCCCATCGCCCGGCAGAGGTAGCACCGGGCCTCCCCTGTAGAGTAATGCACCCGATAATGGGCCCCCTGGTAGGGGATTAGAAAGGACCCCTCGAGCACCTCTCCATCACACGCCGCCGGCAGCAGTTGAAGCTGCACCTGCTGGCGGAACGAGAGGAAATGACGGAGAGCGGGATCTTTGCAGTCCAGCGGGAGAGGACTGACAACAGAGATCGGTTTCCCCAGGGCAGAGAGGGCGGGTAACAGGGTGGCATTAGGGAAGAACAGAGGTCAGGACCAACCGGACACCCAGGTCCTCCAGCGGCTCCAGGGGGACCAACACACATCCCACCGCCAGGCCCTTCTCCACTGCTTCTTGGGCAGCAGCCTCCAATGTCAGGAAGAAGACTACCTTCCTGTGCATTTTGGAGGCTGCTACGATGGCCGTCGGCCCCACCTAGGGTGACCAGACAGCAAGTGTGAAAAATAGGGACGGGGGTGGGGGTTAATAGGAGACTATAGAAGAAAAAGAGCCAAAAATCGGGACTGTCCCTATAAAATCGGGACAGTTGGTCACCCTAGCCCCACCACCCTTGCCAACACCCGCACATAGGTCTCCACGTGAGGCGAGGCGGGCACCGGGAGGCAACAGATGCCGTGTTTCCTGGTCAAGGTGGGGAAGGGGCCCCGGCCGCCAGAGATGGTAGCAGAGGCGGTGGCTGGGAGAGATGATGTAGCAGCAGGTGGGGGAGCCACTGCCACCTGGGCGCATGCCCTGGGGGCCAAGAAGGGCACTCACAGAGCTGGTGGAGGGAGCAATGGGGAGGGACGCTGCAGCCGGTGGAGGGACCACACTAGAGGGGGCAGTCCCTGCCATGGAGGGCCTAGCTTTTTTGGTGGGGCCCTTAACCTTCTTTTTGCCCTGGCCTTTCCCGCTGGCTGGGGGGGGGCTCCCCCAGAATCAGAGGGGGCAAAGGACATGGCAGCAGTGGAGTTCAGCCCGTTGTCCACCGCTGCTGGTGCCCTAGTGGGGGCGGTAGCAGGTGGATTGGCAGTGGCAGTTGAGGTGGAAGCCACAGGGGACAACGGGGGAGCAGGTGGAGGAAGGGGAAGCGTGGTCTACCCGAGGGGTCCCACCCACATTGTCCCCCGCCATAATGAGCAGGGATGGAGGACAAACATCGGGGGGAGGGGAGGGGAGGGGAAGGGAAATGGGCAACCACTCCTCCCCGCTAGGCTGCAGGCAGGGGAGGAGGGCGGCGCCGGAAGGGGAGGGCTATCAAGGCCTTGGGGGGGGGGGGGTTCAGTCACCGACACAGGATGGGATTCCAGCTCCTCTAGCTGCACTAGGGGAGCGGGCTTATAATAGCATTGGGGAAGTGCAATGAGACAGGGGTCAAACTGAAACAGGGGAGTGGCACAAGCACATGGGAGGAGGCATAGGCGCACAGAGCAAAGGGCGAGTCAGGGCAGGGGGACCTCGGGGGGGGGGGGGGGGGAGAATGACCAGGCTGGAGGTAGGACAGGAAAACCAAGGGGCTAGCTTCAGAGGCTGGGGCAAACAAAACTGCAGAGGGAAAAGGGTGGGGCAGGAAAACAAACTGAAGTTGCTGAGGGATGGGGCAAAATGCGGGGGAGAAGCAAAGGGCTGCAAGGGGAAAGGGGGAGACTGCTGCAGGGAAGGGGGGTGCCAGTCCAAGGGGAGGGGCATGTGCACCCACATGCACTTGCAAAAAGTCAATGGTTGCTGGCTGCTGCTTCAGGCCCAAATGGTGGAAACAGGGCATGGCAAGCCAAGCAAGCAGCCGAGTCCTTGATGCAGGAGCTGAGGCAGATGGCAGCAATGGTGGGGGGTAGGGGGGAGGACACAGATGGACCAGGGGGCAGGCTCCACACCACACCCCCTTTGTCCACATAAACACACTCAAGACCACCACCACAAGAGCACAATTCGAAAATTACTCAGTCTTTGAAGGCCCCCTCCACAGTGGTCTGCATAGGCTCTGCGCGCTCCCCCAGCAGCAGATGGTCTCCTTCTTCCTCAAGGCATCAGCAGCTCCCAGGCAACAACAGCAGCTCCAGGCAGCAGTCTGGTGACCAAGCAGGAAGGACCCCTCTCAGGTAATGGTGGTGTCCACAGCAGCAGTAACAATAGCTAGAGCTAGGGTCCTTCACTCCCCTCCTCTGGGGAGCAGGCCAGCAGCCCCCCAGGGCTGCAGCAGAAGTAGCAACAACCTGGGGGGGGGGCAATGGTCTAGGAGCTAGGTAGCAGAGGAGGGGAGCATTGTCTAGCCCAGCCAGGGGAGTAGCTGGAGCAGCAGCCTCCCACCACCCTCCAAGCCAGAGGACTATAGGAGAGGAGTCAAGGGCTGATCTACTGGCAACTGGAGAAGCAGCAGGTGTCTGTTCCCTGGCTGACTAGAGCAGGGGCTATTCCAGGCTAGGGTGGATACATGACTCCAACTAGCCTGCAAAGAGTCAGTTGAAGCTGTTAGGCTAATGAGAAGACCTGACTCCAATTAACCTGCAAAAAGTCAGGTGAGGCTGTTAAGCTAATGTGAACACCTGACTAATTAAGGCCCCTCTGATACTATAAAAGGGCTCACTCCAGTCAGGCTGAGGAGAGCGAAAGTCTGGCTGATAGGGCCACATAATGAAGATACCCTTAAGCCATGGGAAAGGGAGTCCTAAGGTAAGGGTGAAGAAGGTGTTGAGAGAGAAGTGAGAGAGCTGTGGGGAAGTGGCCTAGGGAAATGTAGCAACTCTGGCAGTGAAAGGTTGGCTACTAATAGCTGTTGCCATTAGGGTCCCTGGGCTGGAACCCAGAGTAGAGGGTGGGCCCAGGTTCCCCCCCAACTTGCTACTACAGAAACACCTCCTGGGAGGGGAAGACAGGTCCCTGTCAGGACAGGAGGCTAAACTGCTTGGGAATAAGCCTGTAGGGACAACAGAGACTGTGGGAGTTCTCTCACCAACCTCCTTGCTGGCTCATGATGAAAAGGGTTCAGTGGCTGTGACCCTTGCCTCTAGAGGGAGAAGGGCTATGTAGAGGGTCACAGTGAGCCTCTGAGGCTAGCGTAATCTGCCAGGAAGTGTGGGACCCCCTGAGACAAGGTCAGAGCTCTGCCACAGTGAATTGAAAAACATTATTTTGTTTTTATGTGCAAATATTTGTAATAAAAATAAACATAAAGGGAGCACTGTACACTTTGTATTCTGTTGTAATTTGAAAATGTAAAAAAATCCACAAATATTTAAATAAATAGCATTCTATTGTTTAATCATGTGATTAATTGTGATTATTTTTTTAAATCACATGACCGGCCTAATAATTAATAATAAAGAATGCATTCAGTGTGTTCTGCAAAATGAGCTAAAGACTTCCAGTGCTGTTATGTTCAGCAAAGAAACCAACCTGACAGCAGAGTAAGACTCATTAGGATATGTCTACACCACAGTGTAGATCCATGTGTCAGTCTGGCTCAGGGTTAACCCCCCCCCCCCTTGTGTTATCCCAGGCCTGGACCCAGGATCAAGCAGGGCTGAGCTTAAGCCTAGATGGGACCCAGGATCCAAGCCCTATTGATTTGCAGTTTAGCAGCAGCCCTGCATGACTGAGTTCCTGGGAATCGTCCGAAGGTATTCCACAATTCCATGGGACAACTTCCTTAGTCCTTTCTGTCCCAACAATCTTAAATACAATCTATTGAAAATGGAAGCCCCCACCCATTGGCAAATGCCAGCAGCTCAGGCCAATGTTAACCAATTCTCCTCTGCTCACCTATCTGCAAGCACACTATCAGAGAGCCCCCAGGGTTTGCAAGGAAGAGTGAACCAATCAAGCCTTTTGCAAAGCGAGCTGCTTCCTGGTACCCTGCAGTGTGGGCAGTCAAGTTTTCCCACAGTTCACCAGGGTCCTAGGGCTAGAGAGGCCATGTTTCAGGGTGGGGAAAGCACTAGGCACTCTGGGATATGGTTACTTTGACTCAGGTCTGCACACTGGAGTGTGGATACCAGAGCTCTAGGGTTAAGCATAGGTCAGAAAATTCTTAACCTAGGGTTAAAATACAATATAGATGCTCAAGCCCAGGCTTCCCTAACTTGGGTCAGCTGACTCAAATCCCACTAACCCTGGGCTCACATTCCTGTGAAAACATATTCTTAGGGAACCTGTTGATTCTACCTCCTTCACTGGTGCCTACATACATGTTTTACCAAGGCAATGATATGGGCCCTCTGCAGTCTGTGAACACCTCTTAATCTTTAATGGATTTTTCCTCATAACCACCCTGAGGTGGGGAGAAGCATTATCCTCCTTTGATTGGCAGGGAGCTGAGGCACAGATAGATTTAAATAATTTACCCAAGAGTTTAACCCACATCTCTTGAGTGCTAGCTAAATTACTGTAAGACCTAGTGGGATAAGAACATACAACTCTAGGGGTTCTGTACTGCTGACACCTCTACATCACCATTGGACAATCAGAGGGGGTACTACCTGAAGGACACTGTGAAGCTAGGCGCTGCAGGAAGTACCACCCACCAGGGCCTGTGTGGCAGCTCTAGCAGCCCATTGGTTGGTTCATGCTGGTCTATAAACAAGCTCCCAGCATGGGGACTGTTTGGGCAATGATGCAGACTGTTTGTTTGGTGTTCCAGACCTTGCCTTGCTGTAGACCCCAGGCTGCTATTTGCCTGCTACTTGTAACCTGGTGCCTGATCCTGACCCTCTGGTTCCTGATCCTGGTACATGTCTCCTGGCTGCAACTTGGTAACTGACTGGTGCACATATGCCACCTGTGGCCTGGCTCTGACAGTGACTTAGCTACTAAACCATCCTTCCAGCCACTCAGGGCACACCTTCAGCTGGTGTGAATTGCTATAATGCCTCTAAAGGCAATGGAGCAATGCTGATTTACACCAGCTAAAGATGTGCCCCGTTAAGTCCAGGTAGGTTTAAACACTCAGAAAGGGCCTCCAAGTTTTGCAGCTTCACACAGCAACCAGTGATTGTGCTCCCAAAAACCCACTCAGTGAAAGTTGGGTGCCCCAAATTTTTTAATCAACCCAGCCCATACTGACCCTGAATCTGTTCCTGACATTGTAGCAACATCATATGGCCTGGGGTGAGTGGTGCACATACAGTTCCTTAGCTCAAAAAGTACAGTAGTGTTTTTCCCTCCAAAGGCACAGAAGGCCCAGCAGATAGTGGAATGGGTGCATGCCTGTTGCATGAGTCAATAAAGAAGGTCTGTGTGCTGTGGGGTGGGGTGGGGTGGAAACCCTGAAAAAACAATGACGTGTTGGATCACAGAAACCTCCTTGGAAACTGCCAACTGATGTGCCAAGACTACTTCTGCTCCTGCTTTCCTGCCCTGGCAGCTTAGGACTCCAGCACCCTGTCTTGTTGAGCCAGACATGCCAGTCTGCTCCAGCACAGACCCAGAGTCTGAACCACATGCCACAAAGATGCAGACTTAACTGAAAGCATCTTACAGAAGTGTTCCTGTTTTTAAAACTCAGATGCCCAACTCCCAATGGGATCTAACCCCAAATAAATTCGTTTTACCCTGTATAAAGCTTATACAGGGTAAACTCATAAATTGTTCACCCTCTATAACACTGATCGAGAGATATGCACAGCTGTTTGCCCCCCCCCACACACACAGGCATTAATACATACTCTGGGTTAATTAATAAGTAAAAAGTGATTTTATTAAATACAGAAAGTAGAATTTAAGTGGTTCCAAGTAGTAGCAGACAGAACAAAGTGAATTACCAAGTAAAATAAAATAGAACACGCAAGTCTATGTCTAAGAAAACTGAATACAGATAAAATCTCACCAGTTCCAGTAAGCTTCCTTTTACAGACTAGTTTCCTCCTAGTCTGGGTCCAGCAATAACTCACACCCCCTGTAGTTATTGTCCTTTGTTCCAGTTTCTTTCAGTGGGTCCACATCAAGCACACTCCCCAGCCACACTCCACTGTGTAATGGGGACAGAGTGGGGGGATGCATTAGCTATGGTGGGTGCTGCAGCCCTGCTACTGGATGGGGAATGTGAAGGGGCTGCTCTGCTGCACTGGAGCATAGAGGAGAATTCTCCCTTTGGTTGCCACAGAATCCCCATCATCAAGCCCTCCATGATAAGTGCAGAGACTGGGATTTGGCCCTTTAAGAGACATGAGGGATATGTGATATCCTCACTAGCCAATCAGCACTGAGTATCCCCAGAGCTCCTAATTCTTCATCCCATGTGACTCTCAGAATGCTGACGTTATTGGCTGGCTGGGGAAGAGGTGAATTCCATACCTGATGGCAGGTTCTATTTTCAAGGTAGGCAGGGAGGATCACTATCATCTCCTATTTTAAAACAAATATAACTTTACAAAAAAGTTGAAAACATTAACTTCCTGGTGACACTTGGGTATTGACAAACTTCAACCATTAGAGGCAGCCTCATCCCCGACGTGCTGGTGTATTAATAGTTAGAAAGCAGTGCATGTGTGTAAAAAATTCCAGGAGTATAATTTTTGCTTCAGCTCTGACCTGGAGGAACCACCTTTAATGATGAGAATGGAATTCATTTTCCATGGCCCATGTGGTCCACAACCTCTCAAATTCAAAAATTAAAATGACCAAGAATGGTGTCTAAGACTCACCCCAAATTCAGTGTCTCCAGGAATGATCGTGCCAGGGAACATTCACTCACGAAGACAGCTGAGGGAAGCCAACATGAAATGGTTACTGACACAGCTGAAGCAAAATCCATTTTTTATTTGAGGGAATGTTGCTGGGGGTCTCAGACACACAGGACTAACTTCTTCTGCCCAGAGGAAGTGTGTGATCTATTGGTCAATATCTATTAGTTCTCTCGCCCTGCCCCCAATCCACAGAGGAGATGGGGTCTGTTCCAGCTCATCCATACAGAATCAAGCTTTTTAGCTTATGCTGGAACCATTCCTACTTTTAGAGAATTAAATCCCATTTATAGAAACCCAGAGGCATTTAAAAAAACACCTATAGAAAGGATGTCAGTCTTTTAAATTGTGTGGATGAAATCCTGGCTTCATTCGGGCCAGGATTTCACCCATAGGCTTTTTTAGAGCAATTTCTACAGGAGCATAATACATTTCTATACAATTCTATTGGCATTATCCCCATTAAGTTCTACAGGACCCTTCCATAAAAGAGAATAATCCCACACTTTTTTATTACCTTTCATTCCAAAACACTACAGTGCCCACTGGGAAGAAGACCAGCAACCACAATGCTCTGGAATCTTTACTCTCCACACAGTGCAGACAAGAGCTTGGCTTTCAAAGTCTCACCTGAAAGAACCCCACACAGTAAAGCACAGGGTACTCTGTGTATCTGCCTGGCAGGGGAAAAGGCTGAGCCAGCCTTGCTAGATTTTGAACATGGAGTTTCTGGGGAGCCTAGGTGTTTCCAGTCTAAAACTTTGATGACTGAGGCCATGTCTAAACTACCAGCTAAATTGGCACTGCTGCGATCAATGCAGAGGTGTCAATTTAGCGGGTCTGGTGAAGACATGCTAAATTGATGGGAGACAGCTGTCCCATGGATTTGTGTGTAAGCAGAATCTAAATGAACTCTCCCCTGACAGCTAACTGGGAGGGGGAGAGACTTCAGGAGCAAACTGTATTTATATGAACACACCTACTCTTAGATATCCAGGAAATAGAGCGGTATATTGCTCAAAGTGATCAACTTTGGCTGGTGTTGTTTTACAAATCACTTTATTGAATACAGGGATAGTGAAATGTTATCAATGTTGTTGCGTTTATTGTATGAACAAAGAGGAGTAGAATTGTGCTTAACCTGTCCCATATGAGGGGGTCACCCTCAGCTGAAAGGACCTAGTTTAGCCAGAGGCTCAAATGCCAGACCCCTGTGAAAATAAGAGGGGTAAAGACAGGTGTCCTAGCTAGGAGGTGTGGCCGCTCCCTAAGGCCTGGGCTACACTACCCGCCTGAATCGGCGGGTAGAAATCGACCTCTCGGGGATTGATTTATCGCGTCCCGTCAGGACGCGACAATCGATCCCCGAATCGACGCTCTTACTCCACCAGCGAAGGTGGGAGTAAGAGCCGTCGACGGGAAGCCGCGGAGGTCGATTTTGCCGCCGTCCTCACAGCGGGGTAAGTCGGCTGCGATACGTCAAATTCAGCTACGCTATTCGCGTAGCTGAATTTGCGTATCTTAAATCGACCCCCCCCCTGTAGTGTAGATGTAGCCTAAGAGTCCCTGGTCTGGTTTAACCTCTTCCTCCCCACTGTTTAAAGACAGAGCTAAATAGGCTTCATTAGGAGCCTTTTTGTTATTTTAAATGCTCAATCAGAGCTGAAATCACTTGTGGTGGGACCATGTTTCTACCCAGCCTACTAAGAACTAAAAATCACTAAGAGACTGATCTGTAGAGGTGGCAGCACCAGGTGACTGATGGGTAGCTGGCAGAAGTGGCAAGCAAGCACAGCAGACAGTGGAGTGAGCAAGGTGGCTTCCCCTGGCCATAGCAGGAGGAGAATTAACACAGATGCACCTCTGAACTCTGTGTCTGCACTGACCAGGGACAACAACTGAGAGTGGGGTGCTAAGTGGGGGGCACACTACAGGAACTTTGGTGTTGGACTCAAGAACCTGAAGCAAAAGACACCGACGAGCGTACTCTGGTGTGGGTGTCTTGCTCATGCTTTTATGTTTGTGAATACTGCTTGTGCTGTTTTCCCAGATTAATGCTGGGTTACTTTTATTACAGAAAAACTTTCTACCTCAGGCTCTGTGCTTGCGAGAGGGGAAGAACTGCCTCTTAGAGGCACCCACAGGGTAGCGTGAAATTTTCCCAGGTTACTGGCTTAAGCCAGTTCTGTGTTACTGTTGAAAAGGAACCCTCTAGATATTGAAATTGGCCCTTCTTGCTGCCCACTCCAACCGGCAGAAGGGTTACGTTTTATTCCACCTCCCCGAGAAGCGTAAGCAAAGTCAGCGAGAGAGCATCTTCCGTCGATACAGCACAGTGTAGACACCACAATAAGTGAATCTAGCTATGTCGACTATTAACGTAACTGAAGTAGTGTAACTTAGATCGACTTACCACGGTAGTGTAGACCAGCCCTAAGGCTATGTCTACACTGCAACTGCTCAGCTGCCGCCCTGGAGTGCAGCCCCCCACTACAGTGACAGAAAGGGTTCTCCCATCACTGTCATTAATCCACCTCCCTGGGAGGCCCTAGCGAGGTCCCTGGTAGAATTCTTCCATCAGCCTAGCACTGTCTGCATTGGGTATTAGGTCAGCTTAACTGCGTTGCTCAGAAGCATGGATTTTTCACACCCCTAAGCGATGTAGCTGGATTGACTTAATTTTTTAGCATAGTCCTGGCCTAAGAAATCCTTCCAGACCTTGTGTATATAGGGCCTGATTCTCAGCCAAGCCTCGATTCCGCCACAGACTGGCACCACAAACCACTGAATGTGTAACTTTGTGCCTGCACTGAATAGTGGTGGCCAGACATCTGTTTGCACTGGTACATCAGGGAGCCAGGTGCCCAAGGGCTACCATTTTTGCCCACAATTTGTTGTGGATGCAATTATTTGTGGGTAGAATTTGTGCCTCCAAAAGCAGACACTCCTGCTGAAAGTCAAGGCCATAGTTTGCTTCTGAATGAAAGGCCCTATAGAAATCTAAGTCACAGTATCCTGAGAAGACAAATAGGATGAAAAGGGGTATGGTGGAGGCTAAGATGTTAAAGATTTCTGGATCTGATGGGCTATCATGGAGTTCATTAAGCAGTGTCTTCAAAGGCTCATTTCAGACTGCAGCTGAAGTTAAACTGTGACCTGATCTGATCTGGAGTTCCCAAAAACCACTAGGCTGTGGTTGTGGAAGTGATGGTCTTCCAGCCTGAGATGAATGTGTCTGTAGTGCAGAGGGACAGAAGCAGGAAAAGGTGGGAGGAATGGGAAATTAGGAGAAAAGGGAAGCCAACACCTCCCCCACCCCCAGCATGCATGGAACAGAAGAGAAGTGATATGGAAGCTACGCAAAAGAAGAGGGAAGAAAGAGTAGAAAAAAAGAGGGAAAGTGAAGAAGGGAAAAATTCTAGTTGAAGAAAAGCAGAGCACAGTGTTGTGCTTCATTTTGTCACTCCTGGGGCTTTCTGGAGGACAGGTGTCCCATCTCTGGAGCAGACAAGCACAGTTCCAAAGTAATGGTTAAATCAATTTGTTTACGGATGATGACACTAGAGTGACACACAGCGGAGAGGCCTCATGAAAAAATAAACAGGTAATAATCACACAGAGATCTGCACACTCCACTACTCATTACTGTAAAAACAGGATTCACTGCTCCAAGAGATTAACTCCTCTCTCCCTGGCAAGAGAGCCCCAGACAGGTGCTGGCTCCCAACAGGGCTCATTTTCATCCTCTGGGCCATTCTCCCAGATCTTCAGCCTCCCTCTCAAAACTGCTTTGTCCTGTAAGGGAGCAACAGGCCAGGGAGGTATCTATGATTGTCCAGAGCTTGTTCAAAGAAAGCAGCTGCATCAAGGGATAAAGGGCACTGGAAACAAAACCGGAGTGGAAGGTGCGTTAGAAGCAAGAGCAGGTGGGAACAAGAAGTAAGGGGCATCTGGCACAAGAATCCTCCTGGGGAGAAGGAGGTGGTGTTTGGAGGACTGTTGGAATTGGAAGCCATCACTTCCAGAAGGGGGCTTTCCAGGTCCTGCTTGCAGGCATGGGGTTTTGTAGGGAAATGTGCAAGCTCGATCTTTCATCAATCAATCTGCAGACAGACATCTTAGATTAAGGTGGAGTGCGTTGTGCCTATCTGGTTTAGGGAGCAGCCTGCTTTGTCTCTCTCTGTTTTGGGATTGTTGTGTGTTAACATTCTGAATTCTAATATATAAAGCAGTGAGATGCTGCAGCCTTCCAGCAAAAGTATGTTATTTTAATTTTTAAAATCAAATGGTCTCTGTCTGTATGCCATGAAACCTAGCAAAGGGGGAGATGCATGGGGGACTTGGGGAAGGAACACATGAAATAAAAGCTTTCATTGGGTGCTGTAAGAAGGGGAATGCGGCAAGCAGCCCCATGGCAGGAAGAAGGGGGCACTTGCAGACGCCAATGACTGTTGGTTTGTTTGTGTTACAATCACTGATGAACAATACCATCATTTCTGTGAACCAGCCGCTGGTGTTGGCACCATTGACATCTCTAACCCCACAGAGCCAGAGCTACTTGACCTCCAGCTTCCTGCACATACATGTTGTCATTGGTAATTGTGGGCAAAGATGAGCTGCGCACGTGTAACTCCCAGCAAAATCCCACTGGGCTGTTATTTCCCTTTGAATTCTACCTCACTCCTCTCTCCACTTCTTTCCCCAGCAATCTCTCCTAACCGGTGCACGAAACCCCCAAACCACAGCTGGTTTGAAAACAGGGGACAACGTTTTTGTCAAGGGAAATTTTGTAAAAATGTTAGTGGAAAAATGTTAGGGAAATTTGGAATTAAAATTTTGACCAACTGGTACAAAAAAAATAGAGAAAAAAAACCTATTTGACAAAAACTTTTGAAAATTTGAAAAAAAAAAATTGAGCTGCTTTTGCCTGTCAACTGAATTTCCAACCCCCTGCTGCTCAAATGAGCTTGAAATAAAGCACAGCTCCTTGACTCCTGCCTAGTTCAGAACACATCATCTATCCTCACCCACCCCACACTCTGTGAATGAATCCGTCCAGTTGTCCATGTGTAGGAGTTTGGAGCAAGCGGTAGGTGACCCATTGTTCAGTGTGTGCTATGTATTCCTCCCCAGTGCCTGAGCCACAGAGGATGGGAGTCTGTTAGTCACCACACAGTGAGCCTAGCTCAAGCATTGAGGCTTATGCTTTTGACTTTGGAGCTTGCCACTTTGTTCCCCATGTTGGCCAAGATGACAGACACACAGTGAGCTTTGGGCCCTAGCAGCATGGTTTTGCAGGAGACTCATTTTCTTTATCTGGCCCCAGAAGACAGGGAGCTGTGCAGTTCTGAATTGGATTTGGAGAAGAATCAGAAGGTGGGGGGCTTGATTTTTGGAAGTGCTCAATGCTTGCATGGGTGCTCAGCCCTTCTGCGAATCAGACCACTGGTAAAGTTGGTGGAGAATGCACATCAACTGATATGGCCCCACTTCCTGGATTGGACTACTCAGGCCAGATCAGTAAGGGATTATTCCATTGTCATAGTGAACATGTGGAATGGGTGCTTAATTGAAAGAATGAAAAGCCATCGGTGCTTAATCCATGCAGCATGTTCAAAATCAATTGTTCCTATTACCCGTGTGGGTGAGACACAACAGATCCGTCATGGAAATAAGATGGGAAAGTCTGCTTTGTTGGCAACCTCCTAACATGGGAGTGACAATGCAAATAAGATGATGCGATGTTAGTCCGGTAATGACAATGCTAAGCTCTGAGCATGCCCAGTGAGAAATAATGTTTCCATAAACCTGAGCACACTGAGCTGAGAGTTCCATGCACTTAATAAAAAGCACTGGGCTTTCTCTCCTGACACACCCACTTCCTGAATGTTTATTAAACTGGTCACATGGTGCTGGATCCTCCTCTTTCTTTCCAGCTATGAAACTGCACTAAAAAACAGCCCCAAAAAAACAGTATATACTTTACTAAAATTGCATTCCACGCAGACAACTGCTGTAGGTGCCTCAGGAATGTTCATTTACAGGGCCGGCTCCAGGCACCAGCCGACCAAGCACGTGCTTGGGGCAGCACCTTGTAAGGGGCGGCCAGGGCCAGCTCTAACTTTTTTGATGCCCCAAGCAAAAAAAAAAGAGCGCTGCCCTGCCGAAACAACCCCCCCCCGAGCGCTGCTCCTCCCCACCGAAACACCGGCCCCCCCAGCGCTGCGCCACCCTGCCGAAACACACACCCCCCCCCGAGCGCCACGCCACTGGAAAAAAAACTCCAAGCACTGCGCCGCCGAACCCCCCCCAGTGCTGTGCCGCCGAAACACCCCTCCCGAGCGCCGTGCCACCAGAAAAAAAAACAACCGAGCGCCGCGCCGCCGAAATACCCCCCCAGCGCCGCCCCGCCCCACCGAAGCACACACCCCCGAGCACCACGCCGCCGGAAAAAAAAAACAAAAAACCCCAAGCGCCGCGCCGCCGAAACACCCCCCCAGCGCTGCACCGCCGAAACACCATCCCCGAGCGCCATACCACACCGCCGAAACAAAAACAACTCACCCCCCGAGCTCCGCCAGGCCGAAACAAAAACAACAACAAAAAAACCTCAAGCGCCGCCCCGCCGAAGCAAAAAAAAAAAAAAAAACCTGAGCACCGCGCCGCCGAAACATGCCCCCCCCCCCCCAGCGCCGGCCGCCGAAACACACACCCCCAAGCGCCACGCCATGCCGCTGAAACACAAACAACCCCCCCCCAAGCGCCACCCGGACGAAACAAAAACAACAACAAAAACCGAGCCCCCCCGCCACCCCAAGATTGGACGCCCCTTACAAGGTGCCGCCCCAAGCACGTGCTTGGTCGGCTGATGCCTGGAGCCGGCCCTGGGGGCGGCCAATCTTGGCGTGGCGGCGCTCGGGGGGGGGGGTGTTTCGGCGGGGCGGTGCTCTTTTTTTTTTTGCTTGGGGCGGCAAAAAAGTTTGAGCCGGCCCTGTCGTTTATTAATTATGTATTTGGAGTTATATAAAAATAAGATGAGGTCGCCTTTCCAAAGCTCTAGGTGCCCCTGACACATGTTACAAGAACAAAAGACTGGGAGAGGTGATGTATCTCTGAAATTGTGAATGGGCGAGGGGGGGAGAGGTGGATTTCACAATTGGGAATGGGTGGGCGGGCAGGGCGGGGGAGGAAGGGGTGCAGTAGGAAGGGAGGTATCCATGAGACAATGTCTCTGTTAGGAAGTGGTCCACACTATGAAAAGTTTGAGCAGGGTCTATCTAATATAGACTCCCATTCTCTTCAGTGGGCTGAGGATCAGGCCTTTAGCAACTGCTAATTACAAAGCAATGCTGGCAATTTTGCTGTGGTTTGGAAAAGCATCCCTCCTTTCCTTTCCATCCCATCTCCCACAAATACTGCAAACTTTCACATTAGACAATATTTGCCCCCAAACTCCCCCTGAATTGCTTTGGCATCTTTTGTTATGTTTTCTCCTTTTTAGATCACTTGCTGATGCCCAAGAAATGTCACACACATAAAATCACCATCTCACCATTGCATCCCTAGTGTGTGTGTGTGTGGGGGGGTGGGGGGTGGGGAGGAGATCTGTGATTACCTAGGCTGTGATGTGGCTGGAGCAAGCTGGCAGACTAAGCAGGTTAGTTAGATTCCCTGGACGTGCAAATATCTGGGGAGACTGGAGAGAAAACAGGAAAACACAGCAGATGAGTGTTTAATGGGTTTTGGTAAAGACTATGTGTTTTCTGAAGCTGGTCTGAGTGCAGCGAGAGCTCTCAAATGCTGGCACTTCCATGCTGCCCATTTCTTCTGCCTTTGTTAAGTGGGTCTGCAGTCTAGCTCCCTTTGCTATGTGTGCAGCATTAGTGGGAGTTGTGTGGAGTTGCACTGAGAAGAGGAGAAAGAAAGCCTGTGGGGTTTTATAAAATGAATTTAGTGCTGGTGAAAGGTGCTGAATTGATAAAAGCCTTCTCTTCAAGTACAGAACAGGTAGCATTGGCAAGAGCCTCTCTGCATGGAGTACAGACTAGGGACCGAATAGCTAGGCAGCAGTTCTGAAGAAAAGGACCTAAGGGCTACAGTGGACAAGAAACTGGATATGAGTCAACAGTGTGCCCTTGTTGCCAAGAAGGCTAATGGCATTTTGGGCTGTATAAGTAGGGGCATTGCCAGCAGATCAAGGGATGTGATCATTCTCCTCTATTCAACATTGGTGAGGCCTCATCTGGAGTACTGTGTCCAGTTTTGGGCCCCACACTACAAGAAGGATGTGGAAAAATTGGAAAGAGTCCAGTGGGGGTTGGAGCACATGACTTATGAGGAGAGGCTGAGGGAACTGGGATTGTTTAGTCTGCAGAAAAGAAGAATGAGGGGGGATTTGATAGCTGCTTTCAACTACCTGAAAGGGGGTTCCAAAGAGGATGGATCTAGTCTGTTCTCAGTGGTACCAGATGACAGAACAAGGAATAATGGTCTCAAGTTGCAGTGGGGAAGGTTTAGGTTGGATATTAGGAAAAACTTTTTCACTAGGAGGGTGGTGAAGCACTGGAATGGGTTACCTAGGGAGGTGGTGGAATCTCCTTCCTTAGAGGTTTTTAAGGTCAGGCTTGACAAAGCCCTGGCTGGGATGATTTAGTTGGGGATTGGTCCTGCTTTGAGCAGGGGGTTGGACTAGATGACCTCCTGAGGTCCCTTTCAACCCTGATATTCTATGATTCTATGATATATAACATTAGTAGACGTGCAGGTGAATGAGCCCTTGATGGTGTGGCTGATGTAGTTGGGTCTCTGATGGTGTCACCAGAGTAGATATGTATTAATAACATGTATTAATTCTAATGAACAATGCCATATTATGCAGTATTCATGTTTGAAAGTTTATAATATGCGATGCTCCTGGGGGAGAGGAGGGGGAAGGGGGCCGCAAGGTGGAAGTTTCCCCTAGGGTGCAAAATATCCTTGCACCAGCCCTGGAAGCCCCTCCATTTCTGCTGCATCCTCTTTGAGATGTGGTGACTAGACATGAGCACAGCACTCCTGATGAGGGCATCCAATTGGTTTATGTAATGGCGTTCAAATACTTTCAGTGTTATTCTTTGTTTCATTCTTATGATGAATCCTAAATGTATGCTTGCTTTAGACCACTGCTGTGCTCTGACCAGAGATCTTCACTGGGTTGTGTGAGAGAGACCCAGGTCTCTTTCCTGAATATTCACAATTATTCTAGAACCCAGCAATATGTCAGATTAGTTCAGGTTATTCCTCCAATGGGTTTTACCGTGCATTTGTGAACACTGGAGTTCATCTGCCATTGTGCACCTTAGTTAGGATCCAGTTAGTTAGTTGTGAAGTTCCTCACACTTAGAGCTGGGAGAAATATTTTGGCCAAAACTTTTTTTCAGTGAAAAACATTTCTTTTTTCATGAATTCATGTCAGTTTCACTGAATTGTTCACTTTCAATAAATAAATACTTCTGAAAAAAATCACATTGCATTTTGACACTTTTGAAATGAAACATTTAAATTTTTCAGTTTGAAATAACTGTTCAAGTCAAAATTTCCTTTGAAGTAATTGGGGAAAAAAATCAAAAATGTTAAAAAAAAGAAGAAGGTTGCAATCAAAATGAAACATTTTGTTAGACCTGAAACAGAAATGGTGTATTGACTTTTTGATTTACCAAAAATTTCAAAAATGTTCATTTTTGGCCCAACCCAAAATGATTTCCCCCCCAACTTTTTGAAATTGCCAGTGAACTGAAAAATCTGTTATTTCCACTGTTCTGCTCACGATCTTCTCCAGCCTTGACTAACCCAAGCAATTCCGTGTCATCTGAAAATTTTCCCACCTCAGTGTTCATCTTCCAGCTATTCTAGGTGGATGTAAAGTCCATAGAGGTCATTACAGCTGGGGTGCAACACAGGACAGCATTCTGAGCTGCTCTAACCATAGTTCAGAATGCTAAAATCAGGAAGGCACATTGCTATGTCACTTGCCAGACTCAGCCCCAGTTCAGAGATGAATTGGGGTCATGCCATTTAATAACATGGTAGAGAGAGGTCCAACCCAAACCCAGGGTCTGAGCAAGCCCTGATGAGGATCTGAATTTCACAGCTGATTTCACAGAACAGGTGAAAAATCAGGACTGCAATCCTGGAGTGCTGTGATGCAGCCAGGGATCTGCAGTGGCCTGCTATTTACAGGGCAAATGCCATGTAATTATAGATTAAGTATGCAGGGTCAGACTGTGCCCTCAGATGCATGGGTGCAAGCTGTGGTACAATCAGCAAGAACTTTGTCTGTGTATCTGAGGGCAGAATTTATCCGTAGTTGTTTTTTCCACCTTTATAGTGTAATTCAGGCTGCATGGTAATCCCTTTAATCTTCATGCCCACCCATTTCCTTAGGGTGGCTATAGTGGCTCAGTATCCAGAGGGCTGGTCAGTTTCCTAGGGTTTGGAGGTGGCTGTTTGGGGTTGTTTGCTGAAGAGGTGGGTGAGCTTCTGGCTACTGGGAGACAGGGCAAGATGAGACTCTTTGAAACAGCTAGTCCCTTCCTCAGCCTGCACTTCAGACACAAGTTCCCACCTCCTGCTGGGGATGTGGTGGGGGAGCTGCTGAGGTCTGGGGCTGGCAGGCAGAGAGGGGGGCTTATGTTTGGATGTTCATGGGGAGCTCAGGAAAGGCTGACAGAGGGAAGGAGCAGGGGCAAGTTGGGAAATGGGGTTCCTGCTTAGGGGCACAGAGAGGAGGAGAATGGCCCAGTCACACGGAATCAGTCGCAGCCCTTCAGTGAGGGCTCAAAGGGTTAAGGAGCATTTCACTGGCACATAGCTACCCAGCACAGGGCCAAAACCTGTGTTTACCCCCACCCCTATCATGCATGGCACCCAGTAAGAGTCATGGGCTTGCCTGGCTGTATGCTGGGGCAGAATTGGGCTCTCTGGGAGTTCAAACAGCCCCACAGTTCCTGAGTCACTGCCTGCCACCAGTGGTCTGCAGTGCTGGGACTTCTCCCCGCATCGTGGCCTGGGCTCCTTCCGCTAGTTTAATTTTTGGATATGTTGACTCTGGAACAGCTTCAAAGTATCAGCTCTGCCCATCTCCCAGGGAGAATCAGCATTTTGTAAAATGTTAGCAGTGTCCCTATTCATTACAAATTTGCGAAAAGCCCACAGCACAGAACAATCACTTCTCCCAGACGGTAGCAGCTTCCCAAGTAGGGCAACAGGTCCAGAGCAGCCTGTGGCTTTGCCCAGGGGCGGCTCTAGGCACCAGCAAAGCAAGCAGGTGCTTGGGGCAGCCCATTTGCAGGGGCGGCAGCTGGCAGGGAGCCAGCCTGGGAGCTGAGAACCAACAGGGGGCCCTGGGAGCTGTAGTTCCTTGCTTAACTCCCTGCCTATAGAGCCAGCCCTGGAGCAGGGAAAGAACTACATTTCCCAGCATTCCCTTGGCCGCTATCACCAGGAAAGGGAGGGGGAGGGAGCATGGTAGCTGAAACCTCATGCTGCAGCTTGCTGTGAATGGAGAGCTCACTGCTAGAGCGGGGTGGCACTGTGAACGGGGAACAAGTATGCCCAAGAAGAGAGGGCTTTGCCCCAGATATCCCCTTCAGAAGACATCTCCAGCCTGGATTAGGGATACTGGTATGACCTCACCTTGCAGTCCCCAAAGAAAGAATTGGGTGGACTAAATGGACAGTGCCCCTCTCTATCTGAAGCCTAGCAAGGGAGGTACGTGGATCCCACTAGAATTTAAAATGAAAAGTAAGGGAGGGGAGGCTCTGGACCTGGGCAGCTTTAGATACAGTACCAGGCACGCAGGAGGATTTCCACTTCTGAGCCATGGAAGCAGAAATTGACTTTTCCTTTCCAGACTAGGGGGAAGGATAGCTCAGTGGTTTGAGCATTGGCTTGTTAAACCCAGGGTTGTGAGCTCAATCCTTGAGGGGGCCACTTAGGGATCTGGGGCAAAATCAGTACTTGGTCCTGCTAGTGAAGGCAGGGGGCTGGACTCGATGACCTTTGAAGGTCCCTTCCAGTTCTAGGAGATAGCATAGCCCAATTTATTTATTTATTTAGCTAATATTCAGAAAGGGAATCTAGCACCTGCCTTCCAGATTTGAACACCTCAAAATTCAGGAGTGCTCAAGCTCAATTTGGGCAGCTGTTACTTCATTTCTCCCAGATAAAATATACTGATCCACTGTAACTTGCTGTAGAAAAAGTAGGATAAAATTGAGCAAGAAATGCTTCCCAGTGGTTAGGACTGGAATTGCTATTTTCAACAGCCATTGCCATCTTTTTTTTAGTTTTATTTGTTTAAAAGGAACACAGTGATATTGCATTGGCAAATTCCGCATAGAAAGAAAGAGTGGAACAAAAGAATAATAAAGGCACCTCAACTTTTCCTCATTTATGGAGGACAGTCTTATAATATGCATCCAGATATCCTTCAATCACACAAGCTGAAAATTGTTCCATTTTACTAGAGTTCTGTAACCAAATGGGAACCAATCCTGTTTGTGTTCTGTGCACATCTAAAATTCCTGCCGAATGACCCGCCCTGGGAGCGAGTTACCAATGACCCAGGACTGGGGTGGAAGGAGGGTGCAGTTGGCGGGGGAGAGCCCAGGGCTGGGACAGCAGGGTATGGGGGCACTGGTGGGGGGGAAAGGGGGAGCCCAGAGTTGGGGCAGCAGGGGGCGCGGGTGGGGGGGAGCCCAGGGCTGGGACGTCAGGGAGGTGCGGGGAGAAGAGAGAGCCCAGGGCTGGGACGGCAGGGGGGCAGCCAAACATTTTTTTGTTTGGGGCAGCAAAAAACCTAGAGACGGCCTTGGCTTTGCCCAGTGAAATGGGGCTGCGACACACGCCTTCTACATACTTACTGCCTTGGGGCAGACCCCTCCAGCTGTGTCCCGCAGTGAACTAACCTGCTGTCAAGGCCTCCTGAAGACAGGTAGTGCAATCTCAAAGCAGTAGCCCTTTTTCCCCCCTGCAGCATGTGGAGGTTTGGGTGGTGGATGGGGAAGGATATATGCACACACAGACACATCTACACTCACATCTCACGCTTCCACCTGCATGCACACACATACACAACTGCACATACCAAATTTTGCTTTGAGTTTCAGGCTCAAGTTTCAGTGGGAGCTGTCAGTTTCATGCAGCTTGAAGGTGAAACCCTGACACAGGTGGATGTCTGCTCCAAACTATCAATCTAGTGACAGGTGCCACGAATAAACATCTGGATGAGGGTTTGGATTGCAAGTATCCACCAAAGGGTGGGGGAGGGCTGGATCTGGAGTTCTGATTCTCACCAGATCTGTTTCAACAGGATCCAAATTTGGCTGTAAGGTCTGTGAACATTAATGAACCCATCGCCAAAGCTGGGCTTAGTTCCGAGTTTGCAGCTGCATCCCAAGGTAGCTCACTCAGCTGTGTCCGCAGCAAGCCTCACCGATTTCTGATCCTGCTATTGGTCTCACTGCCAGGGAATCTGTAGCATGCACCCTCTGCTCAGAACACCACACATGCTGTGATCATGACACATCGAATCTAACATCAGATACCTAGGCGAGAGGCCTGAGAACCAATCAGAGCAGTATCTAAAATCCAACCAAACCCTGCCTTTAAGAATCTATTTAAGCCCCACAGAGGGGATTATAATAATGATTTCTATTCTACAACACTTTCTAGCCAAGGATCTCAAAGCACTTGTAAAACATTAATTAATTCAGCCACAATACAGCCCAGGGATGAAGGTAAATGTAACTCCCTGTTATACAGATGGGGAAACTGAGGTGCAAAGGCATACAGTGACTCACCTCAAAATCACACAGTGAGTCAGTGGCAGAGCGTGGAACAGAAACCAGGAATCCTGATGCCCAGTCTCAACCTCTAACCATTACACAACACTGCCTCTTGTTTGTTTGACTAGGTCTCCTCCCTGTGCAACAGATGGAAAATTTACTGCTCTAGCAATCGTACTTCCTCTGTCTCTCCTAGACAGGCGTAGCACATAGATGGATGGGGTCCCTAGGGAGATGGACATATGGGAAGAGAGGGACCTCCAACAAGTACATATAAATAAATAAAAGCTAGAGATGTGTAGACAGACAGACAGACAGACAGGAGAGCAAAATTCAAGTTCTATCCAAGCTGGAAAAAAAATAAAAAGAGAGGGGAAGGCTTGGTTAAGACAGTGCACAGGTCCCCAGGACTGAGAGCTCATCCATATTTCAAATACCAGTTACACAAACAAAACAAGAACCAGAGGCAGCAAGGAGACCATTTGTCATATCAAAAGGGGTTGCAGTGGTACCTTCCTTGGCTGCCTGTCCCCTTGAAGTGTGTAGCTGGGGGAGAGAGGGGGGGAGAGGGGACAGCTCCCTCTCCATCCAAATGGCTCCCTGCCACAGCTGGAGATGGCCTGTGTGTAATTAACCTCCAAGCCAATCCCCAGTGGTGGCTGCCAGGCAGATCAAAGCACTCACACATCTTTGTCTGAAACCAGCAGCTGAGGGGAGCAGGGAGGAAAGCAGAGCAGGGGTGGGAGAAAGTGTGTGTGTGCTCCTAATTGATAAAAAGAAAGAGCATCTTCCTCCGAGACATCTCAAACTCCATCAAAATGGAGGAGAAAAAGAAAAATACTTTCTTTTCCCTTAAAGGAACATACTGAAACCCTAGTTGCTTTCAACAGAAACATGGATGGCGCCATTTGGGCCAAACTAGAACCGCCCTGCATGGGCATCATGCAGCCATATGAGGACTTTTGTTATCAGAGGACTATCTAGCTAACTGGACATGAGCCCAAGCTGTGAAGTGGAATCCAAACTTTCCCAAATTACTGAGTGTTAAGTAATATGTCCCAATGTTCCTGGAATCTCCATGCATTGCTGAGACTCACTAGTAACATACATAAACTAGGTTTCAGAGTAGCAGCCGTGTTAGTCTGTATCCGCAAAAATAACAGGAGTACTTGTGGCACCTTAGAGACTAACAAATTTATTAGAGCATACCTTAGAGACTAACAAATTTGTTAGTCTCTAAGGTGCCACAAGTACTCCTGTTATTTATACATAAACTACAAGCTGTATTGAACACATCTGCACTGCATGGGGATCCGCATATCACTGACTAAAGACTCCAGCACCAGACTCTCAATTGGTGTAAATTGGCTCTGCTCCATTGACTTAATGGAGCCACGGCAATTATACAAGCAAAGAATTTTGCCTCCAGAGCCCTGCCCCAGCATGCCCCAGGCTCGGTGTAAAACCCAGGATGGATTTCCTGGGGAAGGTGTCTTCCTTTGTTATACCAAAATCCTGATCAGGAATCCAAAAGCAGTGCCCCTAGGGCATTATATCTGGATCGGGGCATTGGAGTTGGGTCCATATCTGGTACTGATGTACCTCAGTGGTGATATGTCCTACTGAGGCTACCATATAGCATGCAGGGGTGCTGAAACAATTTGTATAGTGGGGGTGCTGAGAGCCATTGAACCAAACTGTAAACCCTGGATATAATGGAAACCACTTCAAGCCAGGAGGTGTTGCAGCACCCCCCACATCCCTAGTTCCAGCACCTATGGTAGCAAGTGATTTCAATTTTCACCCACAAAGGCAGATATCTTTCCTCTGTTTACATATTTCAGAAATAGGATTAAACCCAATAAAGCCCAATGATTTTACTAAGACAACTGATTTAAACTACTCCTCTGTATTTTCCTTTGTGACTGATTTATCTCAGTGTCTGATCCAGCTCTTCATGTACTGCTGGTAAGTGAAGATGGTACCATAAATAGAGTGGTGGAAAAGCTGTGAGCTCCATATACAACATAACTGTATAAACCAGCTTCAGTAAGGTCTAATATTATTTGCTGGAAAAGATGTGTATTTCAAAGATTTTAAGGCCAGATGGGACAATTAGATCATCTAGTCTGATCTCCTGTATAACATAGGCCATATAATTTCATCTAGTGTTTGACTAAAGCAGATCTCCCAGAAAGGCATCCAGTGTTCATACAACATCATCAAAAGATTTAATCAAGTCAACCTTCATTAGATATAACAACTGAGTTCCTGATCTACACAATTTGCATCAAAATAACTAAATCCGTTGTAATTCACACCTTTATTATTTCAGTGCTAGTCTGTGTATGGACAACTTTTATTTAAGAATGAAAATGGCCTGTTTTGATGTTGTTTGCCTTTCTTTCCTTTTCTTTTGTTTGTTTGTTCCTCCACTGAAATAACAGGAGTGAATTAAAACCCATTTAACTGTTCCAGGGCAAGTTGCTGTATAGACCAGCCCTGAGTTGTTTGGGACATGCTATAAGATGGAGAGAGAAGCAGGGTTTGTGACACTGGCTGTCTAAAGCCTGGGGTTACGATTCTGGTTTTGGAAACAGTTCACTTTCCTCATTGAGTTTTTAGATTTAAGCAAACACGGCTCATAAGACAAAGCTTCCTGGTGAGTAGGCTAAAGAGTATGCTGAGTGTCAGAGTGCTTGGAAGCAGTTGGGAAAGGATGGAGCAGGGAATTGTTTGCAGACATAGTGCTATGGAAATATGCATAGAGCCTTCAAAGAAACTGTGATGTGCTAAAAGCATATTAAAAGTGCACAACATGTCGAGTTATATGCACAATGTATGAATCAGAAACCTTCCACTTCCGGACTGTCACAGCCAATACTAACTCCGATGCAATTAAAACACCCGATTTAATTCACATGCAGCAATAAAAATACCACCAGCTTTAACCCCACAGAACTGGGAGGGAAAAAAAAAAAAACCTGAAATTCAGCATGCCCTGCTTATAGAGCTTATGTGAACACCTGACAGACAAATTTCAATAGCACATGCAGTGTCTCTGTTCAGCACTTGGACTCCATTCTGAAGGGCAAGGCCCTTCATGTCAATGCTTGTCTCTTCAGCCACAGAAGCCCACAGAGCCATCTCTTGGCCTATGGGGAAGGGATAAAAGCACACCAGATAGATTGAACTGAACCTAAATGTCTGCCAAATACACAAATAGATGGGACCTGATATTTGGGTGGCTGTTGGGACCCATGAACATCCCTAATATTCATGGCTAATGGCAGAGATGGCCCAGATTCAAAACTCAGGGTCTGAATTAGAGCTGGTTGAAATATTTTCATCAAAACACTTTTTCAATTAATAGATAGATAGATAGATAGATAGATAGATAGATAGATAGATAGATAGATAGATAGATAGATATTTGACCCAAAAGAAACTATCATGAAAAATTTTAATTTGAGGCAAATTTTTCCAGTTTTAGATGAAAAACCAGGAACTGAAAAAATTCATTTTGGGGTTAAAATGAACATTTTTGCTAATAAATGGTTTTAGAGAACTTTTTTTTCTTTCAGTTTTCAGGGCCTTTTTATTGAAAACCGGAATAAATGGCAATTTGGGGCCAGCTCTAATCTGGACTGCCACAAATGTCTGAGCCCAACCCAACATCCAGAGAATTAAATTAAACAAAGAAGAGAAAGTATCTGCAGCTACACAAATCACGTTACCCTCAGAAGTTTCCAGTCACATTGTGCCTTCCGTTTCAGCAATGCATTCCCTCGAATTCAGGGGGATTGAGCCTGTGCAAATGAGAACAGAACTGAGCCCTGTATGGTGTCGAAATAGGGATTTTTCATTTTACAAGTTTTTTGTTTTCTTCTGTGTTGTTTTATATCAAGTGAAGGGCATTTTTGTGCTGATCAAAGTGGAAAACTGCTGGCTTCAGAACTCTAGAGAATGAGGTCCGCTGTTTGCCTTCTCCTGCACTGCCAGACCAGTCACCTCTGAAGACATCAGCTCTTGATAAGGGAGTTTAGTCTCTTGTCTATTAAATCTTCAGCCTCTGTCCTGAGATTGCCAACAAGGGGGCTCATTAATGCTACTTACAATGGTAGTTTGGCAGATTTAGATACCTGGGGCCACTAGCAGCTGCACTGGGACTAATAACTTATTCCCCAAAAGACCACCGGAGAGTCATCAGATGGAAATGACTATCACTTACTGGAGATCTAGGTACTTACCTGGACTGGATTTGAACCCGAAATTGGCCCTTGAGCTATCCTCTGCTTCCTTTAATGTGTTAGAGTTTGTTGGGATCTTCCCCCATCTCAGTGTTCCTGCCCATACAGAATATTATATCAGCCCCAAACCATTTCCTAGGCTGACACCACATGCTCACATGACACAATGTAGAGCTGATAACCCCATGAATGATGCAGTGTGGGGACCAAGATCTCTGGCTCTAGATTCTCCAGCTGGTTGATTATTGGGGCTGGAGGAAGAGAGAATGAAACCAACCCCCCAAATTCAGTCCAGAAAGAAGGCATAATTTTTTAACAGTGAAGGTGGTTAACCATTGGAACTGTGTACCATGGTTGTGGTGGATTCTCCGTCACTGGCAATTTTTAAATCAAGACTGGCTGTTTTTCTATAAGATCTGCTCTAAGAATCATTGTGGGGCAGTTTTATGGCCTGTGTGATCCAGGTCAGGATAGATGGCCACAATGGTCCTTCCTGGTCTTGGAATCTATGAATTCTTCCAGTGAATAGTCTCATTTTCTGGGGGGAGTTTATTTTAACCCACAGCTAAGCCTACGTTCCCTGGATGTAGCACACGGTTGGCACTGAGACTTAGCTGCACTTTAGAGTACATAGCTATGTGTGGGACACACGGCACATAGCTCAGTGAAGTCTGCACACTGGGCATGGGGTTCTCCTTACAGAGATCAGGGAGTCCCCAGTACGATTGAGATAAACATCCTCCATTGACAGGAGCTGTTTTCCTTTTGGTTTGGATTGTTTTATACCTGCTGAGAAAAGGGTGTCCATGCCAAGAGGTACAGCCAGAGGGCTGTACCCCATTCCCTGGGACTGGACCACATGACTGCTGGTACCCAGGGAATGACATGCGAGGTAAGCAAGGCAATTGCTTTCACCCCAACAGGGCAACCTTGACACATAAATTTGGACATGGATGGTGGCATTGGAACAATTTTTCTAGTGTGGTTGCTGAGAGCCCCTGAACACCCTGTATATGGTGGAAACCACGTCAAGCCGGGGGGCTGCCACACTCCCATCATCCCTAGTTCCAGAATCCCTAGAGAGAGAGCAAACTTGGCCTTCATTACAAACATGAAAATATCCTGCCTGTAGCTACCAAATGAGGCAGCAGAGTGGGTGGATTTAAAGGGGAGGACGATGGGGTATTTGTCTCTGCAATTTTGTTTCAGTTAGTAACTGTGTGGAGTGAAAGTGCTCCTGTAGGTAATGTACATGCAAGGAACCTGCCCCTATGCTCCAAAGGAAAAATGCCTCAACCTACACCCAGGGACACGGAGAGCCCAACAACTGTCTCTCACAAAGGGGCTGTGTCCCAAATCAATCCCATGGTAATTAGTATTATGCTTCTTCTTGTACTGATGTAGGACCTGATTATCTAGGGCGCTGTGCAGCCACTGCTCCAACTGAGGTCAATGTTTGTGCTCTGTAGGTGCCAAAGGGAGTTGTGTGCGCACCACACCTTTCCCAGACGGTGATCATGAGACTGTCGTTTCAGGAATTGGAGACGAAGGGGTGAAGTTCACACTAGCTCTTACCCCTGTGAATGCTAGGAATTTATAAGAGTAAGAGGTGTCAGAAGGATTTGCAATGCATCATCTGCATTACAGCACCTTGGGAATTACAGTCACAGGGTGCACTAAGGGAGAGGGTTTCTTTAACATTCTTCCACCTGATTGGCTAGCCATCCATCCTTCCTGATTTATTCACACCAAGTCAAGTCAAGATCAAAGAGGCTGCTAAGTACCAGTTCTGAAATCTCACCATGCAGGGGAAGGCTGTAAAAACCTAGGCAGATATTGGGCACAAACATTCGCAGAACTCCTATTGTTCTCCCATTGTCTATTTAGACAGGTAGAAGGCTTGCAGAATTAAGTATCCATGCCTTAGCCATATTGATCCTTAAGAAAAGGTGGGCAAGGAAGGCAAATAACATGGTGCCCTGTGATGTCTCCAACAAAGAACTGTGCAATTCTCAGATTTCCACTGTCTGAACTACTGCTTTGTCTGCACTGAGGTTAGGTCCCCCAATATATACTGCATACACTAGAAAAAAGCTCCTTGGCTCATCCCAAATCCCGCTTATCTGTATAATTTTCTTGCCCTCACCTCTTTCAGATAAACAAGGTTTCTCTGTGTTCGATATAGGAGAGAGGAAAAGTCCTTATTTATGAAAAATAAGTGTTTCAACCAAAATAATCTCTATTAAATAGTGTTTGCCTGTAAATATCTCAATGTGTGTCCAGAAGTGGGCTCAAATGAACCCTCTGCCCCCCAATCCAGACACTTCAGACTTTAAGGAAGTTTAAGATTTGAAATCAGAAAAAGCCTCTATAGTTATAATGGAGCAAAGAAACCCCAGACCAAACAGTCCCAAATGTTATGGGGCATTCAGCCTCCAGATCCAGATCTGAATTTCATGGCTTGAGCACAGCACTAACACCAGTCCGATCTATCAAGAGAAATTAGATAGGTTGATATTTTGGATTCTGCCTGGAATATGCTAAAAGCCATGAAGTATTAGGTGTTTAAACAGATTGAGTTTGTCCCTTCAAAAATCCTTATGGGTAGGATTAATGAATAGCTAATGTGTTTGTTTCTTTGATTCAAGCAGAGCTAATGAGGCTGCTCCTTTAGCTGTTTTTTGTTATCTGCCTCTACCTCTCGAGTTATTTTTACTATGCTGGTCATGGTGGTATCTGAGCACCTATATAGTTATATTCCATCTATCCATATTGTTAGGCTTTCCTAGCCGAATGACTCCCGCAGGCAGGTTTTGATGAATATCCATTTAAAATTATATTAATGAAATAACTTTTACTTACGTAAAGTCAGTTATTGACTAGCTCATACGCTCACAATGTGATTTTGCAAACCAGTCTAGAACAACTGGATTTCCCATCTTACCATCTGGCTCAAGTTATTAACAGGCTTGCTCAACATGAGTTTGCCCTGTTAAATGTTAAACAGTGAGGCTGGTTGAAATCCAATAGCGCAGCCATTGGGATGAGCCATTATTGGCAGTTGGGATGAGGTGAGCGGTTGACTAATGGCAATTTGATGCAAATGTGAGATTTTAGAGTAGCAGAGTCACTGCTTGTGGTAAATCTGTGGCAATTGTTGTAACAGACAGAGCCGTCCCTTGGGTATGGCGAATCGGGGCGACTGCTCTGGGCCCCGTGCTTTGGGGGGTCCTGTGCTTCGTGTGCATGTGTTGTGTGGGGGATCCTAGGCTGACCCAGGGGGAGTGGGGTTAGAGGTGCCTGGGGAGCCAGGCTAGCCCGGGGGGTGGGGAAAGAATTTGGGGGTCCAGGCCGGCCTGGAAGTTAGCGAGGGGCCTGGCGCTGGCAGCGGGGGTTGGGCCCACACTCACCGTCAGGAAGCGCGCATTGTATTTCTTTTCCTTGCTTGCCTTCCACCGCACCAGTCGCCAGTGTCCTAGTGCCACTGGAACATGCCAGCGCCGACATGCCCTTCCACCCTGGACCCCTCCCTTTTTCAGGACCTCCTTGCCCTAGCACAGGGGGCCCCCTTGCCTTTAGCACAGGTGCCACCCTGTGACTCTCCACCGTCCCTTGCTCCCCTGCACTGGTGTCCCCTCCCCACACCAGATTTCACTTGTATAAAAAATGTTAAGGGGGGGCCATACAGGCTGATTTGTCCTGGGCCCCGCACCCCCCATAGGAATGGCCCTGGTAACAGGGCTGCCCTAAAATTGCCAATTGAGGCAATCACTGGTATAAATGAGCCTTATGCAGTGTCCAGCACTGGTGTATGTGGTGTACACCTCATGAAATACAGGCAACCAGGCTGATGGCTCCAGTAGATTATACAGTTATGGGGCTGTAGCTACAGGAATCAGGGAGTCTGAATCTCCAGTGCCTTGGCACCTTGTGCACTCTGTTAGGAGTGCTAGTGACAATGTAGGATTCAAGCCTGTATTTTTGCCTGAGAGAGAATTTTGGGTCTTGTTTGCCTGTTTTTTTTTAATACACTTTACTAATATGTGTGAACAAAGAATGAAGACACTGTGTTGTTTCTGTATAGCCAGATGGGTTTGTTAGTATAATGGGTACAGATAAAAACAATCAAAGTGTTATGGGGCATAGTGGGAGTATAATATACAAGCCCACACTTGAAGACTGCCTCAACTCCTATCTCAAAGCAAGATCAAGCAACCAGTTGGGAGGGGCAAGGACATTGGGGGGAATGTATAAGAAACACTAAATCCAAAGAAATTCCTGCCCTGACCGAAACACAACCTCACTCCTTACCCCTCCCATGGGATACAAAAGAAGTGGGATGAAGACCCCAGACTCACGACCTCCAAAATGGAACATGACCATAAGTTGTAAGGAGTGGGCCTGAGGGCATGCATTTCAGGTATAATTATGCCTGCTAAGGAGGGGGGCAGACAGGACACTGGGAAACAAGGCTCTGTGGCGTCATGCTTGCTGGAGACTAACCCCAATAAACATTGCATTGCCTGCACCTTTGACTTCTGGTCTTCTTCTTTCTGTCTGCATGAGAAGAGCCAGGGGAGAGGGTGAAGGGAAAGCCCTCTAACACACTCTCTCACACCTCAGCACAATGGGTTTAAAACACTAGCAAATCAGCATGGAAGCATTTTACACTCTACACAGGAGTGAACAGGTGCAGGGCAGTGGAGGATTAGGCCCCTGGGAGTAGCTCGGATCCCTTTGCTGTGCTAGACAGCAGAGAATGCATCATGATTACTCAGACCATAAGATGCTGGACCTAATTTTCATAGGTGCTTAGCAACCATGGCTCCAGTTGATGCTATGGGTGCTGAGCTCATCTGAAAATCAGGCCAGTTCTGTTCCAAAATCTGGACTGGATCAAGCAGGCTGTACAAGTGGACTTAGACACTGCTATAGGTACCAGTGAGAGAAAGTTTAGCTGAAAGATTCTCTGGCCTGGCACCCATGCCACACACTACCTGGTATCCTATATCCTCTCCCTGCCCAACCCCTCACTAATGGGACAGCGTCTTCCCTTATAAATGTGATGGACCATGTGGAGCCCTGAGTTCCACAAGCACACAGCAATTCCCAAGCCAATCACATCAGTGCCTAAAAGGAGACAAATCAACAGTGTATTTGGGTACAGACCGTAAGCCATAGAGCCTGTGCCATTAAAACGGCTGCCTGGTTTGATCAGAGGAGTCTCTGTGACCATCTGGCAATTTCTCCTTCCAAGAGACAGTGCCTGTTGCCTCCTAAGCCCTCTCTTTGTTAAATCAGACTGAGAGGACACATCTGAACACAGCCCCAAAGGTGCACTCACCTACACATCACACATATGTTGTGGAGAGCATACCCACCCACATGAGCATACATGGAGGGAACACACTGACATACATGGGAGCGCACGGACAGAAATATAGGAACAGACATGGTGTGTGCATGTAACCCACACACCTCCTGGGTGTGGTGCTCTGTCCCCTCTAATGGCACTGAGACCACTTAGAGATTAATGAGTCTGCTACAGCTGTAGCTAAGGGCCATATGGCTTTTATCTCATGCAGTAGAGGCTCATGCATTTAACTCCAGAGGTCGCAGGTTTGATCCCACCCACCGACAACTGGGGTCTGTCAGCATTACATGCACACATGCAGGAGCAACAAATGTGGGAGCACATATGTAGGATGCAAAGACATACAAACAAGCACACAAATGGGGACACACAACTGAGTGTACACACACAACTATACATGGTATTCAGAAGTATCCAGGAGATTCTGCAGAATATAAGCTTTCAGAGGATGGGTCTGGATGGAATAGAGCATCACCCTGTTCAGAGCCCCCTCTCAGCTGAGCCATCAGATCCACACACAAGAGAAATCATGCTAAGTTTCAGAGCTGACAACATGAGTCTCTCTTTCTTGGCATGGTGCATCAAGGTCTGTTTGCTACTTGGTAAATGCAGGAGGCGCATTTAATGGCCATCTCTGTTCTTTTTGATGGCAGTCTCCATTGCCAGAACAGGATACTGCAGCTGACGTGTCCAGGGCATGCGGATCTGCAGAAGAGCTCATTGACACAGAGAGCAATGGTAGGGTGTAGCCCTTCCACTGGGGAGGAAAGAATCACTATCAAAATCAATAGCTACTCTTCACAAGAAGGAGATTTATCTAAGAGGGTGGAAGCAGCTCTCTTGCAGCTGGTTGGTTTTGGTAATCCATTATTAATGCCTGAGTTACAGGTCCCATGGAAGGTACTTCACAAGTTCAAAGGTCATCACGGCAAAAGCGTTTGTTGTTTGTTTCTAAATGTTTCTTTCCTCCGCAGCCCCTGGCCATGGGGGGAGTTCATCCAGCAGTTACAGTTAGCACTTCCAGGCACTTTCTCTCCAGCTCTTTTGCTGTGCAATGTTTCCTGCACGCACAGAGACAGTGGCTTGGTAGCAATGGCAGAGAACTGAACCTGCTCTGTCCCATTCTTGGCACACACTAACCTGCCGCCACTGCAAGTGAGGGTAGATGTTATTTATGATGCAGAGCATTCTGCCTCCTTGGAGGTATTAGAAGTTAGGTTATTGGCTTATTGCAACACTGTAAGCAAATTGTCTCTTCTTGTGCTGTACTGGACACGAATGGCAAAGGACCGTACTCAGTGGTGGAAGCTTTAAAGAAAAAACTAGAGGTGCACCCAAAAGGCAGTACCCAGATTTGTGTGAGGCTACAGCTCAGGTTCAGTGCTGCATCAGGGAAAGAATATTGTTTTAGGTCTGTGTTCGACAGCACTGAAATGTGAACTGGAGATGGATCTGAACCAAAATCCCAGATCCAAATCCAAGATCCAGTTTCAGATCCAAGTGTGCAGCTCAAATTTACCTTTAGAATGAGCCAAATCCAAACATCCTGAACTTTGGGAAAGTTCATCCCAAATCCAAGCTGGCATGAGTGATAGGACCTTTCCAATGTCAGACCTGACCTAACACCAACTATTTAAATCCAAAACAGCCCTAGATAAAAAAAAACATGCACCAATAAGTATGTTGGGGAACTCTCAAGAATCCTACCATAGGTTATTATGCAGCACAAGAAAAATTATTTATCTCTGCTTTGGAATAAAGAAAAATGTAGATGGAGTGAAAGATACTGTAGGTCTAGCTAGTATTTTCCATTGCCTCCTTTTGCAAACACTGTAGAAACCTATCCCTTCAATCTGATATCTTCTCTTCAATAATGACATGACAAGAGAATCTATGGGAGCAGGTGAAGTACAGGATGTATGGTTCAGCTAGCTCTAATAGCTATTTACCTATGCCAATAGGGAAGGTGGCTACAGACTAAAAATCAAAACCTAGCACACTTGTAGTGACAGCTTTTGTAAAGATACATTCAAAGTCAAAAGACACATTTAAAAAAGAATCATTGCCAGCCCTTGACTCACCAGTGACGTGTGATGATGATGATGATGATGGGCGATCACTCGTTACCGAGTATGATCATCTTCCATGGGAGTTATGGGTCCTCAGGTGGCTAACAAGGCCAATCCTTGAACCACAAGTTCTATTACAATGAGGGCAAATGTTTTCAGACTCAGCAGGAGGCTGTTGACCATGACTGGAGAACTCCTTTCTCCTGTGCCTCTTGTCTTCTTCGGCTTGTTGGCGAGCAAGTTCAAAATGCAGGGGACCATCAAGTAGGACTTCACTCCATTTTAAGTGATCCTGGGCAAGTGTCTCCCAGGTATCAATGTCAATATTACATTTTTTTAGGTTGTCCTTCAGCAAGTCCTTATAACGCTTCCATTGTCCATCCACGTTACGGTACCCTTCTTTCAGCTGAGAGAACAGGACCTGTTTTGGGAGACAATGGTCTGGCATCCGGATAACGTGACCAGTCCAGCAGAATTGCTGACGGATGATCATTGCCTTGATACTGGTGGACTTTGCCTCTTCCAGAACATTAATATTGGTGCGCCTGTCTTCCCATTTGATCTTCAGAATCTTATGAAGGCAGCGTTGATGGTGCCTCTCAAGGACTTTCAAGTGGTGTCTATAGGTTAGCGACGTGTATTCATTTCTCAGAGAGGAGGATTTTTTCCAGTTGGGGTGAGATCCTCACACCTGCTCCAGCCCATTTACACTGCATAAAAAGGCCAGAGCAGAGTAAAGGGGCCCAGTTCTCGGGCTGCGGGAGAATTCACTGCAGGCAGGCACTGCAGAAGACAGACCCCTCTGGCACAGGAGTGTGTGGCATGCAGCTCTTGCAGAGATTTCAGGCATGGCTGAAGCCTGTAAGGCATCCTGTGGACGTTCTTGTTACTTAGATAGGTCCCCAGGACTGTCTAAGTTATGCCAGGAGCTGTTCCAGCCCCTGTAGCACCCCAGGATCGGGAGGGCTCAAAGGTGGTTTAAAGACACCTTAGCCTCCTCCTACCTCTGATCTGCAAATTCTGTGCTGTGACCCTTAGGGTGTGTCTACACTGCAATTAACACCCGTGGCTGCCCAGGTCAGCTGACTGGGCTCACAGGGCTCAGGCTACAGGGCTGTAAAATTGCAGTGTAGACAGTCGGACTTGGGCTGGAGCCCAAGCTCTGGGACCCTGCAAAGGGGGAGGCTCCCAGAGTCCAGGCTGCAGCCTGAGGCTGAACATCTGCACTGCTGTTTTACAGTCCCGTAGCCCAAGCTCCCGGAGTCCAGTCAGCTGTTTAACTGCAGTGTGCGAGGCAAAACACGACTCTCACTCTGGGTGTCTGAATGAGTTTATCATGAGACACTGAACAAGGGCCATTAACTTTCCTGCTCAGCAAAAGCTAAGCCCTGACAGTGTCTGCACTTGGTCACATTTTCTCTTCAACTCCAAACACTCCTCATCCCCCTGAGCACTTGTTTGGCTGGGATGTTTGTTCCTCATCACACTGAACAGTTTCTGCTCAGGCAAACCACGCAGCTGGGAGAAACTCTGTGAAGTTATAAACAATCCCCAGATGTTTTAATGGATGAATGGAAAGGATGGGACACTTCTGGGACATCCTATGAAAAATTGGGCCTTTCCTAATTGTACCAGGACATATGGTTACTTTCCCACGAGGTATACTCAGAAATACTCTAGTATTTATAGCTAGATACAATCAATCCCGCATTTAAACTGCTCACTTTAGTGCCCCTCCTGCACTCCAACTGTGTCAGGAAGGGTCACATATTGCCCATGTTAATGATCCCTTGAGTAAAAGAATGTTTTCTGGTCTCTACCCCAAACCTCTCTTTATTAAGTCCCTGTGTATGCTCCCAGGTTTTTGCCCTATAATAATAATACAGTACTTACCTCCCTCAGAGGGATTTTTGAGAATTAAGTAATTAAAGTCTATCAATACTCTGAAGATGAAAAGCAGAGCTGGTCAAAAAAGAAAAAAAAGGAAGGAATTTTCATGATTTTTTTTTTAATTCCCCCTCCATATTTTTTAAATTCAGAATATTTTGACGAAGCTGATGAAAAAACAGGAGGGAAAAAAATGCATGAACATTTTGTTAAAATTTTCCCATTTTTTAAAAAAGGGTGACATTTTGTATTTTGAAAGGCAAAAGACAGCTCTAAGGTAAAACACTAGACAAGTGCTGGTTATTCTCATTCCACAGAGTTTGCATTTCTGCTGTCATTCATATTAACCTATTAACAAACAAAATCGCACCAGCTACAACCAGCTACAACTTATTTAATTCTAAATCCAAATACTGTCACACAACATACTCGGCCCTTGTCCTAAAGGGAGCACACTTGGGATGAGGGAAGAATTCACAATTTATGCCTTTCTAATTCTAGTTGTCACTATCCCACCCAGGACAAATCCCCACTTACCACAGGAGAAATCAAGTCATATCTGTTCTTTCAGTCCTGGGATTTTCGACAATAGATCTTACTTCTGCTCCAGAAGGACTGGACTTAACTGAGGGAAAAGGCTGTCTTGATTAACTCTCTCACATGGTTGTACCTCTGGCAAGGGGTATTTCTCTGTAATATCCCTCTGCCCCCTCCTAGCCTCTTTATAGATTAGGTCAAGTCGATCTGTATAATTCTCCTTTCTCAGTTCCCCATTGCAGGCAGCATGATAGGAAAGGGGCCTTTATCATAGCACTGTAGGGCTGGAAGGGATCTCAAGAAGTCATCTAGTCCAGACCCCTGAACTGAGGCAGGACCAAGTGAACTTACACCATCCCTGACATCTGTTTGTCCAACCTGTTCTTAAAAACCTCCAGTGTCAGGGATGCCACAGACACTCTAGGTAACCTGTTCCAGTGGTTAACTAGCCTTGTAGTGAGGAAGTTTTTCCTAACATCTAACCGAAATCTCCCTTGCTGCAAACTAAGCAATTACTTCTTGTCCTACTCCTGGAGGACATGGAGAACATAGTTAGAGTTCTAGCTGGCATCAGAAATAGATGTATGTAACTAATTAACACAGTATGAATGACACGTATTACAATCAAATGTATCATTTGATATTTGCTTTGTGGGAATTCAAAGGAAACATTGCTCGTCAGCAGGATTAGCAATGGGGGAGCTTGAGCACTTGGATGCTGACAGAGCAAGACCTCACAGACATGGTCCAATCAAAATCCACTTTGGGAATCAAACTACCTCCAAACTCTTGGCCACAATGTCAGATCTTCACCTGCCGTATGTCACTGCTGCAGCCAGGGCTGGCACAATTTCCTACGCTCCCAGAGGGTTTTTTTTTGCTTGGGGCGGCAAAAAACCTAGAGCCGGCCCTGGCTGCAGCAGTGCAGCTATTCCAATGTACACCAGCTGCAGATTAGGCCATGAATCTTATTATTAGTAATTATTGGTATTGCAGTGCTGCCTAGGAGCTCCAGTCATGCACCAGGACCTCATGGCACTAGGTGCTGTACAGACCCTGCCCCAAAGAGTTTACAATTGATGCATAGGATGAGACAGCAGAGGGATGCAGACAGATGTGGAAGTACAAGAAAACAAAAAGACTGTGTTGGTCAGCATGACAGGCAGTTATCTCAGCACCCCAGGAGCCTAACGGTTGTCAAGATTTTCGTATACTTCACAGCAAAGATGAGTTTTAAGGAGGACAATGAGGTGGCTTTGGGGATGTTTATGGGGAGCTCCTGCAATCTTTAGGGATTCACCCATCACTGCTGAAGAGTTATAAAGGGTAGGGGTGTCCCATGTGTCAGGGTGCACCTTCTCCCACTCTGTCTTCGAGTAACCCACACGAACTAGAACCTCCTGCAGCCATCTGGCTAACATGGCCCTCCAAGCTGTTTCTCTTTCACATGGGGACATCCCCAGCAGTGCCCAAGGTGAAGCTAAAGCGTTTAGCCCTCTGAAACACCCAGGTCCCTTCCCAGGCCCCACTTCCCAAACAGAAGCTTAGCAGCCTCCCTCCGCTCACAGCATTTAGACGTTCTTTATTATATTATTATTATTATTTATTTTCTGTTGTGTTAACAGAGCATCTAATGTGACTAAATAGGACAACCTGCTCTCCCATCCCTATGAAAAATATATGATGTGCTTTATACATCTCTCGTCTTTGCTTCCCTGCCTCCCAGCGTGCTCCCCCGCCCCAGCAGCCTTTGCCCCCCTTTCTCCCCCTGGCCAGGGACAGCACACAGGAGACCCAGAAGCACCTCTTGGGAGAGCAAATAGCCCAGTGCAATGGGTATCATTGGCACCAGCTACAACCGAGTGTGTGGAGGTTAGGGTTTGGGGGGCAGGTTTGAGAAGGGTGGAGGGGTGTGTGTATGGGAGAGAGGGAATCTATGCGCAGAAAGCGGCCAAGCGGCAGCTTACCCTGTTAAATATTAATCATCTCTGCTTCTGCAATTTCGGCAATGCGTCTGGGCCCACCACTATTGAATTTTTCATTAACACCACTCACTTTCAACTGCACTTCTCCCACTTTCCTCCGCCAGTATCCCCCTCTGTCTTCCCCTCCTCCCCACCCGCTATCAGCCTCCCCACTGCCACCAAGCCCTCTGATTCCTGCATCTTTCCCTCCCCCATTATGTTCCTAGGCCAGAGCTTGGTGGGGGAAAGGGACACGGACAGGGGATGGGAAAGAGGCGGAAGATCAACTCTCTGTGGGGGGGGAAATATGTAAGGGCAAGTCAACAAGTCCCATGCTAAATAATACACAAGACAGGTCAGGGCAGAAATGCTGACTCGGGACTGGGAGCTTTTTAAACCACACGGTCTAAGTTTCTTCATCACTACCTTGCTCTCTGCAGGTAAATCAGGAGCACAAATGTATATGCCGAAGAGGGGCCCTGAGTAATTTCTACCTAATTGCAGCCTCAGTCTTCTTTGCCAGTGCAGCCAATGATTGGAGAGCAATGCCACATGTTAAATAGCCAGAAGAGGCAGTGGCGAGAATCAAGGACAGAGAAGGCTCATACAGGCAGTCTGAACATTGAGAGGGGACTCTGAAGAAGACCTAGGTGAGACAATACATTCTAGCTCTCAGACAGACCTTGTGACTCAGCCCATGTTTTTTAACCTGTATTTGCCTCTGTCCTGTTGTAGCTGGTGCAATTTTGTTTGTTAATAGGTTAATATGAATGACAGCAGAAATGCAAACTCCATGGAATGAGAATAACCAGCACTTGTCTAGTGCTTTACCTTAGAGCTGGTTTTTGCCTTTTAAAATATGAAACGCCGCCCTTTTTTTAAAAAATGAGAAAATTTTAACAAAATGTTCATGCATTTTTTTTCCTCCTGTTTTTTCATCAGCTTCGTCAAATTATTCTGAATTTAAAAAATGTGGAGGGAGAATTTTTTAAAAATCATGACAATTCACTCTTTTTTTTTCTTTTTTAACCAGCTCTGCTTTTCATCTTCAGAGTATTGATAGACTTTAATTACTTAATTCTCAAAAACCCCTCTGAGGGAGGTAAGTACGGTACTATAATTCCGATTGTAGGCCCAGAGAGGTTAAATGATCTGTCCATGGGCACAGAGCAATTGGTATCAGAGATGGACTTAGAACTCAGGAACTCCTGGTCCCCAGGCCTAACCTTTCACCAATTGCTAAAACCAATTTCATCCATATTTCAAAACCAGATGGCTGCATTACAAAAGTCAGGTCAGGCTGCTGAATGGCAACAGTGTAGCAACAAGTCACATAATTTATATACTCCAAGTCTTAAAAAATAAAGAAATGAATAGGCCAAAACATACACTGACTACATAATTAACAGGCTGGGCCAAATTCTCTGCTGGTGTAACTCTATCAAAGTCAGTAGAGTTATGTCAGCAGAGAAGACAACCCGTTGTTCTTATCTAGTGTAAAGAATTGTATATTTCATTGCAGCACAACAGCTGGTAGATGTTTGTAATGTATTATTTTTATTATGTTAATGTTAGTATCTAAATATTTTTAAGGGATAATGCTAAGTAGAAAATATTATTCATTAATATATTTATCAAATGCAAACTGAATTATATGGTGACATGCTTATAACTTTGCACTTCATGAGACTAATTTTGTATCTGTAGGTCATTAGGAAAGTGTATAACACATTGTTAATTTATGTTAAAATCTTGAATGTATGTGGATTTTCATATGAGACTGAACAATGTGTCCTGGAATACACACATACATACTGTATATATGATTCTTATATTTCTTTGTCAAAAGGGCAAACCGCTGAAGTCCATGCTTAGCTTTAAGCACAGGGATTTTCCCATTTGAATCAATGGGACCATGCACAGGTTTAAAGTTAAGCATGTGCTTAAACACTTTGCTAGAGTGAGGCCTACATTTGCCACAAGTGTTAGTCACATTGATTCATTTGACCAGCTGTAGTAGAAAAGCAAAATCTAAATCAAGTTTATGCTTGTGAAGTGCATTGAGGTCGACAAATATAAAAATATCCTTGGAATGATCTGCATAATTCACTAGTGGCTTGCACCATTTAGGTGAAATTCACACCTGGGCAGACAGCCAGCCAAGGGTTAGGCAGCATTTATGTCTTGCTTAAGAAGGGACATAAGCGGTACATAGCCCTTGTGTTGGCTTATTGTCTAGGGGTAAATTTCACCCTTTATGCCATATACACTATGCTACAAAAATGGTATTTAACTGACCCATGCAGAGCCCCACTGCCTTGCAAGATCAGAGCCTAAGGCTGTCTAGACTTCAGACTTTACCGCTGCACTGCTGTAAGGTCTCCTGTGTAGCCGCTCTATGCTGGTGGGAAAGATCTCTCCTGCCAGCATAATTAAACCACCCCAATGAACGGTGGTAGCTATGTCAGTGGGAGAGCGTCTTCTGCCGACATAGCGCTGTTCACACTGGCATTTTTGTCAGTGAAATTTTTGTTGGTCAGGGGTGTGTTTTTTCACACCCCTGACCACCAAAAGTTTTACCGACAAAGGTGCTAGTGTAGACAAAGCCTTAAAAATGTTTCAGAGAGTTTTAAGCAATTAGTGCTTGGCCTTGTTGTTTATAACCCTTTGCCTGCAGCAGCAACCTGCTTCCATGCTAACTGCACACGGCTCAAGAGGTAGGGAAAATATTATCACTGATACATTTTAGAAACTGCTAAAAATGGCTTCTCTGTAAGTCAGGCTGCCACCACGCTCAGGTCTAATGTAGCGCAACCCAGCAGCACTGGAGACCAGCACCACAGGATCGCCTCATTCTGAATAAATAACAAAGCTTTTATCCCCCGAACTGGTCTGGCACAAGTGACATGTTAAACATTCATTTCAAAATTAAGCAATGATGGTACAGTATGAATATTTTATAACGTTGCCTCAAGAGCATCTGGGCCCTGGGGAGACATTAGCCAGTCCTGAGTCCTCTGCTTCACCCCTCGCTACCCCTCCTCATCTCTCTCTCAACTTTTACCGTAGCCATCTACCATCGTTGGTCTCCCTCCTACTTCAGCCCTCTTGCATTCCTCTTTCTGTTGCCCTTCCTTCACCTTCCCCTCCAGGCTTCTCTCTGGTGTATCAATGGTATGTAACAATTGGCAGAAATCTGATGCTTTTAAAAAATTGGTCACTTAAAAAAAATCATGTTGACAGTGTGCCTCTAAATGTTATTTTTATCACCCGTTTGGGCCCTACATTGCCCAGACACAGACCATTCCAGTGTGATTAGGGCCCCTTGTGAAAACTGTGGGGTAGATTCTTTCTGGCCGCCTGCCTGGTACCCTAACTGGCCTGCTTAGAGTACCCCTGGAATGGGGGAGCTCTGAGGTGGCCTACAGCATGTAGATGATTGCTACTCCAGCTGTCCCCAGCACCCCGATGAAGGGTGAGAGCTCGACACAGGTGAAGCAGGACATACCCATGTCCTGCCAGTTCTCAACTGGCACATGGTCCCACAAGGAGTAAGCTGGGTCAGTCCTTAAGATGCTCTAATTTCTGTGACAGGGATAGGGCCAGCACAGATGCCCTTGGAGAGTCAGGGAGGAATAACTTTTTCCTTTACTGTCCATATAGTGAAGCTCCTGGAGCAGAAGAGTATCTGGACCTGTATTTAATAACCACCACCATGCCATTGACTATCAGCAGATCTCAAACCCATCTCCTGTAGCTCCAAAGCACAGGCCTCTACCACTTGAGCTCTGCATGTCTTGAGCTAAACAATGTAGGCAGATAGCATTTATGTGGCCAGCCACCAGATGGTGACAAAGATATATTTGGCAGTGTGGTGCTGTAGCGGGGTGGTTACCCACTCCTGCCCAGAGGGGTTTAAAGACAGCCCTGGGAGAGGGCTGGGGCAGGGGAAAAGCTCTAAAAGCTGGGCTGATTGGGGCCACGCCCCAATCAGGCCACAGCTGGCTTGTATAAAAAGGCTGTGAGCCAGAGGCCAAACAGTCTCCCTCTGCCTGTAGAGGGAGAAGGGCCTGGCTGCAGGGAGCTAGAGACAGAGTACCTGAGTGGAGCAGGGCTGGGGAAAGGCAGAGGAGCTAGGGAGCTCCAGCCTGGAAAGCCCCAGGCTGCAGCCTAGCATAAGGCCAACAGGTACTGGGGGTTGCAGAAGGCAGCCCAGGGGTAGGCAAAGGCAGCAGGTCTAAACCCAACTTTGCCAGTGATGAGTAGGCTGATACTGCAGTCTTCCCCAGGGTGTGGGGCTAGATGATGACTGGCAGAAGCCTTATACTGAGGCGTGGTGGGGATAGTGGGTGGGGGTTTCCCGGGGAGGGGAGACCCTGAGAGAAAGGGGTTACTGCCAGGGGGCAGCACCCCAGCTAACAGGGCACCGGAGTCCAGGGAGGGACATGGGGGCCAAGTGGATCACCGGCCTGCAGAGGGCACTCCGGGCTGGAAATCGAGCTAATTCACTGAGAGACCAGCAGGAGGCGCCGTAGGGGTGAGTCCCGCACTGCTACAGGTGCATATAGTAAAGTCACCATGGTGTTTAAATGAGTGAAATTAATCCCCATTTGGTATAAGGCGCACAGGTGTTTGCAGGGTCAATTACTCATCCATCCATGTGGAAAATGTGAAAATTGCAATGGTCTGTAATGTTATTAACAAGCAGAGAAAGGGAGTTTTTGCTCAACAGGAGGAGTGCTCTCTGTCCATGGTACGTGTGGCACAACAGAAGATACTATGTGCAAATCTCAGAAAGGGATTGAGATATTTCTTCTTTGTAGTATATTAAACAAAATGTGTGCTATAGAAAATCCACTTTAAATATTGAAGGAGATAACTAAACCTTATTAATATACGCTCTTTCTTTCCCCCTTTTTATTAAAAATTCACAAGGCTTGTCAGCCCTGATCTCAATTAGGCAATGTGTTTGTCAGGATTATTTGTTCCACGTTTTCATAAACATTTGATGAATTATATGCAAACGTTACATTAATGTATTAATAAGACCGAGGTTTTACTTACACAACATGCAGGAAAGGCAGAGTTAAGACTCCCACAGTAACGCAAACTCTGCCCTCCTTAGGCATCTGTGCATTGCCCTGGGACCTTGCCTATGGTGTGATCACATGACCTGGGACAATGGCAACATATTGGGCCCAAGCCTCTGCTGATATAAGTCAGCAAAGCTTCACAGACTTCAGTGGAGCTGCACTGATTTACACCAGGACAGAGCCTATTATTTTGCATTATACAGTGTTGGGAAGCAGTTGCACCTGTTTCTATAATAACAGATGCACCTATGAAGACTTTTATTTGACTGCAGCTAGGGCCTGATCCTATAAAGTGCACAGGAACCTCGTGAGAGTCTGAGTGCCTTCAACTCTTGTTGGGTATCAATCCTCCAAAGAGTAAGCCCTCATCTTTCAGGGCACGTCTACATTGCACACCATGGGCAGTGGCATGTAGCGTACATGTAGCTACACACTGCAGTGGAAAGCAGGCTGCATCCACACTGCAGTGTGTAGCTGCATGTCTCAGTGAAAAGCTCTGGCAGCGGCAAGGCAGCAGGACACTACACTGCTAAAAAATAGCAATGTAGATGGGGGAGGCACTTCTTGGGTATGTAGAGAACCATGAAGGAGACATACCCACAGAGTTCTGGTGTGGCTTTACTCGCCTGAGCAGTGCCTCACCACCTACACTGCTATTTATACCCTGGCTTGGAGAATGTGCAGTGTCTGGACTCTGCATGCCACCATAAGGAGTGCACCGTGTAGAGGTATCCTTAGGGATTTTGGAACCATAAGCATCAACAAACCCTATTGTTTGTTATATTTAACCACTAGGGGGCAGAATTCCAATTTCTACAAGAAATTGGTCTAGACACAGCATTTGTATGAGTACATCTATTTTGATTAAGGGTATGATTTTTTACCAAAATAGTTTTTTACCAGTATGACCTCTGTGATTGCACTTATACTGATATAATAGTGGCTTATACCAGAATAGCTTTTTCCACTTTCCATACAGGAATGAGTAATATAAGCACCTTTATACTGGGCTAACTGCATCCACATCAGTGGGTTATAGCACTTTAAATATACTGGTAAAATTAAAGTGGTACAACTTTTGAGTGTGGACATGGTGGAGGGCCCAGATCCTCAAAGGTATTCGGGTGCCTAACCCCCAATGACTTCAACTGCCTCAGAGATATTTAGGTGCCTAACTTCCATTAGCACCTTTGAGGATTTGGGCCTAGGTGCCTCCTGATTTTTGTGCAATTTAAATCTCATCCTTAACACTGCACTAATGAAGAGTGTTGTGTGTGTGTTTATAAGTATAATAAAAATAAAATAAATAGGTGGGGGAGAAGGACGCTCACAACTTCAGGGAGAGATTTCATAGAAGATAAACTAGCAGCTGCAGTCCACTGAGCTGAAGATACATGGGTTTCATAGATTTCTTTGATGACTGACAGTCTCCACTTGGGTCACTGAAAGGATAATATGAGGGTGACTTCCACTGACGAGATAAAGCTGTAGCCTGGGATACAGCTTTATGTGGGGGGGAAAGTTTAGTCTTTAGATCCTTGGAAGTACTTGTGTGAGTAAGTGCTACTGAACCAGGGTAAAAGTTGCAGAATTGGACACTTAAGCTCCATATTTTCCAAGAAATGACAGCATCTGGTGACAGCAACTCTCTCTGCTATGTCAGGGATCCAGTGCATTGCCCCCGTGATATACCATTCTTCTGCTTGTTTCTTTAGGAATCCAGCAATCCAATAACAAAGAATTTTAATCCCAGATCAAAATAATCCATGTCCTTATCTCCCATCCACTGCGATTTATGTTTTCCCCTCTTTCTCGCTGGTCTGGTTTATGCCCTTAATACCAGCAGACAAAGCTAAGTATAAATGCTGGTAAAATAGACAGTCCACCAACAAGGTACACATCTCCTACCCAACTACTCTGACTCTTTACAGCAGAGGTCAGCAACCTTTCAGAAGTGGTGTGCTGAGTCTTCATTTATTCACCCTAATTTAAGGTTTCACGTGCCAGTAATACATTTTAATGTTTTTAGAAGGTCTCTTTCTATAAGTCTCTATAATATATAACTAAACTATTGTTGTATATAGACTCATAGACTCATAGACTTTAAGGTCAGAAGGGACCAATATGGTCATCTAGTCTGACCTCCCGCATGATGCAGGCCACAAAAGCTGACCCACCCACTTTCCCTTAACTCAGCTGTTGAAGTCTCCAGATCGTGATTTAAAGACTTCAAGTCGCAGAGAATCCTCCAGCTTGCGACCCCTACCCTATGCTGCGGAGGAAGGCGAAAAACCTCCAGGGCCTCTGCCAATCTACCCTGGAGGAAAATTCCTTCCCGACCCCAAATATGGCGATCAGTAGAACCCCGAGCATACAGGCAAGATTCTCCAGCTGGACACTCATTTTACCAGCGATGGCACGTTATTGCCTAATTGACTAAAATCACGTTATCCCATCAAACCATTCCCTCCATAAACTTATCTAGCCTAATCTTGAAGCCAGAGAGGTCTTTCGCCCCCACCGTTTCCCTCGGAAGGCTGTTCCAAAATTTCACCCCTCTGACGGTTAGAAACCTTCGTCTAATTTCAAGCCTAAACTTCCCCACGGCCAGTTTATATCCATTTGTTCTCGTGTCCACATTAGTACTGAGCTGAAATAATTCCTCTCCCTCCCTGGTATTTATCCCTTTGATATATTTAAAGAGAGCAATCATATCCCCCCTCAGCCTTCTTTTGGTTAGGCTAAACAAACCGAGCTCCTCGAGTCTCCTTTCATAGGAAAGGTTTTCCATTCCTCGGATCATCCTAGTGGCCCTTCTCTGTACCCGTTCCAGTTTGAGTTCATCCTTTTTAAACATTGGAGACCAGAACTGCACACAGTACTCCAAATGAGGTCTCACCAGCGCCTTGTATAACGGAAGCAGCACCTCCTTGTCCCTACTAGAAATACCTCGCCTAATGCATCCCAAGATCTCATTAGCTTTTTTCACAGCCACGTCACATTGCCGACTCATAGTCATCCTGCGATCAACCAGGACTCCGAGGTCCTTCTCCTCCTCCGTTACTTCCAACCGATGCGTCCCCAGCTTATAACTAAAATTCTTGTTAGTCATCCCTAAATGCATCACCTTACACTTCTCACTATTAAATCTCATCCTATTATTATTACTCCAATTTACAAGGTCATCCAAGTCTCCCTGCAGAATATCCCGATCCTTCTCCGAATTGGCAATACCTCCCAACTTTGTGTCATCCGCAAACTTTATCAGCCCACTCCTACATTCGGTTCCGAGGTCAGTAATGAATAGATTAAATAAAATCGGACCCAAAACCGAACCTTGAGGGACCCCACTGGTGACCTCCCTCCAACCTGACAGTTCACCTTTCAGTACTACCCGCTGCAGTCTCCCCTTTAACCAGTTCTTTATCCACCTCTGGATTTTTATATCGATCCCCATCTTTTCCAATTTAACCAATAATTCCTCATGCGGTACAGTATCAAATGCTTTACTAAAATCGAGGTATATTAGATCCACCGCATTTCCTTTATCTAGAAGGTCTGTTACTTTCTCAAAGAAGGAGATCAGGTTGGTTTGGCACGATCTGCCTTTCGTAAACCCATGTTGTAATTTGTCCCAATTGCCATTCACCTCAAGGTCCTTAACTACTTTCTCCTTCAAAATTTTTTCCAAGACCTTGCATACTACAGAAGTCAAACTAACAGGCCTGTAGTTACCCGGGTCACTTTTTTTCCCCTTCTTGAAAATAGGAACCACATTAGCTATTTTCCAGTCCAACGGTACCACCCCCGAGTTTACAGATTCATTAAAAATTATGGCTAAGGGGCTTGCAATTTCTTGTGCCAGTTCCTTCAATATTCTAGGATGAAGGTCATCCGGTCCGCCCGATTTAGTCCTGTTTAGCTGGTCAAGTTTGGCTTCCACCTCTGATACTGTAATGTCAATCCCCCCTCCTTTATTCCCCTCTGTCCTGCTCCCTCTATTCCTAAGCCCTTCATTAGCCTTATTAAAGACCGATGCAAAATATTCATTTAGATATTGTGCCATGCCTAGATTATCCTTAATCTCCACTCCATCTACAGTCTTCAGCGATCCCACTTCCTCTTTCTTTGTTTTCTTCCTATTTATATGGCTATAAAACCTCTTACTATTGGATTTAATTCCCCTCGCAAGGTCCAACTCTACACGGCTTTTGGCCTTTCTCACTGCATCCCTACATGCTCTGACCTCAATAAGGTAGGTTTCCTTGCTGATCCCTCCCCTCTTCCATTCTTTGTACGCTTTCTGTTTTTTCTTAATCGCCCCTTTGAGACGCCCGCTCATCCAGCTAGGTCTAAATCTCCTGCCTACTAACCGTTTTATATAAAGTAAATAAGGTTTTTAAAATGTTTAAGAAGCTTCATTTAAAATTAAATTAAAATGCAGAGCCCCCCCAGACCGGTGGCCAGGACCCGGGCAGTGTGAGTGCCACTGAAAATCAGCTCGCGTGCCGCCTTTGGCACGTGTGCCATAGGTTGCCTACCCCTGCTTTACAGTATGGTGTATATGTAGGGAACTGGCTACATAAAGGAAAATATTACTTCAAGGATAGTTTTTTGCTTCATACAAATGTTACTTCTACTTCTGACTTGTTTCTGGCATCTGCTAGGATTAGGTACCCTTTGTTAAGAGAAGCAAATAATTCTGCACCCTCGACTTGATCTTTAATAGCAGAAAAATAAAGTACAAAGGATCAGTTTCAGATCAACTCTTACAATTATTTGTATCTGTATTACAATAGCACCTAGATGGCCATTCTACCAGGCACATACACCTAGACAAATGTGGGGTGAGGGTTGAGGGGGCAACAGAGGCAGAAGAAGGAAAAGTGACTTGCCCCAGGTTACACAGCAGGTCAGTAGCAGAGGCAAGAGTTGACTGCTGGTCCAAGTGTCCTATCCACTAAACCATGCTGCTTCTCTGCAGCATAGACACCTCTTCCGAGATGCATGGCTGGTGTTCCTTGCTCACATGCTCAGGATCACCAGATTTGGGGTGAGGAAGGAATTTTCCCTCAGGTCAGGGACTTATTTGTGTGTGTGTGCCTTCCTCTGCAGCATGGTGTGTGGATAACCTGGGCCTGTATCTCACCTAATCAGTTCCCGGCCAGTACAGGGGTCTCAGGCATGGGTGGCATGTCAGTCTCTCCTGGTCTCTGCCTGTGACACACAACAGTTTAGTCTCCTGAGGACTGAAATGTTTTAGTCTAACTAAAGTCATTGGACTCAATACAGAGATATATGGGTGAAATTTATTGGCCTGTGATATACAGAAGGTCAGACTTGGGAGGGATAGCTCAGTGGTTTGAGCATTGACCTGCTAAACCCAAGGTTGTGAGTTGAATCCTTGAGGGGGCCATTTAGGGATCTGGGGCAAAAATACTTGGTCCTGCTGTGAAGGTAGGGGACTGGACTCAATGACTTTTCAAGGTCCCTTCTGACTCTATGAGACAGGTATATCTCCATATTTAAAAAAAATCATCTAATGATCCCATCTGGCTTTAAACACAATGAAATGATGAGCATCCAGTTTAATGTCATTTATCTTGAAGTCTATCAGGCCTCACACAGGTACCATACAATTTCCTATCTGACATATAACAATTCCACACTCTGAATCCCAGGGAAAAAAAGTCCTGTGGGAAATCCTGGCCTCATCCAAATCAATGGGAGTGACTTCTCTGGTCCCAGCTCGCTCCTCTCTGAACCCACCGCTAGCTCTGCAATATCCTTTCTGAGCTGGGGTGACCAGTACTGCACACAGTAACCAGAGAAGGCCACACACATTAAGCATTATGATATTCTCCATCCCTTTCCTTATGCATCTGAACGTCTTGTTAGCTTTTTTGACCAGAGCTGTGCATAGAGCAGTGATCTTCATTGAGTTATCTACAGTGGCGCTCAGGTCATTCTCTTGCGTTGAGCCAGTTTAATTTAGAGGTCTGCAAGGTGTATATGTTTAAATTTCTCCCTCCAATGTGCATGACTTTGTATTTGTTGACATTGAATTTCATTTGCTATTATGTTGCCCATTCCCCACCTTGGTGAGGTCTCACGAAACTGCCTCACAGTCCGGACTTACCTAAATAACTTGGTGTTCTGTGTGTGCAGTGTAGCTATAGCCATGTCAGTCCCAGAATATTAGAGAGACATGATAGGTGAGGTAATGTCTTTTATTGGACCAACTTTTGTTGGTGAGAGAGACAAGCTTTCAAGCTCTGTGTGGCTCAGAAGTTTGTGTCTTTCACCAACAGAAGTTGGTCCAATAAAAGATATCACCTGCCCCACCATGTCTCTCTCGGTGTTATGTGCAAATTTTGCTCCTTCACAACTAACCCCTACTCTCCACATCATTCATAAATGTATTAAACTACAGAACCTTGAGGCACCCACTATTAACCTTTTGCCATGATGAAAATTGACCATTTACAACTATTCTTTGTGTTTTGTCTCCTAGTCAGGTTTTGATCCCCATGACTACTTAGCTTCTATAGTAGCCTCTTGCGTGGGACCTTGTCAGTGGCTTTTTGGAAGTCTAAATACAATATGTCAACCGGTTCTCCTTTATCCTCTCCTCTACTGACACATTCGAAGAATTCTAGATCAGTGAGACACTGTTTTCCTTTCATTTCAGAGGGTGATACTATTCAGTATATTACACAGCACTCTGGGATCTTTGGGATGAAAGGTGCTATGTATGTATAAGGCATCACTCTATACCTGGTCATTTACATCTCAGAAGAGTTTCTTTCTCACCCATGGCTGCTTTGTCCATCTCCTCGCTTACCCATAGCATTCTTACAACAGGTGAAATTCAGCGGTGTGCTAGGGGCCAGCACAAGACCTATGTACTACTGAAGTTCCAAATAAGGCCTAGATGAAGTACACACCTTACAGAAGTTTCTTGTACCTCCTACCTTACTTCCTTTCAATTCCTCCACACTAGCTTGTGGTCCCTAATGGGTGAGGTGAATCTGACATACCTGCAGTTCTGTATGGCTCCAAAGCAAGCCAAGAACTACCCTCTGATGGCTGCTTGCTTGTTCATGTGAAATGAGCTTTGAGGTGCAGCTCTCCATAGGCAAGTACATACCACAAATTCCACCCCAATGCTGGCACTAATTGGCCTCCTGAGTAGCCGCCTCAATCCAAGGACTGAACAGGCCAGTGGAGACTGTGCTGCCTTCTCACACATCAAGGTGGTGGCTCCAAGGGAGGTCTCAGGCATGTTGGTGGGGCATGGCAGGGGAAGCTAATGTTCCTGTTCTGTGAATAGACAGAGGACTTCAGTCTCCAGAGCCAACGACCTGACATCGAGCCCCAAAACAAAATTCATTTAACAAATATCAAGAGCCGCTCTTAAATTAAGAGCCTCCATTACAATCTGGCCAAGAAACTGTCCCCTACCGCTGCCAACAAGTTTATTGCTGTACAAAGGCTCCCCAGCTACTGCACCCATTCATGAAGGGTGTGGCTGAGTATGAAGGAGCGTATGCTGTTCTTTTAAGGTAAAACCATGAGCTCACAATCACAGCAGACTGTTCCACCCTGGGATTGACCTATTGAAATAAGCACAGGGAGGAAGGTACTAGAAGCCAAACAGTTTGCTGCCATGAGTAGTGAGCTCTCCCCCAAGCTCCAGAACACCAACCTGGCCAGGCACAGAGACTGTTTGAGGACTCTGAGTTGAGGGGCTTGTCAGTCAGTCAGGGATCCTGAGATCCCTTTCACAGGGAACACCTGATGCCCCAATTGGGGAAAAAGGAAGGTATGGACTTAGCCACAGTGCTAACCCTGACCCCAATGGGGCACAGCACACTCCTTTGCACTAAGACTCCATTCTCCTGTTCTCACAAACTCAGTTTTGCTCACCATTTCATTGGGGGCAGACATATACCTATCTCATAGACCTGGAAGGGACCACGAAAGGTCATCAAGCCCAGCCCCCTGTCTTCACTAGCAGGACCAAGTACTGATTTTGCCCCAGATCCCTAAGTGGCCCCCCTCAAGGATTGAACTCACAATCCTGGATTTAGCAGGCCAATGCTCAAACCACTGAGCTATCCCTCCCCCCATAAGCGTATTCCTGGACATGCAGTAACCTTGGAAACCCATACCGGGGAACTGGCGTACACCAGGGTCTTGTTAAAACATATCCTGCTACTGTTCCAGAAAAGTTAAAAAAAAAAAGACTTTGGGTTGGTGTGTGGTCCTGGACCAACCCCGCAGCACACACCCCACTCACCTAGCTTTTCCTAGCTCCAGCTTCTGCTCTATACTGATTCCGCACATCCCTCCCTCTGACGATGGAACTTAGCCACGTCTTGCAGAGCTAGAAGTCCTGTCCCATCATCACCATGAAGTTTGCTCATCCAATATTAGGGCAATGAGGGAAGTATAAACCCTAGATAAGACAGACCATGGAGAGATGGTCTGGAACAGATTGCTGTTATTAACAGGCTTAGGCCCCAGTTCATCAAAGCATAGACCTAAGCATGTGCTTTGCTAAAGTGGGACCTTCATTTCTTAGCTGAGGTTCCAAGTCACCCTTGTATGACTTGTTCTCTCATAAGGGAGCAGAACCACCAGGTGGTCTTTTTCTCCTCTGACATGTTATGGCATATTATGACATAGTATAATAGTAAAAACAGTATTTTAGCCCTAGAGCATTTTGTATTTTATTAGTTTAGTTTAATTTTGTAGTTTAATTTTATTTTATGAATTAGAGTAGCAGCTCTTATTAATATCTTGTTTTAGCCTGGAATAATTTCTCCAGCATATTAAAAACAGTGCTACTCTAGTTAGTTCTAAGTTTCTTGTTAGCTTCTTGTTCCAAATGTCAAACTGTTTCATTACAACTACAAACAGGAGACACTCTGAATAAGAAACTAAGATAAGCACTCGGTACTAATTTGGGAAGCTGTTTTTAATCAAATATAATATAATATAATATAATTATAATTAATTAATAGTTGACATATCAATAGTACCATATAACACTGACATCTTGTGAAATAATATCAACCAAAATATAAAAATTAAATAAAAACAATGTTTAAATGTAAACTTTGTTTCAAAACAAAATTTTGAATTTTTCTAAATTAAAATTGTTCATGATTTTTTTTTCAGAATTTCTGTTTCATGAGAAATTTGGAAATTGTTTCTTTTTGTTCTGATTTGGAACAAAACCAAATTTCAAAGTGTTGGTATTTCCTGGGGAACTGAAATTCTGCATTTCAACCAGCTCTAGTTGTGACACCTTTGCCTTTAGTAACCCAGAGATCCCTTCTTCACAATCAGAATCACTCTCTCTTTATCTCTCCCAGTATCCCAGGTTAGGGATATACCTCCCCCCTTCTTTTTCTCCCTCTGACACAGGTGATTATCTTTCCTCATGGCAAAAGCCTGTTCTTGTCTAGACGCAGGCTGTAGGGTTTTTTTGCTGTCCAAGAGTAGATCTGTTGTAGGCATTGAATACAAATCAAGGCAGTTGCCTTAATACTCTCATTACATTTAAATCTAATGGGCTTTTTAAATATTCAGAATCAAAGGCACTTCACCACCAGTAAGCTTTTTTTTTTATACATCTTAAAAAAAAAAATCCCTGCATTCAAAAATCACCGATCTTGGCATCTCCACTCTCTTGCTCCCTCTTTTTAATTTTTTTTTTTTATATAAACTGGGCTAACTCACCAGGGAAGGGCTGTGCTTATAAACAGATGCCACTCACACAGGTTCCGGGAGGCCTTCATATCATTAGATGACGGTGAACTTTGAACTCCTGATTTGGAGCCTCTGTTTGCTGGAGAAGAGGAGGAGGCAGTGGGCACGAAGGGAAGTTCAGGGGGGGTTGATGGGGCCTCTCTAGTGTATTGCTGGCCTACCCTGGCACAGGAACGCTCAGGACTTCAAATCGGCTCCAGTCACTTTGAAGCTTCTCTCTCTCTCTTTCTGTCTTTTTTTCCCCCTTGCATCTATGAATCATTCATGTCTCCCCCCCTTCCCCCCCCCCCCCCGAGGTTCCTTTAAAAAAAAAAGAAGAAGAAGAAGAAAAAAGAGGGAGGGAAAAAATACTCACACGCACACAAAGCCCAGCCTATGTTTATGTTCTTATTGCTCTGTGCAGCTTATTATCACCAGTGTTGAACAAATTACTTACATGATGTTTGAACTGCACTGGCAGCCCTCAGAGCTACGTACTTGGTGGGGCAAATTATTTTGTTTTAAATGTTAATGTACAGTGGGGGAGCGTTAAATGCACAGGCACAGTGAATACTATTTACTTGGTGCATTGCAAAGCATTGGTCCCGGCTAGGGAGTTGCAGAATGCTACTGCGACAGCACACACACCTTCAGCCACAGGCTTACACCCCCGAGTTGAGAATGAAGATTTGGGTGGGAGAGATGGGACGATTTCTGATTTCCTTGGGGGGGGGGTGTTTTGTATTTTTCTTCATTACCCCACTGCGTTAAATGCCCCCACTCATCCCCCAACAAAATATAGCTTCATTTAGGAAATAAACTAAAGATGGGACTCAGCAGAGCTGGGTTGGTCCCCAGCTCTGCCTTTGTGACCTTGGGCAAGTCACCGAGGCCAGATTTTCAAAAGCTCAGTGCACACGGCTGGGGCCAGATTTGCAGAAAAGCCCAGTTGAGCTAGTTTGAAGTCAGGCTGTAAGACTCACAATGGGAGGTGCTGGACCTTAATCTCTCCGTGACTCAACCCCCCCCCCCCCTATAAAACGGGGCTAATCACAGTACTTTTCTTATATCCATTGTTTCTCTGGTCTAGTTAGATTGTAAGATCTTCGGGTAATGCATATGTACAGTACCTAACTTAGTCCTGATCTTGGTTGTGGACTCCAAGTCCTGTTGGAATAATATAATATAATATAATTATAATTAATAAAGTGATGGATACAGCAAGAATGAACTGTCAAAGCGGCACCAGACCTTGACAGAACTACAGCTGCAAAATCCGCAGACCTATCTCCACTGCTAATGATCAGTACCCCCCACAACACCCCTTTCCAGAGCCATGTGTCCTACACATGCCCACCTCATCCAGTGCATCAAATGCCCCAGCAACAACTGTGTGGGTGAAACCAGACAATCACTACCCCCCTCAATTAATTCATCCAGAAAAATGGCAAAAGACAAAAACACCTTAACAACACCTTCAAAAGACAAGCCTGGGACCTTAAATTCATAACTCTGGCTGGACTTATCAAAGACTCTGGTTTTATGGCCTATTACATGCCCTGCTACCTAAACTAACCCTCCATTGTCCTAGGACTGCAGATTTGTTAATTGCCACTTCATTTTAAGTGGTATCCTACAACATGGGTGAACTCTCTGTGCTTAACAATCTGTCCCACTTTGCATTTAGCTCAGACACTCAGGCCTGGTTTGTGAAACTCAAAAGTTGTCTCTTCCACCAACAGAAGTTAGTCCAATTAAAGATATTACCTCTCCCACCTTGCCTAATGTGTGTATTTTTCTAGAGCACTGTTCATCCCCAGTGCTTCACACAGTCTGTACAGCAAGGCTGAAACACCCTATCATCTCTGGCCTGGGAGCTGCCAACCAATTGGTACTCAGCACACCACAGAAACAGTGGCGAATTAGCCACTGGGCCAAGGGGGCCTGAGCCCAGGGGCCCTGGCCAATTGGGGGCCCCACAGAAAAATGGGCATCCCCATGCCCCGACCTGCTCTGCCCGCCCGGCATTCCTGCTAGGGAGGAATGGCATGGGGGCTTCCCCTGCTCCCCCACCCATCTGGCGCTTCTGCCACAGAGTGGGGTCGGGGCATGGGAAGCAGGGGGGACTGCAGGCAGAAAGGGTGAGAAGGGGTCCCCACTCGCTCTGGTCCAGGATGCCACAAACCCATAATCTGTCTTTGTATGGAAAAAGGCGATTTTGGCCAAGGGCACTAGAATTAACACCTCCTCTTATGAAAAGTCCCCTGACAGGATTTCTGTTATTGTGACTTTATCTGAAAGATCCTCATGCTGTAAACGTCATGGATCTCATTTTATTTACCTCTGGCAGGCAAACAGCTGAGCTGATTTCATTGGGATTTGAAACTATGGCTCAAGAGAGTCAAGGAGGTAGATAACTAAGGCCCTAATACTGTACTCGGGACTCATGCAAAGTTCCCATTGAGCCCAATGTGAACTCTTCCCAGATAAGGACTGCAGGCTCATGCTTATTGGGCCAGGTTGGACTCCTCTTCCGGGGTGCCACCCGATGTATTGGGGTCCCACTGAGCTCACCCGTTCCACCAGCCTGCGATCCCTTACACTGTCCTGCTGCACGCACATACACAGGTAGGGACACACCCAGCTGTAGAATCACACAGGGTCTGCAATCAGCTCTCTGTGGGAAAACACAGCTCAGCGATTGCCCAGTACTCAGGTGCACACACCCTCTGGAGTGTAAACCCAAAATTATATTGTCTTGCGCTGTATAGAGATCTATACAGCGTAAGATCTCCCTCCCTCAATGTGGAGGAAGATATGCATAGCTTTTTGGCCCCCCGCCCCAGTTATGAATTGCACACACTGGGTTTTAGACTAAACAAAAAATAAGTTTATTAACTACAAAAGGTAGATTTAAATGATTATAAGGGATAGCTAACAGATTAAAGCAGATTACTGAGCAAATAAAACAAACACACAAACTAGGCTTAATACATTAAATAAATTGGCTACAAATACTAATTTCTCACCCTAAATGTTGTTTTATGCAGGTTGCAGAGTTTCTTGACGGTAAACTGCACTGCTTGCAGCTTAAATCTCCAGGTATTCCTCTCACAGGCTAGATCTTTCTCGCCTGGGCGCAGCCCCTCCCCCCATTGTACTTCCTTTATTTCTTCAGATGTTTTCAGCAGTCTTCCTTCTTGGGTGGGGAGGCAGTGGAGAAGAGCCAGGATTAACTCACTCCCCATCCTTAAATAGGATTTACATATGGCGAGAATCCTTTGTTTCCTAGTTTGACCCACACCCTTTTCCAGTGGAAAAATTCCAGCATTTCAAGATGGTATCTGGTACCAGGTGACATGATCACATGACCCTGCAGTGTCAAAGCAGCATCCCAGGAAACTTCTCAGGAAGGAGGCAGATTAGTATCTTCAAAGTCCTATTGTCCTTCCTAATGGCCCATCCAGGCTCATTGCCTACTGTCTGGTGGGTGTTCCCCAAGTGTACACACAGTTGTAATTGTTACATAGTCAATATTAACTATTAACTAACTTCAGATACAGAAATGATACATGCATACAAATTGCATAATCACATTCAGTAAACTATAACCTTTCTAATGATATCTCACATGGCCTATCTTGCATAAAATACATCTTAGTTATGCCATATTCATATCATAAGCATATTTCTATGAAGAATATGGGGCATATGGTCACACTTATATAGGTTATTAACTACCCTCCCATCCTAGAATGCTGTATTATCTAACCAGCTGGCATTACATGGTGTGTGTTCTCCTCTTGGGTAGAGGGGCCATTTAAAAAAATTTCCCCTGACACTGACCAGAGTTAAACAGAACCTCCAACGTATTCCTTTTGTAGACACGTGACAGGCAGACTCTAAACAAGAGGTCATTTGCCAGTGATGTAGTTTAGTGAAACTATGCACATTTCATTCTCCATTCCCCTTCATTAACAACAAAAATCTCTGTGTACGTGTGTTGATCTATTTTCCTCCCTGTATGTGGAATGTGATCTCTTTGTCCTGTTATAGAGAAGCATTCCCAGGTTATGAACCAGGTTATATGGATAAGCTGGAAATCTGTATACATTAGAGAGGAAGACAGAGAACTACAATCATGTACTCTTTGTTCAGGGCTGGCATGGGCGGGTTTCAAGTGGGTTTCCTCTATGATCTGACGCTCTAGAGGGTCAGGAGCTCACTGCTCCCATCTGTTGGTGAACAGGGGGAAGAATGACCACAGAGCTGCTTCATCTGCATAAGCTATTTACCCAGAACTCCAGATGGACAGAAGCTCCAGGGGGAAGGAGCTCTCTGCCACATCTGTTGGTGACCAAGGGGAAGTAAGGCTACAGAGATAACTTACTTAAGCTTTCTAGCCAGAATTCCTCCAGTGATACTAGGGGATTCATCATAACTGTATATAGTGTCAGAATTGTTTGGGTAGAGGAACTGAGCAAAATGGGGGGGGAGGAGGAGGAGGAAGAGGAGGGGAAAAAAGGGTTGGGTTGTATGGTCTGTAGTAAGGATTCAGCTCAAGGATTAAGTATAGTACTTAATCTGGTCCTGTAATGTTCAGAAGATTTTATAGCAAGAGGTGATACAGACTGCTGGTTTCTCAGGAAGAGTTATTGCAGAGGCAGCTCCTTGATAGGGTGCAACCCAAATATGGCTCTTTGTTGAAGCCACAGAGGATAGTCCAGGGTTGAGTGAACTCTAGTGAAGCCATTAAATGAAGCTAAAATCACTTTAGCTGGGCTAAGTGCTGGAGGCTCAGGACAGGACAAGGTAGCACTTCCCAAGGGACTGGAGACAGACCTGCCTGTATGCACCTCACGACTCTGGGACTGTGCTATGAGTGGGAAGTAATGTGGTAAAGAGGTATTTGCCTATTGGACATTCACACCAAGTTAACAGACTAATATCAAAGTTACTGTGGGCAAGTGTATTCACTTGAGGGTACTCATAATTAATTTAGATACATGGCTGCTATGTTTTCCAAAGCTGATGCTGTGTTCACTTTCCCCCAATAAAGTTTTTGTTGTTTCATGCACAGATTCAATGCTTGAGAGTGAGAAACTGTTGCCTCTTAAGGGGCCAGGGACAGGGCCGGCGCAACCCATTAGGCGACCAAGCGGTCGCCTAGGGTGCTAACATTTGGGGGGCGGCGACCGCGGTGGCTGGATCTTCAGCCGCCCCGGTCATCGGCACTATTTCGGGGCCGGGACCTTCCGCCGCCTCTGTCGGGGGCAGCATTTCAGGGGCGGGATCTTCCGCCGCCTAGGGCGGCAAAAAAGCTGGCAGCGCTCCTGGCCAGGGAAGGTATTTAGTGATCCCAGAAATTCTGAGTGTGGGGGGTTGACACTGATGTTTGTTAGCTTTAAGAGGGTCTCCTAGCTCTTCCAACCCAGTCCTTATTGCTGCTGCTAACACCTGGCAGGAAGGATATATGCATTTCAGTATTTGTACATTTCCCCTGGTTGTCTTACCTGAAGTGCAATAGATGAATAGCATGGAACTGATTGTAACGGAGTTTTATTTACATGTCTCGAGGGATGGGAGCATGGACTTAGAAATTTATGGTGATATCGCAGGGATAGCCTGATGGCTGCTGCTTGTGGAGTGGAGAGCTTGTGTGCATACTGGATCTATTACAAATAGACCATCTACAGTTGAGCTTCCTCTCTGGCAGGAGTCACTGAGCTAAAAGCACATGCTGGTTGCTATTAACAGGTTAGATTGACTCCAGCAGGTATGTCCATTGCAAGTCTTCTTCTCTGACCCTGTGTAAGCAATGAAGCCAACCCACACACCACTTGTACAGTGGCAATATCCTCATGATTAACTGCAGATTCATGTGATCTGTTCATGCCTTTTTGAGTGGCTTATCTGAACGCTGCCCACTCGGCCATCTCCCTTAAGATTTATTCTCCTTTTCAACCTGCTGAGCAGCTTCAGAGAGCTGCCATTTGTGTGGGACTTTCCTCCCCAAATGACACTGTTCTGAGACACAGAATGGGCAATACTGAATCCTGGACCAGTGGATGGTCTTAGTCCAGTCTCCTCTAATAATAACAACAGTTAGCTCTTATCATCAGTAGATCTCACAGTACTTTATAAAGAGCAAGACCATTATCCCCATTTTAAAGATGGGGAAACTGAGTCATAGAGAGGGAAGTGACTTGCATAAGGTCATCCAGCTGGCCAATGGCTGAGCTAGGAATAGAATCAGGTCTCCTGAGTCCCAGACCAGTGCTCTATCCACTAGGCTACCCTGCTTTGTTTACACCCTTTGATCCTTCCCTATGACCAACACAACAGTCACCCCTAGCCCTTGGAAATCCTCAGCTTTCAGGTGTGACATTAGGGCATTTTATAGAGATGATACAATATACCATGCAGTGTTTTCACTGCCTCCAGTGTCTGGGCTTCACAGCACCAAGCTCCTGTTTCAGGAAAGCACTTCAGCACAGCCTAAATGTTAAGCATTCAGTTTTCAGGGCCTGAAGGAGTGAAGCTTTATAGATGTGCTTCACAGGATGAGGAGTAGAGTGCTTAGCATCTGCCCAGGTACTTACCTGGTTTTATCACGGTAATATCTGAGCACGTCACAGTCATTAATGGACTTCATCCTTACCACACCCGATGAGGCAGGGAAGTGTCATCCCCATTCTACAGATGGGAAACTGAGGCACAGGCTAGATTAAGGGGCTTGCCCCCTGTCATACATTGAGTCTGTGGCTGAGCAGAGACTTGAACCCAGGGCTTATGACTCCTACTCAGGCAGACCATCATTCCTCCCCTATGGGTAAAAAAACAACAACAAGTCAATTATGTTTTAAAAGCCCAACCCCTTTGTCAGTGAGATGGGTGGCATATATACAGCTCACACAATGATGTGAACTAAGGATTTTACCAGCCAGTCTGTGATGACCTGCCTAATTGACTTAGGGGTACAAGTCTTCTGAGTAACACAATATGCCAACTCATATGCTCATTCTCTGTACAGAGCCACTACAGCAAAACTTCCACTGTCAGAACTAAATACGGGCTTATGGAGAGGGATGTATGACCTATTTAATATGTTAAAAACATTAACAGCTTTAGTATTAATAATACATATTTAGGGCATATTCTGACTCCTCTGGTGTGGCTGAACTGTAAACTGTTTACTTTGAGTTTCTTTCCCAGGAAAAACATTTCTATTGCTATTATGTTAGATGTAAGCAGGATCTGAATGAGCTCTCCCCTGACAGCTAGCGGGGGAGGGGAAAGGCTGCAGGACCAGAATGTATTTACATGAACACACCCACTCTGCATATGTATCCAGCAAACAGAGCTGTGTTGCCGAAGTGATCAACTTGGAATGGTGTTGGGTTACAAATCACTTTAGTACTGAATGCAGGGGGTAATGAAATGTTGTTATCCTTATTGTATGAGAAAAGGGTAGCAGAACTGTAATTAGCCTGGCCTAATTGTGGGGGTCACCCTCACTTTAAATAAACTCGCTAAGCAGGTGGCTCAAATGCCAGCCCCCTGTGAAAATAAGTGAGGGTAAGAATAGATATTATCTTTTAGAGGGTATGGGCCCTGCCTAAGAGTCTGAGGCTTGGTACAACCTGTTTCTCTCCAGTGTTCAAAGATAAAACTAATTAAGGCTCTAATAGAAGGGGGGGAGGGGTTAAGCAATTGTTAGCACTGAAATTGTCTGCTGTGGGATAGTGTTTCTACCTAGTTTGCTTCAGCAATAGAGTGACCAGACACCCCAATAAAATCAGGACTATCCTGAGATCAAGCAGTTTGTCCTGCGTCCTGACCGAAGTAAAAAAGATACTTTGTTTTGGACTTTTTTTTTTTTCTTCTTGTTGGGGCGCGCCTTTTCAATTGTTACACTCACCCAGCACGTCCAGGTCTCGGTGGCATTTCGGCGGAGGGTACTTCCTTCTTTGGTGGCAAGGTTTATTACCCTCCGCCGAAATGCCGCCAAAGACCGTCAGCGACTGAAGGACCCTCCGCTGAAGTGCTGCCAAAGACTCGGACGGGTGAGTGTAACAACTGAAAAGGCGCTCCCCCTGCGGCGGTCCTGATATTTTGGAATTCTCATCTGGTCACCCTACTTCAGCAATGAGGTTCCCCCACTGAGAGCTGGGTGGAACCTCAAAAGACTAATCTACAGATGTCACAGTAGAGAAGTAGATGGAGCAGCTAATGAAGCAGCAATGCTAGAGCAAGTACTGGATGGTGGAGTGAGCCAGGTGCCTTCTCTTCTCCTACTGCAGAGTAGGAGATGAATTCACAAGATACACCCATGAACTCTGGGTCTTCACTGATCAAGGACAACAACTGTGAGTGTGGTGTGGTGGAGGGAGAACAGACGGAACTTTTGATTGTTGAACTCAAGAACCGGAGGAAAAAGACACTGCCCAACATACTCTAGGGTGGGTATTTTTCTCATGGTTGAATACTGCTGGTGGTGTTTTCCCAACTTAATGCGGGTGATTTCCCTCCTTTCATTAAAAGTTTCTTTTCTACACTCAGATTCTGTGATTGTGAGAGGGGAAGTATTGCCTCTTAGACGCACCCAGGAGTGGTGTGTAATTTTCTAGGTTATTGGGTGGGGGCTGAAGCTGATTCTGTGTATGTATTGAACCTGGCCCTGGTTCCTGCTGACTCCATCGGGCAGAAGGGTTACATAGATAATGTTTAGTACATTCCCCTCCTTTCTTTTCTGTGCAGAACCTTAATTTTTGTCCTCAAAGTCTTGACACATGTCCTGCTGGGATAAACTCTGAGGTTGGCAGCATCCTTGCCCTACATCTCAGCCACCTGCATAGAATTCTCTTTCCAGATCTGATTTAACTCAATCCCAATAGTAAGAGACTAGTTCTCTAATGTGGTTTGCTACCTCTGCTCCCGTGCACCTTAGATCATTTTGCCATCACATTCAAAATAACAACGCTTCAAACTGCTCGATTCATTTGGCTTGCAGGGACAACATACTAAAGAGAGTGCAAGGGGGGGCATCTGTCAACCTGAAATAATTGAGCAAACAGGCAATGTCCAGTGCAGCACAAAAGTAAACTTGTTACCCATCTCCTTGGGTAACTTCACCTCTGTCACAGCAGCCTGGTGTTTGAAGCTCCCTCTGGCCACCTCTGCTGCTGCAGATGAGCCCTAATAAGAAATCCAGGCACTGGGGTGCCCGTTACTTTGGAGAAGGGCTCAGCCGCTACAAATGGGATCAGATTTTCCTCAAGAGCTGAGAATGTTGGGTGCTGAGCTCTCTGGAAATGCAGCCCCACGGGGCTAGCAGTTAACCGATCTCCATGGGCTGGGTGTATGGTTCCATAGTATTTGATGCTCATGACTTTGGGGGATTAAAAGACCCAGCTAGAACAGATGTGTGCTGTGCAAACTTCCCACCTACATCTGTGCCCTGCCCCTCACTCCTGACCCGCAGTACTCCTTCTCATCCAGTCGTGTGCCTCCACGCACAGCTCTGCCATCACAGTTCAAATTCTGACCTGCTACAGAGTCTGGTACGTTGCTATGTAACTGTGGTCAAACCCACGGCACCACTTCAGACTGCTCTGTGCCTTGTTTTACAGCAAAGTGCTACAAACGAGCCTGACTAATGTTGTACTTGATTCTGCAGCGATCTACGGGAGAGATTCAGCCTGTCATGGAGCAGGGCAATCGGGCCTAGTGGTCAGAGCAGTGTCAGGAACAGTGCTGAGGATCAGAGCTGGAGTCAGGAACCAAGCAGGGCAGGAGGATGGCTGGCAACAAGACAGGCACTGGAGTAATTGCAGCTGCAGGTGTAAGCACTGCACCTGCAGGCTCCTTGCAGCCAGTTGTGTGGGTGGGCCAACCAGCTAGGTGATTTTGCCACAGCCACTCCCCTATGTGGAGGAAATTTCTGAAGGGCCTCTGTTGCAGCTTTACGGCCACATTGGCCTGATAGAATCAGCCTGACATGGCACCCATGAGCCAGACCCTGTGGAGTGTTCACCAGGGATGGCTCTCCCCAGCGTGGGAGAGGGTGGCCTGGTGGCAGGTTGCTGTGCACACAAAGGGAATGAGATGATCTTGTTGGCAGCATCCTCCCTCCCCCGGGCTCTTTCCCCACTGGAGCTGCCGCGAGAGCAAAGCAGAACAAATTGAGGGGGTTGTCAAAAAGCAAGGAGAGAGGGAGATGGGCACAACGCTTGCCGAGCATCTGATGCTCTTAGCTGGCGCTCCCCACACAGTCAGGAGAGTCATGAATGAGCTGGGGCTCGGGGACCTCTCAGCTGTAAGCAGCCTAATTAACCTCTGCACGTGGGCTGCTTCGGCTCTGGCCTGACGTTGAGGTGGGCGACCACACGCGCGGCTTTGTGCTCTGGGTTTAGCAGCTCAGCAGGAACGTGTATTATATCGATTCCCTAATCCCATTTCTTTTCGCCTTCTTGGCTCGCTAATGAACGCTGGGGCTCTCAGAGGCTGCAAGGTTCACCTTGCCTAGTGCTGGAAGTACCTGTATGGGGGAAGCGAACACGAGGGAACCTTAATTTCCTCCAGCTTGGATCATTTGCCTTTCCTGAGCCTGGCTGTGGAACTGGGCTCATTTGAGGGGTTCAGGACTTTGTCTGCAATAAAAAAGGTGGGGGCTAGTTCTCCGGGGCCCTGCACCGTGGGGAATCATTTACACAATGTGAATAGAGTGCAAAGCAGCTATGAAACACCCTGGCTGAAGTACTGTACTGGGTCTCTGAGAGGTACAACACAGGAGTGGAAGGGGGGCAAACTAATGTTGCTTTAAACCACCTTTGTTACCTCCCTATTCTCCATGGCTACAGAGGTTGGTATGGCCCCAGCATCAACCAGAGTAGTTCCACCATGCTCTTCATACTCAGCTGCCTATTTGCTACACCACAGCTTGCAGCCGCCCTGATACCCCTGTAGCAGCATCTGCTCCTGACTCTGCTTCCTAGCACACCCCTTATGATTGGGCTTCGGAGTGGGACTCTGCATACTGTCCTATACTACGCATGTGCTAGAGGAATTCTCCCCTGGCTACACCCCTGTACATCACCCCAGGGGAGAATCATCAAAATATAGAGATTGCCAGGGGTGCTGGGGGGGGGAGGAGGGGGAGATAACAAATTGGCCCCTCACTGTTGTATTGTTGTTAGAATAGGAGATAGAAGAGTAGGGCAGATTTCAGCAAATGAAGGGCCTTTGCTACTGATTGCAGATTGATGGCTACCCTTGGTTCCACCCTTCAGTGTGTGACATGCTCCCTATGTCCAGCCCACACTATTCTGCTGAGCCAGCTGGGACAGTGTGGGGAGCATTCGGGGGAGAAAAGATGGCCCAGAGACTAGGGTGCCAGCCTGGAGCTCAGGAGGGCTGGTTCAGTTTCCTGTGAGATGTTGGACAGATCACTTAGGCACTGATTTAGGTGCCTACATACTTTGGAGGATCTGGGCCTCAGTTTCCCCTCTGTAAAATGGGGTATAATAGCACTGTCCTATCTCCCAGGGAGGTGTTGGGGGAATATATTAAAGACTGAGATACTACAGTAATGGAGGCCAGAGAGTGAAACCTAGAATGGGGAAACTCCAGGGTCTGGAGGCTTGGCTCAGAGAAGCACCCAAACCTCATTTTAGAAAGACAGTAGGATGCGTCAGTTTCTTTAAATTAATCATGTGCATACGTGTTTGCTGAATCCGAGCCCACCTTGTATATATCAGCTGCCTGGAGACTGTCAGGGCTTTCCAAAATGAAAGATCTCACACAGCAGACGGGCAGGCAGCCTCCTTGCATTGAAAGGGGCCTTGATGGAAACCTGGCTCCTCTCTTGCACTACGGTTGCATACGTCACCACAGGTTTCACCAGGGAAGAAACAAGTAGCACTGGGGGGGAAAAAAACACATGTAAATAATTTAGTATTTGAAAAGCAATGCTATTTTTAGTAACAATCAGAGATGGGTTTAAGCTGAAGAATGTGATCCATATTTCTAACACCTCAGATTTCAGGAAGCAGGGGGTTGATTTGTCTCATTAGAAGCTAGGGATCATGGGTAAATTTTTCAAAATTGTTTAAGTGGCTTAGGAGCCTAAATCTCATTTTCAAAAGTGACTTGGGCTTTTAAAATGGGAATTTCAATGGGAATCTTAGAATCATCGAAGTGTAGGACCAGAAGGGTCATCTATCCAGTACCCTGCACTCAAGGCAGGACTAAGTATTATCTAGACTATCCCTAACAGGTGTTTGTCTAACCAGTTCTTAAAATCCTCCAATGACAGAAATTCTAAAACCTCCCTAGGCAATTTGTTCCACTGATTAACTACAGTTAGAAATTTTTTCGTAATGTCTACACTAAACTTCCTTTGCTGCAATTTAAGCCCATTGCTTTTTGTCCTATCCTCAGAGGTTAAGGAGAACAATTGTTCACACAACCTTTTATGTACTTGAAAACTATTATGTCCCCCTCAGTCAAACAAACCCATTTTTTCAGTCTTCCCTCAGAGGCCATGTTTTCTAGACCTTTATATTTTTGTTGCTCTTCTCTGGACTTTCTCCAATTTGTCCACATCTTTCCTGAAATGTGGCACTCAGAGCTGGACACAATACTCCAACTGAGGCCTAATCAGTGTGAAGTAGAGCAGAAGAATTACTTCTCGTGTCTTGCTTACAACACTCCTGCTAATACATCCCCAGAATAATGTTTGCTTTTTTTGCAACAGTGCTACACTGTTGACACATATTTAGCTTGTGATCCACTATGACCCCTAGATCCCTTTCCGCAGTACTTCTTCCTAGGCAGACATTTCTCATTTTGTATGTGTGTAACTGATTGTTTCTTCCTAAGTGGGGTACTCTGCGTTTGTCCTTATTGAATTTTGCCCTATTTACTTCAGACCATTTCTCCAGTTTGTCCAGATCACTTTAATCCTAACCTGCAAAGCCACTTGCAACCCCTCCCAGCTTGGTATCATCCACAAACTTCATAAGTGTACTTTCTATGCCATTATCTAAATCATTGCTGAAGATATTGAACAGAACCAGACCCAGGACTGATTCCTGCAGGACCCCATTCGATATGCCCTTCCAGCATGACTGTGATAACTACTCTCTGGGAATGGTTTTTCTAACCAGGATAGCCCGATCTATAGATTATGCATTAATTATATTGATTTACTTAAGAATTCCAAGTTATTCCAAGTTTGAGAGTTGACAGGTTCTTGTCCCAAGATCAGGCCCACTGTTATTACAATTACTATATAGTTGGGAACCCCAATGTGCACGGTTGCAACACTCACACTATAGGAGCTCTTCTATATTTACAATAATTTATTAAGTATCAGAGGGGTAGCTGTGTTAGTCTGGATCTGTAAAAAGCAACAAAGAGTCCTGTGGCACCTTATAGACTAACAGATGTATTGGAGCATAAGCTTTCGTGGGTGACGAAGTGGGTATTCACCCACGAAAGCTTATGCTCCAATACTTCTGTTAGTCTATAAGGTGCCACAGGACTCTTTGTTAATAATTTATTAATACATTTAGCAAGTCACAAACACACTATCTCCCTTACTGAGTTGGAGATACTACAAAATGTATATCTGCACATCCATATAGTCACACCATCCCTTGCAGAACAACCTGCAATGTTAGCCATCATCTTCCTCATCACCATCACCTTCCTCATCATCCCTAGTGGCCATCATTCTGGCACCTTCCCAGGGCTACATCTCTCTCTCCCCTCCTGCCCACAGGCTGGGATGCCACTTTTATACTATGTTACACTAATGCCACTATGTCTAATGCATATTCAGTAGAGGTTTCTCCCCTCTTCCTTATTTGTATTTCCTCACACTAATAATGTTGGAGTGTCCTTCTCCTATAGGTTCAATGATCTCAACTTATTATTGCAAACGTCAATTGGTTGCAATGGCACTCTTGTGGTTAGTCATCTGCGGATGTTGACTCATGTTCCTGTGGTTGGTAAGTGTCATTATGGTCAGAATCCCCCCTTGCACATTCTATTTTCAGTTCCCCAAAACTTAGGGGTGACTATTAGATTATTTATCTGTGTTCATAGGCCTCATGTCTCGTGCTAACTGCTGAAGCCAATGTCTTACATGATAAACGCCTGTAAGTTCCTTGCATTACTGCTGTATATAATGTAACTAGGGCTGTCAAGCAATTAAAAAATGAATCGTGATTAATCGCACCGTTAAACAATAATAGAATACCATTTATTTAAATATTTTTGGATGTTTTCTACATTTTCAAATATATTGATTTCAATTATAATACAGAATAGTACAGTGTTCACTTTATATTTATTTTTTATTACAAATATTTACACTGTAAAAAACAAAAGAAATAGTATTTTTCTATTCACCTAATACAAGTACTGTAATGCAATCACTTTACCATGAAAGTTGAACTTACAAATGTAGAATTATGTACAAAAAATAACTGCATTCAAAAATAAAACAATGTAAAACTTTAGCGCCTACAAGTCCACTCAGTCCTATTTCTTGTTCTGCCAATCGCTCAGACAAACAGTTTGTTTACATTTGCAGGAGACAATGCTGTCCACTTCTTGTTCACAATGTTACAATGTGACATAAACCATGAACAACAAGTTGGGCAGTGTTCTTTTCCCTCAGGTTCCTAAGTCCAGCAACCAAAAGTCCCTTTAACTTGCCCATCCCTTCTCTGTACCCCAATCACAGTTGTTGTCCTTGGTTAGTGCAGACCCAGAGGTCAGAGGTGGAGGGCGGGTAAGAAGGCACCTTTCTTGCTCTGCTGTCAGGGCACTCACTCGCTGCTCCTCTCCACCTTGCTGGCCGATTGCCGTGCCTCTCCACCAGACTCTGCTCCAATCCTCTCTCCTAGCTGATTGCCAAGATATCTTCACATCCCACCACTTAACACAGCTCTCAATTATTTCAGCCACTAGTGGGGGAGTTTCATTTCTGGTGCACACTGGGTAGCTTTTTGCATCAGTGACACAGCCCCAAAGCACGTTTAACACTTAAACTTAGGTATCAGTGATTTCAGCTATACTGTGTGTAATAAGACTCTTCATTGAGCCTAAATTAGCCTTTTTATTACATAGTGAAGCAGGAAAAGTTCAAATGTCATCTAGGACCCCCCCCGTACAAATATCCTCTCTTAATTCATTGGACTTTGGAACCCATGTTCCCTGGCTAGTGAATGCCATTTAGTTGAGGGTGAGTCCCTCAATCAGGATATACTAAGTACAGTTCTGCTGTCCTTGATTCACACAACAAGGATAACAACCCTTTATTATTCCTGCCCCAATAACAAGGAGATTGGGGATCCAACACCAGCCACAAGTGACCATTTGGGCAAGCAATCCCATCATGCTGAGCTCCTAGGCAGAGTGGGTGTGCCCATACAAAAGAGATCAGCTCCTGAAAGTCCTCTTCCACAGCTCATCACTAGATGTCAGAGGAGAGCTCATTCAGACTCTGCTTACAATAATAAAGGCAGAATATAATGAAGTCAAAGCAGTGAATATAATAAAGACTAGCTAAACCTATGGGCTACATCAGTTATGCACCCACCTTATAGTAGCTTCATATAGGTTGCATTTCCCTAGTTTATTTATGAGAAGGTCATGTGAGCCAGTATCCAAAGCCTTACTAAAGTCAAGATATACCACATCTACCGCTTCCCCACATCCATCAGGCTTGTTAACCTTTCAAAGAAAGCTATTAGATTGGTCTCACATGATTGGTTCTTGACAAATCCATGCTGACTGTTACTTATCACCTTATTATCTTCTAGGTGTCTGCAAATTGACTGTATGATTATTTGCTCCATTACTTTCTGAAGTTAGACTCCTAAGCCATGTAGGTGCTTTTAAAATTTTTATCCGATTTACAAAATTTGGAATGCAGATCTATAGTCATATGTTTTAGTCTTTCCAAGCTTAAGCATTACAAAAGCATCACCCTCAAGGCCCCCAAGATAATGAGACTTAAAATAAATAAATACATTTTTGGATGTTGTAGTTGCTTTGTGAGGTTTGACCCTTGAGGAGTCACATTTTCAAGTTTTGTTCTGAAAATATGAAAGCTAAAAAAAATTTTTTTTAATGAAAGCGGAGATGCTTATGCATTCCCGAGACTCCAGAGGTTGGGACTTTAAGAAACACACCAGATACGGTGAGATTCTGGATAAAATCACCAGAATTTGCAACAGAGCATTCTGAATACACTCACAACTCAGAAGCATTTGGGTCTGGGGTTTGGGGTTGGTTTGAGTGAGAAGTGGTTTGGAGAATTACCAGGGGATTACCCTTACCACTGTGGCTATCCCTTCCCAGAGAGAGATACATGGAGAATGTCCTCAGCTTCTCTTGGATTGCCTTTTGGCTTTGAAATGCAGGAGTTGCCCTGGACTCAGAACTTAACTGGAATATTTCAATCAAACAAATATTTAATCCACACTTCTCCAGAGGTTAGAGCATAAAGATTTGGTCTGATAGGAGTTTAAATCCAATATTGATTTAACCAATTCATCCCACCCCCTTCACAACATGTGTATCCACTGATAAAGTATACTGACTTTACTGTGTATTTGTGCAGCTCTTCACTCAGATTCCTTTAGCTGCTTCTCGTATTTGGGTGGGACACTGTATAAGCAGTACTGCCATCTCTACTGGTTTTTATCATGAGTCTCTGCAATACTTCTCTGGCCCCCATCATTAGACTATCTGAACATCTCACAGCATTGTTGATAGATGTTGTTAGATGTTTGGCTGTGTGTGTGTTTTCTCTGTGTGCTGCCCCAGCTTTGTGCAGATAGTTGGCATGGCAGACCTCGATCGCACTGCCCAATAACCACAGACCCATTTATAGCAAAGGAACTTGGTCCTGTTTATTGTCAGCGAAGCACCGTCTTAATGTCCTGGCTCAATGGTTACAAGTACACTAACACATGTATGCCCGTTGCATTGGACTAGCTCGGTTAACAGCAGGACTTTCCATTCTCCCATAGGCCAGCCAAAGACACTCTCTCTAAGACTTCATTTTATACATCAATACAAACAATTTACATACTGCCCCCTGATGTGGTTAGTTACTGTCCCCTGACGTGGGTTGTTACCATCCGTTGCCTTGTACATGTTGATTTGATCAAAACATCTCTATCCATCACACTGTCATCCTAACCTTATCTTTAGGAGGGATTAGTGTGTTATTGTTATCTTTAGAGGGAGGAGTTCGTACCATCCTTCTGGAATGTGTTTGCATGTGTGTCTTGTGCCTAGCCTTTCTCAGGAATGTCAGCCCTGTTCTTGCCAGATTCCGTGAGCTAGCAGGCAGGCAGAGCCTGACTTCTGCTCACTTTGCTTCTTTGCTTTATATCAGCAACGCTTGACCACTACTTTAGTTCACGTCTCAGGTCTCACACCAGGTTTCTGATACAAGGTCTTATGTTTCAGGCTCTCTTCCTACTACAAGCATTTGACACATTTATCCTCACACACCCATAGGAAGCAGACCAGTGCTATTATCCCCACTTTTTATTTATTACAGAGGGGGACTAAGGCCCAGATGGTCTGTCTATACTGCATTGGGAACCCATGTCTGTGGGACCCACACTTGCAGATTCAGTATTTCCAAGCTCACGTGTGAGCGTACACACTACATTGTAAACCTGGGCTTACAGTTGCTAGATCTGGGTCTCACAACTGTGCTAGTGCATCCATACTGCACTACGCAAACCTTCTGACTCCAGTTGGCAGCTTGAGCTGTGTCCACATGGCAAAATGACATGGCTTGGACCCTTGCCCTGCAGGACAGTGCTAGGAACTTCTTCCTGAGTGCTTGCTGAACCGAGTCAAAAAAATTAATTGTGGATAATAGGTGAGTCTGGGCTCAAACCGGAGTCTGAGTTTACAATAGGATGTAGACAGACCCAGAGAGGCTAAGTAACTTGCCAAAGGATATACAGGTAGAGTAAGGAATTGAGCCTAGGTCGCCTGAGTTCCAAGCTAGTGCTTAATCATTGAATTATCATCTCAGTATACTTGTTGTCTTTCTTCAAGCCCCATTTCCTGGAGGCATGTGACTAGGAGAGACTGAGCTGTTATTTTCATAAAAAAGGAAATCTCTAGCCCACAGGGCTGAAAATAATAGCTTGAAAATGTGACCTAAATGCAGCCTAAAGGCTTGGAAACCAAAAGGCAAAGAAAAAGAACTCAAAACATATTTATTTTTTTTAAAATGTCATGATTTTGGGGAGCTAACTCATGATTTTTGGATGCATGGGGTTCTGTGTGAGCCTAGTGTGTATGACTGGCTGAGTCTGTGCCCTACTGAGTCCATTTTAAAAAGTAGGAGACTGGACAAGGGAAGTTCTTAAAGTTTAATGCTAGACCTTGTGGGGGATTGTTGCAAGTTTTCTGATCCTTAGACAAAGCTACTAAATACAGTGTAAAACCTTCAGATCTTCTCAGGCTATTGATTTTGGACTTTCACTCCTCCTGCCACCTCCAACTCGTTAGCTCCGCTTAAGGGCTAAGGCAGCCTAATCTGACTTGATTCTTAGATCTCAGATGGATGGATTTAAACAAAGTCGCCTCTCTCTGGCTCTAATGCACTGTCTAATGGGCCATCTGTATGTCACAGGGGACCAGAGGAATGGACGGGAGCTGGGCATCAAGGCTGATGCTGCTTGTTCTATGTCAGCAGAAAAGCTGCAGGTTTCTCCAGTGTCTGAGGGATTCCAGGGCTGTTATCTCAGTGCAGCAGCTGAATGGGATGTGCAGATTGGGGCATGGGGCTAAGAAAGGATGTTGGAATCTGGGTGTTTAGGATCCTACCATTCCCCAGATTTCCCTTATTTCCTTTGCCCTTGGTCTCATATTATATGATGGGTTGCCTGCAATAGCAGGGGACTGGACTTTATGACCTAGGAGGTCCCTTCCAGTCCTGTGTTCCTATTAGGGAGAGGACAGAATCTCATCACATTTATGAGCACATCAAATACATACAATGGGCCAGATCCTCAGCTAGTATAGGTGGGGGTATATTCATTGACCACTGATCTAAGGATCTGGCCCATTCAGTGAAAGAGGGGAACCGATAGGCAAAGGATGGCAGAGGGAGTCAAGAGGAAAGAGGAAGGATGGTGCAGTGGTTAGGGCACTAGCTAGAGACATGACTGCAATTCCCCACCTTGCCACAGACTCCCTGTGTGACTTTGGCTGAGTCACTTGGTCTCTGTGTCAGATGGGCTGAATAACTCTGCCTTACATCACAGGGCTGGTGTGAGGCACTCAGATGTTCTGCTGATACGGTCTGTATATGAACCACAGCTTGACAATACATGAACCATTGCGGGGCTCAGCCTTGCATTCCTGCAGTTTTTAGGAAAGCACAGCTCTGCCTCCCACTCGAATGGCAGTGTGCAGGCCCAGCGCATGGCATTTGCCCCATTCTGTGTGTGCAGTGTCCTACAACATAAAGATGCCATGGCATCACCTGGCCCTGGCAGCCTCAGCTCGAGAACACCTGTGGCGGGAGATGGAGCCCATCTACCAGCCACAAAGATCGAGGCTACAGCCAGTGCAGGAGGCAGGAGCTGCTGTCTAGGACTTTCCAGAACCTGCTGAGGTTTCAAATTGCCTGGGGACAGTTGCAAAGGTGATAGGTACACTACAAATACCTCCACCTAACAAGCCATCCTCCAAGCCTTCTGCTCCCCCATCTATACGATGCATAATAACGTGGTGAGGAGAAATGAGTTAATGTTTCTGAAGTCCTTTGGAGATGTAAGGTCTGATTCTCCATTGACTTCAGGCGAGTTACTCTTGATTTCCCCAGGGCTTGTCTACACTGGGAAATGTACTGAAATAGCAATTCAGGAACAGTAATTACCTGTATGGATTACCCTGTGTGGATACTCTCCTTTTTCCAATATAGCTTAGTCCACTATTCTGGAATGAGAGTGTCCACATGGGCACTTATTCTGAAATAACTATTCCGAAATACACCCTATCACCTGTGGGCACACACTTCTCACAAAAAGACCACTCCATATCTGACCTCTCAGTCCCCATCCTCAAAGGAAACCAGCACAACACCTTCAAAAGACGAGCCTGGGAGATTAAATTCATTACTCTGCTAGGTTTCAGAGTAGCAGCCGTGTTAGTCTGTATCCGCAAAAAGAACAGGAGTACTTGTGGCACCTTAGAGACTAACAAATTTATTAGAGCATAAGCTTTCGTGGGCTACAGCCCACTTCTTCGGATGCATATAGAGTGGAACATATATTGAGGAGATATATATATACACACATACAGAGAGCATGAACAGGTGGGAGTTGTCTTACCAACCCTGAGAGGCCAATTAAGTAAGAGAAAAAAACTTTTGAAGTGATAATCAAGATAGCTCAGTACAGACAGTTTGATAAGAAGTGTGAGAATACTTACAAGGGGAGATAGATTCAATGTTTGTAATGGCTCAGCCATTCCCAGTCCTTATTCAGTCCTGAGTTGATTGTATCTAGTTTGCATATCAATTCCAGCTCAGCAGTCTCTCGTTGGAGTCTGTTTTTGAAGTTTTTCTGTTGTAAGATAGCCACCCACAGGTCTGTCATTGAATGGCCAGACAGGTTAAAGTGTTCTCCCACTGGTTTTTGAGTATTATGATTCCTGATGTCAGATTTGTGTCCATTAATTCTTTTGCATAGAGACTGTCCGGTTTGGCCAATGTACATGGCAGAGGGGCATTGCTGGCACATGATGGCATATATCACATTGGTAGATGTGCAGGTGAACGAGCCCCTGATGGTATGGCTGATGTGATTAGGTCCTATGATGATGTCACTTGAATAGATATGTGGACAGAGTTGGCATCGGGCTTTGTTACAAGGATAGGTTCCTGGGTCAGTGTTTTTGTTCAGTGATGTGTGGTTGCTGGTGAGTATTTGCTTTAGGTTGGGGGGTTGTCTGTAAGCGAGGACAGGTCTGTCTCCCAAGATCTGTGAGAGTAAAGGATCATCTTTCAGGATAGGTTGTAGATCTCTGATGATGCGCTGGAGAGATTTTAGTTGGGGGCTGAAGGTGACAGCTAGTGGTATTCTGTTATTTTCTTTGTTGGGCCTGTCTTGTAGGAAGTGACTTCTGGGTACTCGTCTGGCTCTGTCAATCTGTTTTTTCACTTCAGCAGGTGGGTATTGTAGTTTTAAGAATGCTTGATAGAGATCTTGTAGGTGCTTGTCTCTATCTGAGGGATTGGAGCAAATGCGGTTATATCTTAGAGCTTGGCTGTAGACAATGGATCGTGTGGTGTGTCCTGGATGGAAACTGGAGGCATGTAGGTAAGTGTAGCGGTCAGTAGGTTTCCGGTATAGGGTGGTATTTATGTGACCATCGCTTATTAGCACAGTAGTGTCCAGGAAATGGACCGCTTGTGTGGATTGATCTAGGCTGAGGTTGATGGTGGGATGGAAATTATTGAAATCATGGTGGAATTCCTCAAGGGCTTCTTTTCCATGGGTCCAGATGATGGAGATGTCATCAATGTAGCGCAAGTAGAGTAGGGGCGTTAGGGGACGAGAGCTAAGGAAGCGTTGTTCTAAGTCAGCCATAAAAATGTTGGCATACTGTGGGGCCATGAGGGTACCCATAGCAGTGCCGCTGACTTGAAGGTATATATTGTCCCCAAATGTGAAATAGTTGTGGGTGAGGACAAAGTCACAAAGTTCAGCCACCAGGTTAGCTGTGACATTATCGGGGATACTGTTTCTGATAGCTTGTAGTCCATCTTTGTGTGGAATATTGGTATAGAGGGCTTCTATGTCCATAGTGGCCAGGATGGTGTTTTCTGGAAGATCACCGATGGATTGTAGTTTCCTCAGGAAGTCAGTGGTGTCTCAAAGATAGCTGGGAGTGCTGGTAGCGTAGGGTCTGAGGAGAGAGTCCACATAACCAGACAAGCCTGATGTTAGGGTGCCAATGCCTGAGATGATGGGGCGTCCACCTGCACATCTACCAATGTGATATATGCCATCATGTGCCAGCAATGCCCCTCTGCCATGTACATTGGCCAAACCGGACAGTCTCTATGCAAAAGAATTAATGGACACAAATCTGACATCAGGAATCATAATACTCAAAAACCAGTGGGAGAACACTTTAACCTGTCTGGCCATTCAATGACAGACCTACGGGTGGCTATCTTACAACAGAAAAACTTCAAAAACAGACTCCAACGAGAGACTGCTGAGCTGGAATTGATATGCAAACTAGATACAATCAACTCAGGATTGAATAAGGACTGGGAATGGCTGAGCCATTACAAACATTGAATCTATCTCCCCTTGTAAGTATTCTCACACTTCTTATCAAACTGTCTGTACTGAGCTATCTTGATTATCACTTCAAAAGTTTTTTTCTCTTACTTAATTGGCCTCTCAGAGTTGGTAAGACAACTCCCACCTGTTCATTCTCTCTGTATATGTGTATATATATCTCCTCAATATATGTTCCACTCTATATGCATCCGAAGAAGTGGGCTGTAGCCCACGAAAGCTTATGCTCTAATAAATTTGTTAGTCTCTAAGGTGCCACAAGTACTCCTGTTCTTATTACTCTGCTAGATACCAAAAAACATAGACTCAGTAAAGACATTGATTGTATGTCTCATTACAACCACCTGCAATGCACCAACCCTCCTTTGGCCTAGGACTGCAGAGGTGTTAACTGCCCACTTCACCTGGAGTGGTCTCTTGCAACATGTGCTATCTCCTTACACTTAACAATCTGTCCCACCTTGTATTTAGCTGTGATGCTCGGAGTACCTTTCCCAGAGTTGGAGAAGAATAAAAAAAATAAAAAATAAAAAAAGAGCTCCGTGGCTCTCGAAAGCTTGTCTCCCTCACCAACAGAAGTTGGTCCAGTAAGAGAGATTCCCTCATCCACCTTGTCTCTATTCTGAAATAGTTATTCTGGACCGGTAAATTTCCAAGTGTAGACAAGCCTTGTTGAAAATCAAGAATAACTTGCCTAAATATTCAGGGGCGGCAAGTTATATGGGCCCATGGTGCTCGGGCTCCATCAATATTCAGGGCCCAGGGTCTCGGCTCCATCAATGTTTGGGGCCAGGTCTTTCCCCCAGCCCTGCCTACCGCCCCCACGCGCCTCCCCCGAGTGTCCCGCGGCCCCCATTTGCTGCCCCTGCGTGCCTCCCCCGGGCCCCAGAGCGTCCTTGCCTCAAGCTGGTGGCTGCCTCCTGCAGCTCCGTGCTCAGGGCCGGCTCCAGGCACCAGCCCACCAAGCATGTGCTTGGGGCGGCGCCTGGAGGGGGGTGGTGCGGCGGGGCGCTTCGGCCCGAGAGCGGGGCCACGACTGGGCTCGCCGCCCTCCCCGCCGCGCTCTGGCCGCCGGGGAGAGCGGAGCCGCAGCAGGCTCGCCGCCCTCCCCCCGCGCTCCGGCCGGTCGGGGAGAGCGGGGCCCCGGACGGGCTCGCCACCCTCCCCCCGGCGCTCCGGCCGGTTGGGGAGAGCGGGGCGCCACAGCGTGCTCTCCGCCCTCCCCCTGGCGCTCTGGCCACCGGGGAGAGCGGAGAGCCCCCGGCCAGGCTCTCCGCCCTCCTCCCGGCGCTCTGGCCGCCGGGGAGAGCGGAGAGCCCCGGCCGGGCTCTCCGCCCTCCCCCCGGCGCTCCGGCCGGTCGGGGATTGCGGGCCCGCGGCCAGGCTCGGCACCCTCCCCTGTCGCGCTGGGGGGAGGGGGGAGGGAGGGTGGCGGGTGGCTTTTTTGCCTAGGGCGGCAAAAAAGCCAGAGCCGGCCCTGTCCGTGATCTGCTCTGCTGGCTCCCAGCATCAACTGATGCTGCAGGGTCCTAGTGCCCCCATCCACTAGTGCCAGGGCAGGCTGACCCTGTGATGGCAGGCCCTCCCCAGCACCCCCCACAGGGGAGGCGAAGGGACTTCCTGGACCTGAGAGGGTCCCTAGGAGCACGTGCAGTGACAGTGGTGTGAGGGAGTGTGCTGCCGGGAGGGAGAGGGGGCCCTTCCCCCAGAGCTCGCTGCTGCTGGCGGGGAGAGAGCTGGGGGGAGTCCTCCTCTCTGGTCCCAGCCCCGGGACAGCCTGCCTGCACCCCAAACTCCTCATCCCCAGCCCCGCCCCACCCCAGAGCCCGCACTCCCAGCCAGAGCCCTCATCCCCCCGCACCCTAACATTCTGCCCCAGCTCTGAGCCCCCTCCTGCATCGTGAACCCCAGAGCCCTCACCCCTGCACGCTGCACCCCAACCCTCTGCCTGAGCCCCTCCCACACCCAAAACCCCTCATCACCAGCTCCACCCCAGAGCCCTCACATTTTTACATAATTTTAAAAAATATATATCGGCTTACAAGGCAGGTGTGTTGGGGGGTTGGTACTTGGACCTGTTCTGGGAACCACCAAAAATTATACAAACCTGCCACCCCTGTAAGTATTATCCTCAGTAAGTTCCACATCATCCTACTCCGGGGGCAGAACTGCCCCATCATTTAACTTTTATTTCCCCTCTTCCTCCTCCTTCCTATTCTATCCTTCCCTTCCTCTTCTTTCCCCTCTCTCCTTTTAGGTGCCACATCACTGTTCCCTTCTACACCTCCTTCCAGTTGACACTGAGACCTCTGGCCATGCCTTGGTTGCTCTCAATCACCAGGGCATCTCCAATGGTTTAACGGCCAGAAATCCCATCTTCCAGCAGATACTGGTAGGAAGTATAGTTTCCCCTATGAAAATAATGTGACTAGTTGAATAATATGTTATGCTGAAAGGTGCTAATGGAGTCTTGGCTCCAAAGACCATCACGGACACATTAACATCAAGAACTGTGCCAAGCAACCTCCTTCAGGTTCAACAGAAGGAGCAATCAAGTCCCTTTTTGTAGTAAAGACAGCTGCAGACAATAGCAGCTACTGCTCAAGGACTAGGCTGAATGGCAGGTCAGAGCTGAGATGTGTGGGCTGAGAACACAGGGGTTAGGGCCTGGCTTCAGAAACAGGGGCAAGGAGATTGGTTGCAGCCCGTATGTAGCGGAGGCAGAGAAAACCCAGTAGAAGCATTGTGAGTGTGACTCTGAAAGGAAGCAGAGAGACAGGGCTTCTGGGGCACAGAGTTCGCTGGAGTGCCAGACACAGAGATTTCTGAGCAAGGAAACTGCCTGCTGTTGTTTGTTTCTATTGTGTTCCAAGAAACAGCACTTTGTGTGTGTTCTTTGAACGTAAACAGGATCACACCAAGAACAGACCTGACTCCTAGCACCAAGTTCTCATCCAAGTGGAAACAGCCCTACAAGGCCCCAAATTTTGACTAGCTGCTGGGGCCAAATGGGGCACCATAGGAAGTGAGGACACTTCTGCAGGTTGAATAACTCCCATTTTAGACCCTATACTCTTTGGGGCCATGATTTTTTGTCTCCCTTTGTTTTTTAAAGGTACCTAGCACACTGTGAATGCTACTGCAATCTAAACAATTGTCGGGGGAATTTGTTTAGGAACCTCAGGAGTTTAGGGGCTCAGCTCCCCCTGAATTTTAACAGGAATTAGGCACCTCAGGATTCACTAGCAATCCCAGGCAGTAAAAGTAAGCTACAGTCCTAGAATGTGTTTTGCTAAAGGTTAGTGTTGGCAGATCTGCAACTACAGCAGCGACGGGCCCTACAAACAGCATGCTAGAGTCCCACCAGGCAATGTGGAAAGTTCTGTTCTAGTGAGGCATCATTTTAAATGTTCCCGTCACATCTTGAGAGTAGAGATAAACTGCTAGCTCACTAGAGCAGGGACCTCTTAGGGCTGGTCTACACTGGGAACTTACATTGGCAGAGCTACATAGCTCAGGGGGTGAAAAATCCACACCTCTGAGCCACATAGTTAAGCCGATCTAAGCCCTAGTATAGACAGCACTAAATCCATGAAAGAATTCTTCCTACTGCCTCTCGGGGAGGCAGATTAACTGCGACAATGGGAGAACCCATCTCATCAGTGTAGGTCATACCTACAATGAAGCCCCACAGTAGCACAGTGCCTCAGCTGTGCCTCTGTAGTGTTCAGGTATAGACAAACCCTGAAATGGCTTCACTTGTCACATGTCACAGGAACGCAGGAGTTTACTGCCACCAGGAGTTACAAACTAGCAGCCTGCTACAGATAGTGACCAAGAACCGAGGCGTCAAAGGGAGGCAGAAATATCCCTATACAACTGTGAATAAAATGCACCACACTCAAGATCTGATCCAGGGCCCGCTGATGTCAATGGGAGACTTCCTATTGACTTTAGTGGGCATAACTCTGCTGCCGCTTAGCATGCAGGCCTCTCCCTTCTGGGGTACAGGCCATTTCGGCCAAACCCCTTGTAATGAATCCACGTCCTGAATGCAGCAGGAGTCTATTATTATTGTAAGCGGAGTCTGAATGAGCTCTCCCCTGACATCTAGTGGTGAGCTGTGGAAAAAGACTTCAGGAGCTGATCTTGTTTGCATGGATACATCCACCCTGCCTAGGTGCTCAGCATGATGGGATTGCTTGCCCAAATGATCACTTGTGGCTGGTGTTGGATCCCCAGTCTCCTTGTTATTGGGGCAGGAATAATAAAGAGTTAATATCCTTGTTGTGTGAACCGAGGGTAGCAGAACGCTACCTGGCATTTGCCAATGGAGGGACTCACTGTCAATTGAATGGCACTTGCTAGGCAGGGGACATGGGTTCCAGCCCCCCATGAGTTGATAAGGGGTGGTGTTGGTCTTCATAGTGAAATAAAAGAGTTAATTTAGACTCAAGTGAGAGTCTTGTTGCATGCTGCAGAGCTGAAATCACTGATATTTAGGTTTAAGTGTTATATCTACTTTGGGTCAGTGTTTATTAGTAGTGAGGCTCACCCACTAATAGGTGAAATCACTGAGAGCTGTGTTAAGGGGAGGGCCTTGAAAACATCTTGGTAAATGGCCTGCTGGGAGGCTGGCAGGGCAGCTGGTGTACAGGTGCTGTGAGTGGCCAATGGGCAGAGAAGGCCAGAGCAAAGCCCCACAGAGAGGTGTGGCAATGGGCCGTTGGGGCAATGAGCAAGTGCCTGAGCAGCAGAGCGTGTAAGGTGCCTCCTTGCCCTCCCTTCCACCCAGGGTGGGAGGTGAACTCTGCGGATGAACCTCTGAACTCTGGGGCTGCACTGGCCAATGACAGCAACTGTGAGTGGGGAGCACAGAAGGGATGGGCATGTTAAAGGGACTTTTGGGTTGCTGGACTTAAGAACCTGAGGGGAAAAGAACACTGCCCAACTTACTTAGGGGTGGGTCTTTTGCTCATGGTTTATGTTTATGAACCCTAGTTGTGGGGTTTTCCCAAATTAATGCTGAGTTAATTCCCTCCTTTTATTAAAAGTTTTTGCTACACTCAGACTCTGTGCTTGTGAGAGGTGAAGTATTGCCTCTTAGAGGCACCCAGGTGGTGTTGTGTAATTGTCCCAGGTCACTGGGTGGGGGCTCGAGCCAGTTTTGTGTTGTATTGTTGAAAAGGAACCCCTAGATACTGAACCCAGCCCTTGTTGCTGCTGGCTCCACATGGCAGAAGGGTTACATTATTATATAAACCTCATGCAGACTTGGGAAGCTGGGCCTAGAACCTGACCCTTCAGCACCAGAAACACAGACCTCGAGCATTTCAGTTAATGGAGAGCTCCTTTAGCCTGCATTAGTAGTATGTCCCTTAGGGTCTGTCTATACTACAAAAAAAGACCCACAGTAGCAAATCTCAGAGCCTGGTTCAACTGACTCATGCTCACAGGGCTCATGCTACAGGGCTAAAAATAGCAATGTAGATGTTCCCACTAGGCCTGGGGCCCAGGTGCTGAAACCCAGCGAGGGGGTGGGTCTCAGAACCTGGGCTCTAGCCCAAGCCCAAATATCTAAAGTGTTATGTTTAGCCCCATAGTGTAAGCTCCGGGAGTCCAAGTCAGCTGACCTAGGCTCTGATATGCTGTTGCAGATCTTTATTTTTGCAGTGTAGACATACCTTAGTTTCTCTTTGGACACACCCACTAGAAGGTCACAGAACTCACTCAGCCAATATGTTACATTCCAGACCTTTCATTGTATTACTAGTATTGCAGTAGCCCCATTGTGCCAGGCTCTAGACAGATAACACAGAGACAGTCCATGTGCCAAAGAGCTTATGGTCTCAGCATAAAACAAAACACAACAGGCAGCTACCCAAAGAAACAGATAAGGGGAGCAGAAAGGTGGCCCATCACTAGTATCAAGGTGGGTTTTGAAAATGCTCTTGCTTTAGAGTCAGAAGAGCAGTGGCTCCCTCTGAGTGTATCCATTTGTAGCACTGCTGTTATTTGTTACCATAGTACCACAGTGCAGGTAGAAGTGATCACATCCAACCGAAGGAGCCGCTGCCTGTACGTTAGCTGTGGTTCAAAATTCACTCTCTCCCTCCTGCTGCGCGAGCCCGATCCAATGGAAAGGCTTCCCTTTGAACCAGCCCTCTTGGGCACCAGCTTAGCTAAGGGCTTCTGCATTTCCCCTCTGACTAAATGTACACCAGTGGGGGGAGCTAGATGTGTGGTTTAGCCCCCAAATCCATACAGGACACCACCTGGAAGTAGGGCTTACCCACATCCATTACAGCCATGAAAACCTTCACCACCCACGGGGTCTTCTCGCAGTAGTGTTGCCAACTTTCTAATCGCATAAAACCAAACATCCTTGCCCTGCCCACTGCCCCGCCCCTTCCCTGAGGCCCCGCTCCTGTCCCACCCCTTATCCGAGGCCCCGCCCCCACTCACTCCATCCCCCCTCCCTCTGTCGCTCACTCTCCCTCACCCTCACTCCCTTTCACTGGGCTGGGGCAGGAGGTTGGAGTGCGGGACGGGTGAGGACTCCGGCTGGGGGTGTAGGCCCCAGGATAGGGCCACAAATGAGTGCCTATGAGTGTGGGAGGGGGCTCTGGGCTGGGGCAGGGAGTTGAGGTATGGGAGGGGGAGAGGGCTCCAGCTGGGGGTGTGGGCTCTGGGGTGGGGGCAGGGATGAGGGGTTTGGGGTGCAGGAAGGGGCTCAGGGCTGGGGCAGGGGGTTGGGGTGCAGGAGGGGATGTGGGCTCCAGGAGGGAGTTTGGGTGCAGGAGGAGGCTCAAGGCTGGGGCAAGTAGTTCGGGTGGGGGATGGGGTTCAGGGTGCAGGCTCCAGCTGGGCAGCAGACATGGCAGCCACTTCCGGGAGCTGTGCAGAGCCAGGGCAAACAGGGAGCCTGCCTTAGCCCTGCTGCACCGCCAACCAGACTTTTAATGACCCAGTGAGAGGTGCTGACCAGAGCCGCCAGGGTCCCTTTTTGACCGGGCATTCCGATCGAAAACCAGATGCCTGGCAACCCTACCTTGCAGATCAGCCCTGGGATGCATTGACCTGATCACAGGCCTAGGGACACCCAGGATGCAAGTCCTGGAGCACTTTGTGGTGCCTCTTGGGGCCTGCTTGTAATAGCCCCTTTCCTCTTGCTCCCCTGGGAACTGCAGACCACCTGAACTGTCCATTCATTGGCTTCTCCACTGGAAGGACAGTCTCGCAGCAAGGGCCTTTGGGAACTATTATGATTATGTGGCATTGGATTTCAGTGGCCATTGGCTCAGGCCCTTTCCGCTGAGCCAGTAGGCTCCTGTGTTCTGGACCAGCTGGAGACAGTTCAAGGCTGGCTGCTGATGCTCCTGAATGTCCTGGGGGCCTGAGAAACGTTCCCAGGAGCCTGTGGTGAAGCAGCATTGGCTCCCTGTCCTCTGAGAACTGGAATGAGCATGCATCCGGGATGCACTGCACACACTCTATGCACTTGATTTGCTACTAAGCTGGACTGGATTCAGATTGGTGACCTGAAAAGGAAAGTCTAGATCTTCTTTTGCAGATCTCAAGAGCCCCTGTTTATGTTTCAAAATGAAGTTAAAGGGGCTCATCACCTTAAAAATCATACTCCTTTCTGAAACATTTTTCCTGAAGTCGGTTGACAAGTAACACCCAATGTCACCATCTATGAAAGAGATCAGAAGGAAAAAACACTTTCCTCTATTCTTTTCTGTCTGTTTGCTTTGTGCATTTGATAGCACTTTAC